>NC_077230.1:138549106-139152356 GCF_027887165.1 Monodelphis domestica | reverse complement strand
TTAAAGACTGGATTTCAACCCTGGCTTTTTGTTCATCCTTCCTCTGCTCTGTTTTTTCTTGTAGGTCATATTTCCATTTCTTTGCCTCATTTTCAAGCTGGTCAATTCTGTCTTTTGAGACACCATTTTCTTGTTTTAGTCCATGTGTCTCTGTTTCCAGATGAATTATTTTGCTTTTTAAGTTCATTTCCCAATTGAGTTCAACTTCTCTAAATTGTTTTTGAATTGTGTTTTGAGTTCTTCCAAAGCCTGAGTTCCATTCTCTGGAGTTTCTATGTTTTGTTTGGTATTCCTTGGTTCTCTTCTGTTCCAATTGTTCTTTGTTCATTACCTGGATAGAAACTGTTGATTGCAATTTCTTTTTTCTTTTTCTGTTTTTTACTCATATTTTTCCTTCTTTCCTCCCCTTTCCCATCATTGGCTGGATTCTTGCCCTACTGTTTATTTGCTGGATCTGTGGGTTTGGGATGTTCTGTCCTGAAGGGACTTCTCTGCTCTGCTGATTAACTGGATTTAGGCTGATGGAGCTAACCTGTTGTATTGATGAGCCCTGAGGCCAGATCTTCCCCAGTTGACAGCAGAATCTGAAGGTGAAGATGAAGGTATGGAGGCTGAAGGTAGTTACCCTTGTCCTCCTTTCTTCCTTTCTGTCAACTTCCTTGCCTGCTGCCTGGTCAGAGCCCTTAGCTTCCTGTGGTTGTACCAAGGTACTCTGTTGTGGTTGCAGCCTTTGCCATGGGATCCTAGTCAGCCAGATTCTTACCATGGGTCTCAGTGCAGTGGGTGTAGGAGGCATGTTGGAGATTGAGCTTTTCTGTCTTCTGAAGGCTTCTTATCTGGACTGTTGTTAGACTGGATTAAGTCAGTCAAGCTGATCTGCAGAGCTGCATGTGCCCTGAGGCCAAAATCTCCAGAAGCAGAGGTCCAAGAATGAGGAGTGATAACTGAAGGCTGCAACCAGGCTGCCCTCCTCTCTACCCTTCATCTCCAGCTGCCTCCCTGCCAGCTGCCAGAACCCTGAGCCTTGAGTAGCTATGGTAGCAAAACACTTCCTCTGGGCTAGAGCCCTCACCCCAGATCCCACCAACCATCTGAGTCTTAGCAGAATAGGTGGGGGAAGGGCCCTGGAACCTTTATTTTTTCTTTTCCTCAAACTGGAGAATTCAACCTTCTCTGTATGCCTTTTAACTTGAATTGAGCAGGAGGGTCTCCTGGCTGTGTCCTGTTGTTGTATTTGGTTTTGTGTCCTGCTTTCAAGGGCTTTGTTTTTGAATGATGAGGAAGGGTTTTCACAGAGGATTCGGTTTTAGCGGCTTCTAAGGTACTATCTTGACTCTACCTCCTGGTCAGTCATTTAATGTATCAATTTTGCCCTGGTAAAGGTATGACCTTTTAGTATCTTTTTTGAACCAATCTTCTACCTTTGATTATGCATTTCGTTTTTGAAATCAACCAATAGTTATATAAACCTGAGAGGGGCAAATATGGTAAATGGTAAATTAAGTGATGCTTGGTTTGGAAAATAAAGAAAAAAATGTGATATGATACAAAAGTAAGAATTATTTTCCTTGTCAGTCATAAAATCACTGAAAAGAATGCCCAAAGAATAATTATAGAAACATGTTTAATAATGACCATTAGAGCAATTGTAAAGCCCCTGAAGGTATCTATATCTATTTCAGGGAAGACAACAGTTGGATTTATATATATATATGTATGTATATATATGTATATATAAACTTATGATCATTATTTTACAGTGACATCTTATATAAATTACACGTCTTTCCCCCTTTCAATTAGAAATACTGCAAGCATAGTGATTATAGCCACACTATATTCTGTGAAGTGCCTTCCATATGGTGTCATGAACCCTAAGGGCACTTATTAAATTCTAGTTGATAATTAACAAACTAAATGATTAAATTATAATTATGTCAAATATGAAACCTTGACCAAGACATTTTTAAAAAATCTTACATTGGTAATAATTCTAATTAGCAATATTCATGATTATATAGAAAATATAATCATATATTACATGGTCATCATGATCATCATAATTACTCTATAATAAAAGAGAAAAGTATCGATTAAGACACTCTGGTATAACCCACAATGAGCAGCAGATTGATTTGTAATCTACCAATCAGAGGGTGGGAGGATAGGTTCCAATCCTCTTATTTCTGCTAATCATGGGCTTGCCTCTACACCACCCCTTTTAACATTCCTCTATTCACTTCTCTTTCAGCTTATTTGCAGTGGCCTTCAGGAGGATTATAACAGAAGGAAGGATATAACTTATTTTGATCCAGGCACCTATATACTAATTTTTTCCTCTCTATGTTGATGTGATACTGATCTTATTTGTTCTTCTTTCTACATAAATGATATTTTTTAAAACCCTTACATTCTTCCTTATAAGTAATACTGTGTATTGGTTCCAAGGCAAAAAAGGGGTAAGTGCTAGGCAATGGGGCTAAAGTGACTTGCTTAGGGTCACAGAGCTGGCAGTGTCTGAGGCCAGATTTGAACCCAGAAATTCTGATTTCCAGGCCTGGCTCTCAATGCACTGAGAGACCTACTTGTCTCCCTACATATGTGACTGATTACTGCTTCTCAGTCTTCCATGCTGGCTCACTACTCATATCACTCTTCTGACAATGGATATACTTATTCCAAGGTTCTGTCCTGGTTTGTCTTCTCTTTTCTATGTATACTACATTGTCTCTTTGGTTACTATATTGACTCTTATAGTTCTAATGATCATTTCTGTATAGATAACTCCTATATGTATAAATCTAAATCTAAATAAATATATATCAACACATGTATAAATATATTTGTACCTAGACATATATATGTGTTTCTTCCTATTTATTCCTGATATGAATCTCATTCTCATATCATGAACTGCCAACTGGACATTCTTATAGATATCTCAAAATCACCATGTCCAAACCAAAATTCATTTCTCTTACCTCCACACATCCCTTTTCAAAATTCCATTTATTTTGAGTGAACCAATTCTTCTAATCACCCAGGTTTTTCATCTGATTCTTTTTGTGACTTCAGATGTTTCT
The DNA here is from genome assembly GCF_027887165.1 of Monodelphis domestica. Lineage (NCBI taxonomy): Eukaryota > Metazoa > Chordata > Mammalia > Didelphimorphia > Didelphidae > Monodelphis > Monodelphis domestica. Next base: position 139,149,273 of record NC_077230.1, on the reverse strand, counting down.
TCACCCCACATATCCAATCAGTTGTCAATCATAGCACATCTAATTACAACTCTAGCATGTGTCTCTTCTTCTCTATTTACTACCTCCATCCTAGTTCAAGATCTTATCACCTTTCATCTGGACTTCTGCAAGAACTTTCTATCTGCTCTTTCTACTGCCATAATCTTCTCCCTCTAATCCATCTTCCACACTCCTGTTAAAGTGATTTTCCTTAAGTTCACATATTTGTATGTTACTCTTCCACTCATTAAGCAATAGTGACTCCCCATTGACTCTAGAATCAAATGCAATTTCTTTTTTGTCTTATCTTTTGAAAATATGTATTTTAGGTAAATTTTATAATGCACATAATTATTAGCACAGTGGCAGACGTAAAATATGCACATGAACAAATATGTATGTATTAGGAGTGCATAAACAATCTTTTTTTTTTTATTAGAAGTGTTACATAATGAAAAATTTCAAGATAAAGTTGTAATTATCATTAATTAGCATTACCTACAAGTTCTCTTCAGAAAGTCAAGGAAAGGAATTCGGGAAGTTGGTTTCATCAAAGGGTCATACTGGGATAAAAATATTTCACAAGACACTTAGCTATCTCACTTTATTAATGTTCAACTTTTTTTTGGCATTGGTTTGAGTAGCAAGTCATCAAAAGTAAGTATAGCTGTTAACCAGATTCTATGCCATAAGATAAAAATCCAACAACTCTGGAAGATTTGACATAATCCTCCAAATTAAATCAACATCTAATTTGATTCTTAGTGACTCATTAATGTGAAAGTGGGCACCAATGAATATAAATGGAGACTGAAAAAATAAAAGAAGCCAAAAGCTTCAAGATTATTATGAAGCCTCAAACTTGGCCTTCATGAATATTTTCTTTAGAAAGAGTCAGAAGGAACCATGCATGGCAATCACTGAACAATGGTTTTGAAAATATGATTTTATTTTTACACAAGAGGCAGTATGGAATAAAGGGCAGCGAGCTGACCTGAAAAACAAAAACCACCTCATGTCCCACGACATATATGGGTCTAATAGTGTAGTTCTTCCCCCATTCCATTCATATCATGCACAAGAATTCCCCCTTTCTATTTCCTATCAGCTCACTGTGTATTGAAATTGACTACTGAGCCAGAATTGACTCTATATGTATAGGAAAAGTATGTTTAGATAATCTCTTGCTTCCTTCCCAGACGGCTTTCAAGAATGACTTTGTCTCCACCAGGAGGAATGAGCAATTGTTTTGGCTGCCTTCTGTTCTCACCTGATTACTGTGTGTCCCCTAAATGCCTGACACCTCTCTTCCTAATCTGTTTCTTTTTTCATGATTTTAAGTTAACAAATATACTCACATGAAAATACCTAGACAACCTGAAACACTAGGAAATCCATTAAAGGAAATGCAAAAGGGGTCCAACAAGATTATGAGATCCATCAAAACCATCTAAGGTCTCACTGATAACCAGAGTCCAGGACCCAGGGATAGCAGTAGCTGACTAATGAGAAGTCCATGTAATTTTCTAGAAAAGTAACCTGCTTGCCCAGACCAGCAAAGAGCTGAACAAAGCTGACTTTTCAATTGGCCATGACACACGTAGAAGAAGTAAACTTGGCTTCTTTCTGAAATGAGAACAATTTACCCATACACCCAGGACCAGGAAATATCCCTTTTCCCAGATGAGGGATAAGGAAGGGAAAAAATTTTTAGCAGCTAGTTTCCATTTGAATCCAAGAACTATGTAGATGTGTAGAAGGGTAACTGTGCTTCCAGTTCCTGGGGATGTTCTGCTTTGACCCTTGCTGTGTAGTCTCAGTTAATACTACTTTGCAAAAGCTAACTGATGTTAAAATATTAAATGATTTGGGGGAGCTGTTGATTGGTTTAATGATTGTGGGAAGCACACCAGTGGGAGCTCATGAGTGATAGTATTAGAAAACCCCAAATCCCTCAAGATTCATCCTAGAATCCACCCTCCTGCCTACCCAAAGGCAGCAAAGAAGGTAAAGGCAATTATTAACCTGCATTTTTGTTGTAAATTTTTAACAAGAATTGAGCTATGCACACATAACAGGAATTCTTGATAAAATCACAAGGTAGACATTCACAATTTTCTCCAGGAATCCACACAATCATAATTAAGTAATTGACCAAAAGTTGTAGAGAATATAGAATTCTATTGTCTACTATTTTAGCCTTAAACAGTTTCCTAAAAAGTGGTCACCCAAACATACATTAAAGTTATATAAGACTATTTATAGCAGCTATAACTAGGAATATAACTTCACAGTTTTCCTGAGATAACCCATGTATACAATTGAAGAAGGAAGTGAGTTAGTTATGGATCTAGAATGAGATGCAACAGCCTTCATGGCATTTTGGTACCCAAAAGATAATGAAAAAAGCAGAGGAAGGCCCCCAGGGTATTAGATGTATCTTCTAAGGATCTATGGTAAAAGATGGATGAAAATCATATTGGAGGAGGAGGTATTGAGATAGAGCATCCAAAGGAATGAAAGGATGCATCCTTCAGTGTATCAAAGCATCCTTGAATACATCCAAAATATGTTATCATCCTGTTATACAGAAATATGTTTAAAGCAAAGACTATGAGATAGTAATTTTTGTTTTATTTTCTTTAATTTTGTTTTTAGAGTCAGAGAATGAGCTAGGTGGCAGAATGAATAGAGTGGTGGACTTGAACTCAGAAAGATCTGAATTCAAATCATGCCTAAGACATTTACTAAATGGGTGACCCTGAGCAAGATGGACAAGTCCTTAAATTTCTACTTGCCTCATTTTCCTCATCTGTTAAAATGGGGATAATGATAGCACTTACCTCCTACAGCAGTTGTGCACACCAGATGAGATAATATTTGTAAAGTGCTTTGCAAACCTTAAAGCACTAGGTAAATACAAGCTTTTATTATTGTTGGAAGGAGAATTCTGTCCCAATTCGAAATAATAATTTTAAAAATTCATATCTACATAAGTTTATTTAGTGTTTTATGCCTGGCAGAGTTTTATTCAGTGCAGTTTTAAGTTTTCATAGCTTTAAGCTTTCATCCCCTTTTATGGCTACAGAAAGTTTTACAGAGCATGTGCCAAAAGACTTAGGGAAGTTTTAAGCAGCTTAAAACTAAAAATAAAATACTGTAGATATAATTTTGGAATAATTATTTTAAGTTATAAAAGCTTAAAACTGCATTAAAAATTTTGGGATACCCTGTGTATAAGAACTCCCTAGGTCCTTAGAAAATTCTTATGAAATATGTATTACAAGTACTGCTATCCCTATTTGAGGTTTTCTTGGCAAAGGTACAAGCAGGATTTACCATTTCCCAGGTCATTTTACAGATGAAAACACCGAGGCAAACAGGTTTAAGCGACTCACCCAGAGTCTCACAGCTAGCAAGTGTCTGAGGTTGGATTTGAACCCTTGATGAAGAGTCTTATTGATTCCAGGGCAGTGCTCTGACTACTGGATCATCTGGAAAAAGAAGCTAAATGACTTCTAGTCACACAGCTTGTTTCTCAAGGAAACAGGTCCCATCCTAGGTCTTCTGGATGCAGATTCAAAGGTCCTAGAATTCCAAACAGAAACTTAAAAGAAATAAGTGAACTTAGCCTGGTGCTTGAGAATTTAAAAAAGAAAGAAAGAAATAAAGAATTTACAAAATCAAAAGCTTCTAATTACTAAGAGAATCACAAAGGTTCAGTTCAATTGCAAAGCTTGTAACTTGCTTTCAGCTACTCTGCTAATGTGTTATACTTTCTTCTTGGTGTGAGAGGTCTTTTTTAAAAGAAAATGTGTGAATGACATTCCAGTCTCATAATTGGGGCCATTTATAGTCTTTTATTATATCTTGCAGAGTAGTGCTATGATAGTGTTTTTAAAAGAAAAGCTATCACCTCATTAAGGCTTTGAAACTAAAAATTTGCCTTGGATTCCTTCAATTTCAAGATAGTACATATAACTAATATAAAAAATAACATGAGATTTTGACAATAGTCAATTAATAATGTATTTTCTAAATGTTGTATTTTTAATGATTATAATCCTCAAGGAACTACAGAAATTTTGGATGTGTTTATTATTGTTGGAAATTTTTTTTAAATCCTTCTTTTCTATGATGTTATAAATATATTTTTTTAATTTTTTCAATCTATAATTGTAACAATTAGAGTTTTTAGCAATGATTCTCACTTTCTTGGCATGACTACCAGAATGAAGACTAGACTCAGATTCAGAAGATCTGGGTTTGAATGTAAACTAAAAAACTTACTAACTCTGTGACCATGGGTTACTTCATTTCTTGACTTATTGTCTCTGGGCTCAGTTTCTTCATCTATAAAATATGAATAATCAATATGGTACACTCTTCCTAGTTACCTGACCTTTTTGGAAGCAGCGAATTCATATGTTTGGAAGCCTATATTTGCCCTACTTATGTTCTTGACCCAGCACCAGGAAGCACTTGGAGAGGAGGCCAAGCTTTTTACCTCTATGTAGATCCCACCTCACACTTTTAAACATGGCAGCTGCTCACCTCATTAGAGAATTAGGTGGATGTGGATCTATCCAACTAGAATCTTGTCTAGATGTGGTCCTTTGAGGTCATTGACCTATAGATCACTTTATCGGTTATCATGCTGGTCTGACCAATAAATGAATATATTCAATAAACTGATATTTCTTACCCCCCCCCAAATCTTGCCTTGAAACTCCTCTCACTGGAAACTCTACCCTTTTCTCTGCCTGTCCTCATACATTTAATGAACCCTTAAAATATGATACAATGGAAGAAATGACAAAACATGACAACTAAAAATAGTCTTTATTAGGGACCAAAGAAATAAAAGAAATACAAATAAATGTACATTACCGCAATCTCCATGCTGGCTATACATCTATAGCTTCTCCCACACTTACATTGCTCTCAATCAATCTATTGGCATGTTCCAAACCCAGGAGATGCCAAATAGCATTCAAACATCTGCGCTCAAATGTTTCCCTCCAGAATGTCCTAAATGTGGAATTTAGCAAACACCCAGAAATCTTTCCCATTCACAGACTAAAGTGTCCTCTGCATTTTCCACTCATAGCCACTAGAATAATCCATCAAGCAAGATGGAAAATGGAGAATCAATTCCTGATAGCACTACTGGTGCAGTCACTGTTCTGTTTGGAGAAACATCTTCCATATGCACTGTGGCTATCTCCTGTGGGTTTATTTATCTTTGGTGGAGTAATGAGTATTGCTAAAGACAGGATAGACAAGAGGGAAACTTCTAGCTTCCTTTACTTCCTCTGAACTGTGTATCACTTTATTTTGAAAGTTTAACTGTATCTCTTCTCATTTCTTCCTCTCACCAGCTTTCAACCTGCACTTCAGCTCTTTTCATCTTATCTTGGTTTTATGGATAGAGTCAATCTAAGACATGTGACATACATAATGTGTTGTGTACCTGAGATACAAGTATTACATCTATTATATGTTGTAAAAATAAATGTTGGCATGTTATAAAAATAAAGTATTTAGATGGAAAAACTGTTCTAATGTAGATTCAAAACTTTTCAAAACTAACTCGCCAATCAGGTTCAAACTGTTAGGATATTTTTGGATACATTTGATAGAGGTAATCAAAAGTATTCTCAGTGATAAAGTGAAGCTCAAATGTGAACTTCCCTTCAAGGCTAGGCGCAAGGATGCTAAAGAGACTCTTATTATAAACATAAAATATTTATTGAAATATATAAAGATAAATAAAGTATTTCTAATTCTAAGGGATTCTAAATCCACCAAAATAAATTCTAGGTTCTGCAAGGAACTGCTTCTTCTGTGTTTCATAGGCTACACTAATCCTACCTAATCTAACTAATCCAAATTTATACTATCTAAATAAAAACTACCGCTATTATCCTTATAAATCTTAACTTCACCTTCAAATTATAAAATAGCAAAGGCTAGCTGGTTGAGTCTCAACAAGAATCAAGTTAGGACTCTGAGTCTGTGAGTCCAAACCAAAGACTAGGTTTTTCTTTGGTTTTCTCAGAGTTAAATAATCTGAAAAAACCACAATAGATATTCAATAGTGTTTCCCAAATTGATAAGGGAAAACACTGAGCTCCTTCAGATCTTTCCCTCAGACAGAGAGAGAGAGGCAAAGATGTTACCTCCTCCAGCCCTGAGAGAGAGTCTCTGAGAGAGTGTCTCTGCCAACTGCCAGAGAGCAACTCCCAAATGCCAGAGAGAGTAATTGACATAGAAAAAATGGTTATAACTATTACATCTGAAATTAACATGCTCTCTCAGCTCTGCTTCAACCTCCAGTTCTTGTCTCCAAAGCAGCCACTTTACTTCTTATCCCTAAACTAATAAAACAATATTTATTTTCTAATATCATCCTTACAATGCACAGATATATATATACACCTACATGTATACACGTGCACACACACAGACATATATATATATGTTTATATATATATAAGTTCTGACAGATAAAGGCTATATTGTATGAATAATAATATTCACTGTATGAATAATAATATTCACTATCTTGCAAGGTGGGGAAACTACATTGCCAACTGATACTTAAAGCATTATATAAATATGATACTGTTACTGGTATTATAATAGTTGTTGTACCCAAGTCATTTTCTATAACTTTTAGTAGAAATTTTAAAACTCAAGACACTTTTGTAGAGAAGTTGTTTATACAATGCAAAATGTCTAGATATTTAAATGATCACTTACTAATCAGATACCTCTGTTCTCCTTTAAAATGTGGGAAGCAGGATGGTACAGAGAACATGACAAAGGAACCAGATTCAAATCCTACCTCTGACTCAACCTATATGCCTTTGGGCAAGTCATTTAATTTCTCGGGAGTCTCAGTTTTTTCATCTCTAAAATAGAGAATTGGACTCAATGGCCTTGCTTTCCATTGAGCAATAGATCTAGGATCCTATATTCCTATTGTAATCAAACATTTAAAGCCACTTTTGCTCCAAGTATAAATTAGGAGATAAAATTTTTAAATAGAATGCTAACAACTTTGAAATTTACTCTTCCTACTGGTCTGAATGAATTGCTAGAGAGTTTGCTGCCATCTAGACAGAGTTTAAGACCTATCTCTTTGTTTAGATATTCCCACATGTGGAGCCACAGGTAAAAACTGACATAAATATACCCTGAAATTTATTTTAACAAGTTCATTTTCTTCTTTTGCATTCACAGTGCAGATCATGAAGTGACTGTGAGAGACTTAACAATTTTTCTTCCAATGTATTTTGTACTTGGTCCCATCTTACAGTGCTTCAGGGTCTTCTTCATCTCTTTCACCTTCAAATGTAATTTCCATGTAATTATTTCCTAAAATATACCTAGACTTTGACCCTGAAGAACAATCTTCTCATCAGCTTTACTAAAGTATAAGCTTTGTTACGGGCCAAATATAACCCTTGTTATACACAAGACATCCTTGATCCATAAAAATATAGATTCATTAAGAGGTGAAAGAGGCTTCCAAGGGGATCTGACCCAACCCCTATATTAATACATAGAAATCTTCTTTACAATAAACTCAACAAGTAATCTTTGAGTCTTTGTGTGAGGACCTCTGCTGAGGAGAAGTCCATTAAATCTCAGGTAGTCTATTCTACATCTGAGAGTTCTCATTTTTAAGAATGTTTTCTTTACATCAAGCCTAAATATACCACTAGGCAACTTCTCCCCTTCTCCACTTAGGTCTGCCTCCTGGGGCCAACTCGTCTCTTTGTTGCATGAGATTCCATTGAAAACTTGAAATTTTCTTTTTAGGTTAACCATTCCTATTGTTATTAATAAAAATTAACCCTGGAGGTTTATTAATAGATTTATAAGCATTTATTTGTAAGGAGAAAGAAAGAAAAGAAGGAAGGAAGGAAACAAGGAAGGAAGGAAGGAAGGAAGGAAGGAAGGAAGGAAGGGAGGGAGGAAGGGAGGGAGGGAGGAAGGAAGGAAGGAAGGAAGGAAGGAAGGGAGGGAGGAAGGGAGGGAGGGAGGAAGGAAGGAAGGAAGGAAGGAAGGAAGGAAGGAAGGAAGGAAGGAAGGAAGGAAGGAAGGAAGGAAGGAAGGAAGGAAGGAAGGAAGGAAGGAAGGAAGGGTGATTGGATCCTGGCATAGGAAGGAATATTAGATTTGGAGTTATTTCGGATTAAAAAACACTACCAAAATTTCCTAAATTAGATGCTATTGATTGGGGTGGAGGGGGTGAAGGGAATGATAGCTCTAAGATGAATTAGAAGAAAAAAAGAAGGAAGGAAGGAAGGAAGGAAGGAAGGAAGGAAGGAAGGAAGGAAGGAAGGAAGGAAGGAAGGAAGGAAGGAAGGAAGGAAGGATCATGTTCACACTCCCTGCCAAGCCTAGTCCCCTCCATGCTGCCTCCATTGGTCAGACATTGCAAGATGAGATAAGCACTCAGAAAGAGAGCAAGCCCAGGCATTGGGAGGGAAGCAAAGTGAGGGACTGTGCTTCCAGGGCTGGCTTTTCAAAACCTCTGTCTTGGTCCCTCCCTCAAATCTCTCCAGATTCTTTGATTGGCCAGTGGCCTTCCTATGTCATGCCCGCTGGCTTCCATCACGTGTTGGGCCTCAGGGACCTACATCAGGCCATCAGACATGTAACTCTGATTCTGAGTCTTCAAGATGGACTGAGTTGGTGGTCCCCCAGATATTTACTTCACATACTAGTTCTCTCTATTTATCTTCCTTGAGCATGATGCCAGGGGTCTTCCCCATCTTAGTGGGCTCTCTTTGGGATGCCCTCACTTTATATTACTTAAAAATTCATTAAATATCCATCCATCAACTCCTTTTTTATTTTCTCCTCATCTCTACTGCTTGACTTACACTCTGCTTCCAGTAGTGAAATGAAAGCTACCCATTACATTCTCCTTGCAGGCTAACAATTTTTGGGCGCTTGTCATCCATTTCATCTGCTTGGTCATCCTGATTCCTCTTCTCTAGTCACATATTATGTAAAGCCTTTGGGGGGGCATGTGAGAAAACAGACATGGGGTGATTAGGAATGTGACTGGGGAGTAAAAAGGTATAGAAATGAGCCAAATTCTGATAATCTTAAATTCCCAGCATAAATCATGAGTTGGGGTGTGAGCCAAATAATGAGTTCTATGAGATGGGAAATAAGCATTTATTAATGGCCTATTATTTGCCAAACTTAGTACAATCACCAGACTAACTGCTTTATGAATAATATCTTATTTGATCCTCACAACAACCCTGGGAGAAAAGTTCTATTATGACTTCCATTTTAATAGGAAATTGTGGCTGACTGGGTGAAGTGATTTGTCTAGGGTCACATAGCTATTATGTGTCTGAGTCTGGATTTGAACTCAGGCCTTCCTGACTCTTGGGCCAGCACATATACTGAGTCACCTAGCTGTCTTGAAAAGCTCTTGTTATTGAATCTGATTGATGCAAAGTTATAGTTCTGAACTATAAATTACTAATGCAAATATGACTCTGTCATTCTAGTTAAATTGAATTGAATTAAATTGAACTGACATTTACTAAGCATCAATTTGTACAGAGCACTGCCCTAGGCTCTGGAGAATGTACAAATTTTAGATAAGATAGCGATCCTGCCCTCCTTGGGCTATATTGATTTGTTGATAGGTACATTATACATATACAAATTATTATAGCTGCATTTCATGTGCATATAAATACATGTTTACAAATCTATATATATATTATAGTGGTGAGGGATACTGAGAGAGGGAGACTAGTAAGATGATGACAATGGAAACAGTTGAAGTGAAGGACTGAGTTCAAGGTCACAACTTCCTTCCTGTTTCTCTCTGCTGGACAGCCCTAATGGAGTCTGACCTAACAGATAGTGTCACCCCATCCCAAACCTTCTCCTTTGAATATTTTAAATTCTCCCTCTTACTACAAAGTTTGAAGATAGGTTCTTATAATTGAAGATCTAATTTATTTTTTGGGGGGAAAAGGGAATAAGGAAATAAAAGGAGAAAGGGAGAGGAATTTCCCTAGCTATAACTCCATCTCTAGTTGAAGGCTCCAATTCAAAGTCTCTTCAAAGAAAATAAGGTTGACCTTCCCTGAGGGAAAACCAGTTATTTATCATCTGGGATCTTCACTGGGCAAGACTCTTTTCAGTTCAGCCAGGTAAAGGAGGGTAAAAGCCAAGCATTTCTTCAGCCTTCCTCCTTCAGAGGGGTTGGCTGGAAAGAAAGTGAAGTTAAGTGGTGAAGTGACTAGACCAGACCACAGTTCTGGCTAACTGCCCCTCCTCTTGAACCTTCTATGGAATTCTCCCTTCCCCTACTGGTCTGGAGAATTCCATCCATTCTTCCTGAGTTCATCTTCTTTGCATCTCAACTCTTTTCTTTTGTCTTTGCCCATTTCTCTAGATCACAAAATGTATACACACACAGATTTGGAATAGTGTGATTTCCACCTTGAGAAATAATTCAAAATATATGCTCTGATGGACAATAGTGTCATTTGGTTGCTAAAAAAATTTTAAATGACTTATGTTGACAAAAGGACTGTAAGAGAGATCTGGATGCTTTTTTTTTGGGGGGGGCTGCTTATTGTCTCTCAGAGATTTTCTTCTCACCATCCATGCCTTGCTTTGTTGCTATACTTATTATTTCTACAATTGCAAATGTATATCTAGCTATAGCTCATCTTCCACCTTCACCAAATTGTTCAGTACATTATGTAATTGCCTCATACTTCCTGGTTCCTCTCTAAAACATCATTCTCATGCCCTTTTTTCTTTAAATTGACTGCCTATCTTCATTACTTGATTTTCAATTCTCTTTAGTTTTAAAAAATACATATATATTGAAACATTGCCAAAAGTCTCTCACATATTTCCAAAAACAAGTATCAACTTAGTGATCAAGAGACCATTGGAATACTTCCTCAATGGGAAGAGGGGTAATTGTAGAAATTTAAATCTAAATTGTTTGACCCATTTGACTTCTAAAATGAGAAGCCCTTGAGAGGAAAAAAAAAAACTCTGTGTATTTATTGAAAGTTTTTCACAGAATCTAGGACACTCTAGGTGCTGAATTGTCCAAGCAATGGTTTCTTTTTTGTGCTCAAAAAAGGATAGGCATTTATGAAGCTAATGCTGAAAGGCAGTATAAATCCTTAAATCCTCCTCAACTTAAGACTTTTGAGAAAATAGCTTAGTGAGGACTTACAACCTCATTTCTGAAATACAGCTCCATTGTCCCAACTGTATTACCTTTACCCTATGTGAAATTTTAGTATTAAACCCTGCCCTTATTTGTAATGTTTAATGTCACAATACAAAGTTTTAGTTAAAAGCAGCTGCCTTGAGGCAATTAAAGTTGTGGTTTCTGCTTTAAAAATCTAGTCATTACAACAAATACATGCAAAAATAAATTCCCTCTACCTAAACCTTTACAAAACCTCAGAAAAGTTGTGACAAACCTATAGGTTTTCAGTGTTTTCTTTGTTATTGAAGCTGCCTATATAACTTTCTGGAGACCTTTTCTTGGGATAAGAATGTTCCAGAAGCAGGGAATTCTCCAACGATAACAGACTTTTAGGAAAGAGCAAAATAGTTAAAAAGTGAAAATAGCCAATGGTCACCCACTTCGTACCTCAGGGAAAGGTTCATAAAAGATGCACTGCACATTTAGCAATATGGCAGAAGAGGAATGGAACTTATCTATTATTAAAGTCACAGTAGAGTGTTATCAAAAGTTATAGAAAACTGAAACTTCCCTAAAGGTTTATATATATATATATATATATATATATATCAACCCCATAAGAATCCTCATGTTAGTCATATTTCTTCATGTTGAAATATTCCATGTAACTAAGAAAACTAGAAAAAGAACAAATTAAAAACTCCCAATTAAAACCAAATTAGAAATCCTGAAAATCAAAGGAGACGTTAATAAGATTGAAAATAAGAAAACCATTGAACTAATAAGACAAGAATCTGGTTTTGTGAAAAAAAAAAGTATATAAACCATTGTTGGGTTTTTTTTTTAAGTCCAACAGCAAGAGATAGAAAGAAAAATCCCATTTAAAATAACTGTAGACAATATAAAATACCTGGAAGTCTATCTGCCAAGACAAACCCAGGAACTATCTTATCACCATTAACAAGACAGTTTTTTTTTTTGCCTATATGTATTTTATTTTATTTTTTCCATTTTTTATTGTCATGAAAAACACAGTTCCATATTGGTCATTGTTGTAAGAGCACACTCATACATAACCAACCCCCCCCCCCAAATAAAACCAAAGATACAATGATATGAAAGATGACTCCAACAGCTTTTTCTCTGGAGATGGATAGCATTCCCCATCATGTCTCTCTCAGGATCATTGCATTGCTGAAGGTAGCCAGTTTTCACAGATAATCATCATCTAATATTGCATTTATTTTGTACAATATTCTCCCAGTTCTAACAAGACAATTTCCCCATAAAAGTGAGATCTAAACAATTGGAAAAATATTAATTACTCATTGGTTGGTTGAACCAATATGATAAAAATGATGTCTTCCTAAATTAAATTATTCATGCCAATCAGAGTATCCAAAAATATTTCAAAAGGCTAGAAAATATAATAAAATTTATTTGGAAGAACAAAAGACCTAGAATAATAAAGGAATTAATGAAAAAAAATTTGAAGGAAGGTGGCTTACCTATACCAGATCTCAAACTATATTATAAATTTCACAACCATTAAAACAATTTGATACTGGTTACGAAATAGAATGGAGGGCCAATGGGATGGATTAGGTACTCAACCAACACACAATGGTAAATAATTATAGTAACCTACAGATGCAAGCTTTTGGAAGAATTACCTATTTAACAAAAACTGCTGGGAAAATGGAAAAATGGTATGGCAGAAATTAGGCATAGACCAATATCTCATGTCTTATACCAAAGCAAAGTTCAAATAGATACATGATTTAGAAATAAAGGATGATAGCATAAACAAATTAGAGGAGCACACCATTAGAGCTTACCCATCAGATATACAGATAAGGGAAGAACTTCGGTCAAAACAAGCCAGAGAAAATTATGAGATGCAAAATTGATAACTTTGACTACATTAAATTAAAAAGGGTTTGCACAAACAAAACCAATGCAACCAACATTAAAAGGCAAACAGCAAGCTGGGAAAAAAAGTCTTTACAGCCATTCTCTGTCAAATGCTCCATTTCTAAAATATAAAAAGGACTCAGTGAAATTTATAAGACTACAAATCATTCCTCAATTGCAAATAGTCAAAGAATACGAACAGGCAATTTTCAGATGAAAAAATCAAAACTATCTTTAGTCATACAAAAAATGCTCAAATCATTATTAATTAGAGAAATACAAATTTAAACAACTCTGAAGTACCACCTCAAACCCACCAGACTGACTAATGTGGCAAAAAAAAAGGAAAATTATAAATCTGGAAAAATTGGCCCACTAATATGCTGTTGGTGGAGTTGGGAACTGATACAACCATTCTGGAGAATAATGTAGAACAAGAGGGCAGCTGAGTAGCATAGTACATTGATAGTCAGGCTTAGAGGCAGGAGGTCCTGGGTTCAAATATGACCTCAGACACTTTCTAACTGTGTGACCCTGGGCAAGTCACTTAACCTCCATTGCCTAGCTCTTACTACTCTTCTGCTTTGGAACCAATACACAATATTGATTCCAAGACAGAAGGTAAGGGTTTTAAAAAATAATAATAATATAGAACCAAAATCATCAAATAAACTGTAGTTCTTCACTTCATATTCATTTTCAGGTAGGACATTTGATTTTTTTCCTCAAAAGTCTAGCAAAAATACTAGTACAACATAGTTTTATCTATGATAAAACCTGATTTAAAGTAGTTGGGTGAATACGTGAAGAAGAAATCCAAAGACTATGTAGAACTACATATATTACAACTAAAAGTTTCTCTCCTAAGGAGTGTCCAGTATTGAGGTAAGAATGAATGACTAGAGCCATTTCTATATGTTACCATTGCACTTATCTCCAGGTAGGACTGAATTAAAAATTTTTATTATCTCTATGACTTCTTAATTGAATGGAATTGATAAAATTAGTTGTGCTAGGTAGTCTATTAATTTGCATACACAGATACAATGTGAACTAGGTTTTCCCTGAGAAGACTGTAACATTTTGGGGGTCAGGAACCATTTTTTTAAATCTTCCAGGGAAACATGCACAGCAAATATTGGATGCTCATTATATTCCTGATAAACTGAATATTATCAGAATATAGGGCAAACTCCTAGGAATAGAGTCATACCTGGAGTTATCAAATATAAAACATGACATTTTAAAACAAGGCAGACTTCTGAGATATGATCACTACGACATTTCCTAATACTAGTTTTTTTAAAGTGACTGATTTACTCTGAACATTTGGTAAGGGCATATTGTATGCAATGTATTATATCCAATATGCTAGGCATTAGATTATACAAGATGGGTGATAGTTGGATTGGCTTTGCTTATTAGCTGCACATTTTAAACAGTAATGTATAATAGCCAACTATTTCATTTTGGTCCTGTCAATTTATTCACATGGCATAGATCCAGACAGAGCCTCAATTATTCTGTGGAAAATGTAGTAGGTTTTAGGATAGTTGATTAATTTGTTCATTCACTAATTCAATAGTTACTAAGCACTTACTATATTAGAGGTATTGCGCTAGGCACAAATTGAGAATGGTTCTTGCCCCCAAGTAAGTACAGTACTTAATATGGTTGGCATTTCCACTGCTGTATATTTGTACTATCTAAACAAATTTTTAAAAATGGGACTCTAGGTCAAAATTCCTTATCCTACACACACACACAAAATGAATACAGAAAGATGGGAGAGTAGGTGATGATGTAGAGATTAATTCTCAAGGTCATATTGCCCACACTTTACTTCTTTTAATTGATTTTTAAATTTATTTTTGTGGTAAGCGAACAATCCTTTGTAAAACTGGAGATTGAGGGAACAAAGATCTGAACAGGATAGAATTTCTTCCTCCAACCTCTCCACCATGAATATTTTGCTTATGAATTGCTGCTGCTGAAATTAACCACCCTAAATATGTACCAGTTTGGTTAGTTGAAAAAAAAAATCAACCCAAACTGGGTCATGTATTGCATTGATCTATTCAGTTCATGTCTGTACTCTTAGGAAAGAATGATTTCAGATGTCTGCATTATTTAAGAAGTGAATAGAATTTACAGAAATCGTGCACACTTTTAACAGTGAGAGAGCCTATATAAGTGCATGATATGCAGAAATGCTGCCAACATCCCATACTCAGTTGGACACCTCCACTGATATTTCCAGTACACTGAATAGAAAAGGCTGAAATCGCAGTTGTGTTTTGCAGAGAGTAATGGAACTGTTGTTTTAAATCACTGAAACTAAAAACAAATTAAGCAAAATGATTACTTTCTTCCCTAGCCTATCAAGAGTACTGAAGTGTTCCTCTCAAATGATACTCAGTGGAATGTTCTCCCAACCCTCCTCAAAAGAAAATCTAAATCATGTTGAAATGTTAATGGAAATAATCAATTTGCTTCTCATTCCAATTTCTTTTGTTTTTAAATCTAGGCTCATACCCCAAGAAACAGACTTCACTTTCTTGGTATTTATTATTTTACATAATCATATATTCCTCTTTGCTTTGGTGGAACAGGGAGATAGCCTCAGGAAAGGTTTATCTTTCTTTCAGAGTTTTTCAGATTTTGCCCCCATCTCTAGGACAAAAAATACTAGATATAGCTAAAGTAATTGAAAAGTTCCTTTTAAAAGGAAATGAATCATGCAGATTTTTGAAGTAATATTTTATTTTCCTCAATTACATTTAAAAATAATTTTTAATATTCATTTTAAAATTTTGAGTCCCAAATTCTCTCCTTATTATCCACTCTCCTTTCCCAGTCCTCCTTCCTGAGATGGTAAACAATCTGATATCAATTTTACATGCAATATATGCAATCATATAAAATATTTCCCCATATTTGTTGGTTTTTGGAAGAGATCTCAAAGAAAGAAGATGAAATGAAGTAAAATATATTATGTTTTGGTGTGCATTCAGATTCCATCAGTTCTTTCTTGTAAGGCAGGTGGCATCTTTCATCATGAATCTCTGAGATTGTCTTGGGTCACTTTTTGCTGAGATCTGAGAATCGAGATAATTTACAGTTCATCAAAAAAGATTGTTGTTACTATGTAAAATGTATTTTGGTTTTTCTCACTTTATTTTTCATCAGTTCATGCAAGTCTTTCCAGCTTGTCATGTCTTATACCACAATAGTATCCCATCATAATCATACCACAATTTGTTCAGTCATTCCCCAATTGATGGACAACACCTCAATTTCCAATTCTTTGCAACTACAAAAAGAGCTACAATAATTTTTTTTTTTTGTATAAAAAGGTCTTTTCCATTTTTTTTTAATCTCTGAGATGCAGACCTAATAGTGATATTGCTGGATTGAAAAGTATGTACAGTTTTATGGACCTTTGTGCCTTCTTCCAAATTGCTCTCCAGAATGGTTGGATCAGATAACTGATCCAACTCCACTAACAATGCATTAGTGCCCCAATTTTCCCACATCCCCTACAACATTTATCTTTTTTTTTTCCTTTTCTGTCATATTGAGCCATGCAGATCTTGAGAGATCTGAAGGATACTAAAAAGTTTTAGGAAGTAAATGGTAAAGTTTTTTAAAGTCAGTCATACTCATTAGTTCAGAAAATAAGATTCAGAATCAGGCAAGTAGGTAAGTCCAAATTCCTCAGTTTGTCTATTGGGGTTTTGACCTTTATTTCACAATATAGTTATACATTTTGAATATTCTAGAAGAAAGCACTGTTTGGGTGCCTCACCATGACAAGGAGGTGATCCTGAGCACTAAAAGGCCATGCTAGTGGAGGTTAAGCTTCTGCATGTTCTATCAGCTAGGAAGTCTTCAAGTATGGTCCCATTTATAAATGATAATGTTTGTTAAAAATAGCTAAAACCAGTGGCTCATCACTGGAAAACTGACCAGTAGGAGATTGATTTTTGACCTTAGAAACTTAAGAAATGGATAAGGATCCGAAAGGCCTTTCATCCTTGCTCAGGCCCCTTAGAGACAGTGGCAAGGGAAAAAAATTGGGGAACAAGGCTTAGTTAAGAACACATTTCTTAAGAATATGAGCACACACTGATTCAAAAGTGTGTGACCTTTAACTAATGACCAATGAGTTGATGACACCATGACATAGAACTGGAAGACCTAAACCACATGTATATTAGCAGCTTTATTTTAAATGAAGTCAGAAGACAAAAACTAAAGCTAAAAGGAAAAATATGTCACAGAATCTCAGAGGAAAAAAAAAAATTGTATCTCCTATTTATCTTCTTTGTATCTTCTTTGGGACAGAATTGCTTTCATGTTGTCTCTCCCCATTGGACTGACTCTTAAAAACAGTTTTTTTGTGTTTTTGTATCTGAAGGGCTTAGCAAAAAGCTCAACATTTAAGAGGTGATTCATAAATGTTCCTTGACTAGACTGTGATTAAAGTTTTAAAAAACAAACAACTATTTCAGAGCACTTAGTCACATTGCCTTTCAGGAATCTAAGCTATAAGTATAAATGAAACACTATGAAGAAAAATTTTAATTTAGTTTTTTTAACCTGTCTTACAAAATTACAGAATATTTACAACTAAATTCCTCCATGAGTGCAATTTTTAAAAAAATCAAATAAAAGTACAAAAAATATTATTTCTGGTAGTACATGCAACCCTTACTTTAATAGTTTTCCATTTGTTAAAAAGTAGGCGCATTTCTTTATCCAAACATTTTTTATATTCATAAGGATAAGTGCAAGGGAGCAAAGTCTGTGTCAAATGGAGAGAGCAGAGGTTTTGGGGAAGGAAAGGGACCTGAGAGAGTTCTAAGGAGCTTCTGGGGGTTTTTGAGCTGAGTCCTTGACCTGACCTATTTCTGAGGTTGGGGGTCTGTGGCCTCACAGAAGGAGAGCCCAGCTCCCTTGTCCTTCCCTGCCTTCCTGCATCTCTTAGGTCAAATAGATATATAAGTTGGTGGAGGGATTATTTTAGCTGGGACAGGTGAGTGAAATCTGAATGAATGAAGTTTCACACCATTCAGGTCAAGGACCATTTAGGAAACCACAAGGCAACTTATCCCCTCCTTTCTTTACCCAGTTTACCCAAGATCCTGTATTAAACCCTTCATAAAGCAGCCGGATTCTTGTCAAGCCTCTTAATATAGTTTGAAAGGATATACAGTATAAGAACAAGAGTCAAATATCACAGAGAGTCTCCTGAGACCACCCCCTCTAAGGCAAGGTCCCTTGCTGGGGTCTACCTCTAGATCCTTTTTGAGGGAGAGGCATTGAGGACACCCATAGTTTGGTTAGGAAGGGGGAATTTGTCTTCAATTCCCCTCCAGTCATTTCCTCGGGGGATTTAGCATTACAACTGACAACCACCTCCCTCAAGGGGGAGAGAGGGAGACAGAAGCTAGCTTTAATCAGGCTTTGGATCTTTCCTACACTGTTCCTGCTCCAGAGACTCACTTTAAACTCCACTGATTCGCCATCATTATCAGTGGGAAAAAACTCCATTTTTTACACATTACAGGCCATCATTCACATAGTTGTAGTACTTGTATACATTATTCTTTTGATTCTGATATGTCCATTCTGCATCCCTTCATATAAATCTTCCCCAAATTAAAAGAAAAAACAACCCTTCTTGTTTGTCATTTCTTAAGACAGTATTATTACATTGCATTCATTCATATACTAATTTAAGACACTACAAATCTAAAAGCACAGAATGTATTTCCAACTCTTTTGGAGGTGTTGGGAAGTATTACAAATTATGCTTACTATTACTAATTTTTTGTACAGATAGGTCTTTTTTGTTACTAATAACCTTCTGAGAGGCCTTAAACCAAAATATGCAATTGTATCTGCAAACATGAAGAATTATAGAATTTTTCTTGCAAGAACTCCAAATTGTTGTCCAGAACAATGGATAAGTTCACAACTCAAATAGCAGTGGTTGTTTCTATTTTCCTACTCTCACCAGTACTGAAGATTTCCATCTTTTACTATCTTTTTAAAATTTGGTGGCTAGAAGTTATTTCTTCAGCTGTTTTAATGTGCATTTTCTTGATTATTTGCTATTTGAACAGTTTTAAGATGGTTGCTAATAGTTTGTTTCTTAATTTGAGTGCTGTTTGTTTATGTAACTATTGAGAATGGTCCCTAATCTTAAAAAAATTATGTCAGTTCTATAGGGATTTTAGATGTTAGACTTTTACCAGAAATGTTTCATATTTTTCCTAGTTGATATCCTTTCTTCTTACTCTTCTTGCCTTGTTTATATTCATGCAAATGCTTTGTATTATTATGTAATCAAAGTAGCCTATGTTATCTTGAGTTATATTCCCCAAGTGACACATGATTACAAATTTATCCTGTATCTATTGTTATAAAAGACATAAGCTTCTGTTCTGTAACTTCTTAATGGTGTGACTTTTTTACTTAGTTCATTCATCTGAGGAATTTATTGTAATATATGGCATAAAGTACTGTTCTATTACTATCTTATATTAATGATTTTGCCAGAATTTCATCCTAAATTATTATTTCTCTAGGAATCTCTGTTCTTTATTTATCTAACTCTCAATTGTTGTATGTTTCCTTTTAAATACTAATTGAATCTATTATATCTTCTATTTTTATCTACTACCCTATTGTTTTGATAATTACTACTTTATAAGATAATTTAATATCTGGTAATGCCAAACATCATTCAATTCTACTTTTATTTTTTCCAGATATTCGTGCTGTTTTATTCCCTCCTATATATTTTACTATTGTTTATTTAAGCTTTTAAAATATTCCTTTGGCTATTTTATTGATTAACTTGTAAAAGATTATCATGTTTATCCTATTATTATAGCTTAGTCATGAACATTGAATAGATCCATTTACTTATAACTTCTACCATATTTTACATTTGCAAATCTTGGAAATGCACTGTTATTTTAGATGACATTTCATTTTATAGTTTTTCTTCAAGGTTTTTGTTAACAATATACTGAAATGCTATTAATTTGGGGAGTTTATTTTGTAACCTGCTACTTTTCTAAAACAGTGAGTTATAATTTAAAATATTCTCTAAGGTTTTAAAAAATAAATCTTATCATTTATAAATGGGGATAATTTGGTCTCCTATTTACCATTATTTAATTTCTCTTTTATTAATAGTAAACATTTTTCAGTATGATGCCACATAGTGTTAGTAAAAATTAATTATTCAGCCTGATCTTATTGGGAAAATTTCCAATTTTTTTACATTATGAATAATATTAGCTCTTAGTTTTAGACATGTTTTTGAGCATATTAAAGAAAATGATTATTTTAAATCTTCTGATTTTAGTGTATTTTACATAAATGAGTGATATATTCTACCCAAGACCTTTTTCTGTACCTATTAACAAAATCATGTTTTTAAAAAAATAATTAATATGACTTGGTATGTCAGTTATCTCCCTAATGTTGAACCATTCTTAAATCCAATCCTTGAAACAAATTCAATTTGATCATAGTTAATATTTTTTTACATTACTACAATCATAGAGATAACTCTACTCACTGATCTCCTAAAGGATAAATAAATATCAAGCAAGTTTTCAAATATAGAGACATGCATAACAAAAGGCAGCAAGAATTTTTGGCAAAAAGTTCAAAAAGAGGAAAGAATCCTCATTGATGCCATTGTTCTATCTATGATCTGAACAGTGTTTACTACAACCAGAAAGTTAAGTGACACAGAGGATAGGGCACTGCTTTTAAAGTTAACCTGAATTCAAATTAGGGAACACATATTTACTAGTTTTATGATCCTGTGTAGAGTCACATATTCTTTGCTTCAGTTTCCTCAATTATGAGAATAACAGTAACATATATTGGTGAAGTGCTTAGCAACATGAAACATTAAATAACTTACATAATGTATCATTCCCTTTTTTAGTCCCACAACAATAAGAATTTCAGTTATTCAAAAGATATTGGCCTATTCATCCATATCGTAAAAACAAGAGATGTGAAGGCATGAAGAATTAAAATTGCCCGTAATATTACAGGGATCTCACTAAGTTATAATGCTTGTGTATGTTTAGCTCTCTTAGCTAGATGTTGCAATGGAAAAATGAACTGATCACAGAGCTGAACAGGGAAAATATTTAGAATCAATTCACATTTAAGAAATTTTACTGACTTCCGGTTAAGATGGCGGCTTAGAGAAAGCTAAAGCTCAGATCTCCTGAAAACCCTTCCCGACCGATCTCAAACGATAAGCTCCTAAGGCGCCGAAATTCAAAACGATCAACAGCACAGACCCTGGGAACCCTCCTCCTGGACCTGGACCCGGTTCAAAAGGTACGGCTCCCCTTAAAAGCCAGAACCCGAGATCACTCGGACCTCAGGGGTAGGAGCGCAGAGTCCAAGGCTCCTGGAAGCCGCAGCCCGGCCGGGCTCAGAGAGCAGAACCCTCAGGGCCTTCTACAGTCCCGGTGAAAGTTACTGCCTGGGGCTTCCGCTGCAGAGAGCTGGTCGAAACAACAGCAACCCTCAGGGCGGGCAAGACAGCCTCACGGGCTGGATCCTGCTATCCAAGTCTCAGTGAAAGTCCTTGCCCAGAGCTTGGGAAAGCTGCAGCCCATCCCCCCGCAGGCCGACGAAACGGCCTCACGGCCAGCGATTCTGAAGGCAACTTCCGGAAAGCGAGCCGGGGGGAGAGTGTGGCCTCGTGGTCCGACCCTTCCATTCCAGTTCCAGTGAGGCATATTCAGTTTAACCCAGGGAAAGCTCATAGAACTATCTGCCTAGGACTAAAGCCTCTGAACACCAGAAAGAGACAAGAAAAACTAATCCTCCACATTCAGAAATGGCAAACTCCACAGAACCACAGAAGCCCCAAAATACCAAGAAAAATAAGAAGAAAGGGGCGACTTTGGACACATTCTATGGAGCCAAAATACAAAATACAGAGCAGACAGAAGATAATATAAAAGAAAATGCTCCAAAACCTTCCAAAGGAAATGGAAACTCTCCACAAACCTATGAAGAATTTGAATCAGAAATGACCAAAAAGATGGAAGCCTTCTGGGAGGAAAAGTTGGAAATAATGCAAAAGAAATTCACGCATCTACAAAACCAGTTTGACCAAACTGTAAAAGAAAACCAGGCTTTAAAGGCCAGAATCAGGCAGCTGGAAGACAACGATCGTGTAAAAGAGCAAGAATCAATAAAGCAAAGCCAAAATACCAAGAAATTAGAAGAGAACATAAAATATCTCACCGACAAGGTGATAGATCTGGAAAATAGGGGGAGAAGGGATAATTTAAGAATAATTGGACTCCTAGATAAGCCAGAAATAAACACCAAACTGGACATGGTGATACAAGATATAATCAAAGAAAATTGCCCAGAGATTCTAGAACAAGGGGGCAATACAGCCACTGACAGAGCTCACAGAACACCTTCTACACTAAACCCCCAAAAGACAACTCCCAGGAATGTAATTGCCAAATTCCAAAGCTATCAAACAAAAGAAAAAATCCTACAGGAAGCCAGAAAAAGACAATTTAGATATAAAGGAATGCCAATCAGGGTCACCCAAGACCTTGCAAGTTCTACTCTGAATGATCGTAAGGCATGGAACATGATCTTCAGAAAGGCAAGAGAGCTGGGTCTCCAACCAAGAATCAGCTACCCAGCAAAACTGACTATATACTTCCAAGGGAAAGTATGGGCATTCAACAAAATAGAAGACTTCCAACTTTTTGCAAAGAAAAGACCAGAGCTCTGTGGAAAGTTTGATACCGAAAATCAAAGAGCAAGGAATACCTGAAAAGGTAAATATTAAGGAAAGGGGAAAATGTTATCTTCTTCTTTTACTCAAACTCTCTTCTATAAGGACTACATTTATATCAACCTATGTATACTAACATGTGGGGAAAATGTAATGTATAAATAGGGGGTAAAGAAAGACCAAATAGAATAATCATTCTCACACAAAGATTTACATGGGAAGGGGAGGGGAAGAAAATTCCTATAAGAAGGAGAGGAAGAGAGGGGGGGGGTTACTTAAACCTCAATCTCAGGGAAATCAGCTCTGAGAGGGAAAAACATCCAGATCCATTGGGATCTTGAATTCTATCTTACCCAACAAGGGTAAGGAGAAGGGAAAACCAAGGGGGGGAGGGGGAGAGGGAGAACAAAAAGGGAGGGAAAGAGAGGGGGGAGGGGGAGGGAACAAAAAGGGAGGGAAAGAGAGGGGGGAGGGGGAGGGAACAAAAAGGGAGGGACTAAAAAGGGAAACATCAAGGGAGGGGACAAGGGGGACTGTTTCAAAGTAAATCACTGGACTAAAAGGTAGAGCCGAAGAAGAAAAGGTTAGAATTAGGGAAGGCAATCAAAATGCCAGGGAGTTCACAAATGACAATCATAACTTTGAACGTGAATGGGATGAACTCACCCATAAAACGTAGACGAATAGCAGAATGGATTAGAATCCAAAACCCTACCATATGTTGTCTTCAAGAAACACACATGAGGCGGGTTGACACCCACAAGGTCAGAATTAAAGGATGGAGTAAGACCTTCTGGGCTTCAACTGATAGAAAGAAGGCAGGAGTGGTAATCATGATATCTGATAAAGCCAATGCAAAAATAGACCTGATCAAAAGGGATAGGGAAGGTAATTATATTTTGTTAAAAGGGACTATAGACAATGAGGAAATATCATTAATCAATATGTATGCACCAAATAATATAGCACCCAAATTTCTAATGGAGAAACTAGGAGAATTGAAGGAAGAAATAGACAATAAAACCATACTAGTGGGAGACTTAAACCAACCATTATCAAATTTAGATAAATCAAATCAAAAAATAAATAAGAAAGAGGTAAAAGAAGTGAATGAAATCTTAGAAAAATTAGAATTAATAGACATATGGAGAAAAATAAATAGGGATAAAAAGGAATACACCTTCTTCTCAGCACCACATGGCACATTCACAAAAATTGACCATACATTAGGTCACAGAAACATAGCACACAAATGCAGAAAAGCAGAAATAATAAATGCAGCCTTCTCAGATCACAAGGCAATAAAAATAATGATTAGTAATGGTACATGGAAAACCAAATCTAAAACCAATTGGAAATTAAACAATATGATACTCCAAAACCGTTTAGTTAAAGAAGAAATCATAGAAACAATTAATAATTTCATCGAGGAAAATGACAATGGAGAAACATCCTTTCAAACCTTTTGGGATGCAGCCAAAGCAGTAATCAGAGGTAAATTCATATCCCTGAATGCTTATATTAACAAACAAGGGAGAGCAGAGATCAATCAATTGGAAATGCAAATGAAAAAACTGGAAAGCGATCAAATTAAAAACCCCCAGCAGAAAACCAAATTAGAAATCCTAAAAATTAAGGGAGAAATTAATAAAATCGAAAGTGATAGAACTATTGATTTAATAAATGAGACAAGAAGCTGGTACTTTGAAAAAACAAACAAAATAGAAAAGGTACTGGTCAATCTAGTTAAAAAAAGGAAGGAAGAAAAGCAAATTCACAGCATTAAAGATGAAAAGGGGGACAGCACCTCCAATGAGGAGGAAATTAAGGCAATCATTAGAAATTACTTTGCCCAATTATATGGCAATAAATACACCAATTTAGGAGAAATGGATGAATATATACAAAAATACAAACTGCCTAGACTAACAGAAGAGGAAATAGAATTCCTAAATAATCCCATATCAGAAATTGAAATCCAACAAGCCATCAAAGAACTTCCTAAGAAAAAGTCCCCAGGGCCTGATGGATTCACCTGTGAATTCTATCAAACATTCAGAGAACAGTTAATCCCAATACTATACAAACTATTTGACATAATAAGCAAAGAGGGAGTTCTACCAAACTCCTTTTACGACACAAACATGGTACTGATTCCAAAACCAGGCAGGTCAAAAACAGAGAAAGAAAACTATAGGCCAATCTCCCTAATGAATATAGATGCAAAAATCTTAAATAGGATACTAGCAAAAAGACTCCAGCAAGTGATCAGAAGGATCATTCACCATGATCAAGTAGGATTCATACCAGGGATGCAGGGCTGGTTCAACATTAGGAAAACCATCCACATAATTGATCACATCAACAAGCAAACTAGCAAGAATCACATGATTATTTCAATAGATGCAGAAAAAGCCTTTGATAAAATACAACACCCATTCCTATTAAAAACACTAGAAAGCATAGGAATAGAAGGGTCATTCCTAAAAATAATAAACAGTATATATCTAAAACCAACAGCTAATATCATCTGCAATGGGGATAAACTAGATGCATTCCCAATAAGATCAGGAGTGAAACAAGGATGCCCATTATCACCTCTACTATTTGACATTGTACTAGAAACACTAGCAGTAGCAATTAGAGAAGATAAAGGAATTGAAGGCATCAAAATAGGCAAGGAGGAGACCAAGTTATCACTCTTTGCGGATGACATGATTGTCTACTTAAAGAATCCTAGAGATTCAACCAAAAAGCTAATTGAAATAATCAACAACTTTAGCAAAGTTGCAGGATACAAAATAAACCCACATAAATCATCAGCTTTTCTATATATCTCCAACACAGCTCAGCAGCAAGAACTAGAAAGAGAAATCCCATTCAAAATCACCTTAGACAAAATAAAATACCTAGGAATCTATCTCCCAAGACAAACACAGGAACTATATGAACACAACTACAAAACACTCGCCACACAACTAAAACTAGACTTGAACAAATGGAAAAACATTAACTGCTCATGGATAGGACGAGCCAATATAATAAAAATGACCATCCTACCCAAACTTATTTATCTATTTAGTGCCATACCCATTGAACTACCAAAATACTTCTTCACTGATTTAGAAAAAAACATAACAAAGTTCATTTGGAAGAACAAAAGATCAAGGATATCCAGGGAAATAATGAAAAAAAACACATATGATGGGGGCCTTGCAGTCCCTGACCTAAAACTATATTACAAAGCAGCAGTCATCAAAACAATTTGGTACTGGCTAAGAAACAGAAAGGAAGATCAGTGGAATAGACTGGGGGAAAGCGACCTCAGCAAGACAGTATACGATAAACCCAAAGATCCCAGCTTTTGGGACAAAAATCCACTATTCGATAAAAACTGCTGGGAAAATTGGAAGACAGTGTGGGAGAGACTAGGAATAGATCAACACCTCACACCCTACACCAAGATAAATTCAAAATGGGTGAGTGACTTAAACATAAAGAAGGAAACCATAAGTAAATTGGGTAAACACAGAATAGTATACATGTCAGACCTTTGGGAGGGGAAAGGCTTTAAAACCAAGCAAGATATAGAAAGAATCACAAAATGTAAAATAAATAATTTTGACTACATCAAACTAAAAAGCTTTTGTACAAACAAAACCAATATAACTAAAATCAGAAGGGAAACAACAAATTGGGAAAAAATCTTCATAGAAACCTCTGACAAAGGTTTAATTACTCATATTTATAAAGAGCTAAATCAATTGTACACAAAATCAAGCCATTCTCCAATTGATAAATGGGCAAGGGAAATGGATAGGCAGTTCTCAGATAAAGAAATCAAAACTATTAACAAGCACATGAAGAAGTGTTCTACATCTCTTATAATCAGAGAGATGCAAATCAAAACAACTCTGAGGTATCACCTCACACCTAGCAGATTGGCTAACATAACAGCAAAGGAAAGTAATGAATGCTGGAGGGGATGTGGCAAAATAGGGACATTAATTCATTGCTGGTGGAGCTGTGAACTGATCCAACCATTCTGGAGGGCAATTTGGAACTATGCCCAAAGGGTGCTAAAAGAATATCTACCCTTTGACCCAGCCATAGCACTGCTGGGTCTGTACCCCAAAGAGATAATGGGCACAAAGACTTGTACAAAAATATTCATAGCTGCGCTCTTTGTGGTGGCCAAAAACTGGAAAATGAGGGGATGCCCATCAATTGGGGAATGGCTGAACAAACTGTGGTATATGTTGGTGATGGAGTACTATTGTGCTAAAAGGAATAATAAAGTGGAGAAGTTCCATGGAGACTGGAACAACCTCCAGGAAGTGATGCAGAGCGAGAGGAGCAGAACCAGGAGAACATTGTACACAGAGACAAACACACTGTGGTATCATCGAACGTAATGGACTTCTCCATTAGTAGTGGTGTAATGTCCCTGAACAACTTGCAGGGACCCAGGAGAAAAAAAACACCATTCATAAGCAAAGGATAAACTATGGGAGTGGAAACACGGAGAAAAAGCAACTGCCTGAATACAGAGGTTGAGGGGACATGACAGAGGATAGACTCTAAATGAACACTCTAATGCAAATACTATCAACAAAGCAATGGGTTCAAATCAAGAAAACATCTAATGCCCAGTGGACTTACGCGTCGGCTATGGGGGGTGGGGGGAGGAAAAGAAAATGATCTATGTCTTTAACGAATAATACTTGGAAATGACCAAATAAAATATATTTAAAAAAAAAAAAGAAATTTTACTCTCTTCATATATTCTCAGGCTTCTTACTGATGCGAATGCTTATCTTTCAAAGTTTAGGTTCAGTAGTGAAACAAAATGAGGCACTCTTTAAGTCATTCAACAATTAACAAAAGGATAGCCATTGTAGGAGGATATTCAACAAAGATAGACACTGAGAATATCTTGAGCTGATTTAAGTTACCAAAGCTCTCTTTCCTATGAGCCATCATGATCCCTCAGCAAAACCCTAAGAGAACCCCCACAGGCCCTCTCCACCCTTTGCACTCAAGAGAGATGAGGAAGTGATATCAACAGTGTGAGCTCTTAGTCTCTTGGACCAACCAATTCTCAAAGAATGGGCCAATACTTTTTATTTATTTTTATTTATTTTTTTTTAATTTGGAAAATTTTATTTAATTAATTAATTTAGAATATTTTCCCATTGTTACATGATTCATGTTCTTTCCCTCCACTCCTCCCACCCCCTCCTGTAGCTGACAGGCAATTCCACTGGGTTTTACCTGTGTCATTGATCAAGATCTATTTCCATATTATTGATATGTTCACTAGGGTGATCGTTTAAGAGTCTACATCCTCAACTATATCCCCATCAACCCATGTGATCAAGCAGTTGGTTTTCTTTCTTTGGATGTGGATAGTGTTCTTTCTCATAAATTCCTCTGGATTATCCTGGGTCATTACATTGCTGCTAGTAGAAAAGTCCATTACATTCGATTGTGCTATAATGTATGTGTACAATGTTCTCTTGTTCTGCTCCTTTCACTCTGCATCAATTCCTGGAGGTCGTTCCAGGTCACATGGAATTCCTCCAGTTCATTATTCCTTTGAGCACAATAGTATTCCATCACCAAGAGATACCACAATTTGTTTAGCCAACCCCCAATTGAAGGACATCCCTTCATTTTCCAATTTTTTTGCCATCACAGAGTGAGGCTATAAATATTTTTGTAAAAGTCTATACGTTTCCATGGCATGCAGTAAGTCCAATACACTGATCTCTGTAAAAAATATTTTCTCTTACCTGTTTGCACCCATTTCTCTCCTTTCCTTATTACACTCCCCAATCCCTAAATCTCTAGGATAAAAATTATTTTTCCTGAAAATTTATCATAACAAAGTTTCTGCCTCTCCTTTGAATTTGGCTTATTTTTCATCATATTTATTTGTTTACCTGTTATGTAGTTCACTATAATATGTTCCTTGATTCATGGATTGTGTCATTTTTCTTTCTTTGTATCCCTAGTTCCTAGGCACAGTACCTTGAATATATTAAGGTCTTAAAGAGTTAATAAATTCAATTGATTAGAATTAATGAGATAATATGTACCACAACTAAAAAGAAATCAGTATTTTGCCCCATTCAAAGGCAAAAAACATTCTTTTCCCTGGATTCTCGATAAACTTCTTTAGAGGAGGTATGATCTTTGCTACCTAATGAAGCACTGTTTGAGAGAGATCTCTGGTTCTACTGTTACTCTTATTTTCATGCTGCTATCATAGAAAATCATAGTAGTCATATGAATTTGAAGGCAAATGTACAGGAAAGATATTCCTTTTTTCTTTATGCTTAAGTATCTAACAAATGAAAAATAAGAGAACAATCAAGATAGAAAGAATATGAGTAAAAGGAAGATTCAACATATGTACTTCTTTTATTTTTGTATATCTTGCCTAGAGCACCATTCATATGCCACAATGGAAATTTGGGTATCATTTTTTGTTTTCAGAAAATACTGTTTTAAAGGATGGAAGGGAATTATTAAAATGATTTTAAAAAGTGTTCATAATCACTTTCAGAGGAATTTATTTTTTGGAATAAAATGAGAAAGAAAAATCATTCCATCTGTCTTTTCTTGCATTGGTTGGTAGGATTAAGAAGGTGTAGCTTTACTTACTGTCTTTAACCAAACTGATTTTCATTAAGCATTCTGACACTTATAAGAGTCTCCTGTTAAATCCCAATAAAACTATCTTAGATGAAATCATTGTCAGACACTTTCCCAATCTTCTGGTTTCTACTAGTAATAGCATATGCTGATGAGTATCTTGCTATAAGAAATTACTAAAGGGAATTTATCTGAACAGGCTTTCTCCCCCAGACCCTTCTTTTAAATGTTGAGTAGATGGTGAGGAATACTTAGGGTATGTAGTGGCAGGTGTCTCCTTGTAAAATTATTGAGGCAAAACTTCATAGGAATAATATGATTTATTGTGAACCTAAGCATATAAGGACAGGAGAGAAAAAGTAATTTTTATGCTACCTATGATATATGATAGATATTGATGTGGAATCTCAACAAGATATCTCGGATTACCACTATCATTACATTCTAAAGAGGAGAAACATAACTCTTCATGTTGCATATTCATTCAAATAATCAGTAATAGAGGAAAAATAATGGGGTGGGAATGAAGAAGAGCTAGGAAAAATTTTTGCTTATCTACTGATCTTTCACTGAGAGTAAAATCAAGCTTAAATTTAAGAGGAACTTAACTGATGCCCTATCTTAATTATAGCCTCTGCAAAGATAATTCTGGAGCTTAGGATACTAAAACATTAAGCATGTTCAGAGACAAAAATATACACAATCATGCAGGCAAAGCATTATATATAATTAATTCATTGTATGGAAGCTGTCTCAGGCCAAGAGGGATTTTGCTTGAACTTCCCAGCCTGCAGTTTGATAAGTATCTTTCAGAATCCTGCATATCATAAAAGGCCAGCATGCAATTACTGAACAAATGCCTTCTTTTGAATGCTTTAAAAATATGTATAATTTTTGTCATGCAACTAACATATTTAGTGTAAATGGTAAGAAAAGGATTATACTGACACACGAGGCTTTAAGATTTTAGAATCATATAATAAAGTTGGGAGAAGCAACGCATTCCATCTAGTATAGATTCCTTCATTTTACAGATTGCTGTGGAAAGATTTATCAGTGAACAGCAGTAGTAAAAGGGATATTAATTACTAAATGCTAATTATGAAGGAAAGTGTGAATTTATTTATTTTTTATTCTTAACATTTGTGGGAACGGGACTTAATATAGATTAGAAATTGCAAATGCAGAGAACCACAGTTATATCAGGAAATCTTCTCTATGACATCTCTATCAAGTGATTATTCAGTCTTTGCTTTAAGATTGCTAGTAAGGAGAAACCACTACCTTCCAAAGCAGCTCATTACATTTTGAATAGCTCCAAGTTTTGTGAAGTTTTTCCATTAATTGAGCCTAAATGTATTTCTCGCTAATTTCAATTAAGTTATTTATAGTTCTGTTCTCTGGAGCTAAGCAGAATAAGTCTATTCCCTTCTCTACATGACACTTCTTGAAATATTTGAAAACAGTTGCCTCTAATCTAATCTTCACTTTTCCTGCTAAACATTCCTAGTTCCTTCAACTGATAATCGTATGGCATAGTTTCTCCAAAATTACAATTACTCAAAAGTGGACTGTCCTATCATGGGAAGTAGATTACCCTTCACTAGAAGGTCTTTCATGAGGGAATGCATGTTGGGGATATAGAAAGAATTCTTGCTTGTACATGGTTTGGAGTATATATTCCCTTTTGAGTCTTGAGATTCTGTTATATATAATATTTACATCTCTTGACACACAACAGATAACTTTTTCTTCCTTTTTGGACAAAGAAGAATAGTGGCAGAAATAGAAAGGATATTTCCTCAGAACCTAGCAAAGTGCCTGGCATGTGACAGGTCTTAGTGAATGCTTACTGACTGACTGATTTGCACTGGAGCATGCCAAAGTCCACTTGGATTTAAAATAAAAGTCAAGAAAACAGCATATGCTTAGCACAGAGGCATAACTAAAGGAGTGAAAATAAGACTTCTTATAAACTTAAGCATGCAAATATAAGTAGAAAATCTTTGAGAATAGCTTTTGTGGGCCAGTTGTTTTAATTCTGTCTAACTTTTTGTGATCTCATTTGGGGTTTTCTTGGCAAGGATACTGGGGTGATTTGCCATTTCCTTCTCCAGCTCATTTTACAGAGGGAATTGAGGCAAACAGTGTTAAGTAATAATACTCAGGTAATAGATTCTTGAAGTAGATTCTCAAATATGGTAAGATTTCTGAGCTCAGGGTCTGAGAGTTAAAGGCAACTTCATAGGCCATTTTATCCAATTCATGTTAGACCAAGAAAACCCAAAGAGAAGTTATCAGCCTTTGCTTGAAAGCTTCCAGTGAAAGGGAACATATTACCTCCAAAGGTAGGAAATTCCACTTTTGTATAGTCCTGATTTTAAGGAAGATTTTCCTCACATCAATCCAAAATGTTTCTCCATGTTGGAACTCTGATAAAAGCTAAATAGCTAATAATTTCTTGAATAATCAATAATTTTATTCTCCAGAAGGTAAAGGAGTCATTTAGGGGAACTAATATTCTAGAATTAATACCCACCAACTCCAAGGAGGAACTTATTTCTGGGTTATAAATAAGAATATTTGGGGGAAAGTGACTATTCCATCTCAGAATTTCTTTTAATGTAGGCAAAGAAAAGTGGCAATGTGATATAGAGACTATATTTTTGGAGGGCAGGTTTCAAAAAATTCAGAGAAAGGTTAAGTGGGATGTCCCATGGCTTAAAATTCTACAGGGGAAATAATCCCAGTAGTAAACTCTTAAGAATAAAATTCTAAAGACATGAAAAGGAAATACTCTGAGAAGGAACTCACTGTGGATGCACTAATTCATTAATACAACTTAGATTTTAAAAAGACATATATAAGATGGCAATGAGATCAGACAATAGAGGGAAAATAGTGTCTTCAAGAATAATATCAGGAATGCTGAAGCTCAGAGTAAATTGTATAAAAAAAAGACAACTAAGAATACAAAGAGGCATGTTTACAGTATGTATGTTTCTCTATCAGGAAAAATGAAAATCAATGGGATTTGGAATATAAAAAGGTTGGGTTGCTCAATTCTTTTATTGCTTCTGTTTTCTATCTAAATAAAGACTCATGGAATGGAAAGACTGATAGGGAGCTGAGACTCAAGATGAATAAGAAGATGTAAAAGAGTACCTATTTGCCTTTGATGAGTTCAAGTCACTGTCCCAGATAAGTTATATCTTAGATACTGAAAAAAAAAGTAATGGGGGGCAGCTGGGTAGCACAGTGGATTGAGAGCCAGGCCTAGAGACTGGAGGTCCTAGGTTCAAATCTGACCTCAAGACATTTCCCAGCTGTGTGACCCTGGGCAAGTCACTTGACCCCCATTGCCTAGCCCTTACCACTCTTCTGCCTTGGAGCCAATACACAGTATTGACTCCAAGATGGAAGGTAAGGGTTAAAAAAAAAAAAGTAATGAATTTGATGGCTGAGCCAGTCAGTAATCTGAAAGCTTACCGAAGATGAGAAAGGTGCTACAGAACTAGAGAACAAATATAATCCTAATTTTAAAAAAAATTTTAAAAAGGGAAGAGTTTGCAAACTATAGCCCAGTGATCTTCAAATTTCAAAAAATGGACTAATCTCATTTTCTCTTATAACAAAGGTAACTTAATTGGTAGATTACCGAAATGGTGTAGACCAGTGGTTTTCAACCTCTCAGTTTGTAGCAATAAGAATACATAATGCATATCAGGTATTTACATTCCGAATCATAACTGTAGCAAAATTACAGTTTTGAAGTAGCCACCAAAATAATTTTTTTGATTTGGAGTCACTGCAACATGAGGAACTGTATTACAGGGTTACAGCATTAGAAAGGTTGAAAACCACTGGTGTAGACACTTTACCTAGCAGTTAGGTAGTACAGTGGATAGAATACTAGACCTAGAGTCAAAAAGATATAAGTTCAAATTTGTCTTATGACACTTAATAGCTTTGTGACTCTGGCCAAGGCACTTAAATCTCTGTTTCTCTCCTGAGTTAAATCTCCTGAGTTTCTCTCATCTCCTAATTGGAAATAATAATAGCACCTAGCTCCTAGGGATGTTGGGAGGATAAAATATTATAAAATGTCTGGCATATGTTAGCTATATTTTATGGAGATGATATTATATATTACCTAGGTTTCAAAAAGCATTTGACAAAAGGTGTCTATCATGATGAGATGGAGATATGCATACTAGAAAATAGAATAGTAAGGTAGACTTGAAATTTGTTAAGTAGCCGTAGCCAAAGCATGGCTTGAGCTCAACTTGGAAGGAGATCTTTAGGGGAGTACTGCACTTGTTTAACCTATGTCTTTCAATCAATTGATTTTTTTTTTCATTAAGGTCTGGTACTGTGTTAGGCCCTGTAAAAACAAATACAAAGGTGATATAGTCCTCACTTTCAAAGAGCTTACAATCTACTAAGGGCATATAGCATGTTCATAGATATGCAAGATATATACAAAATACAGTGATTGAGACAGAAGGTGACTAAAGGTTAAGGGAATCAGGAAAGGCCTTAAAAAACAAACAAACAAAACTCTTATATCTTAGAATTGATACTATCAGTTCCAAAGCAAAGAGCAGTCAGGGCTAGGCAATGGAGGCTAAGTGACTTTTCCAGGGTCACATAGCTAGGAAGTGCCTGATGCCAAATTTGAAATGAGGAAATCCCATTTCCAGGACTAGCTTTCTACCCACTAAGCCATTAGCTGAGGAAAAGGCTCTTGAAAGTGGTGGAAGTTGAG
This sequence comes from Monodelphis domestica, assembly GCF_027887165.1. Lineage (NCBI taxonomy): Eukaryota > Metazoa > Chordata > Mammalia > Didelphimorphia > Didelphidae > Monodelphis > Monodelphis domestica. Next base: position 139,114,881 of record NC_077230.1, on the reverse strand, counting down.
CTGAACCTTGAAAACAGCTCCAAAAAGCAAAAGTGAGGACAGAGAATTTCAGGCATGGGTACTGTGCAAGAATCTGCCAATGAGGAAAAGACAGGAAGTCAGAATTATAGCTTGAGAAAGAAAAAGGGCTGAGAAATTAAGAGTGGAAATGAGTATAAGAAAGGGGGAAAAAAAAGAAAACTGAAAGATAAAGTACATTACAAAAGGAGAGAAAGAAGAAAAGGAGGAAGAATACAGGCATTAAAAAAAGGAAAGTAAAAATTAGGGACAAGGAGTTTGAAGGAGACAGTCCTTTTTAGCTGCTAGGAAATTGCTTTTAGTCCCAACTATGACACTGTGGAAAGGAAACTAGAAATAAATTCTGAACTTTTTGCCACTGTGTTGGAACAAGCAACAGTGGGAATATTAGAAAGAGAAGATATTGACAAGACTGACAGTTGGTGGGGGAAGGGGCAACTGGGAGTGGCAGTTGGGTCTTGTTACTAGCATTTCCTTCCTGCCGGTTGTTCTTCCTTCCTGGTGTTGGTGGTGGGAGGGGTGTTGGCTCCCAAGTCTGGATTCGGAGTGCCTCTTCTCGGTTCAGCCTGAAGACATAGGTCCAATCAGATCTGAAAGTTAGAACTTTCCTTGGTTGCTTGCTGTCTACTGCTAAATTTCTGAAGTTGACAAAGCTAACACAGATATAGAGTAGACAGGCGTGGGAGAAACCCTCCACCAGTCTGTGAGGCCAGGCCTCAGCTCCAAGCTGAGGAAGGTTCCTTATTTAGGGACATCCCTCGTCTCTCTTTCCTGATACCTCTCCAATCCAAACTGGTTATTAAACTTTATCCTATTTGAATTCTCAGTCAGATAAATTGACTATCTTTTCAGGGACTTAGAGGGAGCTGAACATCAGTTCAGTCATTCAACGACAAACAGTCCTTATCAGACCCCTGCTGCTTCATCTCATACTCCTCCATACCCTGCTACAAACCTTCAATATCCCCTGTTTTTCCATTTCCCCATTTTTCCCAATAAGTATTACAACATGAATTTTTAGCTCCACAAGCATATATGCTCAAGTGTCTAGAAATCACCAGATATGTTTCTGTTCAGAGCAGCTGATTGAAGAAAAGGATTTCAATTGGGGATGGGGAAGATGGCCATCTCAAAACAATAAAACAAATCATGGTGCTCAAAGAACCCATAGGAAATTTAAATTGCTAAATTACTTTTTGTTGTTTTGTACAATGTTTAAGTACAATAAAAACAAAGCATACATCTTTTCCTAGAAGGGGATGTAGCTATTGAAAAAAATTAATTGATATTTTCATGCTAAGTAAAAGTATTACCTCATAGTAATATGAAACATTTTATAAGAAAAATAAAAATACATCATCATATGTTGAGTACCAAACTTGATTTTGTTTTTAACCTCTCTCTTGCTTTTCTCTCAGTTCAATACCCATGGTCTGGTCTCACCTGCCTCCCTTTATATATTCTTGAAGAACTAATTAAGAAGATCATCTAAGTATTGTCCTATATCCTAAATTTATAATTATTCCTTTGCCATTTCATCATTTACTAACAATTATTCTCAATTTACCTTACTAGCAGTACTGAGCTACTCAATATTGTTGGAAGATATACAACCATCCTCTTTGGGGCCACAATGAATTCATATTATTTAATCTCAACTAGCAACAATCTTTTTAGTCAATCCTTCTTTCATGAAAGCTACGCACCTGCATCACCTTTGCTCCAAATTGGAGCCTCTTATTTTGAGCAATCTCATTTCCTCAGCTCTATTTCTCAACCCTTCTCTACATTTTCACTCGTCAACAATTACTACATATGTGACCTAAAGCAAGTCACTGGGTGTCTCCGAGGATATTTTATTATCTTTAAAATGTATTTCTAAACCCATGATTCTAAAATACATCAGGATAACATAAATTTCATTGTTCCTCATAGGAACTCCTGAGAGAAAACTACTATACCAAAGTAATCAATACATGCGCTGTAACAAGTCTTGAGGGTTGCTTGATATGGTTTAGCACAAGGTTATACAGTCAGTAAATGTTTGAATCCAGGTCTTCCTGGCAGGCCCACACTTGCACTTTGAAGCAATAATAAAACTTACATTTTAATAGTGTACATTACCATAAGCTTTTGTGGATTAAGCAGATGGGAGGGAGTAATCAGAACTGCTGTTCATTCAGAATAGCTAGAACAATAGATGTAAGCAGGAGTGACAATAATGATAATCACTACATTTGTAGAGTGCTTTAGTGTTTCAAAGTGCTTTCACATCTATTAAATTTCATGAGATCCTCATAACAGCCTAAAGAAGTAGCTAGGGGAGATATTATCCTTATTTTATTAATGAGGGAACTAAGGACCGGAAAGTTTTTCTAGTCCAGGGCCATGATGCTGGCAAAACTGGGACTCAAGTTAAGGTTCTAATTCTGAGGCCAGTGCTTCTCTACCTCTACCACATGAAAGTGATATCTCTCAATTTATTTAGTCTCACCCCACACTCAAATTATAAATTCTTTTAACAATATAAGCCTCCCCCTTAAAAACTAACAGGACCACAAAATCCCGCATTCTCAAGCAAACACATCACTTTTTTTCCCCCTAAATTGTATCGAATTCTTTATTGAGGATTTTCTAAAATGGAAAGAATTTGAGTGCTGGTTCTTAAGTATTTTATTACCACTTTATAAAACAATAACTAGATTTTTACATATAGTTGATTGCTTAAAAGTTAGAAATACTCGGTTTCCATACTTAAAAGTAGTTTTAACATGACTACACAAAATTCATTTTGAAACAGTTAACACAAAAATCAGACTACTTATGGCTCCTTCTGGCACAAATGCTGTGGCATGAAAGCAGCAGTACTACAAAATTCAGGTGGAGAAAAATTAAGCAGAACAAATTATAGAAAGAATTGGCTAAGAAAAAAAAAAGCAAAGAAACTTGCTGGCTAGGCATTTATTTTGGCCTACAAATATTAAAAGAGCAACAGTTATTTAACTTGGGCTAAGAAGAATATAAAAATAACATGTACAAAATGCTATTTATATTTATCTTTTTATGACGAAAAAGCTTCTCTTCTCTTTCCTATTTCACTCTATTTACTTAATACAAATTCCTGACTTAAGGGCAGTTACAGTTTGGGATGTGATTTGTCTTTTTAATTTTTGCAGTACTTCATGACCCACTTCCCCTCCCCTACAGAGAATAAGAAAGAATTTTTAAGAGGTGGAAAGCACAGAAAAACCAATGAGAATGACAAAATTATATTATATGCAGTTATTCATACTGAGTCCCCCAACTAAGCAAAGAATCAGGAGAGATATCTCATAGAGTTTCTTCTTTGAGACCAACCTTGTGACACTTTTAAATGAGCTCTTTGCCTGGACCCAGTGCTGGTTATACCCGTTGTTTCCTAAGCTATCATCCATGGTAGCCCAGGTCTCCATCCTCACTCCAGTGAGCTCCTCGATTCTTGGCCACAATTTCAATGAATTGGGAGTGACTGGCATAGAGCTTGAGTTTATCACTGATTTCCACCCATTTAACCTTTCCAGCATCATCTCCTGCTTCGAGAGTCAGATTATCCATCGTCTCACCCGTTTCATCATGGTAATTCACAGCTTCTGTCTCCATCCATGCATTATCAGTGTTCCGAGGGTCATCCACATATCCCTTATAAACCATTAAATGCTCCTGGCTGAAAAGTTTGTTCAGTTGTTCCTCCAGCTCCTTCTTTTTGGCCTTAGATTTCACTAAGGAATTCATTGCTTCTTCACCAAACTCTCGTTTCAAGGTAGCACTGATTTTCTCTCCTGGATCCACCATGCCTCCTGGGATCGCCCATTCTCCACAGTCTTTCCGTTTTATGGCTACAAACTGTAGGATGTCTTTCCCAGAAACAGGGTGGGAGACCTTATTTCCATGGTTGTCCCTTTTCCATCTAGTAATGATGGGATCTGCAGCATGGTTTGGGCCCCAACGTCCCAAGAGTCCCTGGCCACCTAATCCTGTGCGTCCTGCAGGATTTCTAGGTCGCCCATTTTCAATTTCATATATGCCATTGTGGCTCCTGCGATCAACAAGTCCATCTTTTTCATTGAATTTTGGGGAAAAATCCCTTTCACCTATCTGGGGATCTGCCCACGCTGGCCCTGCCAAGATGGCAGCCGCTGTATATTCCACAGGCTTATATTCATGCCACTCAACCCGCCAAGACACTTTTTCATCTGGGACGTGACTTCGCTCAACCGTGGACCGAGGGTAAGGTGACATTCGTGCTTTACTGTGTGCATTCCCTTCAGCACGCGTGGGGTGTGACATAATTAGAGCTGAGGTGAGATAGGCTCGTAGGAACAACTCCCGCGAGGCCGCCAGACCAGTCACTCGACGCAGCAGGGAAGCCCCGAAAAACAAAGTCACGGCCAGCTTGGAGGTTTGGGAACTTCTTTCCGTGGCCTCGCTGGCTTCCTGGAAGAGGTTTCCCGGAGCTAGGCCGTTCCCGGCGCGGGCACTACTTTTGCGGCTCCTCAGAACCCCAGAGGACGGTTGAACTAGTCCCTCGCCCGCTCCTACACGAAGCTCAACCTCGTTTAGCTCAGTTCACCCACAGCCCGGCAGCTAACAGACCTGCTTACCACAAGACAATGTCATCCAGGTGGTCCCAGGGGAAGCGCTGACAGGTCATCCAGCCGCCTAGACTGGAGACCCAGGAAGTGCAAGTGGCTAGACCCCGCCCTCTGTTCAGGGCCCGCCCCATTCTCGCCCCTAGTCTGGGCTGGCCGCCCCAACCCGCTCACACTCACAGACCCCGCCCCTTCCCTCCAACGTTCCATGAGCCTCACGCCTAGACTTAGGCCAGTACTCTGACACCACCCCCAACCTGGGCTGGGCGCCCCTACTTGCTCACACTCAAACCCCGCCTCTTGCCTCACCCCCCACCCCTGGCCAAGCTCCTAGATCCCAGCCAGCACTCTGACCCCGCCTCCTGCCGTGGGAGCGCGCCCTAACCTATTCACACATACCCCTGTCAAGCGCTTAGACTCCAGCCAGCAATCTGCTCCCATTCCCCGTCCTAGCTGCGGTCTCTGGTTGAGCCCCATACCACCGAACTCCCTAAACTCCTCACTCGTGATTGTGTACCGAGACTGGCCACACTACAGACCACCCGCCCTCCCCCATCCCCGGGTTCCCCAACTCGATTTCTCACCCTGACCAACCACTCCCACCCCTGCTTCCCGTCCAGACTCTCTCAAGTGCCCGGGCCCCACCCCTGTTGGAGCGGTTGCCCCCCCCCCCCCCCCCCCCCCCCCCCCCTCGAGCTCCCTTCAGGTTCAGCATCTACTCGCTGGAACCTGGGTCAGACTCTGGCTCTTCTTTCTTCCCTACTGTCTTTTTCGTAGCTCATCTCCAGCCTTAGCTTAACCTCGTTGCATTTTTAAACACCTCTGACTGTTAGGAAAAGCAACTTTTCTTTAAAACGAACAGTTCCCTTAAAGAAAGAAAACTAGAACAAATATATTATTGGTAGGTGGTATTATGACCCTCATTTTTACAGGTGAAGAAACAGGTAGACTTGGCCAGGTTTGCACAGCTAAGTCTGAACTTGAACTCATGTTTGCCCTAAATCTAGACCCACTATCTCACTCTGCTGTCTTCTTGATTTGGAGTGGGAAGGTCTGATTTCTAATCCCACCTCAGACACTTTACTGACTTTCTCAGCCTTAGTTCATCATAAGTTATAAAAATGAGAGCACTGCATTAAATACCTCTGAGGGTCCTTCCAACTTGTAAATCATTTTTAAAAAAAAGGATAGCTTAGTGAATTCTCTTGCCTACTGCAAAAATAATACTCAGATAAAAGACAAAATGACCTAAATGTGATGTTGAGGTGTATTAGATAACTAGTTCCCTATAAAGAGTGCTGAATTTGGAGTCAGAGGACTTGAGTTCTAATCCTGTTTCTTGTACTTAAAGACTAATGTGAATTTAGGCATCATTAAAACTCTGGCCATCAGTTTCCTCATGTGAAATGAAACTAGGTGACATTGAAAGCCCCTTCTATCTCCTAAAACTATGGTGACAGAAACAACCTCTGAATAATTAAGTAACTTTAGAATAATGTGAAAGTATCAGTCATACTAAGTTGTGTTCTGTTTTGTTCTCTCTCCTAAACTTAAATAGTTCAATAGGTTCACAAAATCTTAAACTGAAAAGGAATTTAGTAAGAGGTTATCAAGCACTTCAACTCCAAGAAGTCTCTGCTTAAACACTTCCAGAGAAACAAATAGCTACCTTATAAGGCAGAACATTCCATTTTTGGGCAACTAAATATAAGACATTGCTAAGTCTGAGAAGTGCAGGTTGTCAGAAGTTATCCTATTTCTAGTTTTTTTCCCCCTTTTGTTGAGTTTCTTTCTTCAAACAGTAATATACAATCCCTCAGGCAGGATTTGGAAATTTACTCACCCAGAAAACTGGCCACATGTGGAGCTGTCTCTGCTCAGGTACACAGTATACCATTACTATTTAATAGTTTTTTGTTTTTTTTTACTAACCCTAACCCTAACTCCTACTAGTAACACCAATATTGACACATCTCTTTTTCTTCCTTTTCCATTACTAAGTGCCTAGGCAAGTGGGGAACCAATAATTATAGCATTTATATAGCATTTTAAGGTTTTATAAGTTTACATGTGTTATCTTACTTGATCTTCACAATTAATTTGTGAATTTGATATTATCTCCATTTTACAGATGAAGAAAAGGTTGCAAAGAGACAGGTTGAGTGATTTGCTTGCCGACAAACAGCTAAGTAATTGTCTGAGACAGGATTCAAACTCCGATCTTTCTGAGATCAAGTTCAGCTCACTATCCACTCTACCTCCTACCTGCTGATTAACATTGATATATACGAAGACTGCTAATGAAAACAGAAGAGAAAGGGACAACAGACTGTATTCTTCTCAGGGAACGGAATGGAGGCTTTCCTGCACCTATACCTGGTGTCTCTTGTGGAGGTACTACTTAGTTTTCCCTGCTTCGTTGATTCCTTTGAGATAAGTCACATCTCAGCTTCCAGAATTATCAATTGTTCAGTCTTTAGTTCTCTACCTATAAGGATCAAATGAAATCACAAATGTGAAGTGCTTTGTAAACTTCAAAGCACTAGTGTTGTCAAACTCAAATAGAAAATGGGGGGAAAAGGAACTAGTCTATAAGTAAGAATCCCTAGAGGTTGAATATTGACTTAGTTTCAAAAATATGTTACTTATGTCTTTATTATATTTTAACTTATTTTGTTAAATATTGTCCAGTTACATTTTAATCTGGTTCAGATACCCTTGGGAATACTGCTGGCAGCATACAGCCTGCAGGCTGAAGAGTTGTCACCTATGTATCAAATAAAAGCTAACTATTATTGTTATGATCCAGGATTAGTATCTAAGATATCATGCCTGAACTCTCATACAGGTCTGTCCAAGAGCCAAATATTTTTATGGGCATATATATAGTAAAATATCTCCCATCACTGTGGCCTGAGGTAAAGAAACCAACACTGATTATTAAATCAATCAGACCCCTGGGGACCTGAGAAGCATTTATAAATGCAGATATCTGAACTAGTCTCCTTATTGCCTCAAACACTTCCATTTGAGAAAATATTCTTCACTGGCATTTGAGGAAATGTAATCTGCTGCCGCTCATTGTCAGGAACCTGAGGGGAAGAAGCCCCATGCCATGGGCACTTCTGTCAGTCTATGTCTAGAAAACTCCCACCTGCTTTCTTTCCTAATCTCTATGAATCTGAATTACCATCTTTACCTTCTCTTTTTATCAGTCATCCTCAACAAAACCCACTGTTTATCTCTGCTTTCTCTCCAGTCTCTCCTCTTCAGACTTAGCATCTGGAATCCAGTCCTAATTTTAACAAACTCTCCTTCATCCTGTACTCCTTTTTAAAATTCCTTTTTCATCAAGCACTCATAGGGTCCTCCAGGGACATAGCACTACATTGTTTGACAACCAATCCAATAATGAGTATTCCTTGTTTAATGCCCTGATGATACATGGGATCATGAGAAGGAAGAGGTATGCCTCTCCCTGGACTTCATAACTTGTAGCACTTACCTCACAGAGTAATTGTAAGGATTAAATGAGATAATAAATGAAAAGCACTTTTCAAAGCTTAAAGTGCTATGTAAACTCTAGCTATTGTTATTTTAGAATCTGGCTTCTGGAGTTCTAGTAAGATCACCAAGTTAAAAATTGCAAATAGCTTAGTATCCCTTTATTATTTCAAAATTGAAAGAAATGTGTCCCAAAGCCCAAAGGATTAACAGCAAATAATACAGGGAAAAGGGAAAGGATTCACAGGAAATATACCACAGAAAAACCTTCTGAGAGACAAGGGAAAATGAGGAAACAGTCAAGAAAATAGCCTCAAATCATGAATAATAACATAAGATGAAAGAAAGTGACTCCAAAACTTATAATGAAAAAGGTAGTACCATAACAACCTATGAACAGAGCTTTCCCCACTTCATCACATTGCCTCCTTCCTGGATTGATATTTCTAAGAATGTATTCCTCAGAAAGAGTCTTGGGGAACCCAGTGTCTCATTATTAACTGGGTTGTCTGGATAGAGTGAGACTTTTGTCTTTTAGACCCTCTTTTGAATCTAGAAGGACATCCAGTCCATAAAAGATTCGATTTTAGAGTATCCTACAAGGGGAAAGGAGTTAAAAAAGGAATATATTCAATTAATATAGCTTAAAAAGGAGCAACAAACAAATATTCCACACCAAAAATGTCAATTATGGGAGAAGGAGGAAGGTAGATTATTATTTGATATGTGAAAAAAAGAAGAAAAGAAGAAAAAATAACAAAAGTAGATTAAAGGAATTTGGTCTTTGGTAAGATAATTAGAGAAGGGCTCTGGAAGGAACTAAGGAAAAGGCTAATGAAAGCAAAAGAAATGGCAGGGATGGGTTCAGTTTTGGAGGGCTATATATATGTATATATAAATACATATAAACACACACACAGATTTTAATGGAAGAAAAAGAAAACTTATTTAGCTATGACAGAGCACAGAACTTGGAGACAGAAAGATCAGAATTCAAATCTTCCCTCAGACCCTTACTACCTATGAGATTCTGGGCAAATCATTTAACTTTTCTCAGCCTTGGTTTACTAATTTATAAAACTGAAATAATAATAGCACCTGGGGCAGCTTGGTAGCTCAATGGATTGAGAGCCAGGCCTAGAGACCAACTGTCCTGGGTTCAAATGTGGCCTTGGATACTGCATGACCCTGAGCAATTCACTTAAACCCTATTGCCCTAGCTCTTTCACCACTCTTCTGCCTTGGAACCAATACATAGTATTGATTCCAAGATGGAAGGTAAGGGTTAAAAATATAAAGCACATACCTCTCCAACTTATTATTAGGATGGAATGAGATCCTATATAAAGCACTTTGCAAATCTTAAATTGCTATACAACTGTTTGCAAATAATAATTATATACTAATATTTAAATATACTTATCACTAGCATGAAAGAGAATGGCAAAATGAACAATAAAATAAAACCCAAATGATTTGTTGGATACAAATATAGCAACCCTTAGCCCAACCCTTGGAACAATGTAGTTGTCATTCCAGTCTGCTGAGTGGCATAGACATTGAAGGTGGGTCCGCTTCTGGGCATGCATGATGAAGCAGCCCTTCTCCCTCTCCACCCATACCCCAGCTAATACACACATCAGAGTATGTGTAAATATTTTCTGAATGTTTCCTGTCAGCTGCTGGGCCTCAAGGATTTGTATTGATGAAAAGTTTTAAATGGCTGACAAATCAAAAAATATGTTAAAGGAGCCCCCATCTCAGGCTTCCTCTTTCTGCCAGCAAGGATACCAGGATCACTACTGAGCTGTCTGCCTCAAGAATAGGGTTGGCGGTGATGTGCACTTCCTTTAAGCCAGGAGCTTATGGTTTCCTAGGCAAGACTATGCCTAGGATGGGACTCTCTCCTGTTTATATCTTCCCTTCTGTAGTATGGTGCCTTGTGATATCTAAAAGGAAGCTGGTGCTTACCCACTTCAGGATACCCGGGGAGCAGGAAAGCTGTTTCAAACCCAGCAGCAACAATAGCAGATACACATACACTGGCTGAAAAGGAAGAGTAGCCCACAAAGATAGAGATACCCAGAAAGAAAATGTTTATTTAGTGTTGATCAATGTAGGTAATAAACTGAAACTGATTGTATATGTCTACTGTAGTTAAAATGTAAAATAGCAAACTAGCAGCCTCTATAAAGAAAATATTTGAAAATGTTCCAGCAAGGCTTTCATATTAATAACCTCAACTGTTGTACTATGTAGTGACACATTGCTAAATATTATTGTAATCCTTTTATGATTCTTTATTATTTAGCATTCCCTCTTTTTTTGAAGAATAAAATTCCCTGTTCCATAACCAATTTATTTTCTATATTGGATACTTGCTTTACTTAGGGGTAAGGGCATATAGTAAAGAAACCTTGTCTTTGAAGTCATCATTCTATGATGAGAAACTATGAATTGTTTTAACTACTTGGGTAACAGCTATTCAATTGCCTTAGTGTCCTAGAAGGGGAAAGACATCAACTGTTTGATGATAGTTTAGATTTCTTTTATTTTTCTTTAAGAACTTCTACATATATCTTTTGACAAATTATCTATTGGGGAATGACTCTTCTTTTTATAAATTTAGATAAGTTCATTATTTATCATGGATATGAGGCCTTTGTCAGAAAAACTCAAAAGCAAAAACATTTTCCTAATTACCTTTCCCTTCTATTTTTAACTATAGCAGTTTTGTTGAGACTCAGTTTCTTTTACTGAATTACCCATTTCTTGTCCTTCAAGTGTGAGTGTACTCTAAACCTCTGTCATAGGTCATTTTTTCTTTTCTCTCCTCAAACTCATCATCTTTCATGAGTTTAATGATCACCTACATATAACTTCCAGACCTATGTATCTGACCTTTGAGCTCTGTGTTGCCAATTAAATGCTGAACAGCACCTAGATACATCATCATCATCATCCCAAATTCATCATATATAAAACAGACCTCAAGGCCATTTCCATTAAATCTACCTATCTTCCAAATGTCCCTATTTGCAGTGAGAATACCACCATTCTTTTAATTACAACCTTAGAGACATCTTGACTCTTCTCTTTCCCTCATCCTACATATCCAATCATTTTCTAAGACTTCTTAATTCTACCCTCATGACATCTCTTTCCTTTACCCTTTTCTCCATTCAAGTGGACACTATCCTAATTTGGATACTGATTGCCTATTGTTTGATTTAATGCAATATCCTCAAAACTGGTTGCTTTGCTTCTATTGTTTCTCCTTTCAAATGTATCCTCCACCTTGTTGCCAAAATAATATTTCTAAAACCAATATCTGACTGTCAGCTGCCTACTTAAAAATCTTTAGTAGGTCTTGCAAAAGACCTACTAAATACAAAATTCTCAGTCTGCGTTTAAATTTTTATGCAATATGAAACCTATCTTCCTTTCAGGATATTTCATTTTACTTCTCTTCAAGCAATCTACAGTCAGTCAATATAACATAATACCTTTCCCCCAAACTCAACATTCTGTCTCCTGATATGTCACCATGTCTTCATGCAAACAATACTTTGTGAAAAAGCATTTTGTATACCTTATTCATACAAGTCACATGCCTTATATACCTTAACCCATTTAAACTTCAAAACAATCTTCTGAAGTAGGTACTGGTAAAGAAAGAGGTTCACAGAGGTTAGATGATTTGTCTGTGATCAAAGTATCAGAGGTAAGATATGGATTCCTCTACTAATGGTTTATTTTGTTGAATCCCTAACCTCTCTTTGAACCTCTGACTTATTTTAAAGTCCAATTTAAGTGACATCTATTTTCTTTGTGAAACCCTTCTTGATTTAAATTATGAAGGCTCCTCTTCAAATTATCTTCTACTATTTATCAGTAAACTATCTGTTTACTTTTATAATATCCTAGTAGAGCAATTATCAAACTTTTTGCTTTTAGGACCCATTAACACTCTTAAAAATTATTGAGAATCTTTCACCTCAAGAGCTTTTGTTTATATTGTATCTGTCAATATTTATCATATTATATTAAATGGTCCCCTTGAAAGGGGGATTCTCAAAAGTCTGTTGATTACACTTTGAGGAATGATGCCCATAGAATGTAGTCTGATTTGCTAGTCTGATTTTTCTTTTCTTTTTTGTCTTCACATTTCTCATGTCAAGCACATCTTAATAAAGCTTTATTACATTTAGTTTGATTGTACTGGAACAACATTAAAACCATTACTTCACAGATTTTTCTTCATTCTCCTTTATCCTTAACCCTAGTCCCTTACTCCCTTCTAATCTGGGGGCAGAGGATGGAGACTTGGGAATTGAAGGTGGAATTATATTAGCATGAGTCCCACAAGCCAATCTGGTTTCGAAGTGATCTTTCTGGATGTTTTATGTTCATTGAGAGTCTTTAGCTTTCCCCAAATGCACATAAGCCAAAGATTTTGTGTGTTAGTTCTTTGATTTGGTAGTTTTCATTCAAATTGTGCATTAAAAATGAATATCCATCTTAAAACAATTGGTATGATTAATCATCTATTGAATTTTTCATCGCCCAAAAGGCAGTGTTTTATGTAATGCACTTACATCGTTAAGATACTTCTTCTAAGTCAGAGAGACACATTTATGTTAAGTCAGGAATCATGCTGAAAAGCTCTGTACTCCTACCTTCTTATTTTACACATGTATATGAGGTTTTTCACTTCATTGATTCTATCTGCATCAGTTTTTGAGACATACATCTCAATTGTAAATAGATTCCCCATAATTTTGGGGTGGAAATACAATTGATACTTTATTTTTCCTAATGAATACACGAATAGGATAGAATGTGTAGCAAAATGAAAGATTAAAAAATCAGTTAAGCAATTTAAAGTCAGGTATTAATACATATAAATCTATTACTCCTACTTTTCTTTGAAAACCAGAAAGAAATGTAAAGACCTCCTCAACAATATGTTGGTGAATCTCTTTCTTTATGTATCTCCAAATCACTTTTAAAACCACATTTTCTTCCCTTATTTCAACCTTATCAGGCAAAGATATCCAAGGCATGTTTTTCTTCTCCATTTCACTTGCCTACATTATATATAATGAAATGGAATAAAAAAAACATAGTTCACCCATAAATGCTTATAATTCAAAATAGAAATGCTACCTCATGGCTATATATATGATATGTGAAAAACAACCTTTACATTATTGTACAAACAAAACAAAAAACCATCAAGACAGTTTTTAAAAAAAATTATTCTGAAGTCAACACTGCCCCTGCCCACCTGCCATACCAATTGAAGACTGAATTTTTCACTTTCATAATGTTTAGTGTAAGAAAATTGTTCTTTGCAGTCATATATGTCCCAAACCTTATGTCATTAAATTAGCCAGGTTTTTCATCCTGTCTTTGGTGTAAAATACTTGTCTTACTTTGAGACAGCTTTACTTCCCTAAGCCTCACTTTCTGCATTTGAAAATAAAGGAATTAAAGTAGCTAGACACTCTGGTACATTCCAACTCTAGACCTGAGGATGCCGTAGTAGTATATTAGTTTAATTTAATTTTTGATCACAGAGATAAATAGTACATGAGAAGGCATGTGAACTCATAGTGACATGGTGTATGACATATGCAAACCTGTCAGTTTCCAGCCTACTCTTGTAACAAGCCAACTCCATTACCTTCTCTTTCTTTCTTCCTAAACCCTCTATATTCACTTAACTAAGGGAAGCTTAAAAAATATCTGATTCAGATAAGGAGTAAAACTAGATGAGATTAAGAGCTTCTCATCATTGCTTTTACCATGATATTATAAAAGTTGGGTAGTTAGACAAAGAGGGCAATCAAAACCACCCAGCCATCTTGGATTAGAATTCAATGCATTAGCTATGTCAGGTCAACTCCACTTAGCAAACAAAACCATGTTTTAAAAATACACACATGTATAAATATGCACACGTGCCTATACAAATCTATGCTATAATCAGGATAATCATACATCTATTATGCATGTATGTATATAACCTATGCATGCCTATGTATGAATGTATCTATACAATATAAATGTATATATGCATATATGTGTGTACATGTACATATACATAAATCTATCACAGAATAACAAAATCTAGAAGTGGAGAGAGGTGACATAGTTTATTTAATGCAACCTGTTCCTGACCAGACATCTACTCTGTAGCATTCCCCTCTCATAGACATCCATCCTCAGCTTCAACATCTCCAGGAAAGAGGAACCCACTGACTAATTAATTGGTGGTGGAGTTGTGAATTGATCCTGCCATTCAGGATCATAAAAAGGGATTTTTGTATTCAATTTGTATTCATAGCTGCTCTTTTTTGTGGTGGCAAAGAATTGGAAATTGAGGGGGTGTCTATCAATTGAGGAATGGCTGAACAAATCATGGCATACACTGGTGATGGAATACTATTGTGCTACAAGAAATGAGAAGCAGGATAATTTCAGAATAAAGCTGGAAAGACCTACATGAACTGATACAGAGCAAAATAAGCAGAACCTGGGGAACTCTGTACATAGTAACAGAAAATTTGTATAATGACCAACTGCGAAAGAGTTAGCTACTCTCTGCAATGCAATGATTTGATACAATTCTGAAGGACTTATGACAAAGCATGTTGTCTGTCCCCAGAGAAAGAACTATTAGAGTCAAATGCAAGATAAAAGAATACTATCCTTCACATCAGTTTATGATTTTATTTTGGAGGTCTTGTTTTGTAGCAGTGTTCTCTGACAATGATGGGAGTATGTTTTGTATAATAATACACAAAACCCAGGTCAAAATGCTTACCATCTAGAGGAGAGGTGGAGGGAAGGGTGGGAGGGAGAAAATTTGGGCGTATAATTTTGGAAAAGGTATGTTGAAAATTGTTATTACATGTACTCAGGAGAATAAAATATCTTTGAATAAAAAACACTTAAAAAAAAGAGGACCCCCCCCAAAGGCTGGCCTTTTACTTCTGGACAGTTCTAATCAGAAATATTTTCTTTACATTGAGCTAAAGTCTACACTACCTTTTTGCATCCATTGTTACAAATTCTGTTCTTTGAGACCAGATTATGATCTTTCTGTTACTGCCTCTTAATGATTTTATATTGTCATCCTATTATATATTATAATATATATACATTATACTTTATTGTACAAATATCATATTATAAAGTTTTCAGCTCACAAAAAGTTTTGATTTTTTCCTCATAAACTGTTGTCTAGTGATGATTCCCCCATGTCAGATTTGTATAGGTGATTCTTTGTCTCTAAATATAAGACAGTAATCCCTGTAAAATTAATGTTATCAGCATTAGCCCATCTTCCTAATCTCTAAAAATCTTTCTGGATACTGACTTAATTATTCAATGTATTAGTTCTTCATCCTAACTTTGAATTATCTGCAAATTTTATAAATGAATTAATTCCCATAAGTACAATTTTTCCAGAGATAAGATTATGCTAGATAAAGAATGACATGTGAAATCATATTTTAAATGGTGAGATACCATTTCACAATTGTATTAGAAACCTGCATACTTCAAGTTCAAAGTAGTTGGAACTATGTTCATTGTCCAAAGCTAATGGCCCACTCTCTTTTTTTTTTTTAATTTCTCAAATGATAGAGCTTGGATCCTTAACATGGAGGAAATATTTCGCTGTGAAAATCTAAACTGTCTAGTTCAGCTTCCTGGGAAAAGAGTAGGGAGGGAGTGAGGAAAAGACTTTCTGTAAAAATCTGCTTAAGGGTTCAGTTTACGGGGTGGACAAGTGATGTTGAATTTCCTCCTATATATTAGAAAGAAAATCTGGATTTATTAACACCATTTTCTCAAACAGTAATTGACTGCTGGCACCATTTCCTAAGGCTCTCATTGGATTTAATTGGCTTCACTTATTCATTACATACAGTATTTTTTTAAATGATGGCAGTGAACACGAGTATCAAACTGCCAACTTTAATTCCCTTCTTCAGAGACATTCACCTCATCTCCTGTTTGCTAGGGATAGTGGGGTATCTGTGGATGAAAAATTATAATTGATTTGTACCTCTTTCTTTTAAATTCCCTGTTTTATTAAAATAACAGCAATGAAAATAGAACTGAGCCTTTTACTGTTTTTTTCCACTGCTTTGTATTTCCAATTGATTATAACTGACCTATAGCATCGCATCTGAAATTTAAGTTTCTCCCTAATGCTTTTTTGCATGTATGTCATGTTGTTTTCAAAACTATTTAACAGCTCCATCTGTTTGGCAATCTTCATTTTTGAACATCGTATGGAAGAATTTCAGGAACAGCAAAAGGTCATTTGGGCCTTTGAGCTTTCTTCTCTGTGTCTTGGAGAATTCTGTCTGTTTGTTGTATGCTTTTTATTCTCTTAAGCATTGCATGTTAACTAGCATCTAACAGAAGACTTTAATTAGGTGCATTAGAAACTCTAGAACATAAGCAGTTCCTTTCTACACAATTGAGTGAGTCTGTATAAATTCACAGGGGTTCATGCATCTTTTAATTGCATCTTTTTTTTTTTACTCTGGGCTATATTTTTAACTCTAATATTAATCAGATCAGTATAATGGGATGACTTTCTGGATAAGGAGTCAGGAATCCTGGGTATTGCTCAGAACTCTGTTACTTATTATCTATGTGAACTTGAGCATATTATTTAATCTTCTGTGCCTCAGTTTCCTCATCTGTAAAAGAAGTTGATAACTGGTATTTATATAGCATTTTAAAGTTTGAAAAAAAAATGAACACATTGTTTTATTTGAGTCTCACAAGAGCCCCTTGAAGGAATTATTATAGATATTATCTTCATTGACAGATTAAAGACATTGAGGCCAAGAGAATATTTTTATTAGATGACCTCTAAGGTCTCTTTCCTGACCTTTCCATATGATTATGTTTCATCTGTTGAAGTTCTTGGGTTTATGTCCTACAATTTTCTATTTGTCTGTGGATGATTTTTTGTGCTAGCAATCAGGTTTCCCAGGATTAAAATGCCCCCACTTATCCTAGACACTTGTGCTTTTTTTTTTTTAAACCCTTACCTTACCTTCTGACCTGGAATCAATACGGTATATAGGCAATGGGGGTTAAGTGACTTGCCCAGGGTCACATAATTGGGAAGTGTCTGAGGCCACATTTGAACCTAGGACCTCCCTTCTCTAGGTCTGGCTCTCAATCTACTGAGCCACCCAGCTTCCCCCACTTATGCTTTTGAGTTTTCTCCTACTATTTATATTGAAACCACCCCTAGTCTGGGGCTTTGGAACAAATAGTGGTTTGGTGGTCTCTGTGACTCCAGTGACTTGAATGAAGATGAGCAACATTTCAAGAATTCAGAGCTGCTCAATCCTTTTGATTCCTGAAGAACATTCTTCAGGGAAAGAATGACTCTGAGGAACATTGTTGACATAATCATCACTTTGCCTTTACTGATTAATTGCCCTCAATCTCTGGAGAATCTCCCAAAGGTGATATTGCTTTTCTGGAAGCCACCACCTAAATACTGCTGTTTTGTTCATTTGCTTTTGTTTATTTTTATCAATGCTAAACCATGGCTAACATTTGTAGAAAGCCTCTCCCCTCCTTGTGGGTTTTTCAAAGTTTCACTTGACTGAACCAGAATTTCACACATAGCATTCCCGCATACTCATTAGCTGGCATATTGACTGTTCTGTTAGAATTGTGATTCATTGGTAGGTAGTTGTTCTTGGGTCTGAAATAAAGTGACAAATACCCTAACATGTAGAGTACTCTGGGTGCCATCTTTGGCTTCAATTCCATAGGTTCACCATCACTGATCTAGTCTCACTTTCTCATTTTATAGTTGAGGAATCTAAATAACAGAGAAGAGCAGTGGTCACAAGGATATAAGTCACAGAAACCTCCAGACTATTACTTGTTCTATAAGTCCAGTCTTTGGGTGATTTTAATATAAATAGTAGGAGAAAGCTCAAAAGCACAAATGCTCATGATAGGAGGGGGCATTTTAATGTTAGGTGGCCTGATTGCTAGCAGAATAAATCATCAACAAATAGAAAAATATAAGATACAAACTTGAGAATTTCTACGATTAAAACAATCATGTAGGAAGGGCAGGAAGAAGGCCTTGAGGTCCTCTAGTAAAAGTCCATTGACCTCAGTTTTTTCATCTGTGAATCTTTAATATTTCCTTTAAGGGACTGCTGTGAGACTCAACTGGGCTAGGAAGTGTCAAGTATTTGGGTAAAATTAATATTAACAGCATAATATTAAGTTTATTTCATACTTATAATTTTAGGACCACTTTTTTTTTGGTTTGAAAAACTATAGCTCAAAACAGCTAGTGATGTCTACATAGTGGGTGGAGTTGTGTATGTATTTCCATGTGTCTGTGTGGCAGAAAATTTTAGTGATGCTATTTGTCAGACCTTGGAGTACATTTTTCCTCCAGAAAATGACAGGTTGCTAGACAGTACAAAAGTCTGTTTTATCTATATTGTAACAACTGTCATACTGAGAGGTAGTGGGGACCACTGGATAGATGTTGGTCAGTCCTTGGAACTAGGAAGACCTGGGTTTAAGTCCTTCTTTGACATAGATTGGCTATTTGACCACAATTTCTCAGTTCCCGAGGCCATTTTAAGAGACTCTACATTGTAGACAAATAGTTGATTTTCATCAGAGAGGAGGGTTTCCACACCTTATGTGTTTGATAAATTTCAAAAGTAATTGACATCAGGGTTCAAGGGGTCATATGCTATAAGAAATGGTGAAGAAAGTAAAAAGGAGTTTCTCACCTTCTCCATGCATATGGCAAGTCCTCAGCTAATTTGGAAATAAAAGAAGAAGGTAAGCTCCCTGAGGACAGGTACTGTTTCAATATTGCTTTTGTATCTAGCACAGTGCCTCTTAATAAATGCTTATTGGTTTTTGGTTGATAGTCTTTGATATGATTCATAAGTTTTTTCCCTTACTTCCTACCTTTTAATGGACCTTTCCTAATCCCCTGAGCACCCATGCTTCAAAAAATGTTTTACTTTTCCACTGAAATAACTAATCCAGATCAGGTCTCCCCTCCAAAGCTTTTGTTCTACAAAATTATGACCTTACTCTAATCAAAAACTCAATTTCCTTAATACAAAGGATCTCAGCTGGATAGTAGAAGGAAAGTAGTTTGATTAAATTAATTCAGAGAAACATGAAAATGGCTAAAAAATCCAATTAAACAAATATTTATTAAATGTTGATAAATAATAGTTCATATTTATACAACTCCTCCAAGTTAACAAAGCACTCTTCTTAGAAAAACCTTGTGAAGTATGTATCACTAGTATCATCTCCATTTTCAAAGAATTAGAGAATTTAGGGCTGGAAGGAACTTCAACATTATCTTGTTTTATTTCCTCCTTTCAGCACTAAGAAAACAGGCCTGAAGGTATAAAAGGAATTACTCAGGATCACACAGGTAAGAAAGGGTAAAGCCTTGGCAGTATTCGATCAACAGGATCCAGGTCTTTGGATTCCAGTCCAATGTTCTTTTCATTCTGCCATAAAGCAATCAAAGTTCAGAGGGGTTGTCTCTTAGCTATGGTTATAAACTAAGTTAGAACTGGAGCCTGAACTTAAATACAAGTCTCCTGACTCCAGGTCCACTGCTCTTCCCGATACCAAACCGCTTCGCTGAGACTCAGAGCCATTTATAAAAAAGAATTTGATTTTTTTTTCAGAACCCTTACCTTCCGTCTTAGAATCAACACTATATGTTGGTTCTAAGGCAGAAGAATGGTAAGGGGTAGGTAATGGGAGTGAAGTGACTCATCCAGGGTCACACAGCTAGGAAGAGTCCGAGGTCACATTTGAACCTAGGACCTCCCATCTCTAGACCTGGCTTTTAATCCACTGAGCTTCAAGAATTTGAAGTTTAAAGAGGATACTTGTTAATTCATATGAAACTGGCAAGTATTGAAGCAACATTAGAAAGCAAGGTTTAAAAAATTATCCAATGTATGTGGAATGTGGCAGAGGAAGGCAGTAAATATTTGGGAACAGGGAAGTTGGAACATGCAATCTTAGGATCTGTTTCTCTAAATTGTTTGGTTTATTCATAGCTTCTACCCTTCTCTATCTTTAAATGTCTCTAAAAGACACAAAATTTCCCCTCCCACTTATCGTTCTTAACCCTCAGCATACATACACAGGTACGGAATGGTTCTCCCATCAGTTGCTCCCATCAGTTCTCCCATCAGGAGAGAATTAGTATAGGAGAGAATTAGTATAGGAGGGAATAAGGATGAGAATAGAGCTGTCCATTCATTTGTATATGAGATTATCCATAAATAAAATCCAGATTTACTATCAGGGGGTAGTTATTTGCTTTGCAAAATGATTCTTTATAAAAAAAATTTCCTTTAGGATTCCTTTTGAAGACAATGATTATAAGGTCAGTTCTTTTGTGTATTTAATATCTGATTATCTGTGTGCTTTGCCATTTTTCAAGGACTTGTGAATTGCATAAAATAAGATCTAGTTGTATCATCATTCTGTAGAGAAGGAATCTAAACTGCTGGTGGTGGCAGTGATGATGAATTACAAAAGTGAGAATAGAACTCTATTCCCCAAGTACAATTCCTATTTTACCAATAGCTACTCCCTTGGACCACATTAGTGACACATATGTGATCAATCTTTCTTATACATATTATTGATTATACTTCTACCAAAAAAGTGATCCCTTTTTACAGGCAGCCTTCAAAGGCAGGTTCCTGGTTGTGCTCATGGTAAAAAAGTCACTGGTAATAATACATTTTAGTTTGAATTCCCCTCAAGATTGTGTGTGCTAATGATTCACTTTTTACTTTATGATGTGTCTCTTATGAGCAGTATAGTTTTGAGGAAGAACAAGGTCTTTATTCTCACACCTCGAGTTAGAAGAGAACTAAACTTGAATATTACCTCTGACATTGAGTAGCAAGGTGCTAATTACCAAATCACTTAACATTTCTGATTTTTTCTTTTCTTTAAAATTGGGATATTAAAGTCTACAATATAGTATCTAACTCCAAAAAGTTTTTATGACATTCAAAATAATTGGCACAAAATACTTTGCAAAATTTAAAGACATATATAAGTGCCCATTATTATTATAAATATTGAGAATGATTGTACACTATTCTTAATACCATACTGTGCTTTTAAAATCCAAGTTCAGAAGAAAACAAATGCTGTCATTGGGCCAATTGCAGAAATAATATAAGAGGACCATAGATATAGTGCTATAATGGACCTATACTTACTGTTGGGTTTAAGAATGTTATCAAAAGTACCATCTTCTTCCATGGAGTCCCTATTTCACTCTCCTACAATGCTCCTATTTGTTAAAATATCTTTAAGTTTTGGGAGATCCCTTAATCCTCTATGTATCTCATAACGTGATTGTCGAAAGGTATGTTGTAGATAATCTGAACTAATCCATATCCATAAATGTTTAAATTTCCACTAAGTCCTCAAGATATTTGATTTAGTCCCTATTGTAGCCACATCCTGGATTTCATTAGCATGAAGTTCTTAGTTATTTACAAAGAGCCTTCTAAAACTACCAGGGCCGTGGATTTCAGATCTTAACGAGAATATTGATTAGAAAGGGAGTGGTTGTGCCCCTCATCCCCAGCACTGTGCATGTGAAAGTGTGCATGAGCATAAAACATAAGTATACAGGCCTCAAAGGGAAGAGTTTTACAAGGAGCCCCAAGAGAAGCAAGTACGAAGAAATAGAAAGGGAAGGAGAACTCTGAGATTAGCTTCCCTGTGAAATATGATAGCCCATAAGGTAGAGTGTAGAAACTGAGGGCTCCCTCTCCACTTTCTGATTATAGGTCTTAGGTCTGTGGGAGCAGCTCTGCTAGATCTTGGATACCAGCCTTGCCCAACCACACTGAGAATAGCAGTGCCAAATTCCTGAAGAATTATTGTTAGACTGGCCAGAGAAGACAGTGACACAAACATCAAGAAGTAATATCTTTTGTTATTAACTGTGGGAAAAGCTTACCTACTTTTCCCATCTTACCATACTGTGCCAATAAGAAAGCATAGGGATCAAAAAATGAAGACTTCAGTTCTTCTCCCAGGATCGGATGTGTGGGATGCATTTTGCTGTAGAATCTCCAACATTGTATGTTTCAGCCTTTTAACCAAGAGCTACAGCTGTTAACTCTAAATTAATCAAAGAAAAAACAGTTTTTCCACAGCAAAGATGTTTATTTTCCATATAAAGAGAGAATTCAAAGAAAACATATTTTGGAAGCATAGACAGATATAAGCCCTGGAGAGACTGGAGTTAAAATACTTTTTATAGTATTTGAAGAAAGAAGGAATGGGGGTCTTTTAGGATTGGACAATGTGGAAAATGTCTGCCTAGCACAAGAGATAGACTGTCAACCTTTTGTGATATCCTCAGGATGGCACTCAGATAAATAAAGGGAAATTAGGATTCATTTGTTCAGGGCATGCTGACCTTTTCTTGTGGTCATAAACATCGCAAACTATTTTCAAAACATACATCATTCCCCCACAAAAGCCATTAGAAACATAACTCTTGACATATGTAATGTTCTTCTTCTGCACTTCCAACAACCCATACAACTCAATTACCACTTTCTTAAGAAGCTTTTCCCCCAGTTCCTCAACAAATATTTGCTTACTTTACATTTATCTTGCATATCTGTGTACTTGCTGAATCTCATCAGTAGAATGTAAGTTCCTTAAGAGCAGTTATGATCTTATTTTTGTCTTTGATTCTCTGAAGCTCACTTTGTTAGTTCTTATTTACCATATATACTCAGAGATTTGAATCTTAGACTCCCTTTTTTCTTTTTGATATCTTGATATCTTTTCTTAGATTTTTATCTAATAATCATTGAGCTTAATGTCATCCAAGTTCTTTTCTAAAACAATGTACTGGGCTTAACAAAACTTAATAAGCAATGTAGAATCCATTTCTCCAAATTATAAGCAAACTCATTTATGTCTCTCCTTTTTAATATACTTCACTACCCCCATATCTAAAATTATTATTTTTTTTTACATCTTATGGGACTGTAAAAAGTGAGGATCCTTTTCCTTGTCCCACTTACTATTTGGAAAGACCATTCCTAACCCTCTAGCTTCCAAGCAAAATAATCTATATTTTGAAATATCTGTTCCATCCATTTTTTGAAGTTTCTGCTTTAGAAGATACTTTCTAAGTTTTGATTTGATCTTTCTGTCAGTTGAAGCTACTTGCACAGTTGACTCTACTCCTTTTTAAGATATTAGCATCCAGTCCTTGAAAGTCTTTCATGTTAGATTTTCTCCCATCTTTCCTTACAGGCCAAAACACAGAATGGGGGCTAGAAGTTGCATCAAGGTAAATTTAGACTCATTATCTTGAAAATACCTGGAAAAAAGGAATAACCTAACTTTGAAAAAAGGAG
The DNA here is from genome assembly GCF_027887165.1 of Monodelphis domestica. Classification (NCBI taxonomy): domain Eukaryota; kingdom Metazoa; phylum Chordata; class Mammalia; order Didelphimorphia; family Didelphidae; genus Monodelphis; species Monodelphis domestica. The sequence continues at coordinate 139,091,243 of NC_077230.1, read as the reverse complement.
TTGAGACATGTCAGGGATATTGTAGGGATTCTTTTTTTCTGGAGAAGGTGATATTAGTTGGCCAGTGAGGTCCCTTTGAACTCTGAGATTTGCTTCTTCTTCATTGGGAACCTCAATTAACATATGGGATCCCTTTTCTCTGGAGATATTGCATAACAGCCTCCCATGAAAGAGGATGTGATCTAAGCTGTTATCTTTCTTTATACTGGCATTGGTTGTTTGATGGTACTACCAGCATTGACACTGTGTCAAGGCTCAAGTCCTTCCCCTAGCCTAAGTAATAGTTTTGTAGACTTCAAGTTACATAATAAAGGAAAGAAAGAGATGTGTGTTGGGTGTGCCAATAGAGCAAGGGGCAAATTTATGGCATCTCATTGTGCTTAATAAATATTTTGCTGTCTGATTGATAGCATCTTTAGTTAATTCTGTCAAATGGCTACATTTTTTCATACGCCAACTTGACTTTTGTAACTTCTGTGACATCTTCTCTCATACATCTACAGTCTAGTGCCCAGAAAACTTGCCCAAAGGTCAGGGCATTTTGTGGGCTTTATACCACACAAAAGCTTAGCACACAAGCCCCTTGACTTTTACTAGTCATCTAGAGGGACCGAGATCAAAGCTGAGGCATTTCCCTCACAAACATTGGGCCTCCTACCCCAGAAATACAGCAAGTGTATATTTTGCAGTAATAAGGAGAGTAGGAGAGCATGGTGATTAGGGCTGGGGCCATACGGATAGACAGCATGTGTGACTAGCATATACTTAGGAGAGGGCACCTGCATGGGAAACACTTTGGTCAGGGTCCCACAGTTTGGACAGGGAACTGTTGGGCCTGTTTGTGTTCTCTGGGGTATGGAGGGACACAAGAAGCATCCATGAAGACACAGCCAAGGCCATTTCCATTCAGACTTTTCCCCAGAGGTTCAAAAAACACTGTTAGACAGTTGATGAGTGAGTCTGATCTGCTAAAGTGCTTGCCACGGACAAATAGGCACTCCTATCTCTGAGGTAGAATTAAACATTGAAGTAAAGCTCTTTAGGAGAGTACAAGATGTAGTAATGACTGCCAGAGTCAATATGTGGTGCTTAAAATGGAATGTAACAGGAACACAAACATCACAAGCCCTGTAATTAAAAGAATATTACCCAGCGGTCTACTGAGGAGGTGAGGTAACTTTCAAAGCACTTTTCTGCAACTAATTTGCCAGGAAGGCTTTTAAGGAATGATAATTATTATGCCCGTTGTAAAAGACAGTGGCCTGGCTAAGCTGATAAAATACAGAAGTCCAGCTATTTTTTTAAACTTAAAATTTTAAAGATTATGTAGACCGTTCATTGTTGTATAACCTTTTGTGTAATATCATACTCTCTTATTTCTATCAGGTTCATCATTACAATAATGACCCTATATCCCTGCACTTTGTAAATATCTCAGATTGGTAATCAGAAAATAAAGTTTAATAATCAATAGACTATTAATCCGTATATGTAATTGTCCATTTCTAAATACTGTATTTAACCTGAAATTGTGGTTGGTGCACTCAAGTTGTCAGAGAGAGAGAGAAAAAAAGGCCACTTCAAAGGAGATTATGCTGCCTGTCAAGGTTGTATTTGTTATCATTTTTCTCCAAGGTAATTATGCGATGAAATTACGTGTGAAAAGAGAATTTTCAGCTACTACTTTGGATAAAGGTTGGGAAAAGGTTATATTTAGCATAACTATATTTCTAGCACATTGTGCCCTACAGGCAGCATAGTCTAATTTTTCCTCCTCTCCCTTATTCAGGAGGAGTTGCTAATCCTCACTTCTTTCATTCTATTAATTCTCATTTCTATCCATCTTGCCATCCCCTATTCCGGCCAGGTGTGAGGTAAAATCGTATCTCTATTTGTGCAATACCTCCTACTTACCTGTCTACCCTTGAATGCTCCTTGATGAATCAACTTTTAAACAAATCACCTCTATGCAGCCTCTAGCTTACCATTTTTTCATGGTGCAAAATGACGAGGAAGTAGAATGTAGTACCAAGTTTTTCAGGGAGTGCTGTTTATATGTCATCAGAATATTGTCCAAATTAGGACTCTGATGAATGTTAATCATCCATATCTTTTTATGGAAAACATAGTTATCATAGCTACTTCTTGGGAAGTTACATAAGAATGTTCAAAGAAGTCATACAACCATAGAACTGAAGGCTTACCTTGCGCTATCCATCTTGGAGATGAGGAAACTGAAGGCCAAAAAGATAATGGGAGTCTTCCACGGTCACAAAACTAGTTAGTTTAAAAAAAGAAGGGGGGGGTGATTAGAAATAATATCTCTCTGGCTTTGAGTCTAGTGGTTTTCCATTTACATTCTTCAAAGTCACTGAAAACTTATTTATTACCCCATTAAATTCAAAGTCTGATTTCCTGTTTGGAAAAAACTCTTAGGATGTATTCTACTTGAGTTTATGGACTTTCATGATGAATTCTCACACAGAATCTTGAGGACTGTTTTGTCCCATCTCTCAGTATTGTTATATGAAAACCTTTTTTGTAGCTCTTGGTACTTAGGTCTGTCTTCCTTTATCTCCTTCCCCCATCCATGTTCCATTTACTTTCATGTCTCAATGGCAAATAGACTTCCTTCCCCCCCCCTCCTTACTCAAATGGTATCACTTACATTCATTCTCTCTCACTTTCATTTTTTATTTTAACTTCCTAGATGTATTAAGTACTTTAGGATACAGCTTTTTATGAAAAATGTCATACAAAATAATGTTGTATTGTATTATATTCCCTAAGTTATGATTAAGCTCTGCTGGAATGAGCAAAGCGAAAGGAGTGATTAAGTAGACTAGACATACAATTTTATTTTTCTTTTTGATCCAATATATCCAGCTGCCATGTGGTCCTTTAAAAAAAAAAAGAAGATAATCTCTTCACATACTCCTACCTATGCCCAGTCAGTCTTGACTAATTTAAAACAAGATTTAGTTTGCCTGGTGTGTATCAGCACTATGGAAGAATTTTATCCATTCTAAGTGCACTGTTGCTCAGTGGTGATTACAGAATTTGAAGGTGCCTAATTTTTTCCTCTTCTATCTTATGTCATTTGTTCAAATGAGGAAATGCTAAAACAAAGCAAACAGCAAACCCCTCCAGTGTTTCCTGTGGGGCAAAGCTAGGAGAAGAGTGGCAAAAGCAACTTGAAAGCACCATCAATTTAATGAAGTCAAGCCTCCAGAAAGCCATTTAAAAATGCAATTTAGAGTAAATGGAGTCATGAGTTAAAGTACAGAGCCAGCTATTTTAGTATAACAACCCACTATCTATCCAGTCCTTAGAATTCTGCACCATGAAGCCTTAGACATTTGAATATTGAAATGAACAAAACATTTCTATTACAGATAAGAACCACTGAATATCTCTTTAAAATGTTTAGAAAGAAATAGGAGAAAACATCAAAAGTCATGAAAGAAAAATAAATCTTAGGAAAAGGTATGAAAGAATATTTATTCAACAAATATTTAACAAAAGTCTACTGTGTGCTGATAGGTGTACTAGGCACTAAAATATATATAACGTTTGAACAAGACACTATTCCTACCTTTATGAAACTTAATAAAGTAGATAGAAATTGGTATATACAAAGATGATTATAAAACATTACATGATAGCAGGGTAAGAATGAGTTTTAGGTCCCGAGACAGAAGACTTGCTTTAAATATGCATTGCCTAGGCACTGCCACTTAAAAGCTATGTGACCTTAGGCAAGTCACTTAACCAGTCTCCCTGGTTACCTGAATTGTAAAACCATAGCATTGGACTACATGGCATCTAAATCTCTAGAGCTCTAAATCTGGGGCAGCTATGTGGCACAGTGGAGAGAGTTTTAGGTCGGGGGCAGGAACATTCATCTTCATGAGTTCAAACCTGGCCTCAGACCCTTACTAACTGTGTGACTCTGGGCAAATCACTTAACCTTCAGTTTCCAAAGCTGTAAAATGGTCTGGAGAATGAAATGGCAAGTCACTACAGTATCTTTGCCAAGAAAACCCCAAATGGGGTCACAAAGAGTTGTACATAACTATAGATGACTGAACAACAGCAGAACTCTAAATCTGAGATCCCATGAATTAGATTAAAGAGATATATGTGACTCTTGAGCACCTCTCCTACCTCCAACCTGCAATATGGGCCCACTAAGGAGCTGTTAACTGTAGCCAGGGAAGGTAAAAGTAGCACCAGAATGATTGACAGGTCTTGAGACATAGAATCTTTCCTGAGCTGGTTGAGTCAGAGTTCCAAGGGGCAGTTTGCCAACTGACACTCTGGAGCTGGAAGGTGAAGGAGGAAGGTGTGTAGCTGAGACATCCTCATAATCCATCCATCAAGGAACTGGCCTTTGAGGATCAACTAGCTGTGGGCGAGAGGAAATCTCCAGTGTACTGGTGGACGGTTACTGGAGAGCAGACTCTACTTTGCTGAGACCATCTGAGGACACCACAACTTGGACTCCTGATATATGACCAACCATTGACTCTGTGTGTGAGATTCTGGGTTTGCTGTGGGATTTAGTCTTGATAGTCTTTAGATAGTTAGTCAGAGTAAGCTTAATTAGATAAGTAAATATAGTGGGTAAAAGTCAGATGCTAACCCCTTTCCCTTATTCCTTTCCCAAAAACTTTCCCTTCTCTGTTAATAAATTCAATTTTATTTATAAGTTATTCTTCCCTTGTGTATAACCTTCCTTTCCCCTTTCCTAAAATTGATAATAACATAACCCAGGTTCAATATGTTATATAGGTCAGTACCCCCAAAAACCATAGTTCAGAAGCCCACATATTTGTTTACTCTTAATAGTTCATTAGAGCACATAATTAAGTAAAATTATTTAATAAAATGTGATAGAGATAGATCACATATTTATTATGCATTTTCTATATATCAAGTAAGAAAAGTTACAACAAAATATTTTCCCTATGAATCTAGGATATGCTCTCAGCAAACTATATACAATACCAATAGGAAAGAGTGGATAAATATATGGAAGCCACGTCAAAGAATTTATGTTCAAGCAACACTATTCAGGGTATGAATGTATAGGCCATGCATGTGGGAACAATTGGAATCAGAACACACATGTGGAGGGGCAACTACTTTAATATTGCTGGATTTTCTAGTGATGTCTTCATGCCAAACCTCCTTCTGGGTTCAGAGTCTGCAGGGAATTAATTGGCTGAACATTTAGCCATTGGACTTGTAGTTTCTATTGGACCCTGTTCTGCTGAATGCCCAGGTATTTCTAGCTACTTTTGACTCAGTTGAAAACCTTAACAATCTTTTCCTCAAGGGAGAATTAGGTGCTACCATATTCTTTAAAGTAGGAAATCATTTTTTTCAAATCTAGTCCTAGTCTAGGACCATAAAAATAAAAATAATAACAACCCTCATGCTTTCCTGTCTTATTCTCTTACAGTTTTGGCTCTTGAAGCCTTTTATTTCCCCAGAAGGAAATTTACAACTTCAAGTGCCAACCTTTTTAGAAAAAGAAGACAGTCTACCACTACTAGGTTTGTATCCTAAAGAGAAAAAAGAAAAAAAAAAGGCAAAAGCATCTATTTGGACAAAATATTTATAGCAGCTCTTTTTGAGGGAGCAAAAAATTGGAAATTGAGGAGATATCCATCAATTGGGGAATGACTAAACAAATTGTGGTATATGATCATAACGGATATGGAAGGATTTCAGAAAAACTTGGAAAGATTGACAATGTAGATTTAGAGTGAAGTGAGCAGAACTAGGAGAACATTGTTGACAGTAACAACAACATTGTATGATGAACAACTGTGAATGACTTAGTTATTCTCAACCAGTACAACAATTCATGATAATCCCCAAAGACTCATGATGAAAATGATACCCACTTCCAGAGAGAGAACTGATGGAGTCTGAATACAGATTGAAGCATGCCATTTTCACTTTGTTTTCTTTATTAAAAAATATGACAAATATGGAAATGTGTTTTGTATGATCACACATGTGTAACCAATATCAGTGGCTTACCATCTCAGGGAGAGAGGAAAGAAGGGGAGGTAAACAATTAGGAACTCAAAAGTGTTAAAAATGAATGCCAAAAATTATTTTTACATGTGATTAGGAAAAAGATAAAACAATTCTGAAGAGGATGAGAAAGGAAAGAAGGAAGAGAGAAAAGAAGGGAAAAGGAAAGAAAAAGAGCTGTGTCCTCTTAACTAACCAGTTCCCTCAGAATTATTTTTTTCTTTGGACTATTCTTCTTCATTCAGTTTTTTGGGTCCCTTTGTCAGGGACTTCACCCTTACTTATGGTGACCACTCTAAATTACTGTCCATGTTTCATTTCTAAAGGCTAGGCTCTGTCAGAGATTCTAAGCTGGTCTAACAGGCCATTTCCCTGGTAGTTTAGATTTGAAAAAATTAGAGCAAAATGAAGCACTTGTATACTGTTCAACAATTACCAAAATATTTACTTCAATTCAACTGGATGAAATTTTATTAAGAATCTACTATGTGAAGTTAGTGATAAGAAGTCCTTGCCCTCAAAGAGCCAACAGTCTAATGGAAGACAAAAGGAAATTGGAAAAAAAAGAGGTGGTACATAAGAGAAGGTACCTGGCACAGAGAGATGATGGTGAAGCTGAAACCAAGGAATACATACCGCTGGTGGGAAATGACTAGGCTGTGAGTACCCTCATTCCATGGAGGCATTAGAAGGAGTCTTTTGCTCTGTCAGCTCTCCAATCACAGAGGCAGAGGCTACTGAGGGTACAGCAGAGGTATGAATACCAAATCTATGAAATCTCCAGGATGACAAGTTTCCTGGTAATGAGTTTCTCCTGGGGCCATGATAATGATAGAGTCAAATCCAAGGTGTTTAAGTAGAGGACAAATGAAGAGTAAGTATTCCATTGTAGAAAGATATTTTGACAAGGATAATAAGCATTGAAAATATCTTAAACTGATTCAGTTGAGAGACATTCCCTTGCCTGGATTATTTCATTTTCCAGTCAAACATCAGAGACAGTGACTGAAGTTACTGCTGGATGCTATATACTCAAATGACCCTGAAGGGATATCAAGGACCAGAGCCTTTTGTCTTCCTGAGCTAACCAAGGCTCAAGGATGATTTCAATACCTTTTGAGGAAAAACTAACCTGACCTGCATAGGAGTTAGGAGATTTTCCCTACCATGTCAGATAATGGTTCTTTCTCTATCAAATAGCCCTTGGATTTAGGGTTCCTATTCTTAATCTAAGTAGGGGAAAAACCCATTGTTTCTTCTACCTGACTAAGTCCATTCTTGGCCTTTTGTACCCATATGTGGCAACTAAAGTCCAAGAGAGGCCTTTCTGGACTCAAATTTATAAAGAGAGATTTTAAAAAATTCCCAGTGCTCCTCTGTCTGTTGATACTAAAATTGTGTCCTTATACTTATTTATGGCACAGAAGTGACCCTGGGATCTGAAAGTGTATGCCAGCAGAATGTATACTCTGTCAGCTCCTTACAAGCTGGGCCTGCTTCACGTCATAGGAATGGTGGCAGCATATGGTATCACAACTAAGTTTAGAATCATTCCTAGGCTCCTGATTGAGTTATCCAGCCATAGCAACTCTCAAAGATCAAAGAATGTCATAGTTAGATGGCATAGTAGCTAGAGCACTGAGTCTGGAGTTAGTTCAACTCTGGCCTCAAACATTAACTGTGTGACCCTGGAAAAGTCATTTAACCTTGTTTACTTCAGTTTCCTCATTTGGAAATTATGGAAAAGTTGGAAATTTTGGCAAATCACACCAGTATCTCTGTGAAGAAAATCCCAAATGCATTCAGACATAACTGAGTGGATAGAACCACAATAATAAATCATACACATGTAATCATGACTCCTTAGCAGGACATTTATTTATTTATTCATCTATTAATTAATTCATTTATTAATTCATTTATTCATTTATTTAATTATTTATTTAATTTAATTATTTATTTGTTTGTTGAGAAGTGGATAGAAAGCCAACCTTGAAGTCAGGAAAACCTGGGATCAAATTCTGCTTCTAACAGATACCTTGGCAGGACACTTAAGCTTTAGTTTAGTCCCAGCTAACTAGAAGTTGCCTACAAGTTGCTGATGTCTTTCATCAGGGGAAGAAATTCCCAACATTGATAAAAGCACAGGTCTGAGCTTAAAGAACTGTGATAGAATAATTGATTTTGGCATATGCATGCACAGGCACTGTATTTTTAATTAGCCCATGTCTTAGGTTTTTTTATTAGAACATAGCGATGACTGGCTGCAAGTTACTTTTCTGGGATGACCATGTGAAAGATTAACTTTTAGTTTGAGCTTGAGTAGTGAATATAAATAGAAAAATAAGAGCATATGTTATTAGGACTACAGTCAGATAATGAAAGCTGTGAGAAAGTAACAGTGTGTGCCAATGTCTCAGTAATGTGATAAAATTAACAAATGGAGACAGTAGAATCTGAAATGAACAAACCCATAAAGACTCTTCAAACAGCTGTTTTCGCTGACCCACAGAGAGTAAGTGTAGGTGACTGGCATGTGAACAAGCCCAGGGGGGTAAAGAATTCTTTAAGACAAAGAAAAGACCAAAAAAATTTAAAAAAAATCTTCCTTATGCTTACCTTCTTCTCACTTCCCCCAGTGGAGTTCTGTTACCTCTCTCTTCTCTTAGGATAAACAGAGTACAGCAGAAAACATGTTAAGCTCTTTATCTCACTGGAAATCTCTGGACAGAACATTCGGATAACATATGGTCTCCCTTGCACATTACACTGACAAAATGATTGTTAAAAAATTCATAAGCTTTTGTGAAGCAGATAGCAAACAATTGGCACCCCAGTGTCCATCCTCTTTGTAAATGGTTAGGTCAGGATTTGGTGGTTGGGCTTGGATAGCCATAAGGAGTTTGAAGCTTAAACCTAGCCTAATGGCCAGCCTGCTAAGTAGAAGGTTTTTTTTTTTAACTCTCTTTTGGGGTTTGCCTTGGTTTTTGTTCCTCTTTCTCTGCCAAGAAGAGGAGGAAATTAATAGGATTGCAAGTTGTAATCAAAACACATTTCCCTTTTCCTTCCTCATACCCCAAACCTTGCCCAACCTTTCTCCTAAGGATGGGGCTTATGTCACAGATGATGAGTTTGCTGTTCTTAGCCTAATTCATGGTGGATGTTTGCCCACATCACAAATTGCCTGGCACAATTCATTAAAATTGGCAGCCTCAACACCTGTGAGGCTACAGAGACCAGAACAGCAGGGATATTTGCAACATTGGGGAGACCATGAGAGTGCTCATACTTACCAGTGTTTTTTTTTTTTTTTAATTCCTTTGTCTCTCGGGCATTTAAGTCATCCTCAATAGACAAGCAATTGAATTGGATTGTTTTTTTTTTCCTCCTGAAAAATCAAAGGTCTGGCCTGAAACTAAAAAAAAAAGGAACCTTTGGATCCTCTTCTGGTTTTCTCTCAAATGCTTCTTTCATGTAGCTAACTACAACATAGGTAAGATGGCAAAATGAATAATTATTTTTTTAATTTTTAAATTTTAAATTTTAATTAATTAAATTTTAAATTAATTATACATATATTATATATAAACATATATAATATAAAATATATAAAATAAAATTATTAAAATAATAATATTAATATAATAAAATATATGATATATAATTAATATATCATATAAATATAATTAATTAATTAATTAATTTTTGTTTTTAAATTAACAGAAGAAAAATTCACACTTGGATGAAGTGCTGGTGATAGTCTTTTGAGTAAAGAGTTTTCCTAATTTCTAGTTGTGGGACTTAGTTCTAGGACAAAAGGATATGGAAATAAATTTGAAATGATAGAAATTCTTTTAACTTAAAATTACTTTAAATTATTTCCTTACCTATATATGAATTTTTAAATGGCCCAGGAGAGAAAATACAAATTTGCCCTCTTGACTCTGACCTGATTATTGCATTCTTGTTTCCTGGGCTTTCTTTGAGACTCAGCTCAAATCCCACCTTCTGCAGAAAGACTTTGCTGGTTTCTTTCCTCTTCCATTCCCCACTACTAGTGTTTTCCTTCTAAGACAGAATTTCAATCTCTCTCTCTCTCTCTCTCTCTCTCTCTCTCTCTCTCTCTCTCTCTCTCTCTCTCTCTCTCTCTCTGTCACTCTCTCTTAATCTCTCCCTATTCTGTTATTCTCTCCCTCTCATCTCTGTCTCTTTCTCTATATGTTTATATAGATATAGATAACTATATCTTTGTAATCTACATTTTTGGAATGCTATCTCCCTCATTAGAATGTTTGATCCTTAATAGCAGGGACTATTTTCCCCTTTTTTTCCCCTTTCTTCATGTTCCCAGTTTTTAGCACAATACCTGGCACACAGTAAATGTTTAATAAAATGTTCATTAATTTATTGACTATTAATGCCTACTTGGGCTAATTTTTATCTTTCATTTTAATTCAGCTTCTTTAGCCATCAGAAAATTGGTATTTACAAAAGGATGTGACATTCTTAGATATTGAGGCTTTTTCTGGGCCTGTGCTAGGGAAACCAAACCACACCAAACCAAAAACTCATAAAGACATTGTAAAATTCAGCTGGTACAACCCATATTCTGATGATTGCATAGTGAGAATAAAGGAGACATCTATACCTTTCAGACAGTCGATACACTAACATGGTGATAATAACTAGGTTACTGGGCTTGAAGTCTGAAAAAGTTGTGTTTAAATCCTATCTCTGTTACCAGTTGTACAATCCTAGACAAGTCACTCATCATTTCTGTGCTTCAGGCAATTCCAGATGGGCTAGTGGACAGGAGATTTACTAATACTGACAAAATCACAGATCCTTCAAGGTCTTACATACGATCATCCTTTTGGAGCTGAATTGGTCTTCAGAGGTCTAATCCAACTGTACTTTTTCAAACAAGAATACTAAAGCTAAGAAAAGTTAACTGACTTGTTCAAGGTCATACAATCAGGCTGCAATGAAAACCTTGTTCCCCCAATTCTAAACCCATCACTCTTTTTACATATTTCTAGGTGAAGTGAGGTTTTGACAATGACCTGATTTATTTGTTGACCACAGTGGGTTATGCTGACCTGGCTATCTAGTATCCGATAAATCAGATGATTGCCAATGCCCCCAGTCACGCTATTCCAAGTCTGCACAGCCTAGCTGGTTTCTACTACTGCTATTTTAATTCAGAAACAGGGAAGGCTATTGGGCATTAGAAAGCAACCCTGGCACAGGCAAATACATGCCGCTGTACCCATTAACATTAGCAAATGAGGACAAAAAATAGATGACTCTGAAAAACAAACTTTTCAATATAGCATATGAATGATGCAGATTCCTTAGGGGTGATTTAAAAAAAATCAACAATCTGTTCATTTTAGTTGCCAAAAAGTGCTTGAATTTTAAATATGGATATGCCTATTGTGACTGTGAAGGTTGACAATCATATTCTGAAATTCCAGCTCGGAAAAGCTGGGGAGCAAGGGTGAGGTATAGAACTCTCAGAACTCCAAATGTGTGCTAATCTTATCGCCAAAAACATTTTTATTGGGGAGTAATGAATATTCATTCCCTTGCTATCACCTTCCCCTGTGACATTCCTCTAGGCCTTATGTAAGAGCACCTGTGATTCAGAATTTAGAAATGTCAGGAGATGTGAAGTTGAAATAGAATGCATGATGAACAATGGCCGGTGCTTTGCCATTGATTGGTCACGTGCCATTGGGTATGAAAAATGCACTGTATTGGTTGTGGAGTACAATTGAGACATATATAAACTCTTGGGGGAAATACATATAAATGTATCTATATATATTATTTTTTGGTATATGTAATTATATCTTCATATTAGACAGTTAGATGCAAAATACAAGTTTGGATTAAACTTTTCCAAAACAGCTTAGAATAGGTCAATATTTCCAAGAAAGGAACAAATTTCCTTCTTTTTTCTTTTTACCATAAAACCAGGAGTATATAGGATCTTCTCAGATTGAAAATATCCTTTTGGAGATTAAACGGCTAGCTCTTATTGGAGTATATTTTAAAATACAAAGTAATGGAATAGTAATTTTATTTTTGGTTTATATTTCAACAAGGACATCAAGTGTTTCATATTGGATAAAGAGCTAGCCTTGAAGAGGAGAAGAAATGGTTCAAGTCCTGTCTCTGACACATACTGGTTATATGTGTCCTTTGGGAAGTCACTTAACCACTGTGTTCTAAGCAGCTCTCTAAGACTGTAATTTGTAGAGAAGGTATTGACCTACATGGATACAAAGATAATTTTTTTTCACCTGGGAGCTTCCTCTACCAACAAGTTCAGTCTTTATCTTTATCCTTATTTCTGTAAAAGAGTGAGAAATTATATTGTTAGCTAAATTACTTATGGTAAAATGAAGAGACTATTTACCTAGAGGAAGAAGAGCAGGAGAAGGAGGAGGAGAAAGAGGAAAAAAAAAAGATTCTTTAACTTTACATGAGAAGAAATTACTTCAGACTTTTTAGAGCCAAAACTCAAAGGCTTTAAAGGAGGCAGATTAAAAAGGAGTAGATTGGGACAAAAAAAAGGAGGAGGCGGGGGAGAGGGTGTCACAGGAAACTCCTCTTTCTTTTGGGTATCCTTCAAATGCAGAGAGAAGTTGTGAGTTGAGACTAATCCTAGAAAGAAGAATATGCCTATAAACATCAGGTAGGAAAATAATCTAAATCTTCTAGGTCTGGTCAGTCATGATCAACTTTGAATATCTTTGGATTATCAGAAAGGAAAAGAATGTGTGGAGAAAGAAAGGAGTAAACATTCTCAAATATTATCTCATCTCATACTCACAAAAAATCTTATGAAGTAGATGCTATCATTACGGCCATTTTAGAAACTAAATGGTCACTATGCCCACTGAGGAAGCTAAAGCAAACAGAGGTTAAGTGACTTGCCCAGGGTCACATAGCTATTAAGTGTCTGTGGCTGAATTTGATCTCCTATCTTCCTTACTTTAGACCTAGTTATTAAACTACTTAGCTGCCTCTGCCTTGTCTCTTCCTCCTATTCTGTCCTCCTCTCTTCTTCTCTCAGTCTCTGTTTTTGTCTCTTTCCTTCATTCTTTTTGTCTTTTAAAAATAATTTTAATGTATTTTTATATCATCTAAATTCTCTCCTATATCCCCATTGCTTGGAGAAACATCCTTCAACAAAACAATTAAAAAAAAAAGAAATGAAAACAACCCCCTCCCCCAACAACCTGAATAGACTTACATGAAGTGATGCAAAGCAAAGCAAGTAGAACCAGGAGAATGTTGTACACAATAACAACAATAACATATGATGATCATCTGTGAATGACTTGACTCTTATCAACAAGGCAAGGATCCAAGACAACTTGAAAAGACTCATGACAAAAAAAAGATATCCATCACCATAGAAGGAACAGAGAGAGACAAATGTGGATTGAATTCTTTTTTTACTTTCTTTATTTTATTTCCTCCATGAATTTTTCTTTAGTGAAATCAATGTGTCTTCCTTCACAATGTGATGAAAATGAAAAAATATATATCATTTAATAACATAAGTACAACCTATATCATAATACCTGTCATTTTGGGGAGAGGAGAGGGGTGAGAGGGAGAGAGAACATGGATTGCAAAGTTTCAGAAAATTGATATTGAAAAATTTTATTGACATGTAATTTGGAGAAAAGAAAAAAGATGAAAAAGGGAACTAATAAGCAAAACTGATCAATACATTAGAAAATTATGACACTATATGTGATATTTCCAACCTGTGAACCTCTATTTCTGCAATACAGAAAGAAGTGTCTTCTTATATATCAAAGACTCTCTGCTGAGTAGTCCCACTCTTTCACTTAACCTCCACACTCCTCTTCCCAGCTAGGGAGCTACGATATCTACTTTTAAAAAATATATTCATTTATATATGTATATTTAAAGGAACCCTTCTCCTTATAATCATGACTTGCCAGTGTCTGGATGGCAATACTTAAAAGGAAAAAGTATTCCAGAGAGGGTATGTTTCCCCAGACATGTCACTGTGACATCTCAGAGTAAACTTTTACTAAAATCCCAAAAAATATTTTTTGAAAAAAAATAATGGGAGGAGAGACTATGGAGATGGCATAGAGGAGGGAGGGAGCAAAGAGATGAAGTGAGGGAGATAATAGAATGATCTAAGATAGTGGGGCTAGAAGAGATTGACTACAAAAAGAAAAAAATGTTTTAGGAAAAGCTGGGGTACCAATGAACTTGTTGAGGATGCTGATCCAAAGGCTTTTGTGGTAGATACAAAAACCTAAGAAGGGGTATGTATATATGATACTCCAATAGGAATGGATCTTTCTGATTCAGATACAAGAAGAGAAGCTAAATGTGGTGGTTTGGTTTGGACCTGGTGGAGAGAGGAATGAAGGAGAATAGATTACCCAGAACAGGATTCACTGGCACCTGGAATAGAGAAAAGAGCAATGGATGGAACTAAAGTAAAAAAAAAGTATCTTGTTTCAAATACTTCCATTTACTGAATGACCTTGGCAAATTACTTTCCTTGAGCTTTTCCTCATCTACAAGCAATCAGCAAACATTTATTATGTACCTACTATATGCTAAGTACTGCACTAAGTGTTGGAGATATTAAAAGAGGCAAAAGACAGTTGTTGCTCTTAAGATGCTTTCAAATGAATGGAAGACAACATAGAAACAAGCTATATCCAGGATAAATAGGAAATAACAGAAGAAAGATATTGAAATTAAGAGAGGTTGGGAAAGGCTTCCTATAGAAAATGGGATTTTAGTTGGGACTTAAAGGAAATCAGAAATGTCAGTAGTAGAAATGGAAGAATGAAAGGCTTAGATAATATTTAAGATCCATTGAGTTGAAACATCCTGAAATTCCGTGAGCCTAGTGGAATAGCTTTCAGACCAAAGAGGAATAATTGCAGAGTGTGTCTGTAAGGGTTATGTAGATTTTAGTATATTTTTTCAAAGCTACTTGAGTGCTGTGAATTATATTTCTGATATGCTTCATATTCCCTCAGATCATAGTCAAGTGGAATTGTGCCCCATATTAGTAAAAAAGATCATTGCTGGAATGTAGATAAAATGATAAGAAAAAGATATAGCCTTGAGGTAAAAGAAACATTGGACATAGCAGGGACCACACAGTCAAGACTTCCATAGACATGTGGTTGACCTCATGCTGATTAAAACACACAAACAGAATTGATCCAACCATTCTGGAGGGAAATTTGGAACTATGCCCAAAGGCCACTTAAAGACTGTCTGCCCTTTGATCCAGGCATAGCACTGCTGGGTTTGTACCCCAAAGAGATAATAAGGAAAAAGACATGTACAAGAATATTCATAGCTGCACTCTTTGTGGTGGCCAAAAATTGGAAAATGAGGGGCTGCCCTTCAATTGGGGAATGGCTGAACAAATTGTGGTATATGTTGGTGATGGAATACTATTGTGCCAAAAGGAATAATAAAGTGCAGGAATTCCATGGAGTCTGGAACAACCTCCAGGAAGTGATGCAGAGTGAGAAGAGCAGAACCAGGAGAACATTGTACACAGAGACTGATACACTGTGGTACAATCGAATGTAATGGACTTCTCTACTAGCAGCAATGCAATAATCCAGGACAATTCTGAGAGACAGACCTATGAGAAAGAACACTATCCACATTCAGAGGAACAACTGTGGGAGAAGAAACAGAAGAAAAACAATTTCTTGATCACATGGGTTGATGGGGATATGATTGGGGATATAGTCTCCAAATGATCATGCTATTGTAAATATAAATAATGTGGAAATAGGTCTTGATCAATGACACATGTAAAACTCAGTGGAATTGTGTGTCAACTATGGGAGGTAGGTGAGGAGGGGAGGGGAGAGAAAAGAACAGGAATCTTGTAACCTTGGAAAAACAGTCTAAATTAATAATTAAATAAAATTAAAAAAAATACACAAACACACACATACATACATGCATGCACAAATGCACACACACCCCCAGAGGTCTAAACTAAGCTTCCTTGTCTTTAAATTTGTTGAATTTGTGTTTCTTAGTGGCTAGGAGTAATTAAATGTTTTGGTTTTAAAAGGCTGTTAGTGGTTTAAAACCACACAAGGGCATAAAGCTTTCTACTTCCCTAACAAGGCTCAGTTTAATTGTGATCTGCTTTTGGAAGACTTTGTTAATTCCCTGAACCATTAGTGGTCTCACCCTCCTCCAATTATCATACATATTCTCATGTGTTTACATATTGTATTTTCCTATCCCAGACAAAAAAAGAATGTAAACTCCATGAGAGCAGGAATTATTTTTCATTTTCTCTTCTATCTCTACTGACAGTACAGTATCTTGGACTTAGTAGGTACTTGATACATATTCATTGGATTTGATTGTTAGTGAGCAATGCTAAATTATTACCCCCCCCAAAAAAAAATTTCACTGTCAAATGTCTTTTGCAATATGACATAGCTATGATACAAATACACATTCCTGGCAGAGGACATTTACAACTTGCTTTGCCTTAAAAGAACTTGAAAGGAAGATAATCATCAAATTGAGTAGTTTATATCCCTGTGACAAGGCTAAGACATTCAATTCAATTCACCAAAATATATTAAGCTCCTGCTATGTGCAAGGTACTAACACTAGGTGTTAAAGAAATAAAGACATAAAAAGGAAACAATCCCAAGTGTCAAGTAGGTTTGGAATTGCCAGGGGATGAGCAAATATAAACTATGCACTAGATTTCAAGAGGGAGGGAGAATTAATGACTGGGAGAGTCAGGGAAGGGCTTATGTAGGAGGTGGTCAGCTATGCTTTTGAAGGAAGCTAGAAATTCTGTAGAGTGTAGATGAGGAAGGGATATAATGAAGAAATGGCAAAACTGCAAAGAAGAGAAACAAAATGAAATGTCAACTGTTTCTTTTGTAGCAGAGAACTTAACCAGTAATCTGATGGAGCCAGCATATACTAGCCCAGTGATGGTGAACCTAAGGCATGGGTGCCAAAGATGGCACTCAGAGTGCTCTCTGTGGTTATGGGGCTGCACTCCCCTATCTCCCCCCAGAGTTTATTACTAGAAAGACAGAGGGACTTGGGCAGAGCTGCTCCCCTGTACCTGATGACATTTTTTTCACATCCCCTGCCCTTCTGCCTAGCAGCCCAATGGGAGCACACAGAGGATAAAGTGGGTGGCTCACAGGAACAGAGCTGGAGGAGAGTAGAGAGGCTGGGCCACTCTTCTCTCCCTTTCTATACTTGCTGAGGACATTCCTCACTTCACCTGCCCAATGGGAGTGCTTCCTCCCTTCCCTGTGTGGGGTAAGGGGTAGGGGCATGCCCAGTGCTCAGTAGGGGGAAGGGGAACAGCATGCAGTCTCTGCCAGGAGGTGGGCATAGGACTCAATCTGGGGGTTGGGATAGGGGTAGGGCCTGACACTGTCTCTAAAAGGTTTCCCATTACTGTATTAGCCTCTCAGAGCTGATTATCAAATTTTAAGTGTGAGCATTTCCACCTTGGACATTGGCAAATGGAGGATTGATTTATTTTTTGTTGATTTATAGATTTAAGCAAGTGATGTAGAAAATATTAATAATGCAGATTGGACTTAAAAATTTGTCACTTTGAATTTTTTTTCCTTCTCTTATGGTGAGCCAGTTGTTAAACATTTACCAGCACACTTCAAAATCAGTCTTCTCTGATTCTGAATCTTTGTTCAATCTGCACAGGATAGGATGGATTCTTCCTCTAAACAACTCTTTGGATCTAACCTGAGAGGATGATTTTCTCTTGCTTCTAATACACAGTGGCCACATGCCATTAAAACCTCAGCAGACAGGCTTAGCCAGGTTGAGAGTAGCCCAGGAATGAGTTAAAGGGATGTCTGATCCAAGCATGTGAAGACTTCTCCTTATGGAATGTGTGGGTGTAAACAATTTGTTCCAAGGGCCACGAAGGCAGCCAAAGCAGCCACTGTGGAGGACTTAGAGCTTGGTCAAAGATCAAAGATCCCAAAGTCATCCAGGCCATCACCAGTCATCCTGACTTTTGTCTTGCCACTGGACTTTGATGATTCTATAAGAGGCTGTGGGACTGGCAATTTGGCTTCACTCAATTCATGAGCAAATCAAAATATTACCTTGTGATGTCATTGGTCCTCTTCAAAAAATGAAGGAAAAATAAGTGGTCATTTTAGTTGTTCCAGATGATAAGGTTGGGAATGTCTAGTTTGCTCTTCATAATCATTGCTTTCGAATCTTTCCAGGATTTCTCACATTTTTTGAGCATAGATTTTTACTTTCTATTCAAGTATTCATTTCTTGAAGGCATTTTAAAAGAATTGGTAGATTCTGATCAAAAGTGAAAGATATATTTTTGGAAGTTTAGAGGGAGAAATCCATATAATACAGGGCAGTATTTTTGATGCTCAACAATGTTTAGGCATAGAAACCTCATAGTCAGAGTTTAATGTGGTAGATACATAAATTACACTGATGAATTCCAAATATATATCTCTAGTCTCAATCTCTTCCCTAAACTCTAGACTTACATTTATAGCTGTCTGCTAAACATAGTTACTTGATTGTCCTTCTGGCCTTTCAAACTCAACATTTCCAAAACTGAATTTTTTTGTCTTCACTCCACAAACTTTATTTTCTTAACTTAACCTTACTGTTACTGATATTGCCAAATCCCTCAGTCATTCTGAGTTGAAATATCATAATTATTGTTGACTCTTACCTCCATTTTTATGTATTATCAATTGTCCAGCTTTGTCTATTTAACTCATACAATATCTCTCAAAATATTCCCTTTTCTGACCCTACCACTCCTAACCTTGTTTAGATTCTCATTAACTCCCACCTAGATTCTTGTATTAAGTAGTCTTGTAACTGTTTTATCTGTCTCTAGTTTTTCCTCTCTCCAATCTCTTCCCCCTGATTAAGAAGTTTGGGAAAAAAAAACAACAACAACATCCAGAGCTGATCATATTATTCCCTTGTTCAAAAACAATAGGTGGCTATCTACTTCTCTACCAAATGGAATACAAACCCTTTAGCCTGGCATTCATGGCCCTCTAGGGTCAGGCACTGATATTCTTTTGGATACTTTTATTCATATTCTCAACACTTGACCCAAAATGGACCACCAATTGTTTCCTTCCTACCTTCTTATATATCTAAATATATCTGGTATCTAAAACCATAGTCTGAACTTCTCTGGATTTAGTCAGATTTCTTTGTATTTTGCCTTCTAGCCTACTTAGTTTTATTTTAACCCAGGTCTTAATAAAACAGTTATTTATTGAACATTTACAATGTGTTATATGGAGTATAATAGGCAAGGTGTTATAGTAGATAAATAGCTTGCCTGAGCCAAGAAGCCCTGAGTTCAGATCTCATCTCTGACCCATACACCTTGTGTGAACCTAGGTATATCACATCACAAAGCTTTAGACAACTCTGCATTCATTGCAAAGAAGGTGCTGACCTACATTGGTTGAGGAAGTTTTCCTCATCTAGGAATTCTCTACACTCAAGAAATCACAGATCTCATTCCTTTACTTATACATATATAAAAAGACATAATTTATACTCTCAGGTGGCTCATTTTATAATTGTCCTAAGATAGCTATCTGAAATGAACTGCAAAATTTGTTGACTTGAAGATGTCTCTCATTATGCCCAAGAAACCAATATGTGACACAAGCACTTCCCTTGCTGATGCTGAAAAAAGCCATTTGACTTCTAGCCTCAGTCATCATTCATAGCATCTGCTGTTGTTTGCAGTTCTTGCTCAGAAGCTCGAATCTTTGTTCAAGTTGGAAGCATTTGTTGGACATTGGGCTCTTTCTATAGCTGTGGTTTCCTTGCAGGAATCAATTTAAAGTTGTGCTTCACTGTGTTGGAATAATTGTTCAGCTCTTATTTCTTATGATGGCCCCATTTCCAATTCATCATGAACCACTTTTTATTTCTCTGCATATTTTCCAGCTCTGTGAAACTGGGTAGTGGAAAGTATGACTGTAATGAGCAGCTTACCTATTATGGCTGGATGGACCAGTATCTATCAGTGCCCCCCCCCCCCCCCCCCCCCCCCGCATTCCCTGTAAAAGGTATTGTTCAGTCCTTTCAGTCATATCCAATTCTTTATGACCCCATCTGAGGTTTTCTGGGCAAAGATACTAGAATGGTTTGCTGTCTCACTCTCTAGCTTTTTTTTGCAGATAAGGAACTGAGGCTAATAAGATAAAGTGGCTTTCCCAGGCTCTCACAACTAGTAAATGTCTAGGATCAGGTCTGATTTCAGAAACATGACTCTTTCTGACTTTAGGTCAGGCATTCTATCTACTGTGCCAGCCACCCAGCCTGAATATCCCAAGGACCTTATTGATCCCTGTTCTTTGAACACAGCTTCCTGCTTACCTAAGATCATAAAAATCTCATCCACATGGAGCTGGGGCCCTTCCATCTTAGTGAATATCTGAAGATTATGGGAGTTCCTGCTGACCACAGGCTTTTCCACTTGGAGATGAGTGGGTCATTTTTATAGCGTGAAGTGCCACTGTATATTTGCTCCATATCATTGATATGTTAGAGCTAGGTCAACTTCTTTTTGTTAACTATCCAATGACATATTAATGCCTCATTTCACCCTCAAATCAAAGAGGGTACCGTCATCAAACCTGCCCCTAATATTCAGGTCCAAAGTCTTCTTAATAATAGTCATGTTATATCATGGTTACTTAAACTTTATAAGGGACATGTGAAAAATGCTTCTACAAAACCTATCATCTGAAGTCATGTAGAAGACAAAATCATACCCTGGACTGTCAATTTGCCTCTCATCTTTAGTCAGAATGGACAAAGTTAAACTTGTTTAGCTTTCTATTTAAGAAAAAACAAAAACTAATTTTCACCGGAGCACCCTAGTCTACCTAAAAAATTGAATTTCAGAATCCAGGACAATGCAATGAATCCTTCTTTCTTTCTTTCTTTCTTTCTTTCTTTCTTTCTTTCTTTCTTTCTTTCTTTCTTTCTTTCTTTCTTTCTTTCTTTCTTTCTTTCTTTCTTTCTTTCTTTCTTTCTTTCTTTCTTTCTTTCTTTCTTTCTTTCTTTCTTTCTTTCTTTCTTTCTTTCTTTCTTTCTTTCTTTCTTTCTTCATTCTCTTTTTCCTTCCTTCCTTCCTTCCTTCCTTCCTTCCTTCCTTCCTTCCTTCCTTCCTTCCTTCCTTCCTTCCTTCCTTCCTTCCTTCCTTCCTTCCTTCCTTCCTTCCTTCCTTCCTTGACTAACATTTTGTAGAAGTAAAAATGTTGAATTTTATCCTGCCTGAGATAGTCATTATGTAACATCTTGGTCTTATAACACTATGAGTCATTACAATGTAGTTATCAGCAGCTAAATCCAATTATCTCAACAGCATTTAAGGATGAGCATGTAAGAGAACAATATACAGATGGGAAATAGAAAAGTCTATAGAGATTTCTCTATAGATGGCAGCAGAAGCACCATTTTTGGACTCTAACACTCAAGCCCCCCAGTGTACTACATAAATAAATAGAAAATTAACTAAAGAAAACAAAAATGATAAGAGCATCTAGACTGAGAGAAATGTGTACAAAACAGTTATTGTGGGAGGAGACTTAATTGTGACGGTTGAGAGTTCAATTTCGAAGATATAAAAAGGGAATGAAGGTAATTAGAAATTATTAAATGTCCACAATGCTAGGAACTATGCTAAGCTAGGAACATCATAAATATTACTTCAGATAACCCTCCAATTACCCTGAGAAATAGAAGGGGATATTATCATCGCCATTTTACAGTTGGTGAAACTGAGTCACAGAAAAGTTGAATACTTTGTCCAGAATCACACAGCCAGTAATTATCTGAGGCTGAATTTGAACTCAAGTTTTTATCATTCTAGGCCCAGTGTTTCTTTATGACATCTGTTTCTCCATCACATTTATAGTCCTATACAGATCTGACTCAGTAAATCCAGACCCCATCTCAGTTTTGTCATTCTCAGTCCTATCCACCAAGAACTAGCAATGAATTAGTCATTGTACAACAAAACAGAACATAAAAATGTTTCTTCATATGTAAAATAGGAGTAATTATATTCTGCATAGGAATTTAGTGAAGATTAATGAGGTAGTACCCATAAAGCACTCATTTGAACACCTCAGAAGAGAATTTAAATACAAATTATAATGATCATTTTTATTACAAAATTAGGGAACTTTCAAGCAAGGGAGTTATAATGTCATTTTTTTCTTCTCACCATTTATCATTTTTGCATGTATGTGTGAAAATAATGTATTACTTTAACTTTAATCCTAACTTCTAGGCCTTTTTTCATTCTCCTTTTCTTGACTATCTACAGCCCTTTGTACTAAACATTCTCCTTAATTCTTTTTCTCATATACTTCTTGTCTTTGTCCTTCTGGGTCTTCCTGCTGACCTTCTCTCTATGCCAACTAGCAAGACAAAACATTTGCTTTTTCCCATTATCCCACATTTTACTTATGTCTAATTTATATTCGAAGCTTTATGGAGCAAGGACCCTTACTTTGAATTTCATGTTTTGAAATATCCAGTCTCTACTTATGATGTATAACAAATAATAACATTTACTGAGACACATGAAATTCTGCTTACCACATTTTAAAAATTAACCAAACAAGAAATACCAAATATGTTTTATGCTGAAAATCATGTATTTGAAACTGATCCCTTTTAGATATCTACAGTGCACTTATCAGTCTAAGTTTAAGAAATTTATATTATCAGAGGTTGATGTGATGAGAAATTTATTTTACAAAAATAATGAATTGAGAAAACAAAAGGAATTATAATTGGAATAGATATGGGAATAGCGACTGGACCTGTTATTTCATTGTTAGTAGGAATTCTTAGACGAGGACACTTCATTTACTAAAGTGGGACAGCACCCTTTGTTCAATCTATAGTCTATAATAATAATAAGATGTTTCTAGAGCACTGACATATTAGGTGACTTGTCCAGGATCACACAGCCAGTATGTATTGGAAGCTTGACATAAAATTTGAATACTACTTTCAAAATGGAAAAAGGGAGAAAAATTGATTGTTAACAATAGAAAATAGATTCCCTTTGTGTTGTCAACATAACATTAGCACTGTAAAAAGACTATATTTATTCCTATATCATTATTTTTCCTTTAGAAAACAACAGAGGAGGGAAAAAGACAAAATACATTTTCCCTTTCCCATTCTCCACAAAGTAAAAATAAAACAAATGAGCTCTTAATAGAAATCATGAAGACGCCAACAAATATTTTCTGGAGCTATCATCTCTCCCAGATGGTCATTAATACTCAGAATTTAACACAAGACCTTAATCATTGCTTCTTAGTATGGTCTGCTTCTTGGAAAAAGGCCTATTAAGCACTTGGTGTTTCCCAGGAAATAACCATACAAAATGATTAGTTTTAACTAGTTACATTTCTATTAATTGAAGCAGAATTAATTCCTAAAGCCAAGAAAGGTGGGGAGAGGGCAATGAATGCCTAAAGAGAATGAATAACTTGGGATCCCAGTAGTAAGCATTAAGGAGGAGTCAGCAAAGGAAACTGCTATCTCAGGAAAAGAGTCAGAAGCACTTATTTCCTTCTAATGATGCTTAATAAGCTACTCTGAGGAAGTCACTGAGGATTGGATGAGTGATTGTCAACCTAGATGTACCATTTAGTACAATATCATTCCCCACTGGCACAGTGGATATAGGGCTAGACCTGAAGTCAGGAAGTCTCCCTGAGATCAAATTTGGACTCAGATTCTTACTAACTGGGTGACCCTCAGCAAGTCATCTAACCCTGTTTGCCTCAGTTTCCTCATCTTTAAAATGAGCTGGAGACGGAAATGCCAAACCACTCCACTATCTTTGCCAAGAAATCTCCAAATGGGGTCAAGGAGAGTTGTACACAACTGAAAATTACTAACAGTGACAACACAATCACTCTCCTACTTGATAAAATGCTATGTCTGCCTCCTCCTTATTGCCTCCAGAAACAGATATGAAATATTTTATTTGAATTTTAAAGCCCTTCATAATCTGGCCCTTTCCTGCTACTCTCTGTGACCCATAGTCCTGTTCTTGCTTGTTGCTTCTAAACTACACACTCTCTCTAGGCTTAGGGTCTTTTCACAGTCTGTCCACCATGTCTAGAATATTTTTTGCTCCACTTCATCTCCATCCTGTATTCTCCAGCCTTCTTCAAGTCTTGGTTCTTCCCTACCTTTCAGCAAAGAATCATTCAGGACTGGAGCATTCTCTCTGAAATTGCTTCTAGTTAACGCTTTTACATGTCTCGTATGTACATAGTTGTTTCTATGCTGTCTTCCAGATTAGAGAGTGAACACCTGGAAGGCAGGGACTAGATTTTTTGTTTTGCTTTGGATACGATTTTTTGTTGTTTCTGCCTTTTTTTTTTATCTTTAATACTCAATCAATTGACAGATATATATGGAGTTACCTACCCAAAGTAAAAGTCACCATGAGAGATGCTATGAGGGATATAAGAAAAGGGAAAATATGGTACCTGATTTCAAAATATTTATAACGTAGTGGAAGAGGTAGAATTAAGAATTTTGGGGTGAAAAAACTCCCCAACAACCTTACAGGGCTTTTTTGAAGAAGGGATCTTATGCACGCTACATGTTGTAATACTGTGAGTTATTATCAAAATTATAAAGCAATGCAAGAATAATATAATACTAAAGTATCTGAAGGATGGAAAGTTATAAAAGACATAGAAAAACAATCTTGAACCTTCTCTTGCACCAAAATGATTACAGAGAGAGGATCAATAACTACAAATGTATATGCCTACTCTTTGATCTAAGAAAATTTTTTTATGAGACTCATGTATACAAGTTAAAGGCATCCTCAATAAATGTATTAGTAGGAAACTAAAAATTTCACAAAAAATATTCAACAAAGGGTCACATCTTTGCCAACTCACAATTTTCTAAAAGAAATAGTGAATATAAGATCTCATTGTGCCTATTGTTTATTGATTCCAAAAAGTATTTGATTTATTAGAACAAAATGCTGGTCAGCCCTCTTTCAATCAAATATCTTCCAACCATAATTCAAGATCATACCATATTCCTTGGAAGATATAACAAAGTCTGTTCAATGACCCCCTAATAACTAATATTACTCAAGATAAAAAATGGAGATATATGCTTGTCAAAGATATTTGCTACAAAGAGATTTAGTTCACAGTGCAGATCAAGGGCTGATTTCCTGATGATATTCTGATTTCAACAAGGGCTAGAAATTGCATAGCCTCTTATAAGAAATCTATCACTACTCAAAAGATCTTGATCTATCCATTCAGAAAGAAAAAGCCAAGTTGATAAAAAAAAATCTCTCTTGCCCATATTTCACCATGTATTTAGATGGACACGCTAGGGAGCTTGTTCAATTGAATGATTATTTGGAATAGACAATATAAATTGACAATGAAATGAGATTAGGATTGTAAAGTAAGTAGAGAGTGGACTTTATTGCTATTAGGAAATCATTAAGTTCTTTTACTGAACTTTAGTTTTACTAAGATTCTTATGAAAGCAAAATTGCTTCCTTTCAATAATACCATTTTGTCATAATTATTATATGGCAAGCACATGTGAAATAATATTGCTTCCAAAGAACTAAAGATGAGAGTCATTGAGAGAACAATGAAGAGAAATATGATTGGGGTGAACAGATGCAAAATATGACCAATGAGGAGCTCTGAAGATCAGAGTAAAAAATGCCATCTAGGAACTATGTGACATGAGGAGGAGGTAAGAGATAAAATGGTTACAAGTCAATGGGATGGTAGACAGGTAGAACCAGAATCCTTCTGTTCCCCTCATGATGGCTGGAGAAAGTGAGTACATTATGTGGACCCTTTATGGAAAATAGAAAAGAATTATACAAGTTTGACAGGTATATATGATAATATAATCTGCATCACTGGAGGTAATTCCTGAGTCAATGAAATTATAGATTGATTTGAGTTGTTGATTTAATGCAAGACAACCATAGAATGTAATGCATTATTAGTTGGCAAGTAAGTGGAATAGACTGAATTAATATGATTTTGATATTTTTGTGGATTATAATAGTTGGGTAGAAAGACTTCATGAAGGAAAGGAAGTACACATCACTCTATTTCAATAGTCTATTTTAACTGACCTCCACTGAAATTCTCACTGCATATTGAGGTAACTCTGGTTTATCAGAGAAACCCAAACAAATGAAATAATCATCACATTGCTAGTCTTTTCTTAACTGCTTCTACCTTGTATATATCACTTTTCAGTCAAAGTAGACTTTTCATCCATCCTGAACATGTTTGATTCTTTCTTGACTCTGCATCTTTGCTCATGCTTTTCTGTACCTGGAATGCCCTTTTTCTATCTACTAACAATGTGCCATTTTTTCAAAGTACATTTTACATGTTACTTTTCCATAAAACCTCCCCATAGCTGAATGCGTTTTATCTCTCATCTAATTTCATGGCATTTTAGTGTCCTTTTATGCCCTAAGATTCATAGTCTATAAAACATTTTCCATTTATAAGATTACCTCCCCTTAATATAAAGCTTTTTGAAGAAAATGGTCTTGTGTTATTTAATTTAGAATCTTCTCTAGAAGTCAAAACAATGAATTAATGAAAACACTTCTGAGGGCACAATCATTCTTCTAGTTATCAAAGTAGCTGACTTTGTAGTCATCTTTGACTCCACAGCCTACATCACCCACAGAATCTATTCAGTTGTCATATTTTATTGCATCTAACTACATACCAGTTTTCATATCTTATCTCTTCCTCTCATTGTTAGTTCAGGTCTCCATTAACTCTTGCCTGAACTATTCCAATATTTCCATAATAAATTTCTTCTTTAACTTTTTTCTCACCTTAATGTATCATCCATTCAGTTATGAAAATGATATTTCTAAAATGTAGAACTTATTTACCATGTCAATTCCCTTTTCAATAAAATCCTGTGACTACTAGGGTCAAATACCAACTCTACTGTTTGAAATTTCAAAACCCTGCACAGAATGTACTCAACCAACTTTTCCATACTTAAAATATTCTTTTCTTTCATGCACCAAAGGATCCAAGCATAAGGGCTTTGTTTTCCTCACAAAAAAATTATCCCATCCTTGTCCCTTCTGTGACTGTTTTGATTAGTG
Source organism: Monodelphis domestica (assembly GCF_027887165.1). Lineage (NCBI taxonomy): Eukaryota > Metazoa > Chordata > Mammalia > Didelphimorphia > Didelphidae > Monodelphis > Monodelphis domestica. Next base: position 139,063,918 of record NC_077230.1, on the reverse strand, counting down.
AAAACTTATCATATTATATTATATTATAAGTTGACAATTTCCCTGCCACACTACCTACTGATAGTTTTGTAGGTAAGAGTTCTTTTTTAAGTTAAAATATTAAAAAAAAGTTTGGAAATGAGCAAAAACATAAAAGAAACAACACAGAATTTATTTTGGTAGTAGAGATGATCAAAATGCAAACTCAGAAGAAAACAAAGTAAATACTGATATGTCCAAAGACTCAGTGAAAAATATGAATTGGTCTCAAACCCTCCAAAAATGAGTGAAGGATCATAATTAAAAATATAATCAAATATAAAATGTAGAAGAAAAGTTAGGAAAAGAAATGAGAATGATGCAGGAAACTAATTTTTTAAAAGAGTTGAAAGCTGGTAAAGGAGGCACAAAAGTATTTAGGAAAATAAAATTCTAAAAAATAGAATAGGTAAATTGATAAAAGAGACACAAAAATCTACTGAAGAAAAGCTATACAAAAATTCACCAAAGAAAACAACTCTTTAAAAAGCAGAATTGGTTACATGGAAAGAAGATATATAACATTCACCGAAGAAAAGAACTCCTGGAAGTCGGATCAAATGGTAAATAAGGTACAAAAACTCATTGAAGAAAATAATTTCTTAAAAACCAAAATTGGGCAAGTAGAAAGTAATGACTTCATTAACACATCAAGAAACAAACAAAAACCAAAGTAAAAAATGCAGAAATAGAAGAAAATATGATATATTTCATTGGAAAAACAACTGATCTGGAAAATAGATCCATGAGTAGTAATCTAAAAATTATTAGACTTCCTAAAAGCCTTAATGAAAAAAAAAACCTGGACATCATCTTTCAAGTAATTATCACTGACATTTTAGAAGAAAAAAAGTAAAATGGAAATTGAGAGATTGAGAAATTGAGATCCATCAATCATCTCCTGGAAGAGATCCCCAATTGAAAACTCCCAGGAATGTCATAGTCATATTCTAAAACTCCCTGGTCAAGGAAAAAAATATTGCAAGCATTCAAAAGGAAGCAATTCAAATATTGTGGAGCCACCATCAGGATAAAACAAGATTTAGCAGCATTATATTAAAAGACCAGAGGTCCTGTAATATAGAAAATGTAACTCTCAAATACAAGACTCAAGAGAAGAATAAAAAATGTTAACAGGAGAGAGTAAAAAAATAATAATAAAGTTAAACTGTTTATATCCCTATGTGGGAAGATGATATTTGTAACTCCTAAGAAGTTTATCATTATTAGACCAGTTAGGAGGAATACATATAGACAGATGGCATGGGTGTGAATTGAGTATGATAAGGATGATATCTAAAGAAATAACATTAAGGGGTACAAAAGAAGAATGCACTGGGTGAAGAAGGAGGAGAGAACTAGAATGGGATGAATTATTTCACATACAAAAGACATAAAAGAGCTTATGCAGTGGAAGGGAGGATGCAGAAGTGGGGAGGGCACTTGAATCTTAATCTCACTGGAATTGGTTCAAAGAGGGAAGAACAGATACACTCAACTGTATATAGAAATTTCTCTTACCCTACAGGAAAGCAGAAGAGGAAGGACATTAGAGATGGAGGGTGAGATTGATAGAAGAGGGAACAAATTGTGGGGGCAGTCAGAAGCCAAACACTCTTGAGGATGGACAGAATGAAAGAAGACAGAGTAGAATAAACATGGGAAAAATAGACTGGAGAGTAATACACAGTAATTATATTGGTGGGAAAAAATTTTACAAGTCTCTAATAAAGACACAATTTCTCAAATACATAGAGTAATGAGTCAAATATAAAACAATACAAATCATTCTCTACTTGATAAATGGCCAAATGATATGAACAAGTAATTCTTGGACAAAGTAAATAAAGCTATCTATAGTCATGTAGAAAAATGCTCCAAGTTCACTAATAATTAGAAAAATGCATTGAAACAACACTGAGATACCATTTCCCATCTATCAGATTAGCTATTATAACAAAAAAGAAAAAAGAAAAAATTTGGAGGTGATGTGGGAAATCTTAGACACTAGTGCACTATTGTGGGTTGCGGGTGGAGGTGCACTATGAATTGATCTAAGCATTCTGGAGAGCAATTTAGATCTAAGCCCACAGAGCTACAAAATAGTACACACCCTTTGATCCTGAAATACCATTACTACTTGTGTCCCAAAGAGATAAAAACTAACAAACAAAAAGAAATGAATTTAAATTTGCATAAATAATTCAAGCACAACTTTTTGTCCTGGCAAAGAATTAGAAAGTTAGGGGATACCTATCAGTTGGGGAATGGCTGAATAAGGTGTAGTATATTTTTGTAAGGGAATAATATTGTGCTATAAGAAATGAGAAGTAGGAAGAATTCAGAAAAATGTAGAAAGACTTACATGAACTGATGCAGAATGAAATAAGCAGAAACCAGGAGAATATTGTATACAGTGACAATAATATTGTAGGATGAACAACTGTGAATAACTGTGATTCTCAGCAATACAGTGATCCAAAACAATTCTAAGAGATTCATGGAAAAAATCTCATCTGCTTCCAGAGAAAGAAATGATGGAGTCTGAATCCAGAACAAAGCATACTATACATTACTTTCTTACTTCATTTTATTTGTTCAACTTCTGTTTCATAAAAGGATTAATATGGAAAAATGTTTTATATGATTTCACATATGAGACCTATATCAGATTACTTACCATCTCAGTAAGGGCAGAGTAGAGGAATGGAGGAAGATAATTTAAGACTTAAAATTTCAAGACAACTAAGTGTTCAAAATTGTTATTACATGTAATAAGGGAAAAAGAAAATATTGTCAAATTTTTAAAAAGGCCAAAGTTTTGTAATTCGTCAGACATAACATATATAGAATGCTTACCTAGGAAATGGTTAATGAGTCAGTCATCTTAATCCTCATGAAGATCAAATTGAATCAATTTTTTGAATATTGATTAATCAATTATTCTCACAATCTATTAAGAATGTAGAAAGTGATAGAACTGATCTTCAAATAAGTTACTTGCTAGCTACTTATATAAAAAGAATTATATTATTAATTATAATTTTAATACTCTTAATTGTACTAGCTAAAGAATGGAAACCACCTATTATTGCTCCTTGTAATGCCTTGGAAGGTGCTATTTTCCTGGTCCTAGAGATAGGCTGAGTAGCCCATATTGATAAGCTGACAGGAATTGATTGGTCATTGGTATAGCCTCCATAATTACTGTTTCCATATGTGTACGATGTCAATTTGAAAGCAGGAAGCTGATTGGCAGCATGTGTGACTATAGGTGACTGTCTCATCTATCAAATTGATGCTGAGAGTTTAATAGCAACAAGATAGAGTAAGGGAAAAATATATTGACTACATTAATAAACAATGTCATTCATTGCTAAGATTCTTTTTATCTTTTCTCTAATGAAATAGTATACAGCTAATTTATAAAATTGTTCTGTTGGGCTTCTGTTGGTTAAGTCAACTAATATGGTAGATTTGAGCTTATGTTTCTAGGTAGATGGGTTGGAATTATGGTATAGCTAATAGAACATCAAACTAGAAGCTTTTTTTTCCCCCAGAGGAGTATGCATCACTTTGGTGCTCAGTATTGAGTGAGATACTGTGGGGAAATATAAAAGAAATGGAAAACTCAGTCCTTGAACACTAAGGAGTTAAAATGATGAATATAGAAGATGAATCTAACAAAGGAAGAGTAATTAGAGAACAGTGCATGACAGGGCATAATAAAGTGCTCAGAGGTATGGTGTAATTTTTCAATTGCTATAGTTAGAATTGCCTCTGGAAGCCCTTTTTCCTCTTGAAGTATCTGGGGAAACCAAGAGCTGGGACACAAGGTATTATAGAGTCAGATTATAACTCAGAGGAAGAATTTAGGTTCTTCTTAAGTTCCATAGCAGAATTAAGGTGGTGGTTGAGACTGAGACAAGTGTGTAAGAAGACTATTCCTAAATAAGAAATTATTTGGAAGAAGGGCTACTGAGGCAGCCAAAGCATCAGTACCAAGAAGCTGGACACATGTGGAAACAAAGTCCAAGCTGATGAGAGCAGTAGAGCAAGAGACATTGCTGATCTGGGCAGGAAAAAGGAGAGAAAACATGAAACTTTAGCAGACCACATCAGATCCACATAGAAGTTGCAGTGGAATCAATGGAACCAGGTCACTTTTAAGACAACACAGAGTCACCAGAGATCTCTTTTTGACAAATTAACATATGAGGGCTGACTCGTACCAGAATTTTGTTAGTTTATATTTGGGGTTGTACTGAAAGGGGAGCTAATAGAGCCTTCAACAGTTAAATTTTTTTTTCTTAGCCATAGCACACAAAGAATATTCAGCAAGGACATGATATCTCTTTGCTTAGGTAGATTCAGCTTCCATCACCTCCATCTTATAACACATCTGGTCAGCATGGTAGCATGTGCTGCTAAATCATGTGGGTTGGGAATATCTACCAAATCGAAAGCACCTCAACTCCACATACCTTTTTGTGCTCTTAGGAGACTAGGTTGTGGTTCACTTGTTTTGACCATGTCCAACTCTTTGTAACCCCATTTGGGGTTTTATTGGCAAAGACGCTAGAATAGTTTGCCATTTCCTTTTTCAGCTAATTTCACAAATGAGGAAACTAAAGTAAGGTGGGGTAAGGCACTTGGCTAGGGTCACATAACTAGGAATTCAGGAAGATGAATCTTCCTTACTCCAGGTCACACACTCCACCCATTGTACCAACTAGCTGCCCCTAGGAGACCAGAAAGCCATGCTAATCATGTCAGTCTGTCCAGAGCCTATCAGAAAGCTGTGTCAAAGAATATATGATTTGAACTTTAGTCACCAGGCCAGTAAAGTCTTAAGGAAAGCTTTGTTGAATTAAAGAGGAAAGAAGGAAGGAAAAAAGGAAGGAAGGAAAGAAGGAAGGAAAAAAGGAAGGAAGGAAAGAGGAAGGAAGAAAGTGAGGGAAGGACAGAGAAAGGGAAGGGAAGGGAGGGGAAAGGGAAAGGGAAAAGAAAAGGAAGGGGAGGAGGAAGGGAAAGAGAGAAGAGGAGAAGAGAGGAGAGAGAGGAAGGAAGAAAAAATCTGGTAGATACTGATCACAGGGTATGCCAACACACCCACCATGTTTTAAAAAAAAGGCCATGAAAATACAATATCTAATAACGGGCTATGAAAATGTGACAGAAATCAATTAGTTTTCTAGTTTTTATTTTGGCCAGATAATGACTTGGCTTATCTAATTGATTGTTCAGAAACTGGTTGTTAAGTTGGCTGATAAAAATAAATTGAAAACTGTTAATTTTATGCGTATCCAGTGCTTCACACAAATAGAAGGAAAAGTGTCCTAAGACCTTTGTAGTTCTAGTTACATTCAGTTGCATCAATGGATTTCTATAGTCAACATAGAATTTAAAAAAACCTAGACTTTTATTATTACTTATTAGCACTTTGAAATCTTTCCTTGTTGTTGTCTTTCTTCAATGTCTTCAGTATTTCCATCAAATTCAGGAAAGTAATTAGCATTCTGAACAGAAGATCTTTTTAAACATATCAACATTTGATAATTATACTCAAAATGTACAGCAGATTATACAGTTTTACCCAGAAAATGGTATTCCTTTATTCACTCACAGAAATGTTCAGTTCTCAGTGGCATGTTTTATTTTCCTTCTTTATGCAAAGGCAGTGGTGCTGAATGTTAATGAAATGATTCTTGGTCAAATCCCAGGCAGTTATTTTCAAGTAATTAGTTGAGCCATTTACTTCCTTGACATTCAGCAAACATGTTGCTTTGTGTTCCTAGATTTTTCTCCTCTTAAGAAACCCACCAATGGTACTGAAGAGATACCTATTACAGTGAGTATGAAGAACATGACTTTTGGGGTGTACCCTGACCTGGGGAGTACACCATTACCATGTCCTGGTAGTTTTCTGTACTGGGAATTTCATTTGACTAGTGTCTTACATGTGGGTAGTCCTGGAAGTGATCCATTTGGCTACAAGTCCCAGATACCAGCTGGGGATAGTGATGACTCCTGTCTGTTCTCTGATTCTTTTCCTCTCTGCCTCTCCTCTCTCCTCTCTCCTCCCCTCAAAAGGCTTGGCATACAGTAGGTGTATAATAAATGCATAATAAATATTTATTCATTGGTTACTTATCCAAGAAGTCAAATGTCCAGGTCATGATAAGAATTCCAATTACTACTGCCTTTATTTTTGTCACTCTGCTCTCACATTAAAAATCTCTATCTCTCTTCAGCCTGATAGTATTTTCACTGAGCTTGTGTTCCTGCTGATATAACTTTTTTCCAGACTATGCTCCTTTGCCCACCAAAACACTCACTAACAACTTCCATCCCTTGTATTTATTTGAGGAGTTTTCTCGGTTTTAGTCCCTGGACTTTTCTACCTTCATTTCTGAGAACTAATTCCCCAGTTCCTCATTGTCTTTTCTGAAACAAAACACCACCAACAAAGAGCTCTTTCTAGATCATCAATTAACTTGGGAAACCATTAATGACAAATGTCCTCCTATTTCTGCCTAATTGGCTGAACCTTCTTTTGTCACACCTTCTCAGATATAAAATGAATTTGTCTATGGGCCAGAATACCTGACCATAGCATAGACAAGCCGAGATGTACTTGTCACCCTGGGCCATCTTTAATCAATAATAACTATCCCAAATCTAATAACAGATTCAGAGATATAAAATTGATTGGTCAGAGGGAAGTTTACTGAAAGTTTTGATGTGCCCTATAAATAGACACAATGTTACAGACACTGCCCTAATTTCTCTTACAAGGCCATTAAAACTATATTTACAGATCTTTTCACCAATGGCAGATTGAAGGTCACCAAATAAAGAGACAACTTTATTCTAGACATAGAAAGGAAGGCAATTAATAAGGATTAGTAAGCATGTGAGCTCTGTTAGGAATTTCTAGCTCAGTAAAAACTAGTCAATCTATAAAAATAGTTTTACATATTTGGAATATATATACATAAATATGTATGCTTACATGTATATTTTAAACATGTATATTTTATACATTTTAATCTATACATATTTAAAATAACATAAATATATACATTATGCAAATATATCTGTTTTAAATTATATTTGAATATATACAATGTAATATACAATACAATGTAATTGATGTATATCTTTGTTTTTATATCACTATTTCTGGAACCCCCTTCCCAAATTGAATATAGGGAAGCAATTAAGCAAAAACACACCCAGTATACGAATTACAACTGACAATATATACATCATTCTTCCCTAATAGTCCCTCACCTTCCTGTGAGGAGGGAAGTGTGTTTTATGATCTGTTTTCCAGCAGTGTTATTGGTTTTTCAATTACTCAGTTTGACTTCCTTTGAATGATCATTAATGAGGCAATTAGGTAATATAGTGACAAAACACAAGACTTGGAGACAAGAAACTTTGGATTTGAATTTCCCTTTTGGACACCCCTGGCTGAGTGACCATGGGCAAGTCATGCTAGTTACATTGAATCTCTGTGTGCCTCATTTTCCTCATCTGTAAAATCGAGATGGCGGTAATAGCATCTGTCTCATTGGGCCATAAAGAAAATTAAATGAGTTAACGTGTAAAGTTCTTTTTAAACATTAAAGTTCTATATATTGTGATTCTTTTTCATGCCACCGTCGTCACTGAAATCTCAGAAAGTCTGTCTTCAAGGTCTGCTCGCTACTTCCAGCTAGTCAGTGTATACCGTTTCCTTGATATTAGAGTGTATGCCTGGCCCCTAGCTCTGAGGGCTGGAGGCATCATCAACTCTCTGCTAGACCTGAGAGCCGCTGGATGTGTCCAACCTCCCAATTCAATACAGTTGGCATTCAATAAGCACGTACTACCTTCAAGGTTTTATGTGAGATAGAAGGACAAAACGGAAGATGGCATGTGCCCCCAAGAGGACTCATCCCAACAACAGTGGGGGATGCATCTATTTACAAACAAAGCAGATGCATGATCATGGGAGGAGGAAGAGATGCTGAAATAGAAGAGGGAATCAGGAAAAAAAGAGTCCTGCAGTTGTCACATGATCTGGGACTTGAATAAAGCAAGGATTTTAAGAGAGCTAGTGGAGGAGTAAGTACATTCCAGGCTTAATCAGAGGTACTGAGGTGGGAAGGTAGAAGGCAGAATTTGGGAAGAGCGTGTAGTTTAATTTGACTTGAATGACTTGAATTATATGAATTATATATATTATAATGACTTGAATAATTTGATTTAAATTGACTTGAATCTCCATTTTCAAAAGTTGCCAGTTTTGAAAGAAGTGAGGGCAGACTTACCATCAAAAACCATCTTTTGGAGACAGTTGGGTGGCTCAGTGAATTGAGAGTCATCCCCAGAGATGGGAGGGTCCTGGCTTCAAATCTGACCTCAGAAACTTCTCAGCTGTGTGACTCTGGACAAGTCACTTGACCCTCATTACCTAGCCCTTACTGCTCTTCTGCCTTGGAACCAATACCCAGTATTGATTCTAGGACAGAAGGTTTTAAAATAAAATTAAAAAAATATCCCTTTAATTAGGTCGCGACTGGGGTTAACTTTTCTGACAACTAGTCTTTCTGATGACTTACCCTAGTGCATGGGTAATAATTATTTGGTTGTTTCAGAATATGTCTGACCCTTCATGACCCCATTTGGAGTTTTCTTGGTAAAGATACCAGATTTTATCATTTCCTCCTCCAGTTCTTTTGACCGATGATGAAATTGAGGTAGACAGGGTTAGGCAAGTTGCTCAGGGTCACACTGCTAGTATGTATCTGAGTCCAGATTTGAATTTGGGGAGATCAACCTTCCTATTTTCAGGTCCAGCCGGATATTCACTGTGCTAGATAACTATCCTTCAAGGCTAATAGGAGAGTTATCATAGAACCCTTTCCAAACAGTTATAAGGTAACTAAATGTTATTTGACAATCATGAGATTGCTAAAACAGATTGGACTTCTTGGGGGTATTCGATAGCAAAATTAATATTATAATAAGGGAATAGAGGATGCAATTCCAACATATAATCATAGAGGAGTGCCACTAAAAATCTCTAACACCTTTCTAAAGCTTCAAATATCACTCCCTACCCCCTTCAGCTTGTTATTATTCCTATTTTATGAGAATAAGTGGGGAGAAGGGAATTAAAGGACTGTCAAGAATGAATAATCTAGATAGCATAGTAGATGGAATGCCAGACTTGGAGTCAGGAAGAGCTGAATTCAAGTCTAACCATAGACACTTACTAAATGAACTAGCAAGCCACTTAACCCAGTTTGTAAAGAGATAGAGGAGAGATAGAGATAGAGTTGGAAAGAGAGCTACAGAGACAGAGAGCAGTCTTAGGAGAGGTGCCATAGTGTGAGGGCAAAGGAGGACCAATAAGAACCCAGCATTTTGAGATATGAAATCTTAGGAAGTCAGAAGGATGGAAAGAGTGAAAAAGTAACAGAGAGAGGAGATATGCAGGCACTAAAAGCACCTCAAACTATTTGTTCATTCTTCCCTGGACTGACCCCTCTTATAACCTGCTTACTAAAATCCCACTGAAAACTGTAATTGACTTCCCGAATACTTATTTCAAAGGAAAGCCTACAAAAATTAATTCACGTTTGCAAAGCTGGCAGCAAAACTGTTAGGAGTAGAGGTGAGTGACTGAGATGATGCATTTCCTACATCATCAGAGCCCTCTGGCACTCAAATTCTTATATAAAACAAATAAAGTGTTATGAGACTGTAAATTGAATATGATGTAATGTTGAATGATCAGTTCAATGTGTCTTGTCAACAGAAAAATAGCAACGCCCTGTAGAAAATCATCCCAGTAATGGCTACATATGACATTGAGTGCTCTCCTTGGAGCAGCTCTGGATACCGTATAAGAAGGGCAGAAAGCAGGTGGCATTAATCTGTGGTCATTCTGACTTCTCTCCATTACTTTTTCTCTAGTTCTGTCACTGTGGGGTGGGAGGAGAAGGAATGTGATGGTATTTGAAAGAGAAAAAAATGAATGAAATATAAATTTATGGATCTGTAATGCCCTTAATCATATGTCCAACTGACATAGATTGCCTTTCTGTAAGCAATCACTAGGAAATGACTGGCAGGCTAAAGAACTCCTTCTTATCCTCCCCCTCACCCCATCCCAACCAATCAATTAACATTTATTAAACACCTACCAACTGCTACTCTCTTTTCCCCCCATGGCTAATTCTGGTCAAAATCTGTGATAACACGTCTGGCATTTACTACAGTAGCTTTGCTGAGAAGGATTGTCAAGAGTGACCCTCTGGTATAAGCCCTTATTATTATACTTTTTTCATCTTGCCCCAAAGTACTAATGACATATTCCAATTCTGACTTTATGAAATTACAGAATCAAAGAATAATAGAACTGGAAGATGTCTTAGAAAACATTTCATCCAACCCCATTTTGTTACAGATGAAGAAACCAAGTCCAAGAATGAATAGCAGAATCTATGCACAAACATATATTTTTCTAACACCAAGTCCTGTTTGTGAAGTCCTAGTCCCTTCTCCTCTCAGAAGGTGGTCTTATTCCACTCTTCATCTTTGAGTAGTGCTCTTAGTCATTTATATATCTAAAATAAAGTATATGGCATTACAAAGCAAGTCAATTCTATTGAGAAGCAGTCATTCCCTTTTCTTTTTAAGTTCACTAGCCCCCAGGTTAATATCCCTAGTCTAGAACTTGCACCACGAACCCAACTCCTATGATTAATCCCAGGAAGCATAGTATACAGGTCATAGCATGGTGTAGCGAAAGAACACTGGATGTGGAGGATCTTGGGTTTGAATCAAAGTTCTTCAACTTACTAGATTTGTGACATGGAACAAATCACTTAAACTTCTCTGGGCCTCACTTTCCTTATCAGTAAAATCAGTTTATTGAGCTAGATGAACTTTGAGGATCTCTTCCATAGTTCTAATCCTATGATAGCTTCTTTGAGTCTGCTTTTACTTTTAAATATAGATGAATTTGATTGTCTTCAGTGATTCTTATACTCATTGTAAGTATTTCTGTACATTTTTTTCTTTCCCTTAAAAGACCAAGTGAAAAAAGAGATGCACAGAGGTGCTAGGGATGAGAAGGAACAATTTTATTCCTTATCTGCCTCTTCATTTTAATATAAGGGTCAGCTCAAAATCTTCTCAAAATTGGCTGCATCTTACATATTTGCAACATAGATGTATATATTTTTAAATCTATATGTACATATATATGCCAAGAATGTGGCTACCCAAGGAGAATAGGCAATGAACTTGTTCTAGGACCAGCTTTGTGTATCTTCCATACCCACTGGAGACTGGAAAGTAGAAAGGCTTTGGAAAATGAGAAAATGAGGGACTCTAGAACCTCAAACTGATTGGTAGCTTTTGAGTAAGCAGCATCTACATTGATGAAGACTAAATGACTCTAACCTTCAGAGATGGACTCAGGGAGGAATAAGTAATGCTGCCCATAAGCTATGTATACAACAGAGAGATCCAGGTCCCTAAGCCAGAGAGTTCATTTTAAAAGGCAGATATTAGGGTGGTAACTATGTAGATAGGTATAGCTCTTTGTTATAAAATGTTTGGCATTGAGACAAAAAAAAATCTCACATTGGACATGAGAAATCTTTTAGCCAAGATGATAAAGGGAATAAAACCTTATTTTGGGAAAAGCCAACAAAAGTTTTTTGTTTTGTTTTATTTTTCCTTGGAGAGGGCTAATGCGTGTCCAGTGACTGAGGCATGATCTGATGCTTTCCTAAAAAAGCTATAAAAAGCTTTGGCTTTAATCTGAAACACCATGGCAAAGCCCGTTCATGAAAAAGAGATATCATAACTAAGGACTTCAGTTGGCTTCAGAAAGCTAAAGCGAAAGCAGAGAGAAGCTCTAAAAACACACAAATCAGTGGGAAAGTCTATCTGGTAGAGATTAACTATCTCATACAATTCTTCTGGTTCAGATAACAAGCCATGGAGATGAATGGAGAGAAGGCCCAAATGGATCATTAAAGTATTATCACCAAAAGTTGTCAGGAGGCTTGCAGTCTAACAGTTGTTTCTCCATATATATACTCTTATTCTCTATTCCTTACCTGTATTCACTCTTCCCATTGATGTTATATTTATGGGAGAATGTGTCCCTGGTTTATGAGGAGAACGTTTCATCACTAGTCTTCTGATTATATTAATTCATTAAAAGTTTTTGATCACAAACCTTTTCTTTGAAGTATACTTATTCCTTGATTTAATGTTAAAGAAAGTTAAGCATTTCAGTGGAGCCCCCTGAACTAGGATTTTTAAACATTATTATGGACATAAAATTCCTTACATTTTGAATATCTTTCTCTGTGGACCCTATACTATGAGTTGTATTGGTTAACTAGGTACTATTCAAACAATAAAAGAACCCTCTGAAAACCTCAATGGATTGAGAGCCAAGCCTACAGAGGGGAGGTCGTAGGTTCAGTTCAGACAATTTCTAGTTGTGTCACTCTAGTTAAGTCACTTAACCACCATTGCCTAGCCCTTACCACTTGGAACCAATACACAGTATTGATTCTAAGACAGAAGGTAATAATTTTAAAAGAGAGAGAGAGAGAAAGAAGGGAACCCAAGAGAGGAATTTGGTATAGAATTGAACCCAAGACCTCCCTTCTCTAGGCATGGCTCTCAATCCACTGAGCCACTCAACTGCCCCCTCCTTGTCTCTTTATCTTATTGAAGATCTTATCCTGCCAAACCCTTAGCACCATTTGCTGCCTCTGCTCTTACTCATGGGCTGCTGAACAAAACTAAAAGAATATCACAAACTATGATAACTAGATCCATGATAAGTTCATATTATGTAATCTTAATCAATTCATGAAACCACTCACCAGTGCAACTTTACCAAACTTTTTCATCCCTCCTCCAATCTCCCATGACTCTCCACAGCATCAACTGGGAATCTTGCTTTGTATTTCAGTGAAAAAAATGAGGTATTTTTCAGAGAGCCCCTTCTTATCCCCTTTTACTCATTTTATATCACTCAGATGCTTTTTGACACTATCTTCTCCTTTACCCATTTCACAGGAGTAGGTGGTTCCTCTTTTCTCAAAAATTTACTTCTCTACATAACAAGAAATTCCACTCTAAAGGATTGTTACAGAGGTCTGTTACTAAAATAGAGTCTTCCCTCCACTTACAAACCCTCCAATATCTCTCCATTCTCATAAAAAAAAAAACATCATTTGCTCTGTCCATTCCCAGATCCTATTGTCTTATGTATCACTTATTTATGACTAAGCAAAGTGAAAAGAATATCTTCAATCAAATGCCTTTCTTGCCTTTCACACTTTTCTTAATTCTCTACAGTCTTATTTTTGACTTGCAACATTTAGCTAAAGCTCCTCTCTCCAGTCATTAATGGTCTTAATCACTAAGTTTAATGACCTTTTCTCATTCCTTATCCTTCTTTGCATTTCAGCAATCTTTGGCACTACTAATCAACCTCTTCTCTATGTTCCTCTCTTCTCTTTAGCTTCCATGACATTGCTTTCTTTTGCTTTTCCTTGTATCTGTCTGGCCATTTCTCTGTCTCCCGTACTAGATCTTCATTCACATCATTTCTGCCATCTATGAGATTCCCCTAAAGTCATCTCCTCTTCTCCTAAAACTTTTTCACTAGGTAAGTCCATCTGCTCTTATGATTATAGTTATCCTTTCAATTCAAATCACTATTATATCTACTTTTCTAGCTCTAATCTTTTTTCTTTTTTCTTATCTCAAGTTTTGTATCTCTTACTGATTACTAGACTTCTTGTCCCATAAACAAACTCATCTTTTCTAAAATTGAGTCCATTATATTTCCCTTCAAACCCTCCTTTCTTCCTAGTTTCCCTGAGTACCATCAGCATTCCATTCTCCCAGGCTTGAAATCTAGTCAGTATTCTAGACTCTTCTCTCTTTCTTATCCCTCTCCCATATTCAATCATTTGTAAAATTCTGTCAATTCTGCCTTTGTAACATTTCTCTTTTCTGTTCCCTTGTACCTTTGACACTGCCACCACCACTTTGGTGCTGGCTCTCTTCACCTCATATCGAGGCTATTGCAATAGCCTACTAGTTGTTCTCCCTGATTCAAGTTTCTCCATTCAATCCATCCTTCACTCAACTGTCAAATTAATCTTAAAGTACAGGTCTGGTGATATACATATTCAATAAACTCTAGTAATTCCCTATCATTTCTGAAATTAAACAAATTCTGGTTTGGCTTTTAAATCTTTTCATAAACTGTCCCTTTACTACCTTTCCAATCTACTTGCACCTTATTTCCCTCAGTGAACTCCATGGCACAGTAGCACTGAACTCCTTACTTGTTCCTTGAACAAAACACTCAATCTCTCAACTCTGGGCATTTTCACTGGAGATCTTCCATGTTTGGAGAATTTTTCCTCCTCATTTCTACTTCCTTGACTTCCTTCAAATCTCAGCTAAAATTTGCCATTCTGCAATAAGTCTTCCCAAGTTCTCTTAATCTTATAGACTTCTCTAGAAGATGGTCTCCAATTTATCTTAGTATCTTTTTTTTTGTACATAATTTTTGGCATGTTGTCTCTCTTTTCAGGCCATGTGCTACTCTAGAGCAGTGACTGTTTTTCTTTTTCTTTTTACATTTTCTCAAGGAGCTTATATTCTAATGGGAAGACAAGGTTGTATATATACACATTCATAATATATACTAAAATAATATAATAAAGTTTGGGGAGGGTCAATTTTAGTAGCTAGAGGGATTATGACAGATGTCATATTGAGAATAGAAGCTAGTTCTTGAACTGAGTCTTGAAGGCAACTAAGGGTGGAAGATAAGGATATTGCTTAACTGGTAGCATCTCAATATCAGTATAAAGTGAGGAATTCCTCTATCACAAAAGGTGAATCTACCAGGAAGGTGTGTGTGTGTGTGTTTTTTTTAATGGGCTTCTCCAAATATAGCTAAGATAATTCTGGGACAACAAATATATAGTCTGTAAAGGAGAACACACTAGAACCATGTTTTAGCTTTTTAAAACCAGCCATATCTATCTTTACATGGCATATGTAACCACACATGCATAAATATATGTATATTTTGTACATATGTGCCTGTATCTAGCTTTCATATATTTATACACATATATTTCAGTCTCTTAACTTTCACATTTATGTGTGTGCATGTTATATATACAATGTTAGGATACCCATTCTGGTATTAGAGTTTTGCTGGGGAATTGAGAAATTAAAGGACTTGCTCAGAGTTACATGTCCATTATATATGAGAAACAGGCCTTGAACTCAGGTCTTCCTGACTCCTATACTGACTCTATCCATTACACCATACTGCCTATATGTAGGCAGTGGAAAAAATTAATATACACTGCTCTCTGATGTGTGTGATGACTGTTTCTGGTTGCCCATTTCTCCTTGGAATTAAATGGAAAAGAGATTAGGAAAGTTTTATAGTTCAGGATACTAATAGAATAAAATAGCTACTAAGCAATATTATAAGGCAATTAGCCTACTTGCACAGAATCAGGCCTTTGAGTAATATTTCTATAAGGAAGGGCTTTTCAAAAAGATACTTTTGTGCTAAGATATTTGCATTTCCACCCTGATAAGTCTGTCTGGAGTGTCCAGTTGCTTCCTGAAG
Source organism: Monodelphis domestica (assembly GCF_027887165.1). NCBI lineage: Eukaryota > Metazoa > Chordata > Mammalia > Didelphimorphia > Didelphidae > Monodelphis > Monodelphis domestica. The sequence continues at coordinate 139,048,194 of NC_077230.1, read as the reverse complement.
GCATCCTAATTTGCCCTCACAGTCATAAAGAGAGAAATGATGGCACTTCCTTATTGAAGAAGCTGCCTTTTCTGCATAGGATAGGTAAATACAAATGTGTTCTGATAGTCGCTAATCATTTGTAGCATACTATGATGCATTAATTTAGGAGAGAAATCACATGCCTTCCAAGAGATAATGATGCCAAAAAAACTAATGAAACAGATGTCTTAGCATCTTTAAATGGCACTCTATGAAAGCTGCTTTGTGATCTTCTGGTCAGTAAAAGGATTTTGAAATATGTTTATGAAGAGCTTGTTTCCTTAAGTTCTGACTTCTTTTCTTAAAATCTGAAAATCACACATCATTCTATCTAGAAAAGACGTCAGAAATAACTTCACATATCGCCAACGATTTCTTGTAGATGAGGAAACTGAGACCCAGAGAGATAAAGTAATAGGCACACAGCTCTATTGCCAATGTTTGTGACTAAGATTTGGACACAAGCCCTGTGAATTTAAATCCAGCTCACTTTCCATTGCATTACATTTCATCTGCCTCCTCTTTATAAATAAATTGAAATTCAGAGGAGCTAAATGACATATTAATAGTCAAATAGTTAATAAACAACAAAGCTAGAACTTGAACTAAGTACTCCTGACTCCAAGGCCTGGACTCTTTCCCCCACTCCTGCTCCCTCTCTTTGGAAAGGACTCAGACATACAGGTAGTTTTGATGTGCTAAATGCATAGCAGCAATATATTACAGCCAGCCCTCCATTATCCAAGTCAGAGAATGAGAATATTGACATAATTCTTTTAAAATGATAACCCACATTTCTTTAGCACTTAAATCATTACAGAGTACTTTTCTCATAACAATTGTATGAGTTCTGCACTGTAAGTATTGATGTCCGTGTTTTATAGATGATGAAAATAAGGTATAGAGAAGTGGAACTTGGATTCAATTTACATTTTCAATCCTCTTTGGTTACACAGTTACAAGGATCAGGGCAAGACTCACACCTAGGTCTCCTGACATTCCTTTTATTAAAATTTTAAACCCCTATTTTCTGTCTTAGACACAACCCTAAAATAGAAGGACCAGGACTAGGAAAATGGGGTTAATTGACTTGCTGTGGGTAGCACAACTAAGAAGTGTCCAAGGCCATATTTAAACCCACATCCTCCTGATTGCAGGCCTGGTGCTCTATCCACTGTGCCACTTAGCTGACCTCCTTCTGCAGATATTTATTCTATTATACTCTCTCACTGCAGATCATGTGTTTAGCAGGGCCGAAGAGTTCTAAAGGGCAGTAATGTAGTTTGAAATCAACAGATTCCCTCTCTGCAATACTCATTCAGCAATGCCACATTTGAATGAAGAGGAAATATGCTCTTGGCACTAATACTTCAAAGTGGATAACTTCTTGGAATGGCCTTAGAAGTTTGGTAAGTCCCAGAAGGGATAAAGGATTCTCTTGCCAAGAAAGCCGATGAAAAAAGCTTTCCCTAAATGTCAAACTTGGATTGACCATGAACCAAAATAAGCAGAATTCTCTTTGAAGTGGAATCTTGAAGGAAGCCAGGCGGTGAGGAGGATGAGAGACAAGTACAGTGGCTTGACTGAGGTCACACATGTACTAAGTGGAGAAACTGCAAATTGAGCCCACTTTACATTGCACCTGCTGCCCTGCCTGATTTCTACTCCACAGAAAAAAGATGCCCTTCCAGAATAAATTCACCATTTATGAAAGCTCACTTCTTTGTTACCAACCCAAACCTTGATTGAATCCATGTCTCTCGCCCTCTCTTCCCCTTCCTTTGGAGTATTGAATAACAAAGTCTTCCCAATGTCCTCCTTTGTAGAGGGCAGAAACTGTACTTTCAGTTTAATTCAGTTCAGATCTACTTCCCACTTTGGTTTCAACTCCAGGGAAGAAGATGTTCCTGTACCAGGTACTCATGATGTCCCATTCACATTCACCTCCATCCCCATCTTCTTTTCTTTGTTGATCTCTCTCTTTAGATTATAAATTCCTTGAAGCCAGAGACTGTCTTTCTTTTGATTGACTGTATCCCTAGCACTTAGCACAATACCTGACACATAGCAAATGCAAAGTAAATATTTATTGGATTGATTTGGAACTGGGAATTGAAACTAAGTCCTTTCACTCCAAATGCTGTATTCTTTCCAATGTACCATGTTACTAAGACAGGTGAATGAATACCCCCTTCTTGCTGACTGAGCCTGAAAGTGAACCATCTTCTAAATTCAATGGTGACACCAGAGTGCAGGAGAGGAAGAAAAAGTGAATTTTCAAGGGCCTGTAAACAGCAGGGTCTTCTTACTCTAAGACAATTTATTCCTCTTTCCTTTAGCTAAGGAAACCTTTTTCTTTGCTGAATTTTGGGATCTTACATCATCTGCACTCTGCCAATTAACCTCTCAAGTGATGAGGGATGGCTCACTTACTGACTGAGTGTCACTCAGATTGCAGAGTATTCTACTAAAGCAGCCACCTAAATCTCATATCTTCTACCCATGTAACAGGCAGGAATTGAAATGAAGTCCTTTGAGTCCTAATTTGGTGAACTCTGTGGTATCACAAATAAATGGTGTATAATGGGCTTAAGTAACTCTTGACTGGAGTCTAGAGGGAATTCATTATGGCAGTTGAAATTAGCCAGTGAATTTGTAGTTAAATGTTCTTCTTTTGGATGGATGTAGGAATCAGCAAAGAGAAACATTTCAGGTTATAGAGCATAAGCATGATGGGCCCTGTATATAATCTAACAAATACAATAAGATCTTAAAGGGGGAAAATATGTAATCAGTTACATCCTGGGTTCTTACAGCTATAGTTCCACAACAATTTTTACTAGCATACAACAGTTTCACACTACCTGTTTGACTTGTCAGTGTCTTGTGACATTGTCTTTGATCTCAGTGAATCTCATTAACCTGAAGAAATTCAATATTAAAGGTGATGATTACATTTGCAATTCTTCTTTACTTGAAATCTGCTTTGCCTACTAGCAACCCTGTTTGGAATTGAGGTAGAAGTAGAGAAGTGCCAAGATTAGTGGGTGAAAAACAAGTGAGAAAGTCTGTAAGTCTTGCCCAAATGGACTTTCTGAGTTCAAACATGACACCTTTTCTAGGGAACCAAAGAAGATCTGAGAATGCTCTACCAACACTGGAGCCAAAATCCAATGGCTGCCACATTCAGAGTATCAGGCAGGAAAACAAGTTTCTATTCATAGGCAAAACACAAAGGGGATTCACAGGTAACAGAGTCTGTAGAATATGGAGAGAGACAGACATAATGCTGCTGATAACATTTTGCTCTCAGAGAAAATGAGCTGGAGGCTGTGTTGTGTTAAGATAGCAACATGTTCACCAGGGCCAGACCTCCCAAATATGGCTCAACTGAAGGCAACACAGCTGTGGACTTATACATGTTTTTTTCCCCTTAATTTCCTGGGATTTGTGCATAAATCCAAGCCTGTGAGCTTCATGGGCTGCCAGCTAACTGCATTGCCTAATTTACCTTCATGTCACTGTGGGAAGTTGGCTGAATAGAGATATCAGAAGGACTAGTTGAGAGTTAAGAATCTTAAGAGTGCTCAAAGATAAAAGGGGTAGAATGTGTTGGATGGTTCTATCAGGGGTTGGTGGTGGAGTCACAACCATAGGACAGGAGCTCTAGATCATTTGGAATAAGAGTACTTGAGTTCAGTCCTAACTCTATAGGAAAGCTATATAACTTTGCTAGGGCTCAATTTCTTCACAGGTAAATTGAAGAAGGTTGGACTTATTTTAGCCCTTCAAGGTCAAAAACCTTGAAGTATCTTATGATACTGTTTACTATCATATTCTCCACTAGGAGTAGTGTCACATTGTGAATAGAGAGCCAGTCTACATTTCAGGGACATGAGTTCTATTAAAATTTTTTTAAAAGTATATTTCCATGGTTACATGTTTTATTTTCTCTCCCTCCCACTAGGTTATACATGTGTTATCAATTGATATCTATTTCCACATTATTTATTTTTGTAATAGAATAATCTTTTAAAACCAAAGCCTCAAATAATATACCCATATAAACAAGTGATAAAAAATATTTTTTCTTCTGCATTTCTACTCTCACAGTTCTTTCTCTCCATGTGGATAGCATTCTTTCTTATAAATCCTTTGCGATTGTTCTGGATCATTGCATTGCTACTAGTAGCAAAGTTGATTACATTTGATTGTTCCATAGTATTTCAGTTTCTGATGTTCTCTTGGTTCTACTCATTTCACTCCTCATCAGTTCATGGAGGTCTTTCAGTTCATATAGAAATCAAACAGTTCATCATTCCTTATAGCACAATAGTATTCCATCACGATCAGATACCAAAATTTGTTCAATCATTCCCCAATCAAAGGGCATCCCCTCATCTTCCAATTTTTTGCCACCACAAAGAGCATGGTTATGAGTATGTTTGTGCAGCCCTTTTTATTTCTTTGGGGCACAAAAATAGTAGTGGTATAGCTTTATCAAAGGACATGCTTACTTTTAAAGCCCTTTGGGCATAATTCCAAATTACCTTCCAAAGTGGTTGGATCAATTCACAACTCCACCAGCAATGCATTAGTAGAGACACAAGTTCTAGACTTCTTATTCTTACTGGGTCTATGTTCCAAGGTATGTCACTTCACTTAACAATACTCTAGGTAATTCTCTTGGACTATAAATTGAAAATAAAATATTGACCTGAATTGACAGAGGGAATTTTCTCACCTGGATATTTCCTACACCTGTGAAATCACAAATTGTATCCATGTCTATATTATATTCCACATAATAACTGCTTCAGCACTTCTTTTCTCCCTTTGTTCCCCATTTCCTTACCATTCTCCTCTCATTATAGTACAGAACCTCAGGATTTAGTAGAAACACTCCTTTTCTTCTGCTTTTTAACTTAATAGCCTTCTTTTCTTTCTTATTTCATAAAAAAGGCAGCTTTCATCCTTGTGAAAACTAGTTTTTACTCTGCCAATACCTTTCACATCCCTTTCCTTTTCCTTCATTAATCTTGCTCAATAAAAATTTCTCTTTTTCTTTTGTGTCTCTCCATATCTTCCTCATGTATAATGAACAAGCTGATTGGGTCTGCACATGTGACAGACTCCTATTACACAGATTCAATTTTTCTTCCATCTAAATCCCAACATCCAATCAGGGGTCAAGTATTTTTGTTTCATTCTCAGCAATACTTCATGTTTATATTCTTTTTTCCCCCTACTTCTATTACAACAACCCTATTTTTATCTCTAATTTCGTATCATCTAGATTATTATAATACTCCATGTAACCTGACTGCTTATTTCTGGTGCATAGAAAGAAGAGCAATGATCTTTTTTTAAAACCTTTATTTTCTGTCTTAGAGTCAATACTAACTATTGGTTCCAAGGCAGCAGAGTAAAAGGGGTAGGCAGTGGAGGTTAAGTGAGTTGCCCAGGGTCCCACAGCTAGGAAGTATCTGAGGCCAGATTTGAAACCAGGACTTACCAACACTATGCCTGGCTCACAATCCACTGAGTCAACTAGCTATTCCCATGATGATCATTAAAAAAAATCATTAATATCCAAAAATAGAGTAAGTAGTATCCCAGGATCCTATTACAGTCAGACTATATTTGGAATGTTTTTTGTTAGTTCTTAGCACCACATTTTAGGAAGGACATTGATTAGTCAGAATTCAGTGCTTCTAACTGTCAGACTATTATTTTTTTCTAATTTCCATAATGTTTTAATTATGTAAGCTTATATAACAATTTTTAGTTTTAAAAACACCATTCAACTGCCATGTTGGGTACAGTGCAAGTGTTATAGAAAATCGTTTTTGTTATTTGGTCATGTCTGACTCTTTGTGATCCTATGGGCCATGGTATTTTCTTGGCAGATATATTGGAGTGGTTTACCATTTCCTTCTCCAGTGGATTAAGTTAAACAGGGTTAAATGACTTGCTCAGAGTTCACAGCTAGTAAGTGTCTGAGGCTAGGTTAGAACTTAGGCCTTTCTGATTCTAGATCTAGGGGTCTATGCACTGTGCCTCCTATTATAGAATGTATGGATCCATTTTATAGATTAGGAAACTGAGGCAGGGACTTTGCTATTCATTAAAAAATTCAGATTTAGAGCTTGAATGTATATCAGAGGTCATCTAGTCCAAGACAAGGAATCGTATAGATGAGGAAACTGAGGCAAAGAAAAGTTAAATGATTTGCCTGGGTTTATACAAATACTAAGTGGCCAATCCATGACTTGAATGCATGTGCTCTACACATAAATCTAATGGTCGTTTTAATGTACCATCATCTCTATTCTGTCTTATGACTTGAAAACCTGATCTTTTAATTTCAAGTACTCTTTCATTTTTACTATATCACAGAACTTATTTTTCTAATGTTGCAGCTACCCTCTTAGCTTAGTGCATTTCACTTATTAGATTAATAAATATATTTTTTTAATGAATTGAAGGTGTTAACCTCTGATGCTGATATAGAAGCACAATGAAACAACAAAAAAAGTAAGCAGCAAGGTCAGTCTATCTGTCAATGAACATTTATTTAGGGTCTACTATGTTCCAGGCACTGTGATAATTATTGGTCCAGTTAGCAGGGACAGTGAAAGGTGACCAGTGGTGGGACCATGAACCAAGAGCTAGTAGGTCAGCACTGCAGTGGGATGCCAGCAGGAAGGGATCACTGACAAGATGAAGATCCACAAGAATTTGTGAAAGATGTCCAGAAGGATTTAGCCCCAATTAAGATTTAGAAAAAAATTATAACACATAAAGAGAGCAAAGGCAAAAGGAAAGTGAAGGTTAGAAAATATTTTTTGTTTGTTTTTTCTTCAGATTCAGATGAAACCACAAGTCCAGACCAATCTCTTTTTCTTTCCCTTAATTCATCTCACCCCTTGCCCCACAAAAAGATTTGATATTGGGAAACCTACATTACCACAGTGAGAAATATGTATTTTCTCTCCTTAGTCATTTTTACAGCTTCTATTTTTACCCCTTGTTGAGAAGTTTGTCACCTCATGATTTTTATTTTGTAGATTCAGCTCTCAAAGGTCTTAAAAATTTTTTTTTTTCATCAAAAGCTGCTCTGAAAGTACAGGTGTGCTGCCAGCTTGTGGTTGTGGTGTGCCATGATTTCATGTTTTCTATATCCTACTTTCCCTAAGATTCAAGATGGTAGCTTTAGCTCATGTTCACTAGATTTAAAGAGTTAGCAATTTAGTCCAATAAAAGTCTATTAAATGACTATTGATTGTAAGGCAGAGAGGCAGAAGAGTGAGCATAGTCGATGTAGGGATGATCTTGGAATACGAAAGACCTTTGTTCACCTTCTGCTTCTGAGCTCATGTTGATAGTGACCCTGGGCAACTCATTTAATGTCTTAATGCTTCAAGCAGGTATTTCTGTTTTGACTGGTTCTCACAGAGATTAAATCACAGTTATGCAGGTAGTGGAGTGAGTAAGCCATTGAAAAACACTGTGCTAAGGGCTGGAGATACAAAGAAAGAAACAAAAACAGCTCCAATTCTCTAGGAACTTATATCTTAATGGGGAAGGAGAGGGAAGGGAGGAGAAGAGCTGGTCAGAAACTGGTTGGAACCAGAAGGGAAAGGAGGAACAACTTTGTTTCTTAGGTCATGGTGGATGGGAAGGGGTATGGGAAGCTAAAAATTATTATTATTCAACCTATGCAGTACTTAGAACATTGATTATGGCTTAAAGAACTCAGGAGTTAAAACCCAGTTTCAATCCTGTTAGGACGGTGCCAAGAGGTAAACACATTTTACAAACTTGTCAGCCTTAGAAGAGAGCAAGAGTCTACAAGACTGTTCTTTAAGATGCATGAAATCTAAACTTTAGAGACCCTCTTCAGGTCTAATGCTTTATAGAGCTAAACTGTAGTTGAGTCACCCTGGGCAACCTTTGTTTGCTTCAGTTTCCTCTTCTATAAAATGGGGATAATAACCACCCACAGCATTGTGAAGATTGTGAAGATTTTTTTTTTAAAGGAAACTTGAGTAGCTTTATTTAGCTTCTAATTTCTGGGAGGCTCAAGAAGAATTATTATTCTGGACAACAACAAAAAAAATAAGACTGTGCTTACAGATCATTTTCTGCCATATTCTTTCTTTAGGACCATTATTTTATTGTTGCCCTTTCTATTACACGGGATGTACATACTGGGTGTTAATAAAAAGTCCATGCCTGAACAATACATTCTACAACTGAGCACCACTTTCTGTAACCGAACAGGCAAACAGAAATTACACGGAACATTGGCATCTGGCAGTATTTTTCCAAAAAAAGTGACTAAAATGGGTTTAAATTGATTAACACTATTAAATCACATCTAATATTTGATACTACATGATTTCAATACAGCTATATGATACAATTATACAAAATGTGTTAACATCAAAGAATACAACCAAAATTAAGATAGCAAACAAAACCTATATAACTTTTTTTTTTAAACAGGAAAATACTTTTGAAGTATGCATGTAACTGCCCATTCTTTTAAAGAAAATCTACTGCAAGCAAAGTTGTCAACCTCCGGAAAAAAACACACATAGCATTACTAAGCATATCCCCAAGAAGTGTACAATATGCACACTTGGAAAATACAAAATTAAAAAAATTATAACAGGTGAGCTTCATATTTATAAGAATGTGAAAAGAAGTCCAAATTTTTAGCACTGTCGTATAAAGAATTGTCTTTTTGATACAAGTTCATGAATTAGCCTCCAATTGGGGCTGAACTTTACAAAACACCATGTTCTTGAAATTGGGCTACAGAGCAAGATAGAGCATCTTAGCAATGTCATCTTAAAAGTTTTTTGTTTTTGTTTTGTTTTTATTTTTACTACTTTATCAAAAACATGTCCTTTAGGTGTGTAAGATTCAATTTTTAAAAAAATTCTTTCCTAGAAACAATATACAAAGGAGAGATCTACATTCTAGATCATTAGCAAAATGCATGACACAAAGTAAGCATCATATAAATACTATTATTATGATTCTTGTTAGGGGATTTAGGGAAGTAGCCTTAGGAATGGTATATAGACACTGAAAGTTGAAAACCATCCTGGGAGTGGCAAAGGAAAGATTGTGAATCTGAGTGTCTTCTGTGATGATCAAGAAAGCTTGAAAAGTGTGAGTTCTGCTTCACAAAACTCAGTGAGTATATTGGGAACCTGTTGCAGGGGATCCAGGGAGCACAACCATAAGGGTTCTAGATGTCCTAGAAGGGATGGAGAAGGCTACACCCATGAAGGACAGAATATTTGTTGATGAGATTTTGTTCAGTCCTTTTTCAATAGTGTCTCACTCTTTGTGACTCCATTTCAGGTTATCCTAGTAAAGATAACGACCATTTCCTTCTCCAACTCATTCAACATCTGAGGAAACTAAGGTGAACAAGATTAAGTGACTGTCTTAAGTCGCAGAGCTACTAAGTGTCTGATGCCAGATCAAAGATGAGTCTTCTTGGTCCCAAGATTGGCAATCTATCCACTACAGCACCTAATTGCCCTGAAAATGAGATAGTGACCAAATTAATGAAGTAGTATATATGATGGCAAAAGTAGAGCTCAATTCAATTCAATTCAATAAATATATAAGCACATGCGATGTTCCAGGCACTGTGCTAAGTACTAGTTATGCAAATTAGAAAAGAAGAGTCCCTGCCACAAAAGAGGTTGCAATCTAATGGAGGAAGAATACACACAAAGAGAGGCTAGAGGAGATTTGGGATGGGGGAAACCAAGGGGAAAGATGAAAACAGGAAGAACTTCTGATGGGAAGTGGAATGAGTTGAAAGACCCCACTTTCAAAGTCTATCTCAGATCAGAGGATATAAAACTAGGTATTGTCTTCCACAACATTGTAAATAGTCAGTTTTCTGAGTTCCTCCTTTTATTTCAGGAAGACATTTGTCTACAAGGCTCAGGAGGACCTAGGGCCATTGGGGCATTTCGGGTGAGTAACAGTTTTATGACAGAGGTCAAGGTAAAAGCTTGTCCCTCACCCCCAAAGTAGCTTCCAAAACAAAGAGAAACCTTTATTCCTATTTATATGTTCACTTTTCTTGTTATTCAACAGGGCTTCAAATCAGAAATCATAGCATCATCTGTCATCTTATGATGCCTTCATAAGAGAGAAAGGATAAGATATCCTCATTCTTCTCTACTGCTAGGTAGAAAGAAGATTTTTATTAGAGATCAAATATTCAAATATTCTTTTAAAAAATCCTTAGAATCAATATTGTATACTGGTTTCAAAGCAGAAGAGCCATGAGGGCAAAGCAATGGAGGTTAAGTGACTTGCCCAGGCTCACACAGCTAGGAAGACTGAGACCAGATATGAACCCAGGAACCTCTCATCTCTGGACCTGGTTCTCAATCCATTGAGCCACCTAGCTGTACTCCCCCACCCCATTATATTCTTATTTGTAGGTTGTAGCTCAATTCAATTTATATTTCTATAATAGGTGGCAAAGTGAATGTAGTTCTAGTACTAAAGTCAGAAAGACTCCTCTTCCTGGCTTCAAATCTGGTCTCAGCCAGTGGCTGTGTGATGTTGGGTAAAGTCACTTACCACTTTCCCCCCTGTATTTTTTCATCTATAAAATGAACTGGAGAAGGAAATGGCAAATAGCTACAATATCTTTGCCAAGAAAATTCCCAACGGGATCACAAAGAGCTGGACATTCCTGAAAAATGACTAAACAACAATAAGAAAAATAAATATTATTATCTATTTAAAAATTCCAAGAGGCAGCTAGGTGGCTTAGTAGATAGAGTGCTGGGTCTGGAGACAGGAAGATTCATTTCTGAGTTCGTGTGACCTCAGATAATTACTAGCTATGTCTCTCAGCAAGTCACCTAAGCCAGTTTGCCTTAGTTTCCTCATCTGTAAAATAAGCTGGAGCAAGAAATAGCAAGTCATTTAAGTATGTTTGTGAAAGAAATCCCAAATGAGGTTGCAAAGAGTTGAATACAATTTAAACTCCTGAGCACAAAATTGTTTTAAGGTTTACAGAGTGCTTTTCCCAAAGGATTTTTCTAACTCTCTGATAAAGGTAATATGAGTATTATTTCCCACATTTTATAGATAAAGAAATAGAAATTCAGAGAAAGCAAATTACTCTCCAGTGGTCCCTTATCTAGTAAGTAACAAATCTAGGATATGAATTCTAATCTTCTGAGTCCAAGTCCAGTATTCATTCTGTTACTCCATTCTTCATCAAGCTAGATAACTTAGAAAGCAGTTCTCATCATTTAGGAAAAATCAACACATTGAATTCTTTATGTGTGAGCCTTTTATTCCAGTGAATAATATAGACTCTTTCTACCAATACTATCTATCTATCTATCTATCTATCTATCTATCTATCTATCTATCTATCTATCTATCTATCTATCTATACTTCTATCTATATTTGTGGGAGAGGTACCCCTGCTTATGTAGGGAGAATGTTTTGTAGCTGCTGCTCTTTCTATGGCATCTTAGTAAATACATGTCCATGCTTTGAGTTAATTGTATATACTAGTCCATTATTAAAGGCCAGTGCACTATTGTAAGCTTTTAAGAGAGGCTTCTGAGAGAATACCTTTGAACCTGAGTTAAAAGTCAACCCCCTGGGTACCAAAACAGCAACCTGGGTACCAAATTGAGTAGGTACCACTTAGGGAGTGCCAAGTACTCATTAAATTAGCTTGATGCCTGTGATCTTTTCCACTCTCCTGAATAGTATTATTAGTATTCCTTGCTTTTTCTGCTGAATTGAATGTTCAGGATTGCCACCTTTCTGAGCTGTTTCCAAAGTTACTTTTTCAAGAAAAAATGTTTGGATTAGAAGGGTATATTAGAAGGAACATTGGACTATGAACCAAGAAAGCTAGATTTTACTCCTGACTCAGTGAGATGTGTGACTTTTGGGGATCAATTTTCCTTTGTGGGCCTCAGTTTCCTAATCTGTACAGTGAGAAGAATGGATTACTTATTATTTGTGTCTCTTCCAATTTATGATTTCTTATGGATGAGAAAAATAAGAAGTGCATTTGATTTTGTCTTTAGCATCATACATACTTACCTTCTGCTCTTTCTGTTGGCATTTTGCCATAACAAAAGCACGAGACATTTAATTTCTTAGATCCAATGTCTGCTGTAAACAAATACTCCTATTATGACTCTTTTTAGACCTCAGATGATGGTTTCCAAAGAAAGCTCTTTTGTGTTGAAAGAATCCATATTCAGGTAAACATTAGTTTTGTGTTCTTTTTCCTGCCTTACTGAATTTTTTGTTTGTTTATTAAATGGATTTTTGTATGTCAAAAAAAGAGTTAGGGTCTTACAAACACTGGTCTTTTGGAAATGTCAAGAAATAACTTTATTGTAAGGAGTAGAACTAGAGCAATATGGTCCTATAGATTATATCTACTCTTTCCTCTGTCTCTAGGCTGGAATGTGGCTGAATGCAGAATTGTAACTAAGGTAAAGAAATTGAAAGTATCAGAATTAGAGGAGGCTGCCAGTATTTGTGCTCCTTCAATTGATAGAAACAATAGAGTCCATCACTTAACTATCAGTCAGTCAACAGGTATCTATTAAGTACTTATGATGTGCTAGACATTATACCAGGTATTGGGAATACAAAGAAAAGCAAAAGATAGTTCATGCTCTTAAGGGCTCATAGTCTAATGAGGGAGACAATATGGGAATAACTATGCATAAATAAAATAGATACAAGATAACTGGCGATAACCCATAAAGGAGAAAGATTAGTAATGATAGACATCAAGAAAGGCTTCTTGTAGAAAATGCAATTTTAGCTGAGACTTGGAAGTCAAAGAAGCCCAGGGATACACCTGGCTACATTCCTCTGGACTTCATTATTCCCCATCCCCCAAAGCACCTCACAAACTTCATCAACCTGTAAGATCACATCAACCCTGACAAACTATTTCAGTAAATCTTATATACGTGCTCTTCCCTCCCTCTGACTGGAGAGGGTAGAAAAGACAGACCATGAGGTCTTCCCAGACCTTTCATTTCAGGAAGTTACACTAGCCAGCCATCTCTTCATTGTCCAATCAGCTTCACTTCTCTGGGTTTCATCCTGTCTTTTAGCTGAGTTACACTCCTCATCACCATTTGAGCTTATTTTTGTGTAATTTTCTCCCCATTAAACTAGGCAGTTAGGTGGCATGGTAGATAGAGTGGAATCAGGAAGACATAAGTTCAAATACAGGCTCAGATACTTACTATGATGTGACCCTAGACAAATCACTCATCCCTGTTTGATCCAGTTTCTTCATCTATAAAATGAGCTGGAGAAGTAAATGGCAAATCCGTCCAATATCTTCCAAGAAAACCCCAAATGGAGTCTCGAAAGGTCAGTTACTGGAAAGACTCAACAACTCCACAGTAGATTGTGAGCTCCTTGAAGGCCAGGGATGTTTTTGCTTATCTTATCCCTAGAACTTAGTATAATGCCTGGTACATAGTAGAAATTTAATAAATATTTATTGACTGAGGTAAGAAGGCATGGTATTCCAGGTACAATAATTAGTTAACATAGGATATTAATAGAATTCTTCATTGGAGATTTTTCTTCTCTCTTGGGTCTAAAAGTGTCCAGCTCCTGTCTGTAAGCTCCCTAGACACAATAGTTAGAAATTGTTCACCAATGTTTATTTCTCTACACTTTTCCTTAGGCATATTTTGAGATGCTTTACCTCCTCAGGTAAGACTGAGACTTTATTCTAAGCTGCCTCATAAAAGAAAGCGGTCTCTTCATCATAGGGGGTAGCGAATCCTTCCAGAATAAACTAGATGCTGTGGAGAGAAGAGAATTAGAAGAAGCTATTGGTAATCTTGTAGGTGATAAATAATAGGATGGAAATTTGGAATTTAGATGTAAAGGTAACAGTGCAGAAATAGACAAGGAGTCATATAGGACACTGAAGATTATCAAAGGACATCAAAGTTATATTATGGAAAAACAATCAATCATAAAACCACTGATTATCCATACCAACTGTCTATCTATCTCTGAGTCAGTCACCATGGAAGATACAGAAGAAAAAGATATTGCTTTTCCTATAAGGTGTTTGTAATTCTTGGGTAAACCAGAGGTGGAAAGATTTATTACTACTTGGAAGCACCCAGCCCCTTGTCCCCCCCCCCCCATTCTCCTTTTTCCTCTATACTATCCCATTCTAGAACCCATCTAAGGTAGCTAGACTATTTAAAAAAACTACCATGAGTAAGGACACCTTTCCTCTTTGATGCTTTACTGTTCACACTGCTTAAATAAGAAGGCAATTCACAACTCTATTCCTAGTGATGACATGGAGAATCATCAGATCTATTACAATCATTCTTGGCTCTGAAACTTGTGATCCTTCAGTCCTTATTATTTGCCCTACAATTTCTTAGAATTGTCATGTAATATACTTTTGTAACCTAAAGACTTTTGGATATTGCTATTCTCCCCAATCTAGAAACCTAAGGACATTTGTAAATGTAGCTGAATTTTGTTTTTTTCTGTTATTTCTCCCAATTAGAGCATAAGTTGGTTGAAAGCAAGGACTGTCACTTTTTCTCTTTATAATCTCCCAGTGCTCAGCCCTTTATAAATGTTTTCTCTTCCTTTCCTTTCCTTCTTTCCTTTCTGTTCTCTCTTCCTTTTTCTTTCTCTATCTCCTTCCTCCCTCTTTTCCTCCTTCTCTCACTAATGGAATCAATGTGTCCCAGTCCAAGAACATGTTTCTTGCTATAAAATTCACCTTGACTCACTCTAGCTTCAAGATTCATTTGAATTCTCTATTACCAGTCAGTTGAAGACATTCCTTACCAGGTAATTTATGCTGCTACAGATATTTAGTAGAAGTTAAGGGAAAGGGAAATGGAGTGAGAATCATCTCTAACCCCTTTACTCCCCTTTTTGCTACCTTCTTGAAAATTTCCTGTAGTCACTGAGAGAATGAAGAAATCTAATTTAAAAACTCCAATACTTTTCTATTCCCTCCATGTCTATAGTTAGAATCATCTTTTTGTTTTTTAAAAATGTTTTATTTAATTTTTTGCTTTGTTACTTTAATGGCCACATAAAATGTGGCAATGCTTCAAGTTGTGTGTAATAAGACCATTGCTTAGAATCTAAGGCTATAGAAAATATTATCTGTCAAGTTTCTTGTCCTTTTTGGGTTCCCTTAGGAATTTATATTAGTGAATAGTAGCCTTGATCATTTGTTAAATCACTTTCTACCCAAATCAGAGAAACAAAAAGGTTTTTTTTTTTTGTTTTATTTTGTTTTTCCCTTAAATGGCTATGCAAAAATGGATTTGTAACTCACACATAATATGAAATGAAGAACTAAGGAGATTCTACAATTACTCCCAAGAATCTTTTCAAAAATTGCAAAATCCCAATAATCTGAATGTTCTTTATATCACAGGTTTTGTAAATAAGATTCTCAAACATACTTAGACAGTCTTTTGCTATTCCCACAAGAACAGAGATAGTAAGTCAATACATGATATCAGCGTTTTTAATTACTCATCTACAATAAATTTCTGCTTTTCTTCATGAAATAGGCAAATGGCCATTTGCAAAACTGCCAAATCTATATCCCTCATGTTGCAATTTGAACGGATTGCCTCATTTTCTGTTCTCCATGGAGAGGAACAACAGCTGGCTAGGACTATTTGCATAACATTTCATATGCTTGTAGATTGTTAGGAGGTCAATTTTCAACCCCTTCTCTAACTCATTCCAGGCACAGATTTTACAATTCAGATTGGGGAGAGAGAGAGAGAGAGAGAGAGAGAGAGAGAGAGAGAGAGAGAGAGAGAGAGAGAGAGAGAGAGAGAGAGAGAGAGAGAGAGAGAGAACATTGTATGTAACTCTCAGAAAATGGGCCAGTATTTGGAATTGAGAAATCTTTGATTTAAATTTGTTGAGTGACTTCAAAGTTCTCCTCTATTCTCATTCTCCTGGTTAATTTTTCAAGCCCCCAGGCTAAAATGATAATGGTTGGAACTCTTAATGGCATTTTGATAGCCTTCTAAAGAATAGATTAAATAAAACAGAACACTTTGTTAGTATTATTTTAAGTGATAATGATTTTTAAAAAATCAACATTTTAAAATCACAGTTAAGCAAGACCAACTCATTGACAACATCTGACAAATATTCAGCATTCCTCACCCATAGTTCCCAGCCTCTCCAAAGAAAGGAGTAAGTTGTATTTCCTTATTTTTAGAAGAAAGATTAGTTATTATAATTACATAGTATTCATTTTCATTTTGTTCTTCATTTACAATATTATCAGCATTGGATATATGGGCTTGCTAGTTTTGTTCCTTTTTCTCCGAGCATGTTAAAACAAGTCTCTCTAACCATATTCCTTTAAATTCTTTATATTCATTTCTTATATATCAATGAAAATCCATTACAGTCAGATACAACTCTTTAAACTCCTTTTCCAAATGATGGGCATGTGTTTTGTTTCCAGTTTTTTGTACTTTGTTTAATAATTTTTATACAGTTTCAGATTGTTTTATTCAACAGTATGACTAGTTTGTAACTTCACCAACAAATTATTATTGTCTCTATCTTTCCTATTCCTTTTTTTTTTCCTTTAGAGTATTTCCCCATGATGACAATTCATGATTTCCTCCCCTCCTCTTCCTTCTCTCCAGGAGCTGGCAAGCAATTCCATTTGGTTATATATGTATCATTGTTCAGAACCTATTTCCATGTTATTCATATTTGCAGTAGAGTGGTCTTTTAACATCAAAACCCTAATCATATCCCTATTGAACTATATGATTGATCATATGTTTTTCTTTTGCATTTCTGCTCCCACAGTTCTTTCTCTGGATGTGGATAGTATTCTTTCTCATAAATTCTTCTGGATTATCCTTGGTTATTGCATTGCTACTGGTAGAAAAGTCCATTACATTAGATTGTGCCATAATGTATCAGTCTCTGTGTACAATGTTTTCCTGGTTCTGCTCTTTTCGCTCTCAGCATTGACTCCTGGAGGTCTTTCCATTTCACGTGGAATTCCTCTAATTCATTATTGCTTTCAGCACAATAGTATTCCATCACCAACCAATACCACAATTTGTTCAGCCATTCCCCAATTGATGGACATCCCCTCATTTTCCAATTTTTGTCACCACAAGGAGAGTGGCTATAAATATTTTTTGTATAAGTGTTTTCCCTTATAATCTCTTTGGGATACAAACTCAGTAATGGTTTGGCTGGGTCTCTCCAATTCCTTTTCAATATTGTTAATATATATCTTTGCCTTCTTTGCCAGTTTGCTGAATGTAAAATGAAACCATAATGCTGTTTAAATTTTTCCTTCTCTTATTATTTGTGGCATGGAGAAGCTTTTCATATTGTAATTGGCAATTTGAATCTTTGGCCACTTATTTGTTGGTCTTATCTATTTATGCTAATTATCTCTATATACTATAATTTAGAAATTTGTAAGACATATTTAAAGGTTTTTTCCATTCAAAAGTTTCTCCTTGTCCTAGTGCAGTAGCCATTTTTTTTTGCAAATAGCCTTTTTTCAGTTTCATCTAGTCAAAATTATACACACACACATATTACATTTTATGATCTCCTTCATGCCTTATTTTATTAAGAATTCTTTTTCTGCTTGTAGTTTGTAGTCTTCTTGACACTTCTCTAAGATTATAAATTATATAGAAGGATTCAAACTCCATTGATAGAGGGAATTTCCTTATAAAAAAAGTTCCCTATACTAATGAATTCACAGTTCTAGGTTCTATGCCTGTACTTGTGCTGGTGGCTTTATAGGGCTAAAGTAATTTTTGTTAAATCACTTTCAGGTTTTTTCCAGCAGTCATTATCAAGTATAAAATACTACTCCAAGTACTTTATATTCTTGGGTTTATTCAACCCTGAGCTATTGAGTTTAACTCTTTCTCATTCTTGCTTTTCTAGTCAGTTCCATTGTTTCTTCTTTCTAATTTCAAATATAAAATTAATTTCAAGGAATATTGCATTAGAATATAGTTTGAGAATTTCACTATTCTCCCTTCCTAACTATTGTTTTCGTTGTTGGCCTTAATATTTTAGGCCTTTTATTTCAATCAATGAATTAAAACATTTTTTCTCACATTATAAAACAGCAACTACTGAGTAATATTAGTACGGAAATATACTAATTTAAGTTGTATAATCACTTTATTCTCTTGACATGGCTCAGCTCTAAGGTCTCCATTTATGTTTTCCTTATTTATTTAAAGTATATTTTCTAATTGTTTTTATGTGTCATTCCTGTCTTTATATATAGTGTCCAGATATTTACTGAATGTTTCAGTTTAATTATATTTGTCTCTCTTGTCTTCATTTTTATGTTATCACTATTTTGTTATTTTTATAAAATGCTGATTATTCTTGTGGATTTATTTTGGATTTTTTTATCTACTGAAATAATAAATTATCTCAAATAGAATTTTCAGTTGATTCTCTAGGGTTTTCTATGTAAATCGCTATGTTGTATGCAATTTAATTTTTTTATCTGTATGTATGCCTTAAATTTTCTCTCTTGATTTATTGCTATCATCAATAGTTCTAGAATTGCATTGGATAATACTGGGGAGGAAGTCATTCTTGCTTTATAAATATTTTCTTGTCAAAGCTTCTAGTAATTCCTTCTTTAAAATGATACCAAACTTCCATTTTTATATAGGTATTTTTATAACATTAAAATGGATCTTCTTTGCCTATGGTTTTTCAAGATTTAGCTTACATTATTGTTTGCTAGTATTCATTAGCAAAATTTGTTTTTACTTCCTGGATCAGGGATTAAAAATTTTTTTTTTTGTTAACTTTTTATGGCTTCTTCAGTTGTACTTTATGATATTGCATTATTGAAGACATTTATATCTTCTTTTGCTAATTGGGATGTTTTACTGCTTTTAGGTATTAAAAGATTTATTTTAAAATCTTCCTTTCACTAGGATAAAATTGATCATATTAAGGAAAATACTTTTTATTTATTCTCATGAATTTGTCTTTTGCGTTTTTTATTTTGGTACCAAGACTTTATTTTATTTTTTAAAAGGTTAACAAAACTGTTGACTTTATTACCCTTTTCAAAGAGTTAACTTTCATATTATCATTGCTATACTATTTTTGTTTAAAATATTTTTTGATTTAAATATTTTTCTCTAATTGTTGCAACCATGGTGTCAACCTCAACTTCTCATTCCTACTCTTTATAATCAATTTATTACCAAACCTATAGTTTCCATGGTCTCCAGGTTAAGAACCATTGATATAGGATTTTGAGTTTTACAAAGCACTTTCATTATAATAGTAATTTGAAGTGAATCATTATTAACATATAAAGATTAGGAAACTTGAATTCAGAGAGATTAACTGATTTGTTCATATTCAAACACTAGTAGATGTAAATACAGATTTCTGAACTCAAGTCATTTAGCTTCCAATTCAAACTTTTCCCATGTTGCCTGGCTTTCATGTCATATAATGAGAAAATATGCTTCATCTTTGTATTCACTCTTAATGAAGTCATCTTAAAACAAATAGAGAATATTTTTCTGAAAGAATGTAAAATGTCACAAATCTCTTAAAGAACACATAGTGTTTAGAATTTTTAAAAGGAGAATGAGAAAACATATTGACTTCATTGAGTCCCATGTATTATATGAATTTCAAGAATATTGAAAGACTAGAGTCTTTTATGTAGTCTCTATGTAGTACTTTTTTTTTTTGTACATTTGGATTAGTCCAATAGGAAACGAATTTGGCTAAATCATCTCTAAGTTTCCTTTTAAATGTGAAATTCTATGAACTTAAGCATATGTGCTTAGTTAGTTGACCACACATTTTTATTCTGTTATTCTTTACCTTCAGGTTCAGTTTCCTGATGATCAAATACCTTTCACTTATGTATATGTGAATTTCTACTCTGCCAAAGCTTTGAAAGAAACAACGAGATTCTTTCTGCTCATATTCCCTATATAATGTAACTGGCATGCTATTTTGCAAGAAGATACTTTTTCCATACCATAAAGGGATTATTTTTACATTCTTTCTAACCCCTAACTCAATGAAATGTCTTTTGGAACAAAGAAAAATGTAAAAAGAACTTCCCCAGTGTAGACAACGTTGTTTATCTATAGTGCCCTCATTTTCCCGAATCATTAGACTTGGAATATAATGTCATAACTGTAAGTTCACAAAATTTATGGTCTAATCAAATCTTTCTCAAGCATACTAGTTTTTATGCTTTGTTGTTTATTTCTTTGTAAACGATGTATTCTCTTTATACTTTGCATGCATAACTTAAAAACAACCAAGTACTCCAAAATGATTGCCTATCTTGGAGGAAAAGATATACATAATTCCTTTGGGGAGGTAGAGAAGTTTGATGTTTCAAGGTCATATAATGGAAGAAGGAAGAACTATTTTATGTTGTGTATCTAAATTTGTGTATAGAAATATACCCACAGTTTTATGGATTCAGAAAAGTTTGTAATCAAAAGTAAACACTTCCACCATAAAAAAGATTGCTTTTAAAGTAGGCTGTAAAACTCCAATGCTAATTATTGTAGGACAAATGTCCTGCAATCAATAGGAAACATTGCTTAAAATTTGAAATCATAACCAAACGGAAGACTTCTGGAGATACAGGAAATTTCATAGGGCTCAAATTTCCTTGAAACAAAGGTGATTATACACATCTTTTAAAATGTTGGATATTTATCATTTAGGCTACTTTTGTCACTTAAGTTCTATTTCTCACCAAGACTTAGTAAGATGAATGGATAGAAAACCAACCTTGGAGTGAAGAAGACCGAAGTTCAAGTTTTGCCTTTGATAAATATTAACTATTACATTTTGTCTGAAACTCAAACAAGGCTATCTATCTTAAAGACTATATATTATAGCAAGTTTTTTAAATTAAGTCTATTTATTTAATTAATTAATGGAGAATATTTTTCCATTTTTACATGATTCTTGTTCTTTCCCTCCCCTCCTTCCATCCCATCTCCTGTAGACAATGAGCAATTCCACTGGGTTTTACATTGTCACTGATCAAGACCTATCTCCATATTATTAATATTTGCACTAGAGTGATCTTTTAGAGTTTACATCTTCAATCATATCCCCATTGAACCATGTGATCAAGCAGTTGCTTTTCTTTTGTGTTTCTACTCCCACAGTTCTTCCACTGGATGTGAATAGCATCCTTTCTTACAAGTTCCTCAGAATTGTCCTGCATCATTGCATTGCTGCTAGTAGAGAAGTCCATTATATTCGATTGTACCACAGTGTATCAGTATCTGTGTACAATGTTCTTCTTGTTCTGTTCCTTTTGTTCTGCATCAATTCCTGGAGTTTGGTCCAGTTCACATGGAATTCCTCTTCCTTTTAGCACATTAGTATTCCATCATCAACAGATACCACAATTTGTTCAGCCATTCTCCAATTGAAGGGCATCCCCTCATTTTCCAATTTTTTTGCCTCCACAAAAAGCACAGCTATGAATATTCTTGTACAGGTCTTTTAACTTATTATCTCTTTGGGGTACAAACCCAGCAGTGCTATGGCTCAATCAAAGGGCAGACAGTCTTTGAGCATAGTTCCAAATTGCCTTCCAGAATGGTTGGATCAATTCACAACTCCACCAGCAATGCATTAGTATCCCAATTTTGCCATATCCCCTCCAACATTTATTACTTTCCTTGTCATATTAGTCAATCTGCTAGGTGTGAGGTGGTACCTCAGAGTTGTTTTGATTTGCATTTCTCTAATTATAAGAGATTTAGAACAATTTTTCATGTATTTCTTGAAAGTTTTGATGTCTTTAACTGAAAAATCACCTATCCATGTCCCTTGCCCATTCATCAATTGGGAAATAGCTTAATTTTTTGTACAATTGATTTGGATCCTTATAAATGTTGAGAAATTAGACCTTTGTCAGAAGATTTTTAATAAAGATTCCCCCCCCCCCAATTTGTTCCTTCCCTTCTAATTTTGGTTTTGTTGGTTTTGTTTGTATAAAAACCTTTTAATTTAATGTAATCAAAATTATTTATTTTGCATTTTGTAATTCTTTGAACTCTTTCTTGGTCCTAAAATCTTTCCTTTCCCAATGATATGACAGGTATACTATTCTGTGTTCACCTAATTTGCTTATAGTTTCCTTCTTTATATTCAAGTCATTCACCCATTCACCCAGTTTTAATACCTTTAATTTATTTTTCTTCTCTCTTTGCTACTCCTGGAGTTTTTGTATCCCAGGACTCCGTTTCCCAGAATCCCACTTTCATCCTAATGTTACATTCTTATATTTTGGAGGAAAATTGTCTATAACCCCACCCCTCTTGACTCTCTTCCCCTAACAAGGTCAGGAGAACTTCTCTTTACTCAGGTTTTACTTTTATATTTTTATTTCCCCTACTTCAAGTGATTATTAATGCATCTTATGAAATATAATACTTGGAGTTATTAGATATTAATTTAAATTTAACCTTTCCTAATGCAATGTTAAATAATAGAATTGATAATGAGCATCCTTGTCTCACTCCTGATCTTATTGTGAAGGCTTCTAATTGATCCTCATTGAAGTTGATGCTTACTGATAGTTTTAAATATATACTGTTTATTATTTTTAGGAAAGACCCTTCTATTCCTATAATTTCTAGTTTTCAATAGGAATGATTGTTGTATTTTGTCAAAGGCTTTTTTCTGCATCTATTGAGATAATCATGTGATTTCTATTGGTTTGGTTGTTGATATGGTCAATTATGGGGATGGTTTTCCTAATATTAAAACATCCTTGCATTCCTGGTGTAAATCTCACCTGATCATAGTGAATAATCCTTGTGACCACTTTCTGGAGTCTTTTCGCTAGTATTCTATTTAATATTTTTATATCTATGATCCTTAAGGAGATTGGTGTGTAGTTTTCTTTCTCTGTTTTTGGTCTGCCTGGCTTTGGGATCAGTACCATATTTGTATCATAAAAGGAATTTGGTAGAACTTCTTCTTTGCTTATTCTGTCAAATAGTTTGTATAATATTGGGATTAGTTGTTCTTTAAATGTTGGAATTGACTTGTGAATCCCTTGGCCCTGAGGATTTTTTCTTAGGGAGTTCTTTGATGGTTTGTTCAATTTTTTTTTCTGACATGGATTATTTAAGGATTCTATCTCTTCTGTTAATCTAGGCAGTTTATATTTCTGCTAATATCCATCTATATCAGCTAGATTGCCATATTTGTTGCTATATAATTGGGAAAAATAGTTCTTAATAATTACTTTAATTTTCTCTTCATTAGAGGTTGTTATAAGGAAGAGATAAATTTAGTAGAAAAATGAAGGTTTGCAGAGGTCAGAAGCATGAGACCATCAGGGAAAGATTCTGGAATGCTGGAGGGAGGGGTAAAGTTGAAAACACCGAGACTGTTGGGGAGTCTGTTTCTCTCTGGATTTGAACCTGGAGGGAGTGAATACTGAGTCCTGAGGGTTTGACCCTATCCTTATTGCTGCCTGTGTTTCTGTCCTTGTTTTGCATGTCCTGGAAGAAGATCTTAAGGGCCTGTAACTATCCTGTATCAACATCAAGCTGTCAATAAGCAGAGATCTGAGTCCATCTGGACTTGGGACCTTTTCCCTGGATCCCTGCCTGATCTGTTATAGACCAGTATCTCTAGTAACAAATAAGAGAGGATGCTAGTGCAGGATGTATAGAACAGTACTGAGGTTTTACAGATTAGTTAGGAGAAGATAAGATCTCTCTGAACATCTTTCAGGAGAAGGCTGTATATTTTTGTATACTTAGCTAGTAAAATTAGTGTCAGGTATTTCCCCCTTTCCCTCTTACCTATTCCTTTGAAAATAAAATACACTTCCCATTTACTGTGACTTTGGTTATCTGTGTACTGGTCCCAGACCAGGCTGCCCCTTTCACCTACAGTGTAGAAATATTATTACTGGCCCAAAGTAAATCAGTTAATGACAAAAATGTCATCTCCAAATACCCCTATATCAAGGTGAGGTTGCCTTTTTCATCTTTGGTACTGTTTATTTGGTTTTCTTCTTTCCTTTGTTTAAATATATTAACCAGTAATTTATTTATTTGTTTGTTTTTTTTCCAAAATACCAGCTTCCAGATTTATTTATTAATTCAGTAGTTCTTTTACTTTCAATTTTATTAGTTTCTCCTTTAATATTTTGGATTTCCAATTTAATTTTCATCTGGGGATTTTTAATTTGTTCTCTTTCTAGTTTATTTTAAAAATTTGATTGCCCAATTTATTGACCTCTTCCCTCTCTGATTTGTTGATATATATTCTCAAGGATATAAAATTTCCCCCTAGTACTGCTTTGGCTGCCTCCTATAGATTTTGATAGGATGTCTCCTCATTGTCATTCTTCTCAATAAAATTATTACATGTTTCCAAGATTTGGTCTTTAACCAACCAATTTTGGAAAAAAACATTATTTAATTTTCAATTAATTTTTTAGTTGCCTCTCCATGTACCCTTACTCATTATTATTTTTACTGAATTGTGATCTGAAAAGGTTGAATTTATTATATGTGCTTATTAAAACTTGTTTTCCATGTATTTATGCCTTGGTGCATGGTCAATCTCTATATATAGCATGTGCAGCTGAAAAGAAGGTATATTCCTTTTGGTCCCTATGTATTTTTCTCCATATATCTATTAACTCTAATTTTTCTAAGATTTCATTCACATCTCTTATCTCTTTCTTATTTATTTTTTGGTTGGATTTATCTAGATCTGATAGAGGTAGGTTCAAGGTACCCCCCCCTCCCCCAGTATAGTTTTACTGTCTATTTCCTCCTCAAACTCCAGTAATTTCTAATTTTAAAAATTTGGATGCTATCCATTTGGTGCATCCGTATTGAGTACTGATATTTCCTCATTGTCTATATTGCCTTTTATCAGGATGTAACTACCCTAATTACCTTCACTATCTCTTTTAATCAGATCTATTTTTGCTTTGACTTTGTCAGATATCATGATTTGGACTCCTGCCTTCTTTTTCTCATTTGATGGCCAATAGATTTTCCTCTAGCCTTTTCCCTTTTCCCTGTGTGTGTCTACTTGCCTCATATGTGTTTCATGTAGGCAACACATGGTAGGATTTTGGTTTGTAATCCACTCTGGATTTGCTTCTGTTTTATGAGTGAGTTTATCCCATTCACACTCAGAGTTATGATTACCACCCTGGTATTCCCCATCATTTTCATTTCCTCTCCTAGTCCTCTAATTTCTTATTTCACTATTTACTTCTACACAAGTGTTTTGCTTTTAACCAGTCCCCCAATCACTACCTTTGTTTTACTTCCTTTCCCACCCCCTTCTTATTGCCCTTTTATTTTTCTTTAGGGTCTCTTACATTCCTTCTCTTTCTCTCCCTTTTGTTACTCCCTGCCTTATTCCCCCCCTTGGTTTTCCCCTCTCATTTTCCCTGTAGGGCAAGATAGAATTCTATATCTTAATGGATATAGATGCTCTTTCCTCTCAGAATTGATTCCACTCAGAGTAAAGTTTAAATGTTACCTATTTGTACTCTCTTCTTCTCCTTATAATAGTATTCTTCCCTTACCCCTCCCATGCACCTCTTTATGTGTTATAATTTATCCTATATTTCTTCTTCCTTCAAGTTTCTCTTGGTGCCATCTTCTATTCCCCCATTCTTTTACATATCATCTTAAACCACTTAGTACCCAAATCTCTATCTATGAATAATTCTTCTAACTACTATGTGAAAACAGTTTCATCATTTTTTTCCTATCCAGAAATATAACAATTTGACCTTACTGAAGCCCTTAAATTTTTTTCCCTCTCTTGTTTACCTTTTCATGTTTCTCTTGAGTTTTGTACTTGTACATCAAAATTTCCATTTAATTCTGGTCTTTTCTTTATAAATACTTGGAAATCTTCTATTTTGATGAATATCCATACTTTCCCCTGGAAGTATATAGTCAGTTTTGATGCTTCGGTGATCCTTGGTTGAAGATCCAATTCTCTTGTCTCTTTGAATATCATATTCTAAGCCGTTTGGTCCTTTAGAGTGGAAGTTGCCAGATCCTGTGTAATTCTGATTGGGGCTCCTTCATGTCTGAATTGTCTCTTTAAGGCTTCTTGCAATATTTTCTCCTTGGCTTGGAAGCTCTTGAATTTGGCAATTACATTTATGGGGCTTGTCTTTTGAGGACTTAATATAGATGGTGTTCTATGGACTCTTTTGACATCTATTTTGCCCTCTTGTTCAAGGATATCATGGAAATTTTCTTAGATAATTTCGTGTAATATGATGTCAAAGCTTCTGTGTGTGTGTGTGTGTGTGTGTGTGTGTGTGTGTGTGTGTGTGTGTGTGTGTGTGTTTGTTGAGGTTTTCAGGTAGGACTGTGATTTTCAAATTGTCTCTCCTTTACCTATTTTCCAGGTTAGTCATCTTCTCAATGAGATATTTTATGTTTCCTTTTATGTTGTCATTCTTTTGACATTGATTTATTAATTCTTGCCATCTCATTCGATCATTAGCTTCTACTAACCCAATTCTAATCTTTAAAGACTGGTTTAAAAACTATTATCTTTTGATTTCCCTTTTTGGTTTGGTCTATCCTGCTTTTCATGGCTTTTTCATGGCTTCCAGCAAGTCAATTCTGGTGTCCAATTTGCTTATTATTCATGTGACTTTTGTGTCTCTTTTTCCAAGTGGGAGATTCTATCTTTTAAACTGTTATTTTCCTTTTGAATTACTTGTATTTCTTTCTCCCCCTTTTCTTCACATTGTTCCTCTCTCTTTTTTTACTTGGTTCTTCCACTCCAATTTGAGTTCCTCAAGAACTTGTGACCAATTTCCTTCTTTTTTGGAAAGTTTGGATGTGTTTGCTTGTTTGTCACTCTTTGCTGTTGCCTCTGTACTCTGCTCCTTTTCTCCATAGAAGTTATCTAATGGCTGAGGCTTTCTCTGTTGTATATTGTTATTATTATTATTATTATTATTATTATTATTTTGGAATTTGTGGATTTTAATTCTTGGGTGTTGGTGGGCATTGATATGTTAGTTTTATCTTCCCTTCTCAGCCAGAAGTCCAAGTGAGGAAGGCCGGCAGCATTTGGTGTAGTGAGCTACTGAGTAGTTTTTGCCCTGAGGCTATTTTCCGATTCTGCAGTATCTGCATTGGGTAGCCTGTCTCTGTGCTAAATCTGCTCCAATCTTGCTGCCAAGGCCTTGCACTGTCCTCAGGACTAAGACTGTGGTGCCCTCAGGCAGGTCCCAAGAATTTAGAGATTGCCCCAGCCTTCACTCTGACTCTGGTGTAGTATTTGGTGTGTGTGTGTGTGTGTGTGTGTGTGTGTGTGTGTGGTAATCAGCTCACTCTTTTGTTGGTGTAATTTTATCTCCTTATTGTATGGAAATGTCTAAACCCTGCCTACCTTCAAGGCTGTGCCCTACTGTAGAGCCCCTTTCCTGTCTTATTTTTTTTTGTCCTTTTGAGATGCTTTGTTGTTATTGATAGTAGGAAGAGTCTTGAAGTTCCTTCTACAATGTAGCCATCTTATCCTGGAAGTCCTAGAGCAAGTTTTTGATGTTTATCATGGGGAGTTTCATACCATGTTTCCTACTCAACTTAGATATTATGTTTAAATCTCTATATGATATTTAACTATTGAAGTTGATAGTTTGGAATACCTTTT
Organism: Monodelphis domestica; assembly: GCF_027887165.1. Taxonomy (NCBI): domain Eukaryota; kingdom Metazoa; phylum Chordata; class Mammalia; order Didelphimorphia; family Didelphidae; genus Monodelphis; species Monodelphis domestica. The sequence goes on along the minus strand of NC_077230.1, from coordinate 139,020,374 downwards.
TGGACAATGAAATGTTAATGCATATAATCTGTTTGATTTGAAGAGAGGGATAATTTTCAATTTGAAGATGCTTCTCTATTTATAAACATATATGTACATATATTATTTAAAAATATCTAAAACAGATTTAATTGAGTAATTATCCATGTCTACTCAGATTTAAGGACCACATATTTTAGTATCAGTAAAATAGTCATAAAGATTTGAGGGGTTTTCATGTCACATTCAAATGTAAATCCTTTGGATTATTTGGTTGTGCTGGTACTATAATTAGTAACTAAAAACGATTTTATTCATATTCATGAAGAACATTAATTAAGAACATTAATTAAGGCACTTAATGCAAACAACCAAATCAGAAAAGTACATACAGACTTTCTCATATTGATATCATAAATGGAGGACAAATGTTTTCACTAAATGTTTTCAACTTTAGTTGTGAATCTTGGGTATCAATGGAAGTTGTTAATAAATTCCTAAACATATAATTTCCATGTATGGAAGAATGAAGTCTTAGCTTTTGCTTATAACCCTTCTCTCTTTTTTTTGATGACTATCTCAGAAAATGAGAATTTTAGTATATATACATGTGTATGTGTACAAGAAACACAGAAACAACCAGAGAATGCTAGGTATAAAACCAAGATAAAAAAACCTTTTTACAATGACAATACAAAGTTTCCAAAAAGCTTTGCCTTACATCTTAAGGAAATTGAATACTCGGAAAATTCAAATATATTTTCTTATCCTTTAGAACCAGCAAATCATAGCATGCTTATATAAATCATTTCCCTGGATACCTAGTGTGAAAGGGATCATGTTTGTGATAGAATAAAAGTACAAAGAAATAAACAGCTTAGATGAGATTGTAAAGTATTTGATACCTAAAGAAGGCATGCATTGTTACCATCTGCCATGCCACGGGCTTTATTTTTTACTATAGGAAGGGATCAAATTCCAGCTACATTGGGAAGGATGTAGGATCAGCATGGGAGAGACAATAATGGTTTTGAGTGATCATATATATATATATATAGGTATTTGACAATTCAAAATTTAGAGCTTTATTTGTGGATAATTCCTAAAAACTGACTGGATCATAACATCATGCCATCAATCTACAATTAGAAGGGACCATAGAAATCATTTAGTTTATATAGATTAGGAAACTGAACCACAGAAAGGTAGAATGCCTTGTCCAAATCACAAAGATGGGAGACTCAGGTTTTGAATATAAGTCCTCTCCTAAATCTATCAATCTTTTTATGTCAGTATTCAGTGATAAATGTGGGACTGACTTTTCCTTCAACATTTTAATTTTCATAATCCTTTAAATGTTTTTGTTTCTAAGTCACTGGTGATGGTGGCTGCAGGGAGAACATTTAATAAATCAATCAGACTTAAATTTATTTTCTATATTTCATGATACTCCTTCAAAAGGTGCATACTATATATATTTGTCTATTATGGGTGTAAAATCTCATGGAAGACAGGTTTGTAACAACTGAATTTAGTTTCTCTGCTAAAAGTATTATATTTTTATGAGGTTTATTAAAGATTAAGAAATAAAGAAAATACAAAATAAGAAAGCACGTGCCTAGGCTCAGAGCCCCTTCACAACCACTTACTCAACATCTTGCCTGCCTGGTAGAGAGACATGTGTGCCTAGAAGAGGAAGCAGAGAGCAAGTAGGTGGTAGAATCAGTTTAAATACCCATTTTGTTCTCAGCCCAGGTGAGGACTCTGGTGAGATTTTAGGGAATTCTAGGAACTACCAAGGACTCCTGGGAATTGAAGTCCGGGGTTCAAATCTCCATTTTTACAGGTTAGAATGAAGGATGGTGGGAATGTTCTAGGATATGAATAGTAGTAATAATAATAATAATAATAAATATCAATTATATAGTACATTTTAGTCTGGGCTTAGGTCTTGAGTGCCTTTTTCACATAATTGTCAAAATGTTTTTGAGCATAGCCACTTACCAGAACTCACACAATCCAACATCAAGAAACATGATGACAATTAACTCTGAATGGGACTCAGTATACATACTTGGAATATGATACTGTAAAGATTAAAATTTTAGGAAGCTGAGGCAGGTAAGAAATTAGTTTCTCTCTGCAAGGAGTATTATTTTTATGAGGTTTATTAAAGGTTAAAATATAAAGAAAACACAAGTAAGAAAGGCATGTGTCTAGGCCCAAAGAGCCTATTCACGACCACTCACATCTTGCCTGCTAGGTGGAGAGCCACGTGTGCTCCGAAGTGGAAGTAAAAAAAAAGCAGAGCCTATTCACAACCAGGTTAAATACTCCATCTTGCTCTTGGCCCAGGTGAGATTACAAGGCATTTTGGGGAAGTAGAGCAAGGACTTCTGGGGATTGAAGTCCTGGATTCAAGTCCATTTTTACAATTCTGAACAAAGACTTTGGGCATATGTGTTAGAAAGCTACTACTTCTGAATTATTCTCATGGCCACCAAAAGGTTCAGTCAGGCATGATTTTGACGATTCTAGACTCTATTTAGCCATACCAACTATGGAACACAAGATTAGTTTGAATATATGTAATAAGAGACATATATGTATAATACAATATAGATAATATGTAATACATTTGTAATGAATATAAACAATATGTATAAGGATGATATAGGTATGTATATGTTATATAAATCTATAGATATACATGTATGTATATCCATATATATACATTTATATATGAATTATAATAAAATGAGTTATTTATATGTACTTAGCACAGTGCTTGGCATTTAGTAGGTGTTATATAAATGCTAGTCATTATAACTATTCTTATTTTGTGGATTCATTTAAGTATATGCATGTATGCACATATATAATACATATATATGTGTATGTGTCTATAAATATATCCAATCTTTATCTAATTCTTTATCAAATACATCTTTTTTTTTGAGGGAGTTCTCTTTTTAGAGATTATAACTAAATCCATTACATCTGACAAGATTGCTAAGAGAGTGTGTATAAGGAGAGAAAAGAATAGGACAGAACCTTTTTAGGATATATATATATACATAGGGGTTAAGAGATAGATCACAAATCAGCAAGTGAATAGGAATGAGTGGTCAAATAAGTTGGGCCAGAATCTTAAAGAGAGCCATATCATAGGAGAGGAGGGTAGAGTATCCAAGAGAAGGTGCTGAACAACCCTGTAGAAAGGACAAGAATCAGGTCTAAAGAAATAAGATATATTTTATAATCACTAATGCAAGTCAGTTTAAGCTGTTCAATTTATAGAGTTAGAGAGCTTCTTATAATACTGATATGTTAAGCAACTTGCCCAAGATAAGAAAGTCAGTGAGTGTCAGAAATGGGACTTAAAACCAGGCCAGCTCTCTGTATACTATGCCACACTGTTCTTTAGATCTCATCTTTAATGATTTTATTGTTAGTCATTTTTCAGTTATGACCTACTCTTTGTGATCCCATTTAGGGTTTTCTTGACAAAAATACTGGAGTGGTTTGCTATTTCCTTTGTAAACTCATTTTACAGATCAAGAAATTGAGACAAGTGGATTTAAGTGGTTTATTTAGGGTCACACAGATACAAAGTGGCTGAGGCCAGATTTGAACTTAGGGAAATGAGTCTTTGACTCTAAGCTTGGTGTTCTGTCCACTGTGCTACCTAGTTTCCCCATGACACTTATTACCTGAGTAATATTTGGCAAGACATCTCCTTGGGGCTCAATTTCTTTATCTGCAAAGCAGGAAGGTTGGACTAGTTGTGGTTTCATTCACTTTAGATCTGTGACTCTATGATCTCACAGTGCAAGGGCAGGATAGGAAGTACCCACTTCATTAGAGGTAGATAGCAGATGGTAAATCAGAATCAAAAGAAACCTCTTCACCAATGTTTACCATAGTATTATAAAGATAATTTTAGTATTGTGACTTAAAATCTAAATTAATTGGTCACCAGGGAAATCCCAAATAAATTGGGTATTTAAATACCCAAGTCAGTTGGAAATTATGGTGATTTTTTTTAAACCCTTACCTTCTGACTTAGAGTCAATACTGTGTATTGGCTCCAAGGCAGAAGAGTGGTAAGGGCTAGGCAATGGGGGTCAAGTGACTTGCCCAGAGTCACATAGCTGGGAAGTGTCTGAGGCCAGATTTGAACCTAGGACCTCCTGTCTCTAGGCCTGGCTCTCAATCCACTGAGCTACCCAGCTTCCCCCTGTTATGGTGATTTTAATTAATATAGAGAGAAGCAATTAAGGAGAAGATAGAGGGAGAGGAAGGAGTTAATTTAAACTGCTCCATCTCAGGCTGAGCCAGGCAGGATTTAAAGGTCTTGGCCAAAGGGTCTCCAATTAGAATAAAGGGAAAGGGAAAGAGAAGTCTTATCACTCACCATGTGACCATCTCAAGGAAGCTGTCTGAGTGAGCTTCTCCAGGCTGAGTTCCAGGATCGAACTGGCACACAGGCTGCTCACAGGAAGTGATCAGCCAGATCCATCTCTCTGGGGAAAGAGGATGTTTTTTAATCACGAACTTCTTGGAGACAGGACGGGAGCCAAATATATAGAACTTTCACCCTTGTGTCACCTCCTCTAAATTTTCAGATGTACCAATCACATCAAAGGCTTTCTACAGGACTGCCCATACTTTTAGTTCTCACCTTGTTTGATTAGATTATATCTTTTAGAGTTTCTTCAAACTTCTATGTTAAGTTCACCTTTTGTTAGTTACTAGACCTTTTTTGTGATTAATTTAACCTTAATAATTACTTAACCACCTTTTTGTATTAGGATACTAAAAATAGTCTTAGCTTAATTCTAGCTTCACTATAAGGTGAGAATTAAGTACCTTCATTGTTCAATCAGGAGATTACAACTTTATCTTCCCCTAAAGTAAGGTTTAAGTAGGGTGGATCAATGTAAAGTTCCCAAGACATTCCTGATCAAGTATCTCCATTGTTACAATCAGGAAATAGCTAAATCAAATCTTCTAAAGTTAGGGTGGAGTAGTTTTAAAATTCACAGTATGGAAGAAGTACCAAATATGGAATAACTTGCAAACTAAGGACCTGATTATAATGCTGGTGTAAAGGTCCTTCTGCTCATGGTATCTGGGGGATGGAGATCCTTTAGCAAATTCAAAAGGGGCACTAGGGGGTTGACAGTAATGGTGTCCTAAAAAGTCCTGTTTAGAAAGGGCACTGCAGTTGCCATTTCTGTGTCTCCACATGAAGCCACTCTAGTTGGTCTGCAAGGAACTGGGAGGGTTGAGAAATAAATAGGAAGAATAAATTAATAATGTTTGAAGAAGATGGAAGTCTCTTTTCATCAGTGTTTATGTGTTATATGGCTGACAGCTCTGCAGATCAAAACACAGCTTAGAGCAACTTTTAATTTTCCTCAATGTAATTCTGTTGTATTTATTCTTTCTTCCACCTTTTTTTTTTGCTTTATCATATTTCAGACCTGGCTACTGTTGATGACTCCCAGGAAAAAGGAGAATGTTGAGGGTAAGCACACCAAAATACACTCTTTCAAAAGGCAAAATCGCAAAGAAGAATTCATCTTCACTCAAATTAACATCACTTTGAGTGTTAGAGCCAGGCACTTCTAGAGGAAAGTAGATATTGGGGGAGGCCAGATGAGAGCAGCTTCTCTTTCTGAACTCATACTGAAGGAATAACTGAGTAGAATATTCCTTTTGACCTACCCAATACCTATAAAATAGGACTGACTTTCCTGTGGAATTTTGTGGAATTCATTATACTATTTTGTAGTAGCTCTTAAAGTATCAGAGATGGTTCATTCATTATATAAAAAAGGTTCTCTTGATGATAACCATCAAAGTTCATTCTTAGTCATATTCCAGAGGATTCAAGGAAGATGTAATGAGATAAATGTTATTATGTAGTGTAATATATTATAATAAGGGGGGATATTTGATGGTTAATTGATAACTATCAGATCAGGCAGTTATCTTGTTTCTTCTGTCTTTACATCCTCCCTCTATACCTCCCTTCCTCCCTTCAACCTCCCTCTTGCCTCCCCCCCCCCCCACAACCTTTTGATGCTTCTCTTTTTGGTTTCTCTAAATCAACCAGGATGAATGTATGGTGTTCAATGAAACTACTTTTCTCTTCTTTATCTTAAGTAAGGGTTTATTTGGGGAGGACAGGAAAAGATAGAGAATGGAGGAAAGAGGTCAGGGATCTTCCTATACTACAGATTGGCCTTAGGTTGGAATATATTGGGATAGAGTTCAAATTGAGAAGAATTATTGATAGGTCTGGCAGTTCAGTCACTATCATAAACAGAGCAAGTCAAAGTGATGTATCTGGACTATTGTCCTTCCTTTTCAATCTCCAAAGATCAATAGAACCACCTCCTTTCTGTCTTTCAAGTTTAAAAGACATAAGCCTTCAGCTGGTCAGTTCCTTCTTTCAACTGCTTCTCCCAGTAACCTTCCAAATGGAACCTTCATTTGATTGACAGGTCACCACTGAGCCACTGCTTCTTTCTTTTGCATGCTTTCCCAATTCCTCTTTCACAGTAGAGATTTGAGAGAAAGAAAGAAAGAAAGAAAGAAAGAAAGAAAGAAAGAAAGAAAGAAAGAAAGAAAGAAAGAAAAAGCAAGGAGGGAAAGAGAGAGAGAAGAAGAAAGAGTGAGAGAGAGTAAGGAAGAAAAAAGGAAGAGAGAAAGAAAGAAAAGAAGGGAGGAAGAAAAAAAGAAGAAAGGAAGAAAAGAAGGAAGGAAGGAAAGAAATAAGAAAGAAAGGAAGGGAAAAAGAATAAAGAAGGGAAAAATATAGGAGGGAAGAAAGAAAAAGCAAGAAAAGTATTAAACGCTCACTAATTATAAAGCATTATGCTAAACATTGGAGATACAAATAGAAAAGCAACATATTCCCTGATTAAGATACATTTGGAAAAAATCATTGATATGCAAAAATATTAATTTGTAGTCATTATTTTAAATGCCATCATTTCAAAGGTTAAACATCTTACTAGTCTATGGTATATTCTCTACTATGTAAAGAAGGCCACAATCACTTAAATAGCTCACTGATCACTTGTAGGTAGATAAAATTAAGTCACCTTTCTTCTATTTGTGCTATACCTATCTGCCTTGGCTTTGAGTTTCTATAAGTTCTATTCTTGGATAGTTATGTGAATATTCATTCCTATTCCTCTCATACTTTTTCCTTCTTGTCAGTAGGTCAATAACGTCAAACATACTTTAAACAAAAGGGTAATGAGTACAACAATAGAAGTAAGAATCCTTTACCTCCCACAAGGTGTTTACAGGATGGTTTGGAATTTGCAGCATGATTTATAGAAAACTGATTGAAAGCAGAAAATAAAGCAAACATGATTTGGAGTTTTACATCTTTAATAACTCGAGTTCTCATTTCCTCTCTCTCTCCTCTGACAAATCCTTTGTAGAATAAACAGAAATTCCTTGAGAGAACAGTTTAAAAACATCTATTCCTAGTGACGACATAGACATATACACACATATATGTATATACATGCATATTATTTGTTTAACATATATATACCACTATATAAACACTCATGTGTATATGTTTACATCCATGGACACACATACAAATACACATAGTTTGTACATACACATTATGTTTATATGCATATTTATGTGCACACACATATATCCACATGCAAATTTTATGTACATGCATGTATGTATGGGTGAATAGTCCAGAACTTGATTTCATTGGTATAAGGACTGCCTAATGAGGAAAATTCCTCTCTCAATGCAGATGAGAAAGTGCTTTATAATTTATTTTTCCATTTTATAATATTTTTATTTTATTTTTCTCAATGATATAAAAATAATTTAACATTTAATAATAATTTTTGAGTTCCAAATTCTCTTCCTTTTTCTCCTCTGTTCTCTTTGAGAAAGCAGGGACTTCTATATGGATTATATATGTGAAGTCTGTACAAAACATCTTTCCATATTAGTTATGTGGCAAAACAGAATACAGGGTAGCTAGGTGACACAGTGGACAGAGCACTGGACCTAGAGTCAGGAAGACCTGAGTTCAAATCTTGCCTCAGATATTACTAGCTATATGACTCTAGGCAAGTCACTTTGTCCTATTTGTCTGTTTCCTTATGTGTCAAATGAACTGGGGAAGGAAATGGCAAATCATTCCTGTATCTCTGCCAAGAAAACCCAAAAAGGAGTCACAAAGAGTCACAAAGAGTCGGAGACAACTGAAATGACTAAACAACAACAAAAGAAAATACAAACAAAAAAGACAGATAGCAAAAAGAAAAACAATTTTAAAAAAAGTATGCTTCAATCTGCATGCAGTCTCCAACAGTTCTTTCTCTGGAGGTAAGTAGATTTTCCTTCATAAGTCCTTTGGAATTGTCTTGTAGCATTTTTTTTGCTGAGAATGGCTAAGCCATTCACAGATGATCATCAAGTGATTCTAGGTAGGTCACATAACTTCTCATTTGCAAGTAATATCAAACTCAAATAGGAACAAGGCACCACTAATCCATATTTAAGGATCCATGGTATGTGTGCATTAACTTAATTATAAATGTAATGTCAGCTATGCTTTATTGTATTATTATTATTTTTTATGAAATATTTCCCAACTGTAATTAAATTTGATGCAGACTATACTTAGCAGTATTGAGGGCCCCATGTGGGCAATGTTAGAGACCTCTGCTCTAGGCAGCCCTCTAAGTCTAGCAAGTGGCAGATCACGTGCAGACTGGCACTGATAAAGAGGATTTCTTTTCCAGGAATTCTTTATATTAATGACATCAGATATCTGGTCTAAATGGATAGTGCAGGCAGAAGACACTTAAAATGCATCTTTCCATAAAAAATCATTAGGAATAAAGATTACTTAGGAACAAAACTGGACTATGATTGTGGAATGACACAAAGGTAGATAGGTTTGCATTTAATTCTTAGAGAAAGACAATTGCTATGGGTTCTTTCTTTTGATGGTATCTCTAGCCAGGTGTTTAGGAACCCTTACTAGACAGATGTCCAAACTGTTTGACAGTGTTTAGTTGCCTGTTCCACTGATGCATAGGATAAGAGATCATAGCAACACTGTCTTCTCCACACCATTTCTCCAAAGTTGTTGTTCATTTGTTTCAGTCATGTTTGACTCTTTGTGGCCCCATTTGGAGTTTTCTTGGCAAAGATACTTAAATGATATACCATTTCCATTTCCAGATCATGTAAAGAAAGAAATTGATGCAAAGAGGGTTTAGTGACTTGTCCAGGGGCACACAGCTAATAAGTGTTAGAGGCCATATTTGAATTCAGGTAGATGAATCTTCCGGACTCTAGGTCCAGCACCACCTAGCTACCCCTTATCCCCGTAGTCTTGTCATCTAAATAAATGCTGGTTGAATTGAACTGAATTTGAAATTGATGGCTGTATTTATGGATAGTTGTCTGTCATATTAAGTACCTTTTTCTACATGCTATTTTTCTGTATAAAGGCATTTGATTTATCAATCTAAATGAGGCTTGATAGAAAAAAATATGGAGAGCATACGACTTCTTTTAGTATTAATCAATGTCTCCACATGACTTTACACTGTACTAATCCTCCTAGACATTCAAAGGATTTTTTATAGGGTCCCTGTGAAGGATTTAGAACTCATCTAATTAAGCACCTGTTTCCAACTTTTATCTACCAAATCTGTTGCTATAATTTTTTCCCCTCTATATCTTATCCCTGTTTACCTTCCAAGGTTTCCCATTTTGATGCCATTCTCTCTAGCCTTATCTCTCTTTTCTATGGACAAAGAGTTTGCTAAGTTTGAAAGTTGTAAGAACTATGATCAATACAATATCAATCCATGTTTCCAAACTATCATTGAAATATAATTTCTATCTCCTTATTAAAGATGAAAGATTTGGGTTGCAGAATGACACATATGTTATGTAGATATATACATGTACACATACACAATTCAGCATTTTATTTAATATGTATTTATTTAAATACATATATGTATATATGCAGTCAATGAGGGAATTTGTTTTGTTTGCGTATTTGTTACAAGGAATTTTTCTTTTCTTTTGGGGGTTGGGAATGGGAAGGAAAGAAAATTGACTTCTGCTAGTTTTAAAAAAACTCAACTAAAAAGGTTAGGGAGGTCCCACAGATGTGGAATTTGTATTCACTTTCATTTGTGGTCACTGTATTATTTGACTTAATTTTTTCTTTGTTATAAGAGAGCTCTTCTATATTGTGGACTAATGGTAAATGAAAATGGTATATTGCAAAAAAAATGGGTCAAAACTTTTTAAAAAAGGAAACTCATGAGGAGTTAGAACCTTTAGTCTTCCCTGTGTCCTAAGGTTCTGTCCATATGACAAAAGGATCCAAGACCCACATTCATAGTTCCTAGGTCTTCGTCTAGTGACTGATCCTGCTAGATAGTGTGAATGTTGTATTTTCTACATTCCATTGTCTTTTGAAGAATGAGTGACTATGCTAAGAAAAAAAGAAAAGAAAAAACTGAAATATGCTTTCCCTAGAACTTCAACATTTGGAGCAACCTTTATAATATATTAATCTCCTCAAATGCTGTGGAAGCTATGAGATGGCAAAAGGATTTAGATAGTCTATGCAGTATTTTTAAATTATATTAATGTTTCTATACAAAATATCTAAGTGTGGTCTATTTATTCCTGTGGGGATTGGTTTCGCTTACCCCAAGTTCATATGGGCTTAGGCACTATGTGGGACAATGCCAATAAGTGAAGCTAGGCAAATTGAATAAATCTGGACTAACCATACCACGTAGACCTGTGATGTTGAACTTATGGCACACATGCAAAAAAAAGACATATAGAGGCCTCTCTGTGGTCATGTTAGCTGTCGGCTGCCAGAGTTTATAACAGAAAGGCAGAGGGACTTGGAGGAGTTGCTCCCTTCTTCCTCTCCACTGCACTGGGAACACTTTTTCATTTCACCCATCCCTCTGCCTTGAAATCCAATGAGAGTGCTTCCTCCCCTCTCTGGGGTGCACCTTCCCCCACTCCCTGTGGTCATATTTCAGGAGGGTCTTTGGGGAGGGCATGGCACCAAGTCTCTAAAAGTTTGGCCATCACCGACCTAGACTGATGACACAGAATAGCTATACAAAGAGAGGTAAAACTGGGAAATAGGGAATTGTTTACCCTATAAAAACCACAGATAATATAATAAAATGACAGCCTACCCAAATTAATTTACTTATTTTGTGTCATATCAATCAAATTACCAAGAAACTTTTTTTACTACATGAGAAAAAATGTTTAACGAAGTTCATTTGGAAGAACAAAAGACCAAGTATATCAAGGGAACTAATAAAAAAAAATGTGAAGGATGGGGGCCTAGCAATACCAGCTTTTAAACTCTACTATAAAGCAGTGGCCATCAAAACAATATGGTACTGGCTAAGAGACTAAAGGGAGGATGAATGGATTAGACTTGGAGTAAATGTCCCCAGCCAGATAGTGTACAATAAACCCAAAGATCCCAGTTTTTGGGACAAAACCCCACTATTTGAAAAAAAAAAACTGCTGAGAAAATTAGAAAACAGTATGGGAGAGATTAGATTTAGAAGACATCTCACACCCTACACCAAGATAAATTCAAAATGGGTAAATGAATTAAATATAAAGAAAGAAACTATAAGTAAATTGGGTGAACATAGAATAGTATACTTGTCAAATGTAAAGATTAAAATTTAGGGGAGACTGTGGCAGGTAGAAATTAGTTTCTCTCTGCAAGGAGTATTATTTTTTAATGAGGTTTATTAAAGATTAAGGATTAAAGAAAATATAGGATAAGAAAACATGTGTCTAGGCCACAGAGAGGCGTAGACACAACCTCACCTATATTATGAAAAGAGCCACCTCTGCTCCAAAATGGAAGTCCAAAAAGCCCCCTCAGTAGTCAGAGAACTCCTTTAAATAATCATTTGTGTTCTCGCCCAGGCGAGAATTCAGTGTGATTACAAAGCATTCTGGGGAAATGGAGCAAAGGATTCTGGGGATTGGAGTCCTGGATTTGACTCTATTTTTACATGCCCTCATTTGATCGTTATTGGGGAGAGAAGTTTCCCCAAAAAGGATCATGAAAACAATCAACTTAAAGATTACAATAATGTGAGGATAAGAGAAAAAACAAAACAAAACAAAACCAATAATTGCTGGACACATTGACAAAAGGCCAGTTAGGGGGCAGTCCCCTTTAGCATGAAAGTATACATACAAATAAATGTTCAATCAACCACACCCAAAGTTCAATTTGGATTTCTTTTTTTTGTGCAGCTTGTAATCTGGAAGCATCTTCATGGTGTCTCCTCCAACAGTTCAGTTTCTGGATTCAGAGAGGTATCATGTTTCTTAATCTAAAATTCTTCTAAAAAGGAATTTAAACTTTGCAATTTAAATAATGATTTTTTTTTTTACATTCCCCCATTAAGAGGGTGATTGACAAATACAGGATCACTTAGGGATGCATGACTGAGGTATGAGGTATATGAATCAATTGGTAAGAGAAATTAAGAAGACATTAGAAAAATCCAAAAGAAAAGAAAAATTTCTGGATGAAAATATAGACTATCAAAGTCTTATGCGTAAAAATTCAAAGTAAGAAGAAAAATAAATCTCTAACAGGTCCTTGAATCAGGGCCTAATCCAAATGATCAAAGCAATGATGCATTTACCCAGGCAGTAGCCAGGACTACAGAATGGTACCACACTATGAAAGGCAGAAAAGGGGACCAGATTATATGAGCCAAGGTTTGGGGATACTCGTCTGTGAGAATTTTCAGAGTGAGTGTGGACAAAAGGAAAGCCTATGCCATAACAAAATGTTAAACACAGTAACTTCGAGTCTTCACACCAGGTTCAAAACCTTTGTATTGGCCTGGAAGTGCATCAATCCATCCTGGATTGGCTTTTCTTTGGCCCTGTGCAATGGCTCTTTTGTGTATATCTTGTCCTGGAATCAGACATTATCATTAAGCAAAGTCCCATAATTTTTTAAATAATTAGTGGCATCATTTTTATAGTCACAAGCTTTTGGGGCATGCATTAGCAAATGTATCTTAAACTTGTAGTGCAAAAAGTTAAAGAAAACTTTAATGCTGGTGACATGTGCTTGAAATATAAAAGGAGATAAAAAATATAAAAACCCTGAAAAAGTATACTGCACATGCAAGAAAATTATAATAATAAAAGAGCTTTAAAAAATTCAAAAATATAGCTTATAATCATTGACACTCTGTGTCAGCTAAGAAAATATAAAATGCAAGGCTCTCTCACCAAAATGAGATCCATTTCCTCTTCATGCCTGGCGATGATCTACTGTGAGTGAATGCAAATGAATTGAACAAGGTAACAATTTTTCATTTTTAAAGAATAGTAGTACAAATATGTGGTATCAATATCCCCAAAATTCTCAATAGCCCAATTAATTACAATAGCAAAGAAACACACTATCATATTTTACATAAGTTGTGGTATGACATTTAAAAGCCTATGAATTGATGGATATTTGTCACATTTTTTACAAATGTAGCAATCTTTCAACCTTGGTAATAAACATATTTTTAAACAAAGTAAAACTCATGTTGGGTTAAGAACATAATCAAGAAATCTATATATTATTCTGGTGGAAGTAAAGTAATGAGCTGAAGAGTATAAATAAAGGGGTGCTCCTTTTTTGGAGGCTTGTTAGGGATACAAATGCCCTGAGATTAACTGCCCCAACTTCTATTCACATATTTAGAAATGCGGGAAGGTTGGGGGTTATAAAATGTATTTCACTTCAGCTAGAATTGGCCTTACACCTTGTGTTAGGGGCAGGCAAAAATAACCAGAGATTGTTAAAAACATTACAAAAATCATATTTAAAAAACCCTTAAAATCAATTGAGATATTTAGCACATAAAATTTTCCAAAGGTTGTTATAGCAATTGTAACCAGTTCTGATGAAGTCCATCTATCCTCTATGTGACAATTTACAAAGTCAAAATAGAAAAAAAGCTGTTTTTTTTTTTTAATATTGGCTTAATTACAATGACATTTGTTCAATAGTTATAGGGGAAAAGCAACAGAATTTTAAAACTCAGTACATTAAATGAACAGTATAACAGAATAATATTGAATTCAGTAATATATGAACTTAAAATCACAAAGTTAAACCTTAAACAAAACAAATAATAAAATAAGGTATAATACAGAGATTTGTATAAACCATTGGAGTCTGAAATGCCTTAAAATTATATAACCTCCAGTCTTTAAAGTTCCTTAGGTGTGTGTGTTTTTTTAAAATTAATTATCCATTTAAATGTCTATTGTCCGAAGGCAGAGTGGTAAGGGCTAGGCAATGGGGGTAAAGGGACCAATCCAGGGCCCCACAGCTGGGGCGTAACTGAGGCCAGATTTTAACCCAGGACCGTATGTCTTTAGGCCTGGCTCTCAGTTTGCTCTGCCACCCATTTGCCCCCTCAAAGTTAAAGTTGCACACAGCTGAAATCAATGAAATTACCAGAATAGTCAAAAGGTATCCTTTAAAACAACCCATTGCTTTTAAGTTCCTGTTTGGAAAAAAACTTTTTTTCTTTTCCTCTAGTCTCTCCCCTCCTCCTATCCACTCCACCCACGTAGAGCCCAATCCCCTCTTACCAGATGGCAGAAATGAGTCTTGAGTGATGAAAGGATCTGCTCCAAGGCTAGAGTTTGTTGGGCAGGCAGGTCACCAGGTGATTGCAATCTTGGTTGAATCAGGTGGGTCAGGTGAGTGAGAGAAAGACCGCCCGGGTGGGCAAGGCCAGGAGCCGGAGCGCAGACAAGCAGGGCCAGGAGCGGAGTGGGCAGCCGGGGTGGGCAGATGAGCCACAATCTGCAAACAGGTCTGCAGGCAGGGAGAAGTGGCCATCCGAAGCGGATGGCGGCACCAGGCAGGCAGGCAGGGCTGGGAGCCACAGAGAGGCCTAGACACAATCTCACCTACATTATGAAAAGAGCCACCTCTGCTCCAAAATGGAAGTCCTTTAAATAATCATTTGTGTTCTCACCCAGGCAAGAATTCAGTGTGATTACAAAGCATTCTGGGGAAGTGGAGCAAAGTATTCTCGGGATTGGAGTCCTGGATTTGAGTCTATTTTTACACAGATCTATGGGAAAGGAAAGAATTTAAGACCAAGCAAGAGAATATTACAAAATGTAAAATGAATAATTTTGATTATGTGTCAAGGAAGCTCATCCCCTCCCCCTTACTAAGTAACTTTACATGTCCATCAAACATTCCTGACATACCACAGTTGCTCCATGTTTGCACCGGCTTGCATCCAGATATGTTCTGTATGTCAATAAAAGTTAAGGTTTGGGGCAGGAGAGGGGAGACCAACGACATAATGGGGGAGACTAACAAGAGAAAGGGAGAGATGATCTAGAAGACTAGTAGGTGAGGGGGAATAGAAAGAGACAGGCCAGCTTAGCCAGCATGCAGCCAGGTTACTTAGGAATGATTGTCTACCCTTCATAATAAAATTTATAAAATATATACCTATGGGCAGCAAGAAATATTATTTAAATTTTAATTATTACAGTTACATTAAATAAAAAAGTTTTTGTACAAACAAAACCAATGCAACCAGTATTAGAAGGGAAGAAACAAATTTGGGGAAAATCTTTATAACAAAAACCTCTGACAAAGGTCTAATTACTCAAATTTATAAGGAGCTAAATCCATTATAAAAAAAATCAAGCCATTCCCCAATTGATAAATGGGAAAAGGACACGAATAGGCAATTTTCAGATGAAGAAATCAAAACTATCAATAAGCAAATGAAAGAAAAGTGTTCTAAATCTCTTATAATCAGAGAAATGAAAATCAAAACAACCATGAAATACCACTGTAAAAATGGACTGGAATCCAGGACTTCAATCCCCAGAAGTCCTTGCTCCACTTCCTCAAAATGCTTTGTAATCTCACTGAATTCTCACCTGGGCCAAGAACAAATCATTATTTAAAGGTTCTCCACCCACGGCAGGCTCTTTTCTCTTCCTGGCTCTGCTGGCAAACAGACGCTTGTCATGATGTGAGTGAAATTTGGGTGGGCCTCCTGGCCCACCTAGCATCTACTTCTCTTGCTTGTATTTTTTTAACCCTTGACCTTTAATAAACCTCATAAAAATAATACTCCTTGCAGAGAGAAACTAATTTCTATCTGCCTCAGCTTTCCCCAAAATTTTAATCTTTACAGTTGGCTTACCACGTCAGGAAAATGAAATATTCTCAATCTTCTGATTCTTTTCTTTACTGATCTTTAGTTCAGCCTTTAATAGCTACTGCCTAGATTTTTTTAAGCCATGTTTCTCCAAGATGCTTTTTTATAAAACCATCTTGATCAGCTCCTGACGGCAGCCATCTGCATCAGACTTCTTGAGCCCTTCCCTCCCACCAGCTCGGCCTCTTCTCCCTCCCTGCATTTGTTCCTGCCTGCTGCCATCCGCTCCAGACCAGTTTGCTGTTTGACCTGATTGCAGCTCACCTGCCCACCCCTGTGGCTTGCTCGGGCTCCCTGCTGCTTGTCTGCATTCCTGTCCCAGCCCTGCCCACCACAGTGTTCTCTCTCCCTCACCTGGCCCACCTGATTCAACCTAGATTGCAATCACCTGGTGACCTGCCTGCGCAACAAACTCTAGCCTTGGAGCAGATCACTCATTGCTCAGGACTCATTCCTACCAGCTGGTAACAAACAGGGATATTGGCTCCACGTGGGCGAATTGGAGGAGGGGAGAGACTAGAGGGAAAGAAGAAAGGTTTTTTTCAAGCAGGAACTTAAAAGCAATGGGCTATTTAAAAGGATACCTTTTGACTGTTCTGGTAATTTCATTGATTTCACCCGCATGCCAGAAGAAAGATTCAGCTCAAAGATTCAACTTTAACTTTGAAGGGGCAACTGGGTGACTCAGCAAACTGAGAGCCTGGCCTAAAAAGATGCCTCCTAGGTTAAAACCTGGCCTCAGATACTTCCCAGTTGTGGGGCCCTGGATGGGTCCCTTAACCCCCATTGCCTAGCCCTTACCACTCTGCCTTCTGACAATAGGCATATGAATGGATTATTAAAAACAAAAACAAAAAAACCCAAATAACTTTAAAGAGACTGGAAGTTATATATTTTAAGGAATTTCAGACTCCAATGGTTTATAAAAATCTCTGTATTTCTATTGAATTTTCCTGATTGTGTTGTTTAAGGTTTAACTTTGTGATTTTAAGTTTATATATTACTGGATTCAATATTATTGTTATACTGTTCATTTAATGTTCTGAGTTTTAAAATTCTGTTGCTTTTCCCCTATAACCATATATTGAAAAAATATCATTGTAATTAAGCCGATATATGAAAAAACTGTGTCCTCGCTCTGGTACTATTCAACCTATTCTTCACCCAAGTGTTACGACATGCTGTGATGGATCTAGACCTAGGCGTCTACATCAACTACTGACTCGATGGCTCACTATTCGACCTTTGCAGCCTGACTGCAAAAATAAAGACAACAGAGAGACTCATCCTGGAAGCTCTCTTTGCAGATGACTGTGCTCTCATGGCCCACTAAGAAAATCATCTCCAAACCATTGTGGACAGGTTCTCTACTGCAACAAAACTGTTTGGCCTGACTATCAGCCTCAGCAAAACAGAGGTGCTGTTCCAACCTGCACCAGGGAGGCCAACTAACCAGCCATGCATTACAATCGACGGCACGCAGCTTTCTAACGTCAACACTTTCAAGTACCTGGGCAGCACCATCGCCAACGACGGGTCCCTAGACCACAAGATTAATGCCAGGATCCAAAAGGCCAGCCAGGCACTCGGGAGACTGTGCTGCAAAGTCCTCCAACACAGAGGTATAAGCACTGCGACAAAGCTCAAAGTGTACAACACAGTTGTTCTCAGCTCACTCCTGTAAGGTTGTGAGACATGGACACTGTACTGGAAGCACATGAAACAGCTGGAGCAATTCCACCAACACTCTCTCTGGTCAATCATGAGGATCCGATGGCAGGACCGAATCACCAATCAGGAAGTCCTTGACAGAGAAAACTCCACAAGCATCGAAGTCATGGTCCTCCAAACCCAGCTACCATGGTCTGGACACGTCATCCGCATGGACCCACAGCGAATACCAAGACAGGTATTCTATGGTGAGCTGTCAGCTGGACTCAGGAAACAAGGCCGACCAAAGAAAAGATTCAAGGATCAGCTAAAGTCCAACTTGAAGTGGGCTGGCATCACACCAAAGCAACTAGAACTCTCTGCCTCTGACAGAAGCAGCTGGAGAACCCACATTCACCATGCCGCCACCACCTTTGAAGATGAGCGACATCTCTCTGAATCCAGAAACTGAACTGTTGGAGAAGACACCATAAAGAAGCCTCCAGACCACAAGCTGCACAAGAATGAACTTTGGGTATAGTTGAATGAACATTTATTTGTATGTATACTTTCATGCCAGAAAGGGGACTTCCCCCTAACTGACTTTTTGTCAATGGGTCCAGCAGTTATTGGTTTTGTTTTGTTTTTTCTCTTATCCTCAAATTATTGTAATATTTAAATTGATTATGTTTTTATGATCCTTTGGAGAAGGCCTTCTTCCCAGAGGATCAAACAGAGGGATGTAAAAATGGACTAGAATCCAGGACTTCAATTCCCAGAAGTCCTTGCTCCATTTCCCCAAAATGCTTTGTAATCTCACTGAATTCTCACCTGGGCCAAGAGCAAATCATTATTTAAAGGTTCTCTGCCCACCGCAGGCTCTTTTCTCTTCCTGGCTCCACTGGCAAACAGATGCTTCTCATGATGTGAGTGAAATTTGGGTGGGCCTCATGGCCCACCTAGCATGTGCTTCTCTTGCTTGTATTTTCTTTAACCCTTGACCTTTAATAAACCTCATAAAAATAATACTCCTTGCAGAGTGAAACTAATTTCTACCTGCCTCAGCTTTCCCCAAAATTTTAATCTTTACACCACCTCATACCTAGCAGATTGACTAATATGACAGCAAAGGAAAGTAATAAAAGTTGGAGGGGATATGGTAAAATTGGGGCATTAATACATTGCTAGAAGAGTTGTGAATTGATCCAACCAGTCTAGAGGGCAATTTGGAACTATGTCCAAAGGACTTTAAAAGACTGTCTGTCCTTTGATCCAGCCATAGCACTGCTGGGTTTGTACCCCAAAGAGATAATAAGGGAAAAGACCTGTACAAGAATATTCATAACTGTGTTCTTTGTGGTGGCCAAAAATTGGAAAATGAGGGGATGCCCATCAATTGGGGAATGACTGAACAAATTGTGGTATATGTTGGTGATGGAATACTATTGTGCTCAAAGGAATAATAAAGTGGAGGAATTCCATGGGAACTGGAACAACCTCCAGGAAGTGATGCAGAGGAAAAGGAGCAGAACCAGGAGAACATTGTACACAGAGACTGATACACTATGGTACAATCGAATGTAATGGACTTCTCTATTAGTGAAAATGAATTGATCCTGTATAACCCAGAGGGATCTATGAGAAAGACCACTATCCACATTCAGAGGGGAAACTGTGGGAGTAAAAATACTGAAGACAAACAACTGTGTGATCACATGGGTTGAGGGGAATATGATTGGGGATATAGACTCTAAATGAACACCCTAATGCAAACATCAACAACATGGAAATAGGTTCTGATCAAGGACACATATAATACCCAATGGAATTGTGCTTTGGCAATTGGAAGGGCAGGGGGAGGGGAGGGAGAAATGTAATATGATTTTTGTAACCAAGGAATAATGTTTGAAATTGACTAAAAATATGAGGGTTCAGAGAATCCAAATCATTTAGAAATGACCTTAGAATTTGTTCAATTCAACTAGTACTTGAAGAAGAATCCCCTCCATAAGACTAAAATGGTTAACCTTTGATTGCAGATTTCCCACTAGAGGAAATCAATGGAGTTAATCTGTTTCTTCTCAGTATGTCTATCTTGCCCGGGCTGGAAGTGCAGGGGTCATTCACTGACCCAGGCCAATACTGATCACCATGAGGACTTCAATTTGCTCTGTGTTCCACCTTGGCTGATTCACCCCTTCTTAACAAACTCAGTATTTTAATGCCAAACAGACTAGGCTTTTGACTGATTTAGCCCATTGCCACTCAGTATTCTCAATTTTAAAAGATCTAGCGTCCTTAATATTCTTAGTAAGAAGAAATATATGTCTTTACCATCATGTCTATATGGAGTGAATTACTGTTTTGAGGCAGCCCATTCAATTTTTTGAAAGCTTTGATTCCAAAGAAGGTACTTCTTACCTTCATAAAAAATCTACTTTCAACAATTTTTCAGTTATTTCTCCTAGTTCTGTTCCCTAGAGCAATGCAGACCAGATTTAAGCTTTCTTTTATTTGACAGCCATTCACATTCTTAACGACTGCTATCATATGTTTAGAATCAACACTTAAAAAACTCAAACCTGTTTTGGTTTTTTAGAGTGAAACTCTTGGTAGTTTATACAGGCACAGAGGGCTTAGGGATGGTAAGGGATAAGAAGGTTGGGGATCCCACAATGTAGGTTCCTGGGCTGATTGGCATCATAAAATAAAACACTGCAATCATTTTTGATAATAGTGCTATAATTTTTCATCTTTCTCATGGTCTGTATTTAGAAAAGGAAGAGAGTAGTTATGAATGATTCTCTGGAAAGAAGCAAGAAAGTCATGAAGTTGAGTTTTAGGTTTGGGATTGTAATCTGAAAAGCAAGCTTAACTTGAAACAGAGGTGATGGCCTTAGAAAATACATGAAATAATATCAATACAAATCCTTTCTATTTACAAGTCTTTGTATTTATATCCCCAGGACATAACACATAGCAAGCACTTATTAAATTTTTAACAAATAGATAAATGAACCAAAGTCAGTCAGTCAGTCATTAAACATGAATTGACCACTAAATGACAGGAACTGTGCTAAGCAATGGGGATACAAAAAAAAAAGGCATTTGTGAATTTACTATAAATTGTAACCCCTTACCTGTGCGTCTGCATTATAGCAGGACACAAGGTCACATTGCTCTCTAGCTTCCTAGAAGAGATTAACTAAAGTACAGCATGGTAGGTGTTGTGTATGGAAGTTGGGATTCAGGACCTGGACTGAAGTTAAGCCTGACCTATTAGAGATGGAGAAGTAATGTCATTGGCCTTATAAGAAAGGGTACAAATGGGCAGTAGCCTTGTTTCTTTTCACTCAGAACTCTCTCTGGCTAGACTCACTCCCTTCTCTGGATTGTTTTACCTTCAACTTGAACCTTGGTTGGCAACTGGAACTGAGGAAACGTGCTTGGAAGTTTTTTTATTTAAGGAGGTCTAGTGTTCTCTCTCTCTGTCTCTCTGTCTGTCTGTCTGTCTCTCTTTCTATCTCCCTCCCTCTCCCTTTCTCCCTCCCTCCCTCCCCTCCCTCTCAACCTTTCTCTCTCATCTTTACTAATAATTATACATTAATTTACAGTCTCCAAGGAATATTAATTAGAATATGTATAAGTCTGTGCCTTTGTGTACCTCACAAAGAAAGGATAAGGTTACCTGTCATACAGGCATGATGAAGTCACATGGCAGAGTTGAAATTGGTAAGAGGGGAAGAGAAAGAGAAATGGGTTCTCCTCCTCTTCCTCTTTCTGCTTCTCCTCTTCTTATTGCCAATCAGGTCCCTAGCAACTCATGATGATGATAATGGAGGAGGAAAAAATAGCTTTTAGTTGTATCATGTGAATATCCAAAAACCTTAATTTTTTTCTCTATGAAATTTTTCACATTAGTAGGATACAGCTTAGACATGCCAAGGACTATTAGCATCATGCTTTTCCAAATACCCAAGCTTATGAACTAAATTGATAATTGATTTCATCATCAAAAGCTTGTTCTGTCCAGGCTCCAACTTTTGAAGTATTGCAAAAGCTAGCAAAATGATTCAGTCCATTTTTTAAAAAATGCTTAGAGCTGTGTTGATCTTTATAACAACAAACATGAAAATCAAAACATTGAAGGAATCACATACCATGTTGGAGACCAGCAGCACCAGCTACCTGAAATCCAAGAAATTCTGTAACTTGGAAAGGATACTTTCAGCAGTAAAATAGAAATTGTTCTTTAATAATTTTGATATCTTAAAAAGGAGTCAGGGTGATGTGTGTATATATGACAGAAAGTAGCAACTTACAAAACTGACCTCATTGGGTCCCTAGGAAGTGATGCTTGGACCCCATTTGGAACCTGTGATCAAGGTTTATATGTGACCCAGAGGGAAAAAATGTTTGTGCATTTCAAGATGAAAATTACTAGTTTCAATAATGTTTCATATTCAAAATTAAATTACCATTGACATGTTTTAGAGCATGAAACCCTGAAGAAAAATTTTAAAGTCATCTTCCTTCTGTAATCTGTCCTCCTGTGTCTTGGATTTGCTTTGTGTAGCCTGGAAAATCATTTCTAATTCTGAGGTGAGAGGCAAAATCAGAGGTTAATACATTCATAATCTTTCACTAGTAGGCCTTATATTAGTGGCGCACTGCCCCTATTCTCCCTGAAGCTAGCAGCATGATGCATAATGCATAATACACTCAATCCCTTACATAAATACACATAAAACTTTAGCAGTTAAGGCAATGGAGCTATTAAAGAAAACAATGTGGGTGTAAAACAGTTTTGCAGAGATTAAAAATTTTAAGCCAGGAGCTTTTTCTCAAAGAACAGATTGGATTTCTGATTAGAGATTGGAGGAAAGGATAATTGAAATACCCATTTCAATACCAATATCCTAATGTGCATGAATCTGTCAAACTCATATTCAGTTTAGCTAGAAAAAGAAACAAATCATTATCCCATATTGTCTTTAAGAGAAAAGCTACTATTTTTCTTTGTTTTGCAGTCACTTCTTAAAAAGAGAGGCCAGTTTACCAACCTACATTTTAAAATATACAATTTTCTGTTTGCACCAGTGTGTTTTGGTGTTCAAAGTAGCATGACACAAGTGATGAAATTAAGAAAGTGAGGAGCCAAGGGCAGGTTTTGTCTAATAATTGCTAATTTCCTGAGTCACTGGAGCACCCAGTTCATTAACCTCAGTGGTTCTCCTATAGATATCACTATTGAACATTTTAAAAAAAGAGAGAGGAAAAAAAAGACTTTTGATTAATCACTTGACTCCATCTGTTATCAGAAAACTTCAGGTGGCTATTTGAGCTTCAGAACAGTCCATTTAGATTATTTGACTTTTTGTACTCTGTCTATGACATGTGAAACCAAACATTATTTAACTTCTACTCCTTGGTGTGTTGGCATTGATTCACACTTTTCCCTCTCTAATATAAATGCTGAAGTAAATAGAGTTTAGCGTAACTGAAATTTCACAGTTGAATGGTATTTTAGTTTAGTAACTCATCCTTTGAGTTGTTAGAAGCATTGCAGTGCACTTTTCCCCAAAGATGACTTGAAACCAAGTCTAGAAAACCCCATTCCAAGGTCTTAAGATAAGAAAAACACATGAAGAGCTAAGAGGACCTTGGCACTTTTATACTTACATTGAAATATGACATAATAGGCAAACCACTAAATTTAGCGAAGAGACCCAGCATTCAGTCTTGGTTCTGACATATTTTGCTTTTGTGATAATAGTAAAATTACTTTTTCTTTTTGAGTTTCAGTTTCATCAGTAAAATGGATACAATAATATTTGTACTTTATGCCCCACAGAGTTTTTGAGGCAAAAATAAAGCACTATATAAATGTAAGGTAGTATTTATTACCTAGTGAAGTGTTCAATATTGATGCTATGATTTAGAAATAGTATTCTGACAACTTCTGTTCATCAACTATCTCTCATTTCTCTGGAATTGTCATTTGGGAATGATTCTGAGGGAATGAGGGAGGCAGATTTGGCTGTCAACACCCCAAACTATCTACTCAGATGCTTTCTGCACTTTTTTTATTCAATACTCTTTTATTCCATATCCTCTTCCTCTTCACTCACAGTAGTATCTCATAGGCATAGAAAAGTGAAAAGGGTGTTATATTTTGAGTTAGAAGACATGGGCTAAACTTCTAGTTCTCATACTTACCTTTATGACCTTCAAATTACTTCACCTGGCTAGCCCTAAGTTTCTTTATCCAAAAAATCAAATTTTAGTTAAAATAGTCTTTCTAGCTCTAAATCTATGTCCCTATGTTTCCTAGCACTTATTCTGGCTTTAAATACCATGAACACTATGAGACTATGCTTTCCATCTTCAAGTTCCAAATACTTTGTATTCTGCATTTTCATGTCAGCAGTCAGTTATCTTCTTCCTTTTTGGCCTCTCTTTCTCAGTCTTTGACATATCCCTTTCTATTATTAATATCCGATCCCCTGATTATAGATATGCTATACATGTCCTGGGGCCTTTTTAAGTCTTTCCTTACACCATATTTCTTGGTGACTTCATCATCTCCCATGATGAGTTCACTTATAATCTCTATGAGGATGACTTCCAGATCAATATATTCAATCCAAATCTCTCACTTAAACCCTAGCCCTACATTACAAACTACCTATTTCAAATTGGGTTGTCAAATAGGCATCTCAAACTAAACATATTCAAAGTAGATATCGTTATCTTTCCACCTCACTCTATCCATCTTCATCTTTTTTATGGAGGTCATCACCATCCTTTCAAGACACCCAGTTTGGAACTTCTAAGCAATTGACTCCCCACTTTACTTCACTATATGATTGGGTTCCAAATCTTGTTAATTCACAAGATATTTTCCACAACCATCTCCTTTCTATGAATATTGACAGTCATCTTATTTCAAGCCATTATCAATTCTCACCTGCTATTGCAATAACATCTTGACTGATCTCACTAACTTAAGGCTCTTCCCTCTCTAATTCATCCTCTCACAGTTGCCAAAATGATGTTTCTGAAGTGTAGATATTACCATAGAATTCCCATATAGTTCAGTAAAAACAAAATGATTCTCCTATTACCTTTCAGAATAAATCCCAAATCTTCTGTTTTGCATTCAAGTCTTTTACAATCTAGACTATTTCTACCTTTTAAACCTTGCTATATATACATTGTATCCCTTCCTATATACTATGATCCAACCAAACTTGCCTTTTTACTGTTCTTTACATGCAACACTCTATCTCCTGCCTCCACGTCATTGTAGTGGTCATCCTTCATGCCTGGAATATACAATTTTCTCTTCCCTGCCCCTTAAAAATCCTAATTTCTTTCACTTCTCAGCTGAAATGCCACCTTCTCTATGTGGTTTTTCATGATGTCCACAGTTTCTAGCACTTCCAAAACCCTGACAAAAAAGAAAATAATACATTTGTGTTTATTTTATATATACTTATCTGATCTTTATCCTGGAAGAATAGAAGTTTGGTGAGGGGATACTGTTACAGGTTCTTTTTGCACATCTGTTTTCAGCACTTGAAACAGGTTTTGGTAGAGAGCCATCACTTTTTAAATATTTGTCAGTTGATTAGTTGATACAAAACCTGTTAGTTGATTATTTCTTAAGTTTATGCTTCTAGAAACGAAGGTTGGGATGTTTATTTGAGAAGTCCCTCTTGATTTGCATTTTGGCCAGAGCCATTGCACTTACCACCCTTTAGAAAAGTAGAGGAATTTGCCTTCATGTTAAGCCATATTATGTGTTGTCCTATCAATAAACTAATAGTCCAGATATAAACATAGCTCTATCTTTTGTTATTTTCTGACTTGCCCAGAAAGTCAGAACTTCATCACTGAATGGAAGTATAAAATTGAAGCAAACTTGGAAAATTTATAACAAAAACATTTCATGTCCTATTGATCAGGAAGACAGACAGATATACTGTGGCTCTTGGAGAAAATTTTGCATGATGGTACCTTTAGATGAGCATCATATTACAAGACATTGAGTGATGCTGATAATAATCACAATAGGGCATGCTTTTAGGTACTTGGGGGGAATGTCTAAAAAACATAAGTTCTGTAAATCTTAGTGTACATATAAGTGCAAAATGTGGATATGTAATTGAAATAATCTATTAGCTGGAAAGCTTTAAGCACTAGAATATGAAATTAAACAAAGTAAAATTAAAGGAAGCATGAAGTAGCTCCATTATGAAAATAGAGACATTTATCTAGCATCATCAATGATTACAAAGAAATGATCAAAATTATAGAAGAAAGAAAGATGCTGCTGGAATCTGGAATCTTCTTCCAAATGAGGAAAAACAACTACAATGTAATGGAGAAGTCACATAGAAGTTGCCATGATCAGAACCTTAAATGACAAACATCTGTTGGTTGCCAAAAGCACCATCATTAGTATAATTTCTAACTCCTAATTCTCACTTCACTATTTCCTACCCTCTCTCTTATTACTTATTCTTTCATAATCAAATTTTTGTTCTTTTCTGGGAAACCCCTTCCTTTCTGGAGCCAAATAAAGGAAACAAGTTATTATTGCCCCTTTCCTTCTCAAAATAATAAAAGAGTTAGCTTTTTTTTTTTTGAGATGGATGGAGACATGATGAAACAAGCAAGTAGAAGACCTCTACCTCAAGAAACATAGACTTCTCTTAAAATTTTTTCCTGGAATCATATAAAAGGTTGTCATTTTTTTGTTCTTTATTCATCATACTTCTTTAGATACTATCCCACATCTCTCCAGCTTCAGAAATATTTGCTCATTTTGGAAATTTCCATCAAAAGGGAAGAATTATATTAGACATCTATAAGGGTGGATGAAGTATTTGGGACAAAATAAAATAGTTGTATATATTAATATGCAATACATCCTACACCATTTTACATATTTAAAAACAAATTATATGTAATTTATCCTTTTAGGAAAATCCCCTATTTTACACAATTTGACAGTTTACTGAAAAAAGTTTGATATGACTTTTTGAATTCTTCAACATGGATCCAAACAGCACGTGCAAAAGGTACAGTTTATCGAAGAGTCTATTTTCCAAAAAATAACCTGATTATAGCCGGGAGGTTTTCCTGATGTCTAAATTGAATGAGTTCTTAGGCCACAGAAGAATATTTGACTTTATCTCAGGGATAAATATCTTAACCTTTTGTTATTTATGTTAGTACAAAATCACTTTGTGATGTCCAATCTCTGTTTGGAATTTCTCTAATTCTAGAGCAATTCTGATTTTTCTGTATTCTAATATATTTATCTAAGTTCACTATTTCTTCAATGAGGAGAAAGTTTCAACTATCATTACAAATGAAATTTAATAATAATAATATATGCTTTACACACATATATTTCCTAAACATTTATGGGTGGATATTTCAAAAGCTGATAAATATAT
This sequence comes from Monodelphis domestica, assembly GCF_027887165.1. Lineage (NCBI taxonomy): Eukaryota > Metazoa > Chordata > Mammalia > Didelphimorphia > Didelphidae > Monodelphis > Monodelphis domestica. Next base: position 138,992,950 of record NC_077230.1, on the reverse strand, counting down.
TTAGAGTCTACAAATTCATGTAGATTTTTTAGAGTTGTTTTGATATAACCTTGTTTGAAAGAATGAGTTCCATCAGTAAATATTATAGCTTTTCAAACTTCAGTGCTCTAGTCTTCATATTTTCTTCTTTATTACAAGTTTTTTTTTATAGGATTAGCAATTAAAAAAAAAACTAGTTTTCTCGCTTATTTTTTTATTTCCCAACTTTAAGAAGCCTATATTTCATTGTAGAGGGATTAGTTAACCAAATCTCTAGCTTCCAGATCCCTCTAAAGATTTTTGCTTGTTTTCAGTTTGCTTAGACTGTGTGAGAGGAGGAAACCCAGTGACCAAATTTTGTAGAAATAGTTTGCAGGTCATGACAGTTTTGTTTTACATTGTTTTCAAAAACACTTTCCTTTGTCTTTTGGAGCAATTGGTCTTCTTTCATTCTGGATTTGTGTAATCCTTTACATACTTTATTTCTTCTCTCCAAAAGTCACTGCATTACATCTAACAATTTTTCAATTATATTCTTTAAGAGTTATAAATTTCACACATTTCTTTGGAGTAACACTCATTCCTAAAAATAAAACACACAGACATATATACTCAGAATTTAAAACACAACAAGAGATAACAATTAAAATGCATTAATAGTATGAAATTAAGCATTCAACTGTAAGAGAACTAAAGTGGGAAGAAAGCTCAATCTAGTCCAAATTAGACATTCTGACAGTACAGAAATGCATGCATGGCTATTGCTATTACATAATAAACTACATAAAGATTATTGCTTATCCCAGGAATTCACACACTTCTATGTCAGAAAATAAATCATATTCTTCAATAAACAGAACAAAGAAATCATTATTTTGAGTAAAATCATGTAAAAGAACTTTGCCCACATAACATGGGAGTGTTAATGGGGATTGGAAGGGCAGTTAGGTGGTACAGTGTACAATGCACCAAAACTGCATTTAGAAAGACCTCAGTTCAAATCCAGCCTAAGACACATATTACCTATAGGACCTTGGACAAGTCACTTAAGCATGTTTACCTCAGTTTCTTCATCTGTACAATGAGCTAGAGAAGGAAATGACAAACCACTTCAGTATCTTTGCCAAGAAAACCCTGACTAGGGTCACAAAAAGTCAGATATAACTAGATGACTACATAAAAAAAATAGAGTGTGGCTTTCTTTTATTTGATGGCCACCAAAACTCAATTTCTATATAATGTCCCTTGGTAATCACCACAATAAATGGCCCTACTAGTTTTCCATGTAGTTCACCATCTGTTCTGACCATCAGACTAGACCTAATATACCGTGGATTCATTTTCTGTTTGCATAATAGCAACTCACTTTCAAAGAAATTAGAGTATATTATTCCATTTCATCTCAGCAGTAGTGTTTTAAGGCAGTTGCATGGTATATATAAATGCAATCAAATTTTGATAATCTGTGCTAATGGGGGAAGCACTGGTGTGGAAAATCCCAAACAGTTGCTAATCAAAAAGTCATTTAGTTTGGCCTTTGGAATGTAGTCTTGAATTTCAGTTTGAAGTGGGTGTGTCTGAAGGCTTGGGAATCCTCCACATTGGAAACAAAGCAAAAGACACACAATGAATACTAAGATGTAGCTGAATTTTTGTTGTGTTTACATCCTCTGTCCTTATGTAGAATTGTTACCTACACATGTTCCATAATGGGAATAGGTTGCATAACTATTCAGAATGAATCAAAAACAGCAATGATGATGATGATAAAGTAGAGCTGTTCATCTCTCTAAGTTTATTGTGTTTACATCACACCTTTCAGGAAGGTGATTAAATTTTTTGATTGAATAAGTCTCCTATTGGGCTTAAGTTTTTGTGGTATAGTAAATAGGGAGAATAAAATCTATTAATGTGCATTATTAAGCATTTAGTATGTGTCAAATCTCCTGGATAGAAAGACAAGCATAAAGAGTTCCTACTCTCAAGAGGTTTACATTCCAATATGGGAAACAACAGGTACCTTTAAGATACACAAGGACAGATGTAAAATAATAAATAAGAGAAAAAATAAATAATAGGCTGTAAATAGTACCATGAAGGGATGATATTGCTTATTATAGATTCATCAGATATATAATTGAAAATCTGTCATCCTAAAAAAGAACTGCATTTCCCAGGAGTCCACTGACTTCCTGTCATTACATACTTCCTGTAAAGAGGGGATAAATATTGAGTGGGCTGTCCTGCTCTCTCTCTCTTTGGCATGATGCAACAAACATGGTGGTGGTGGTAAGCTAAGCATGGGGATTTTGAAATGGCTTATCAGCCATGGGCATGTGGTCTTTAATTTGTATCTTCTTTATTCCTTGATTTCTAATGACCATTTAATAAACCTTTTAAAATATAACATTTTATTATCTGAGATCTATAGAACCTGAAAACAAGATTTACTAGGGATAATCAGCAATGGCTATTACACAGTCTATTTTCCAGGAGAAAACATCTTTATGACAAGCTAAGATGAATGCCTATGCTTTCTGTACACATTTCATTTCAGTTGCTTCTGGAAGACAGAGTCAAAGAAAGGCAATATGATTCTTCAAAAAACTACTTGTGTCCTTCTTATGACAATAAAAAGAAAGATCTGTGCAATCCTCAAAACAACAACTTTTCAACCTCCAGTGTGGAGATAATCATTCTCAGCTGCAAGGTTTTTCTTCTCACCAAGTAATAGTCTTCCTATTTATCTGAAGCAAAAGGAAGAGGCAAATATTTTTATCACGTATATGCTTTTCTACCAACTGATTCTGGGAGGATACAAGAAGAGAAAATCAGCTTGTAAGGAGAGGTAATAACAGCAACTTATCAAGCACGCCTTGAATGGTTTCTATTGTAACAATTTAGTAATCTGTCTAAAGGAAAACAAAATCAAAATGAAATGTGCGTACACCATCTTTTGCCCTTGTCTGCCTCAATCCCTTATTGGGAGCTTAATTAGATAAGGATTTGCTTTTCTAATGCCCTCTGTCTTTTAGGAAAGGTGAGAAAACAGCTCCATCACCACTGATTTCATTATGCTTTTCTGAGACTGCAGGGAGATGATGTTCATGTTGATTAAACTATATCTAATATAAGTCTGAAGATTAAAATGGTATGCATGTTAGTGTTCTGAAGTGCAAGTCAAACTCCTATCAAATTTCTTTTATAGCCATCCTACTTGGGACACACATGTTTAAATGTCACTGAATGAGGAAGACTTGAATTTGTTTATTATTGGGGGGGAGGAAAGATAAGCATTTACGCAGCACCTACTAAGTGCCAGACACGATACTAGAATGGTTTAAAATAATAAATATTATCTCCTTTGAAAGAATTTATATTATGTGAAATAAAAATACAAGAGTTTAGCATTTATAATTCTGTTTACAGATGCCTAAAAGAATTGGAAAGTAAATACAGATTGATTGGAACCTTTATGTGGTTAAAAAATCTAATTGTAAATGCTTCCTTGTGAAAAAGTGCACTAAAATTAAGATTGTAATGCTTGAATAAAGTGATCTCGTAAACCTCTTTAGCAGCAGAAAGGTCCTGGAGGAACAAATAGAACGTTTTCATTGGACATGAGGGACTTGTAATCCATGCTGGAAGCTGGCAGACTTTGCTTTATTTAAGTCTAATTGTAATTTTAAAGGTGTAGAGCCTTGGTTCTAGCTTTATATGGCTATAAGTAGATCAGTAAGTGGAGGGTTGGATTTGGGGGTGAAGAGTTGCAGGAATGAATTTTGACTTTGCTACCTAAAACCTGCATCACCTCATCTGCAAAATGAAAGCACTGGCCTAAATGGGCTCAGCTCCTTTTTCAGCTCTAACTCATTTCCTCCTAAGTGATTTCACTGTAAGGAGATAGGGCTTTTGGTCTGATGGCAGGGATAATGAGCAAAAACATCAATGTTGCCCTTTCTCCCCATAGATAAATATTTCCTTGAGACTTATTCTACCTTAAAGGCAATTTACATGGGCCAGTGGTCTTCTGTGAATTGAAGGGGCAAATGAAAAATTGTCAGTATGTTTACTCACAGATTGAGAAAGGCTCAATAGGCAATTTGGACTGTGAGTGGGACATAGAGCTACAACCTAAGGTAAAGAAGAAGTCAAAGAATTCACTTCTCCAAACCCAGCTATAAGTGAAAGTTGGGTTTAAACATGCTAGGTCTTGGCAAAGTCTCTATCCTTTATTTTTGCTTTTATTTCTTTATCAAACCTGAGTTACTAGACAGAAGCTAAATCTTTTATTGTACTTATTAACGAGAGAGCTGAAAATATTATCTCAAACACGTTAATTCATTTTCCTGCTAAAAGAGCCACAACTCTACCCTGAGAAAAGAGCAGCATCTTCAATGGCAGATGGTGATTTCAGCAGATGGCAGCAGTAAGCCAAGCAGAGTCTAGTGGTAGATGATGGCTCCTCAAAGGATGCAAGTGATAAAGGTGGAATGGAATAGCATTATTAAGAAAACTCTGAAACTTTAGAGAGGAAAGAATATGAGAGATTGCCTCTTTGAAAACTGAAAAGAAGGGAGGAATCATGGTCAAATTTTTGAAGGTTAGTATATACATTAAAGAGTTTAACCCACAATTCATTCTTTTGTTACCTGAGGAAGTGAGTTCCCCAGAATTACTTCCCCTCACCAGTTTGAGAATCTTTGGGATTTTAAATCTACTCAAATTTTCTGGTGAAGATTTGAGAATTATTCCATTTCTTCATTTCATTTCTTATTTTTTAAATGGCAATTATGCAAATCAAAATGTTTTGCTATTTTATGGTTCCTTCCTTGTCTGCTAATAGAGGATAGGCGTGATAAAAACTGTAGGCAATCATTCTTTACACACTGTAGAATCCAGGTAGTAGTATGATTCCAGTGTTGAATGCAATACCCATTACATCTGCCTCTTTGAACTTCCCATAACCCTTTGACCTTCTCCTTTGTTATTTATCACATTCTGTCTTACACTTATTTTCACATATACTGTATATGCCCTTTGTGGTGAGAGTAGAATCCTGAAGCACCACCACAGGAAAGTTTGGGTAGTTTTTCTTTAAAGGATATTGAAACTGTCCTTGAAATTTAATTGGTTGAGTGGACTAAGGCTCAGACAATTCCTACTTCACCTGAGTACAAAGGTTTCCAGGGCTGAAGGTCTTCCCTTAGGCTTTGAACAGCAGATCAACAGCATTCCCAACAGTGGTACTAGAAAGCTGGGTTTAACTGAAAAGCTGTCATCCTTAATTCACATCTCTTCCTTGCCCTAAATATCTTTTCTGTGCCATGGCTAAGAAAGCTTACGCCATTTCTTAACTATCAGATCTTCTTTCTGTGTTTCCTTTTATTTCTTTATCAACCCTGAGGTACCAAGCAGAAGCTATGAGATCCTTGATGAGACTTTTAAGAGTAATGAGTACAGAGGGAATCTTACTTCACTTTTCTATCCTTGGCACCTAACAGAAATGCACTTAATGAATATTAATAAACAATTATTGAATTGAACATAATAAATATTTTTAAAAAGCTAGTATAAGATACAACTATTGGGCAGTGGAAAAATCAAAAGAGATGGGTATCAGTATCAACTAGATAATTGACTTATGATATTTTTTAATATGCCACATAAATTCCCTGGGCCTTAGCTTGTTCATCCATGAAATGTGGGACTACAAGGCCATCTTTAAGATATTTTCTAGGGGTCTCTTCCATATACCACAACATACTATTTCAAACTTGAAAAAATATAACACAGACCATATGATGAATGGAGGGTCTTCCTTTTTGGTGGAAACAATAGTAAAAAACAAACTAAAAATATAAAACCAAAGAGACCTAATTCCTGCTTCAGTGATCTGAAGCTATAATTTTACTCTTATCTAACAGGCTTATCAAAGTAATTAAAAAGCTTTTATTTGTATAGGTTGTCTGTTGTTACAACACTATTATTGGACTGCTTTTGAAGTTAGAGGAGACAAGGTTTACTTATGTAATTACCTAAGGCTAAAGGAAGTATTGTTGTCTTTTTCACTTGATTCTCAGGAAGAAAAAAAAAATAATGATGTGTGTGTACGTGTGCACCAGAGTATTTTCTATTTTTTGAAAGGAGAAAAAAGCCTATGAGCAATTTGCTATCAGAGGAAAGTGTCAATCTGCTGCCAAGAAAAAACACAGTTGGGGTGGTGCTCTGATGCAGTTAGTATCGGAATAAAGCATGGATACTTCAAAGTAGGACTAGAATTTAGCAGAATAAATAAGAATAAGCTCTTTAAAAATAAGATCTTTTCTTTGTTTAGCAAGTCAAGAAGTACAGACACAATTCACTAGCAATGATGCTGGTAAATGAAAAGGAAGAAAAATATATCAGTAATTTAGAGGTCAGTGATTTTTACATACTGTAGTTGTGAACATAGCAGGCATCTAATTGGGCTCTTTTCCAAAAGCTAGTCACATCTTCTGGATAATATTACTAAAACTTCAGAAGAAAACACTTAAGGGACACTACAGAATGTTGGCAACATATTCTGATATCATGTTTTTGTGGTAGACTAGGTTCTTTGTGTTGCATATTTTTCTCCCCCCTCATTCATCTCAGGTCTTTTGTTTTCTGTCATTTTCTTTTTTTATTCTCTTGATCATCTGTGGAGGTAAAGAATTAGGAGGGGAAATACATAAAACCACCCATTAAGAACTCCTTTAATCATTAGCTAGTTGGGGATTTTTATTGAATCCTACTACTAGAATGGGCCTTAGGGGCAGATGCTAACTTTCATTTTATAGTTAAGGAAAATGAAGTTCAATATCATGATTGAAGCACACATATTCAAATCATTTCAATAATGATTATATGCCTACAGTGAGGTAGGTACCATGATATGCAATGTGTATCTAAAGATGAAAAATGTCAAAATTCCTTTTTGGGAGATTATAGGTTCTATAGGAAATATTAGTGGATATGGAAAAAGAGGATCTGGATTCAAAGTCTGAAACTTCTACTCATTTCCTGAGTCTACTCATTGCCCCTGAGGGCTAGTTATTTCACCTCTCTTTGCCTGAGTTTTCTTATTCAAAAAATTAGAGGATTGAACTCAATGATTTCTTAGATTCTTTCTGACTGTAAATTATGATCATATGATCTGATTTTTTCTCTCAAAGGCAATTCATGGGAAAATATACTATGTATATACATAAGCATGATACAAGGTGAGACTATAGGAACTCAGAAACAGAGAAGTTGTGACTGATTCAGCCTCTCTGTCAAGGGGGAATGTAAATAGGAGCAAAAAATAGGATTTCAGAAGAAAAAAAATGCTCTAAGAAAATTTCAGGCTGGATAGATTACTTTCAACTAGAGGATCAGAAAAAGTTTCATGGAGGTTGTGGCAATAACTTTGGACCTTGGAGGAAGAAAATAATTTTAAGAGATGTTGAAGGATATTACAGGTATGTGGAATATTTTAATGTGTGAATTTATACTGTAATAGCCAGAGGAGCAAGCAGGGTAATAATAGTATATACATTCAAGATTATCTTTTTTTTAAACCCTTACCTTCCCTCTTACAGTCAATACTGTATATTGGCTCCAAGGCAGATGAGTTGTAAGGGCTAGGCAATGGGGGTTAAGTGACTTGCCCAGGGTCACACAGTTAGGAAGTGTATTAGGTCAGAGTTGAACCCAGGACCTGCCATCTCTAAGCCTGGCTCTCAATCCACTGAGCCACCCAGCTCTACATTCAAGATTCTTTAAAAAATTGAAAGGGAATATTTGAAAGCATTTGTAAAATTAAAGTGCTTCATCAATGTCTGATAGTTTTATGATTACTGTAAGGGTGAAAATTAATGGTTGGACAATAATTTTTGAAATTATGTATTCACCAATATTTATTATATCTTGAGTCAGAAATTTATTTACAAAATAGAGAGGAAATAATAAAGTACAGAAATGTGAAGGGAATAGAAAATTATCTATCCTATCTTAATTGTTATATTTATTAGGAAAGGAGGGGAGGAGTGAAAAAACAGGGCATAATGGAGGTTTGTAGCAGGATATATAGGAGTTGAGGGGAGAGAGAGAATATTGCTTGGTGAAGCAAAGGAGAGAGATGCCCCCTGCAGAAAGGAAGCACCAGGGGTCCGATAAGGACTGTTTGTTGTTGAATGACGGAACTGATGTTCAGCTCCCTCTATGCACAGAAAAGATAGTCCACTTATCTGACTGCAAGTTCAAATAATATAAAGTTTAATAACCAGTTGGGACTGGAGAGATATCAGGAAGGAGGGGCAAGGGAAGCCCCTAAATAAGGTTGGAGTCTTCCTCAGCTTTTGGAGCTGAGGCCAGGTCCCACCAGGTGGTGGAGGGTTTCTCCCACTCCCTTCCTCGCTGCTAGTTTTGTCAATTTCAGAATCTTAGTAGTAGACAGAAAGCAAACAAGACAGTTCTAACTTTCAGAAGTGATTGGGCCTGAATCTTTGAGCTGAACCAAGAAGAGGCATGCCACTCCAGACTGGGCTGAACAAACTCCTCCCTCCTCCCACACCAGGAAGGAAATAAAGCCCTGCAGGAAGGAAGTGCTAGTCACAAGACCCAATTGCCACTCCCAGTTTCCCCTTCCCCCACCAACTGTCAGTCTTGTTTCCTTTCCACATAATCCAGGCAGAGATTAATGAGTTCTCAACCAGGAAGGCCAGTAGTGAGTAATCACAAGACCTCCTCCAAGATGGAAGCTAGTCTCTCCTAGAAAACTAGGAAAGGAGTCAGCCTTTCACTCACCCCATGAAGTAGTCCAGGAGTCAGAGTCCAAGCTGAAGCTGAGTTTCAAGCCCATCATCTAAGCAACAGTCTCCAGCTAAGCTCCCTCAAAGACTCTCTCCAGGCAGGAGACTAACTCCACAAGACTGATTCAAGCTGCAGGATTCATGGTTTTTTATGGTGATTCCTTGTCCCTGTCCTTCTTCACAGGGGCCAATCACAGTTTCCAAATTATCTAGGACTGCCCAGGGAGCAGTATCTGTGGGAACCAGTTCTCACCTTCTGGAGGGGTGAATACTCATCCAAAGGGTTCACAGATTTCTATCTGAGTTTCTGAGGGTATAAACTCTGATCAGAGGATCCACAAGTTTGGGACTGAGATAAAAGGGTGAAGATCTCTAAGTAAGTGACTTGTGGGTTCTACAAGTACCTTGCTAGCCAAGTAGGGTATTTAATCTTTTGTTGACTCAATTCAAAAGTAGACAAGGAAGAGTTAATCCTATCTTCACAATCTAAGTAGGGGTACTTAAGTTAGTGTTAACTTAAAATAGACAAGGGGAATAAAGGATTCCCTTTCATAGGTGCAAACTTTGAGAGAGCAAAGAATTCCCTTTTACATTACTATTACTATTATTAATTATTATTATTACCTATGTAGCAGAGACTAGGTGAGATGAAGTTTTATCTTTCTTTCTATCTCCAACATTTAACATCACACCTGACATAATATATAATTAAAATCCTTTTTAGCTGAGTATTTACTAGAGAAAATGCCAGTGATAAAGAATTTTCCTCCAGATTATCATGGGTGTTAATTATCCTTTTCTAGGCATTCTCTTTTCTCAATAAGGATCAATGTAAGTGAAGAATTCTGAATGGTGACACTCTAGATTTCACTGTTCTGATCTATGCAATGATAATGGATAAGATGATCTTGAATGTCTCTTTCAACTAACGGAGTCAATATGTGTATTCCCAGAATAAATACCTTGTTATCAACATGGAAAATTGTGGTTCAAATGAGATTAGGTAGGAATATACATAGAATACTAGGCAATAGTACCCAAGTAGTACTGATTTAAGGGTCTGTGCTAGTCTAAAAGAAAGCTTTTAGGTGTTTTCTTATGGGATATAGTACATGGTAAAATGGAAAGGACAATGAATTTGACATCAAAAGACCTGGATTCAAATTTCACTTTCAACACCGGCAAAACTCAGGCTCAATTTCCGGATTAATATAATGTGGATAATAACATTTCCAAAACCTATCTCATAACAGTTTTTGTGAGGAAAATATGTATAAATCATAAAAGATTATAGAGAAACTTTTTTTCAAAAGAATATTTACCACAGAAGGTAATCATTAATATATAGGCACCTAGAAAGCACAATCCTCTTCTCCCTCTATCCTACTTTAGATTCTGGGGAGATAAAAGGGAATTAGGTTCATAACTTAGCTCAGTTGCTATTCCAAGTCCAAATCCACTTGGGCTAGAGTTCCAGGAGCCCTTGCTTCTCATGGCTTCCTCTCTAGGCTGGACTGCTATAGTTCCTCTACCTCCAGTCCAGAATTCTGTCTCCAAGGTTACCATAGATTGAATTCTCTGGTCCTGTGGAGATGATCTCTGACGCCTGAAACTGAGGACAAACAACAGATAATTAAGCAAACACCACCAGATCCATTTCTCATAGTTGGTATAAAAGGAAAGAGACCAGGGGAAGGACCAGTCTTCCTCCCTCTGACCAGTTCAATGGAGTTCATGCTGGGTGTAACAGATAGGAGAAACTGAAAGGATGCCAGATAAAAGATGACAGAAAAGAGAATGAACAGTTCAGTCTGATAAGTTTTAAGATTGAGGCAGATGATCAAAGGAGGCTACTCATACTCATGTAGTAAAACACTCAGGTGGCTCCATGTTAGACAAACTGACCATTCTCAAGAGGCCCCTAAATGGCATCTCCATCTTAGGAGAACTGGGCATTCCTACAAAAGCACAGGTTGCACATAAATATGATATGATTATCTTCCATTAAACTATTTTCTGTCAGATGTAGCTAATGTGAAAATTGGTTTTGCTTGACTAGCTATAAAAATTGCTATCAGGTTTTGTTTTTATATTTTTTTCCAATAAGACTGGGAGATAGATCTAAAGACCAATTTAGGAATGTTTGGAGAGGTTCATCACCAGTTTGGACACAGAATAATGAAATTTTTAGTCATAGACTCTCTCAGAGCAAATTAATCAGGACGAAGCAAGATAATTCTATTTATTAAATTTTATAAGAAATATATATTTTTGCACCTAAAATAGCTCTCAGTATACAGTACCTTCTTTTTGCTGTAATCACTCATTTTACATGATGTGGCATTGAGTCTATAAGATTTTAATATATATCTGTTAATTCTTAATGAAACTGCATTTTGAATTACATTGGTTATTAGGTGTATTTTGACCAACAATCCAGTTTTTGAAGTTTTAGCATTAATAATAAATAATAATCTTTTCTTTAAAAATTAAAATTTTATTTTATTGTATACATAGTAGCCATCATTAACAACAAAAACATTTTAGCAAATACAAAAAAGTGGAAAATTATAAACTCTACATTCTTTAAAATTTGTTTAAAATATGTGAATTAAAAATGTGTGTCAATATAAATATCTGATTTTGAGTCCACTTTGAATTTCTTTTACTTCATTACTTTTTTCTCATGATTTTGTGACTTATTTTTAATGTAATCATAGCATGTATTATCCTTTTCTCTTTTTTCTCTTCACATATTTCTCCTCTATTCTTCATATATCCAATACAGTACATTACATTAAAACATCACAAATTATGCAGTCATTTTTCTCAATCACCACATTTGTGTTATTTGCAGTTATTTTATTATTACAAACACAGCTTCTATTGATATTTTCATAGATACATAGCTTTTAGCCCTCTCAATTAAGCCCTTTGGGTCCAATACTAATTATTATGTGATTCCTAGATTAATACACATGAACAGTTTTACAGATCTTAAAGTGTATTTTCATCTTATTTTCAAAAAAAAAACAATTCACAAATGATCTAGAAATGTAATATTAGGTCTTTTTCTCCATCTTCCTATCAACAATTTAATTTGATCATCTTTACCAGTCCAATTTTGAGATGATATATATTATCCAGAGCATATTCAACTACTTTGGTCCTTAGACTACAAATACAATCTGTTGACAGGACCATACTTTTCCCAAAACCAAGTCTTTCTGGCTTCATAATTAGCCAGTAGAACTTTTATTCTGATGGTACAATCCCTTAGGAATTCAGGATTACACCCATATTATTTATTAAAAATTTTTTTTTATTTAATCGATTAATTAAGGAAATTTTTCCATGGTTACATGATTCATGTTATTTCTCTCCCCTCCTCCCACTCTCGTCTTGTAGCCAACATGCAATTCCACTGGGTTTTACATGTTTCATTCATCAAGACCTATTTCCATATTATTGCTATTTGTAATATATCCCCATATTATGATGACTGTTAAATCATTTTCAGAAATTTCTAACTCATTGTTGTCTCACAAGATACCATGTTTGAATTATGTGTGTACTCAGGCTTAGATTTACTGCTAACCTCAAGCAGATATGTGGGTTTCCAATATGTGCTCTGAACTCAGGGAACTCCAAAGAAAACAATAGGATACAATAGGAAACAATAGGAAACAGCAGAGGATAGTTCACTATGCTAAAGGATCCTATACTAAATTGTTCCATAGTATTAAAATTTATGTAAAAGAACAAATGGAAATATATTTTATAAAGCCTAATAATTACTTTGATTTCAACTTCACTGATGGTATATTCATTTCTTTAATATTTAATGCTAGTGATTTGTTTTTTCTTTTCTTTTAAATCAGATTAACCAATTATTTATCCATTTTGATGATTTTTTTCATAAAACTAACTCCTGGACTGATTAATTAATCCAATGGCTTTCTCACATTCAATTTTATTCATCTTACCTTTAGTTTTTAGAATTTCTAATTTGGTGTTTAGTTGAGGATTTTTATTTTGTTCTGTTTCTAATTTTTTAAAATTGCATTCCATCTTCACTGACCTTTTCCTTCCCTGTTTTATTAATATAAGCATCTATAGATATACATTTTCCTCTAATTACTATTTTTACTATGTTCCAAAGGTTATGGCGTGTTGCCTCAGTACTATCATTCTAATGATATTATTTATTGTTTAGATAATTTGGTCTTTAATGCACTCATTTTTTAAGAGATTAGTCTCAAGTTAGTTTTTACTTTTTTTCTTATGATTCCTAATTAAGCATGATTTTTATTATGATTTGAAAAAGGTAAATTTTCTTCTCTTCATTTAATTATGCTGTTTTTGTCACTTAATATGTGGTCAGTGATCAATTTCCTTCTATTTCCATTGCCATTCAATTATCTCCAAATATTTATCATAATTACCATTTTTAAGATTTCCTTAACTTCTTTCTTTTTAATTTTTGTTTGCATTTATCTAATTCTGAGAGGGAGAAAATTACGATCCCTCACTATTATTATTTTGTTATCTATTTCCATCTCTAAAACCTATAGGTTTTCAATGGGATCTAAATCAAGAGAGTTTCTAGGCCACTGAAGCATATTTATCTCCATCTCTTGGAAAAATTTCTGAACTTTCCCCTTATAAGTACTTTGGTAAGATAGTGTTGCAACATTTCATCTTCATTTATGAATTTTGCTAATTCTAAATCAACTCCTTTTCTTAGACTTATAATTATCAAGTAAATCATTATCTCATTGGGAATAGGGCTTACAGATATGCTGGAAGTTTTAAAAAATCACATCCCATTTTGGGGATAGTAGAAGTTTTAAATGCCTAGATTGTAAAGATTCATCCAGGCTTCTTATTAAAATAATTTTCTCATGAGTTTGATTGAAAGAATGGATTTACTCAATGAAAATGATATTTTTAAAAAATCTTAGATGCACCATTTTTCCAAGGACAAGTATTTCTTTTCTGCCTTTATACAAATAGTAACTGTTTCTTTTTTTAAACCTTTACTTTCTAACTTAGAATCAGTACTAAACATCAGCACTAAGGCAGAAGAGGAGTAACTGGTGTACTATTTGAGTTAAGTGACTTGTCCAGAGTCACACAACTAAGAATTTTCTGAAGCCAGATTTGAATCCAGGATCTCTCATGCCCAGGTCTGGTTCTCTTTCCACTGATCCACCTACATGCATCACTATTTTTTAAATCCAACTTCAAGAAATCTACATCTCAATGCAAAAAGAAAAAGAAACCAACCTCTCAATATCACTATTAGACTTATTTCCTAAGGTAATCAGGGAAAAAGGAAAAGAACTTATATATTCTAAAATATTTATGACAGCTCTCTTTGTGGTGGGTGGCAAAGAAATAGAAACTGAAGGAATGCCCATCAACTGGGGGATGGCTAAATAAGTTGTGGCACATGGTTGAGATAGAATACTTACACCAAAAATGATATATAGGCTAATTTTGTCAATACATGGAAAGACTCACATGAAATTATGAAGAATAAAATGAGTAGAACCAAAATAAACCACATTATATACAGCACTAGAAATATTGGTTAAAGAATAACTTGCATACGTTCACCACCAAAGGAAGAATGCATAAATAGAAATAAGTAGGACATATCTTTAGCTTTAGCTGGTAGTTCAAAAGTCAGTTTGAGAGAACCAGAAATACTCTTTTTTTAATGATATCTTAGTAAATACTTTTCTTCATAGGTAATAAGAAAACTCTGTAATACTTTTATTTTGCTCATTATCTATGATTCTGGATTAGCTGAGAGGCAGTTACTTCCTATTATGCCCAATTATTGCTAATCTTGCCTGCTGAGAAAGTTGTAGTTCATTGGGCATCTTTTTCCCTCCTTAATTTGCCTCACTCTTGACTCCTGAAATTAGCTATTGCTCATTTATGGTATCTTTAGTAAATACCAGATAAAAGGCTATAAGTAAAGGTAAAATACTTTAAAATATGTATGAATATTCTTATGATTGATGCAAAATTAATAAACATATTAAAACATCTCCATGAGGTCTTTTAGTTGTTTGACTGTTAATAGGAAGGATAACAATGGTAGCTCATTAACTTAATTTTAGAAGGGTAGATTCACAATGAATACCCTTGAAACCTGAGCATAGTTATCCCTCTGGGAATGTGAACTACAAACCCATGAATGTTGAGTTAGGAAGCTCCAAGAAGAGGTATAATAAAGATAGTATGCCCACAAATATTATCCTCATAGGCAGTGGCCTGATTTTATGTAACATCTAAAGTGCCATGGAGACAGGCTTTATGTCAGTTAGTATATAGTTCTAGACTTTCACTTTTTCAACCTTGACTTGTCCTGTTTTTAGGGAAATGACCCTTTTTTTGCGTGTCGTAGACCCATCTATAGTGAAAGTCTTGAACCCTTTTAGAGAATAATGTTTTTAGATGAATAAAAGAATAAATAATATAAATAATATGAAAATAAAATGAATAAAAGAAAACATATAGGAGTACAAAGGAAAATGAAATACATTGAAATTATATATATGTGTATATATACGTATATATATATACGTATATATATATATATATATATATATATATATATATATATATATATACATACCCACAATGACACAGCCTTTCCTCTTTGTGGTGGATGCCCCAAAACTTATTTAACTTTCAATCACTTTCCTCTGCTCTGCTTTCTGCAAATGGAATGACATTTTAGTTCACTCTTTGGCACTGTAAGTCAGGAAATATGAGGCAAATAGCACCAATTAGTAGAGAAAAGTTAAAGTTTCATAGGATATTTGGTTTTTCAGTCAATCAGTTGCAGTCTTGGGTATACATCTTAGGTAGAGTCAATTCTCTTTATTATCCATCTTATTTCTGATTTCCTGCTTTTCACAAATTGTTTTTGAGAATGAGATTTCACTCTAAAGTCAATGGATTCAATTTTGTAAGTGGTAGATGTCTTCGTACTCAAAGAATCTATTTCTCCCAACCTTGGCATCAATTCAACATTCCGAACAGATGCATTATATTGAAATAACTTCCTCTAGGGTATGTCATCCACCCTAGCCTAATCTCAGGTAGAATCTTGCTGTGGATTTTACATGAGAACACAAATAACTTATATATCTACCTCCAAAGTTCTCCCCTCTGTAGATCATACTATTAAATATAGTTGGTACATACATAACTCATCCCTCTCATGAAGATTTTGTGCATGTATAGACAATTATGGAAACTCCACATTTCTCTTTCTCTGACCTGTTTCATTTGTTCTAATTGTTATAAAGTTATTCTACTACCTCATTACATGTCCTTAGTTTCACCTTCTTTAATGTTGACTATTCTTTAAGTAGTGGTCAATAACATGTAGTTTCCCCTATTAAGGTTGGGTGTTATGACTTAATCTTGCATGATCCCCTTCAACCTTGTTTTCCCAACATTTCTATGTGTCCACCATCCTCCCTCCAACTAATCTTCTCTGAGTCAGCCTTTCTGTGTCTCTCAAGGGAAAAGAGATTAACATTTGCAGATGGTATAATGTAAGAAGTCACTTCAGAGGAGATCATCTGGATTTTCACCATAGTCTTCCACAGAGCATATCTCAGTTTTGATGTCTACAAATAAGAGTTATCTCTGATGATTGGTATTTTCAGGCTTGCAATGAAAGGAAGATAGTTTTCATGGTAAGTAATGAAGGAGATGGTTTGAAGGACCTTTGGGGCCTTTCAGAGTTCCATAAGTAAAACTTTAGGTGATAGTTAAATTTCCCTATGATTAAAATTCCTTCCTCTGTAAGATGAGAATATTGGACTAAGAGATAGCTAATGTCTCTTCTAGTTCTAACAAATATTTATATTGGGTGGGTATGGCTATGCACATGTGTGTATACATGCACATATATATTTATCTCATCAATGAATCTATCTGTCTTTCTATCTATCTATCTATCTATCTATCTATCTATCTATCTATCTATCTATCTATGTATCATCTATCTATCCACACACAGGAAGACCTATGCTATGCTTTTTTTGGTAAACGATCCCCATAACCAAGTTCTGTAGTCTGTTTATTTTGCCCATTATCTCTGCTTCTGATTTATCAGGAAGCATTCATTTCTTTTTGCTCCCAATCTTTGCTGAGCTTTACCTGCTGAGAAAGTTGTAGTTCCTTTTGCAGCAACCTTATTTGGGGATCTTTCTATGTGCCTTAACCAGTCTCATGGGAATATTTTGACTCTTGAAAGTGGCTATTGCTCATTTGTGGTATCCTTGGGGAACGTTATGTGAAAGACATTTGGTAAAGGTAAAATACTTTAAAAATATGTATTAATGTTCCTATGACTGTTATACAATTAATGAATATTGAAACACCCACACAAAGCCCTTGAGGGAACTGGAATGAAAGCCTGTGTTTTTGACAGTTGTACCTTTGGCTCTGACCTTTTCTGCTATACTTTTTATCACAGTTGGAGATACCGAATGATGAGAACCAAGCCGGCTGTAAACATTATCTGAGTTAAGGGGTGCTATTTTAAGAACTCGATCTCATAAAATTCTGAGCTTGGCAACTTCTTTATTTCTTCCACAGAGCTCAGCTGAGCACCTTACATATGATAAGCATGAGACAAACATTTATTAAGTTTTTATTGATTGGATTGTATATAAAGTGCAATGAAAAAATCTGTTGTTAGAGATATTTCTTTCCCCTTTGATTTTGCCCCTAAAACTTGGGAAAAAATACCAGCAACAAACAATAATCTCAAAGTGTCAAATAGAGAATATGGAATGAAGTCAGATAAGCAAAGAAAGAGAAATATTCATTTGTGGGTTTGTTGTTCAGATTAGGCAAATTCTACCCTGGACCTTAGTTTCATCCTAAAAGGACTGGCTGATATCTGGAAAAGAAGTAGCTGTGTCTCAGTGGTTAAGTGATGGTTTAGAGTCAGGAAGATATGTTTTTAAATCCAATCTTAGATACTTCCTGGTTTTGTGATCTTGGGCAAGCCATTTAACCTGTGCATGCCGAGGATGTAGCTAGGTGACTCAGTGGATATAATGATGGGCTAGGAATCAGGAAGATCTGATTTCAAATCCAGCCTCAGACACTTCCTAGCCGTGTGTCCCTGGGTAACTCATTTGGTGTTTGATTGCCTGACAGAAAGGATCCACTATAGAAGGAAATGGCTAACGACTTTATGACTGAATGACTGAATAACAGCAACAAAGTCTCTGACAGTATTTCCAGTAATAGTAAGATGATGAAAAAGTATTTATTAAGCACCTACTATATTCCAGGTACTATGCTAAACTCTGGGGAAGAGAAGAAAGAAAAAACAAAAACAAACAATTCCTGTCACTAGATAGCTCACAGTTTAATGGGGGGAGACCAAATACAAACAAAGATGTGCAGACAAAATGGATGCAGACTAAAATGAAGATAATCAAAAGAGGAAAGGCATTAGCATTAAAGGAGATTTGAAAAGTTATCTTGTAGAAGGTAAAATTTTATCTGGGTATTGAAGGAAGCCAAAGAGCCAAGGGGTTGGAAATGAGGAAGGGATAGCCAGTCAAAATATAGTCAGAAATAGAATCTTTGTGAGAGAGATAACAAGGGGACAGACACCCTGTCATGGTATTACTGAAGAGGTGGAGGGGAAGGAGAAATGAAGTATAGAAAGACCTTAAAGGTAGAGTAGGCCTGGGTTATGGAGGATTTTTGAATGCTGAATCCTGAGCATTTGTATTTGCATTTGATTCTAGAGGTGCTATAGAGTTTATATCCTATAAATCAGAGTTTATAGGATAAAGGAATGACATAATCATACTTATGCTGTAGAAAGTTTGGTTTGATTGCTGAATGAAGTATGGAATGGAGTAGGAAGAGACTTCAGGCAGAGAACACAGTCAGCAGGCTATTGCAATGGTTTAGACTTGAGGAAATGAGGGTATGCACCAGGTTGGCGGCAGTGATACAGGAGATATGGGGGCTTATGCAAGAGATGTTGCTAAGGTGAAATGGAAATGCCTTGGCAACCAATTAGATGTGAGGGATGAGAATGAGGAGTTGAATGAAGATGGAAGATAGGTCATGAGCCCTGGTGACTAGAAGGATGGTGGTGCCTCTGACAGCTAAAGAAAAGTCAGGGAAAGGGAAGGACTTGGGGAAAAGATAATAAGTTCAGTTTGGGATGTGTTGAGTTTAAAACATCTATAGAACATCCAATTTGCAATGTTCAAAAACAGAGATGTAAGACTAGAGGTCAGGGAAGAGGTTGGAGTAGAATAAATAGATCTCGGAATGATTGGTATAGAGATTAAATTGAATCCATGGGAGGTGACCAACAAAAGACTACAGAAAGAAAAGAAGATCAGTGGCATATGGGGTGGTGTGGGTGCAGAGAATATCGACCATAACATTCTACCCTATTCTTCTCTGTCAACCAAATGTCATTTATTAACCCATTACTATCACCAGGAACTGTGCTAAGTACTGGGAATACAAAGAAAAAATGAAAATAATCTCTGCCCTTAAATAGACACATATAGATGCATATACAATTAACACAAAGTAGTTTATTTTGCTTTTTTTTTTCATTTGTGGGAGTAGGCATAATCCTGGGGAGGAGGAGTTTACAAAGACCTAAAGTAGGAGGTAGTCCTCTAGTTGAGCTTAGATGAAGCTAGAGATTCCAAATGGCAAAAATGAAGAGGAAGAACATTTCAGAAATATAGAATAGCCTGACTAATGGAATAGAGGTAGGAGATAGGATGTTGTGTGAAGGAACATTAAGTAGATGAATTTGGCTTGGATTTAGTATGTAAAAAGGAAGAATGTTTAAAAGATCTAGAAAGGTAAGTAGGAGGTACATTGAAGGGTTTTGAATAGTATAAGAGTTGATAATATTTTATTCTAGAGACAAAAGGGAACTATTGGAGTTTTCTAAGCATTCTATTCTAATCTAAATAAGGTGATGTTATTCCTAGTTCAGTAGGATAAAAGTATCTTCCAAACAGGTCAAAGATTAAAATAGGACTGAAGGAGTCAGGAATCTTTTCCTTTTATATATGAAAAACTGAATTCTAGAGAAGTTATTACTTGACCCAAGTTCTCAGTTCCACTCTTCTTTTTACTATACCATGTTTAAATACTTTATTTAAATACTTCCCACTATATTCTGGTCTATTCCAAAATTAGCCATATGTCTAAGATTAGAGGAAGCCAGGTGAGATGTAGTAAAAAGAACACCAATTTTGAATTCTGGCTATTACTTACTGATGGTGTGATCTTGGGCAAGTTTTTGGCCTCATAAATTTAGAACTGGAAGACTCAGAAGTCAGCTAGTTCCACACCCTGGCTTTACAGATTAGGAAAGAGGGAACCAAAGAAGGGAAGTTCTTGATGGTAATGAATTTGCAGATTTGGATTCAAACTCAGGTCCTCTTAATTCAAATTCAAGACTTTTTCCAAAATCCTACCCTGCCTCTTAACCTCTTTGGTTCTCATTTTCCATATTTGAAAAATGAGACAGTTCTACTATTTTGCCTATAAAATTCCATGATCACACATATTTGACAATATTAAAATGCAACCAACATTTTCCAAGGTCTCAATATGCATTTCATCTAATCACACCTGAGGGTCAAAGTTCACACTTTAAAAATGCAAAATAAATAGATGCAAATGTATTTATTTTTAACTAAAGGAACAAATTTCACAGTGGGAAAAAAAAGCACATAGCAATTCTGCCTTGAAAGAGTCACTGTGGAATAATATCAATTTGAAGGGATTTTCACAAACATTTGGAAGAAATTGCCACTTTGGAACATCCCACAGCATCCAGAATGTAATGTCATTTAAAAAACAATTAAAAATGCACCAATCTTTTCAGTTGAAACATTAAGCAAGCAAAGCACAATTCCCATGCAGATTGTTGGGACAATTAAACAAAACCAAGGAAAGTCCTTCGGATTGTACTTTCTTATACCTCTCATTCTTTGTCCACCTAAATTCTGCCAAATCTCATGGCTATCAGGAAAATGATGGGAAGGAAAACAAAACAGAACAAAAAAACACTCAATGACTTTACACAGGAAGATTCAAAGAGATAAGAAAATATTATAAAAGGTAAAGACATATTTTCATTTATTATTATCATCATGATCACAATTACCGTAAAAAATGAGCATCTTACAACATTTTTCTCAATACAAGAGGCTGAACAAAAGGATACAAACACATGATCTGTCTTTAGGGACTTAAAGTATGAGACAAGGAGTGATGGTGAATGGATTGACAATAGAGAAAATAAATTGATTACGTAAATAGATCACCAGTATATAAAGAGATAACAAGTGGGAGTGATTACATTAGGAATCTTCCAATCTGGAAGAGCTTCATAGAAGAAAAAGATCAAGAACTATTTATAATAGAGAAAAGAGGTTTGGAAGGTTAGAGTTAAAGAGAGGAGAGAATACAAGACGTTTCTTTCCTCTTGGAGGAAAGTGTGCTCACTCTATTCTTTTCTTTCTTTAGTATTATAAAAAAAAATTTCATTTGTGGTGGATTGAAGGAAGGGTCAATAGTTTGCCAAAATGTTTTCTTTAAATCTAACTTTCTCAGTATGAATTACTCTGATTATGAATAGTTCATTCAAACATCTTGGTCCCAATATATACCCAGTTAAAAAATATTCATCAATACTCCTCTCCTATGTCCCCAAGTCTTATTGATTACCAGGTGTAATGAATTAAGAAAAATAAAATGTAAAAGTCTTAAATAATGAGAATACATTGAATTTAGACTCTATAACTTCAAAAGGATCCCTAGGAGATCATCTCAAATAGCTGTTTGCAAGTAAACACCATAGTCATTTGAAGTGTGGGGTTAACAGTCTTGGAGAATTACAGGAATGAAAATTCCATACTTTCCTTTGCCATCCTATTCTAGCTCAGCATATTCATCAGTCAAGAAGTTACCACATTAGTTATCTAGAATGATGTTCCTACAAAAAATTTTGGTATTACTGAGGGAGTAATTTTGTGAAAAGAAGAGCAAGAAAATAGATAGTTCTGCTTTTGGTTCTCTCTCCTTTTCCTGCACACGAGTTAAATGTGACTGCTTTCAAAGCAATTCAGATTCCTGCTCTCATCAGCAATAATTCTGGTGTAGCAATAGGGAGGGAAGAATCAAAATGACAGGGCTTCTGTTCTTTTAAAATCCCACGCAGGTAAAATGTCTGCCAAGGAGAGAAACAGGAATTTCTAAAGGCAATGAGACCATAAAGTTCCAAGGAAAAAGAAACTTTTAAAATCATATGACAATTTCCAGTATGTGTCTGAAAGCAAAGGCAAAAAGAAGTAACCATTAGGGCCAACACCATGTGTTGGGCATAAGATAAAGGCCAAAAACTATATTTTGTGTGGTTGTGAATAGGGTTTGAATGCTGCCATTGAAGGATAATTACTCTCCGCCCTAAGGTAGGAGGAAATATTGGGTTATTATTGTCCAGGACAAGTGGCTATCACTGGAACTAGAGAGTATAAAAGGTTATTTGATTCTCAGAAGTCCCTTTTCTGGACATATGTATTTTGGTTTTACAGTCAATATGACGGCCTGTCTTGGAAGGAATACTTTGATGAAAGGAAGGCATTTGCTTGCTTCCTTGCATTCCTGTGTGAACAAAATAAGAGTTGGATAGAATGAGCCCACACATCATAGTAGATATTGTGCATAGACACACAATAAGCACTGAGGGTGATTAATTATCTGGCTACCTTTGTATCCAGTTTTATAGCAGAGGCTGACACAATCAGAATACAATAGACATCTGGGGACCAGAACAGAAGTATGAATGAAAGAGGTCTGAAGTGCATCTGGCACACATTACATAGAACAAATTTTGATTAGAATAAGAAAACTGTGAAACATTTGTTTTTCATTGAGTGCTTAGAAATTTATGCATGTAGTTCTTTCTTGCCAACTTTTTATGGATGTGGTATAATATATTAGTGTTTTAAGCTTTGAAGATCTGCTATATCGGTGGCTTCTTCACTGATTTAAATCAGTGTCTAGAATTTTGCTTTTAAAATCAAAGATATTATGGATTCTCATTGCAATCTAGATTACTGGTTAGTTTTCAGAAGAGTCCTTCTTCCCCATGACAAATTGTTTCTTACCTTAAAATATTCTATAGGATAGGGAGCATGTGTTTACTTAGTGAGTAGAGTATTTCCCTAAAGGAACAAACTTATCCAGTCCTTCTTTTCCTAAGGAAAGGGTCCATTGCATCTCCCCATATAATGTGTTAATTCAAATTCCCACATCTCACCTAGTTCCAATCTCTTCTGTATGTATGTATGTCACTGATTTCTCATTTCACTTATCTCTCATATCTGTCTATTATTCTACTCCCTGCTACCACTCTAATCCATGACCTCTTTTATCTTCCAAAGCTTATATTATTACAGTAGCCACATAACTGATTTCTCTGAGTGATCAATTCTTAAGATGTTAGATCCAGAAAGGACATTAAATATTTAGTTTGACCCTTTAGTTTATAGATGATTACATAAAGGCCTAGAGAAGTTAGTAAACTAACACCCCTAATGCCAAACCCATGAACTTTATTAGTGGCAGGTGATTATCTCTGCACTTCAATATGCTTTAGAGACATTATCCAAAGTGCCAAATTCAATGGATCAGTGCTCACATTAATGAAAATGCTTTCTTCCAAAAATAGAGATCACAACCCACCAACATATTCTTATCATGAATCGAATTTATTCATGTATTCACATAAATATTCCAAAGATTACATATACAATGCATTTGGAATCTTCCTCTAGGACTTTTAACATTATATTGGTACAGTGAGTTGTCCTTTTGTTATATCTTCCTCTTAATAAATAACTCATCAACCTAATTTTCTAATCATATAGCTCCTCGATTATAGAATTTAAAACCAAAGCTTTTGTACAAGTCAGCTTTGGTTATAAATACTACATATACCCACCATATATCTTTCCACTCTCATTTGGCTGACTCTTAATTTCAGTTCTTAAGAGACTGTAGGGCTTCGTGATTCACAGCCATATAGATGCCCCAAAAGAATGTGCTTTAATACTTTTATGTCTTACACAATTTTATATGTTATATAAATACCATGTCATACATATAAATTTCATATAATCACATATACATACACATCATATCATCATACATCATCGTATACATCATAATATCATAATCAGCTTACTTTCCCACCTTCTTTCAAAGTATATTCCTTCTATCTTATCTACTACTAAGAGTAATTTTTGAGAATTACAGATATCCCCTTTCCATGTAAAAATACAAACATTTTAATGTTAATCAGTCCCTTAAATTTTTTCTTTCTTATTTGCCTTTTTAGATTTCTCTTACTTTTCATGTTTGGATTTCAGATTTTTTGTTTAGATCTAGCTTATTCCTCAGAAATGTTTGTAACTCTACTAATTTATTGAATGCCCATTTTTTTCTTCTGAGAGAATATACTCAGTTTTGCTGGATAGGTGACTCTGTTTATTAAACTTAGATCTTTTGCCTTACTGAATATCATATTCCATGCCTTTTGATCTTCTAATGTAGAAGCCAATAGGTCCTATGTAAACCTGATTGTAGTTCCATGGTATTTGAATTGTTCCTTCCTGGCTGCTAGCAGTATTTTCTCCTTGGCATGCGTACTCCTTTATTCCTGGAAGTTATTGTTTGAGGATTTCTTTTTGAAGGTGATTTGTGAGTGCTTTCGAATTCAATTTTAATTTTTCTTGTTTGAGAATCTCTGGACAATTTTCTTTTGATAATTTCTTGTATTATGATGTCCACATCTTTTTTTTTATCATGACTTTCAGGTAGTCTAATGATTTTCAAATTATCTCTCCTGAATCCATTTTTCAAGTCATTTGTTTTTTTTTTTTCCAATAAGATATTTCATATTTTCTTCTGTTTTTTTTTTCATTTTTTTGGTTGTGTTTTATGGTTTCTTGAAATCATTTGTTTCTAGTTGCTCAATTCTAATTTTCTAAGGCCTGATTTTCCTCCTTCAGCTTTTGTTCCAACTTTTTTTATTTCTTCTTGCATTGTTTTCATTTCTCTTCCCTACTTTTCTTCTGTCTCTCTTAATTGGTTTTTTGAGCTCTCCCTGAATCTATGTCCAATCCATATTTTTCTTTTGGACTTTGTGTGTGTTTGCTTTGCTTTCACTGTCACCTTCTGTGTCTGTACCTTGCTCTTTTTCTCCATAAAAATTCTTGATATAGGTACTTTTTGGTTGTTTGCTCATTTTTCTGACCTTTTTATAAGTAGCCTCAGTTTTTTGGAAGGTTAGGGTAACCTCTTAAACTTCAGTCCTTCTTTGATGCTACTCTTAGCATTTTTTCTGTGTTCCTGGTAGTTTTGAAGGCTTGAGGGTTGAGAGTTCTGAAAACCAACTCCCACTGCTGATTCAAGAAACCCTTGATATCTTACAGGTAAACATGACAACAGTGTGGCCTCAGGACTCTTCTTGTCATTACCACCTACCAAACTAGACTACCACAAAAGGCCAATATGAATGAAGGGACTGCACAGTAGCATACAGCATTGAAGGTATATGGGATTTGGGCACTTCTACACTGTTAGGGAGTGAAATAGTTTCCACCAAAACATGAGCTGATCTACTCTCCCTCATCCCACCTATAGAGCCAGAGTCAGAGCCAGTGTGGTAGAATCAGTTAGAAAAAGAGGTGCAACACGGAAATGGGTTCGAGTCAAGAACACATGTGATACCCAGTGGAATCATGTGTCAGCTATGGGAGAGGTGGGGGGGCGGGGGAGGAAAAGAAAATGATTTTTGTTTCCAATGAATAATGTTTGGAAATGACCAAATAAAATAATGTTTATTAAAAAAAATAAAAAATTAAAAAAAAAACAATTTTGTCAAATGTTCAGAGCTGAGACTCTGAGTTTCATGACTGAGCTAGTACTCATCTTATTATATCAGTGTCAATAATTTTAAGTGGATAGATCACAGGCAGAATTCTTAGAAAAGAACAATATAAAAAAGGAGATAAAGGAAAGAATTTCAACTTCATCTACATGTACTAATTTAAAATAAATCCAATCTTATGGAAACTTTATGTGAAAAAAACTTAAAATTCTTGATGTCAATTCAAACTGTTGGACTTCTAAAGCCTATTAATGATTCCAAGTTGTTAAACTGAATTCAGTTTACTAAAGTCAAATAAAAAGTATTTGAAGTAATTCTAAAAAATAAGAAATGTTATAGCAAACATTAAAACAACTTTGCTTAGTGATTAATTTTTTTTTAAGGAGCACTATTACTTATTAAAAATGAGAGGATTTCTCTTTTTTTTCACTCTTTAATTTTTTATTTTAAAAATTTTTTCCATGTTTACATATTTTGTTTTCTTTTTTTCACCTCTTTCCTACCTCCTCCTGGATCTAATGTGCATTTCCACTGGGTTATAAGTGTTATCACTTATACCTATTTCCATTTTATTCATTTTTACAATAAAGCAATCTTTTAAAACCAAAATCCCAAATCATATCCATATAAAAAAAAGAAAAAGAGGTGCTTGGCAGCTGACAAAGACCACCAAAGACCTACCCATAAGAGAAGATAGATATGAGACCCCAGCATACTAAAGAGCTCAGAACTTGGGTTCACAAGCAGAGATAGCACAGAGAAGGACAGCAAACAATAGAAGCTGAGGGGACTTGAGAGGTGGCCATCAGGCAAAAACCATGGCAAACAATGCCCAGGAAAAAATAAAAAAAATAACTTCCAACACCAAGAAGAACAAAAAAAAAGGCACTGACTCTGGATAATTTTTATGGAGGAAATATCCAGACTACAGAGGAAATAGCAGAAGAGGACATACAAATAAATGCATCTAAACCTTCCAAAAAATGGAAATTGACCACAAACTCTTGAAGAATTTAAATTGCAGCTTACCAAAAAGATGGAAGAATTTTGGCAAGAAAAGTGGAAAATAGTTAAAAAATAAAATAACAGTTAAAAGGACAGGAACTCCCAATTGTAGAAATAGCTGCAAGCCATGAAAAACAGGATAGACCAAACAGAAATGGAAAATCAAAAGATCATAGCAGAAAACCAATCTTTAAAATCCAGAATTAGGCAATTGGAAGCCAATGAACCTGCAAGAGAACAAGAATTAATAAAGCAAAGTCAAAAGACTGACAAAATAAAAGAAAACATAAAATATCTCATAGACAAAATGACAGATCAGGAAAACAGATCATGAAGAGACAATTTGAGAATCACTGGGCTACTTGAAAATATAGAAAACAAGAAATCTTGACATCATACTACAAGCAATTATAAAAGAAAACTGCCCTGATATTCTTGAACAAGAGGGCAAAATAGACATTGAAAGAGTTCATAGAGCATCCTCTACACTAAATTCTCAAAAGACAATCCCCAGGAACATAATTGCCAAATTCAATAGCTTCCAAGCTAAGGAGAAAATTTTACAAGAAGTCAAAAAGAAACAATTCAGATATCAAGGAGCAGCAATCAGAATTACACAAGATCTGGCAGTTTCCAAACTAAAGGACCCCAAAGCTTGGATTATGATATCCAGAAAGACAAGAGATTTGTATCTTCAACCAAGGATCACTTACCTATAAAAACTGACTATATACAGCCAGGGGGAAGTATGGCCATTCAACAAAATAGAATATTTCCAAATACTTATAAGGAAAAGATCAGTAGTAAGCTGAAAATTTGATATCCAAATACCATAAATCAAGAGAAACATGAAAAGGTAAATAAGAAAGAGAGGAGAAAGGAAAAATATTTTTTATTTAAATTTTTTTCTTTAAGGATTTTAATAAGATCAAATTGTTTATATTGATATATGGAAAAATGTTATTTGTAACTCTCAAAATTATATTCACTATTATAATAATTAGAAGAATCATGGGGAAGTAGAAGATGGCACCAAGAACTACTAGAAGTAATAAGATAAATAGAATAATCTATATCACACAAAGAGGCACATGGGAAGGGAAGGGGAAGAATACTCTTATTAGAAGGAGAGGAAGAGAGTGCTAACACGTAATACTTAAACCATATTCTCAGTGAAATCAGTTCTGAGAGGGAAGAGCATCTAGATCCATTGTGGTATCAATTTTGGTCTTACCCTACAGGGAAAGTGAGAAGGGAAAAACCAAGGAGGGGGGGTGGGGCAGAGAGTTCAAAAAGGGCAGGAGAGAGAGAGAGAGAGAAATGAACTTAACAGAACCTAAAAAATAATAAGAAGGTAACAAAAAAGGAGGGGGCAGAAAGGGAAGTATAAATATGGGGGTTAAGGAGACTGATTAAAAGCAAACCACTGTTTTAAAAAGATATACCAAAGGAAAAAAGGGAAGAACTAGGAGAAGATATCAAAATGTTGGGGAATACACAAGTGGCAATCATAATTTTGAATATGAATGGGATAAACTCACCCATAAAATGAAAGCAAATAGCAGAGTGGATTAGAAACCAAAATCCTACCATATGTTGTCTACAAGAAACACACATGAGGCAGGTAGACAGATACAGGGTAAAAATTAAAGTCTGGAGCAAAATCTATTGAACCTCAACTGAAAAAAAAATAAGACAGAAGTTGCAATCATGATATCTGAAAAAACAAAATTAAAAATAGATCTGATTTAAAGAGATAGGGATGGAAACTAAATCCTGATAAAAGGCAGTATAGACAATGAGGAAATATCAGTAATCAACAGGTAGGCACCAAATGGTATAGCATTCAAATTTCTAAAGGAGAAACCAGTAGAGTTGAAGGAGGCAATAGAAAGTAAAACTATACTAGTGGGAGACTTGAACCTTCCTCTATCAAATCTATATAAATAAAACCAAAGAAAAAATGGGAAAGAGGCAAGAGAAGTGAATGAAATCTCAGAAAAATTAGAGGTAATAGATATATGGAGAAAGATAAAGAGAGACAAAAAGGAATACACCTTCTTTTCAGCAACACATGATACATTCACAAAGACGGACCATATAATAGGCCATAACAACATGACAAACAAGTTCAAAAAAGCAGAAATAATAAATGCAACCTTTTCAGATAATAATACAATAAAAATAACAATTAGTAAGACTAGATGGAGAACCAAATCAAATGTTAATTAGAAATTAAATAATATGATTTTCCAAAAATTGTTAAAGAAGAAATTATAGAAACAATTAATAATTTCATTGAAAAAAAGATAATTATGTGACATCCTTTCAAAATTTATGGGTTGCAGCCAAAGCATTATTCAGGGGGAAATTTATATCCTTGAATTCATATATTAACAAATTAGGGAAGGCAGAGGTCAATGAATTGGACAGGAAAATCAAAAAAATTGAAAGTGAACAAATTTAAAATCCCCTGATGAAAACTGAATTAGAGATCCTAAAAATTAAAGGAGAAATTAATAAAATCAAAAGTGAAGTAACTATTGAATTAATAAATAAGACTGGAAGCTAATATATTGAAAAAATCAAATAAAGGAGACAAAGTATTGGTCAATCTAATAAAAAAGGAAAAAAAAAACAAATTAACAGTATCCAAGATGAAAAGGGAGACCTCACTTCTATGGAAGAAGAAGTTAAGGCAATCATTAAAACCTATTTTGCCTAATTATATGGCATGAAATATGGCAATCTAGGTGATATGGATGAACATTTACAAAAATATAAATTGCCTAGATTATCAGAAGAAGGAATAGAATACTTAAATAATCCAGTATCAAAAAAAGAAATTGAACAAGCAATCAACGAGCTCCCTGATGAAAAATCCCCTGGGCCTGATAGATTTACAAGTGAATTCTATCAAACATTCAAAGAACAACTAATTCCAATACTATGCAAACTATTTGACAGAAAAAGCAAAGAAGCAGTTCTACCAATCCTTTTTGTGACACAAATATGGTACTGATTCCAAAGCCAGGTAGGTCAAAAACAGAGAAAGAAAATTACAGACCAATCTTCTTAATAAACATAGAGGCAAAAACTTAAATAGAATACTAGCAAAAACTCCAGCAAGTGATCACGAGGGTTATTCATTATGATCAGGTGGGATTTATACCAGGAATGCAGGGATGTTTCAATATTAGGAAAACCATCTACATAATTGACCATAACACCAAGGAAACCAACAAAAACACATGATTATCTCAATAGATGCAGAAAAAGCCTTTAACAAAATACAATACTCATTCCTATTAAAAACACTAGAAAGTATAGAAAGAGAAGGGCCTTTCCTATAAATAACAAACAGTATCTGAAACCATCAGCAAACA
The DNA here is from genome assembly GCF_027887165.1 of Monodelphis domestica. Classification (NCBI taxonomy): domain Eukaryota; kingdom Metazoa; phylum Chordata; class Mammalia; order Didelphimorphia; family Didelphidae; genus Monodelphis; species Monodelphis domestica. The sequence goes on along the minus strand of NC_077230.1, from coordinate 138,962,756 downwards.
TCATCTGCAATGGGGATAAACTAGAAGCCTTCCCAATAAGATCAAGAGTGAAGTAATGCCCATTATCATCTCTATTATTTAACATTGTACTAGAAACACTAGCAGTAGCAATTAGAGAAAAAAAAGAAATTGAAAGTATTTAAATAGCCAATGAGGAGATCAAGCTATCACTCTTTGCAGATGATATGATGGTCTACTTAAAGAATCCTAGAAAATCAACTAAAAATCTAGTTGGAATGATCAACAACTTTAGCAAAGTTGTAGAATACAAAATAAACTCACATAAGTCAGCAGCATTTCTATATATCTCCATCACATCTCAGCAGCAGAATTACAAAGAGAAATTCCATTCAAAATGACCTTAGATAATATAAAATACTTAGGAATCTATCTGCCAAGACAAACATAGGAACTACATGTACACAACTACAAAACACTTCCCATACAACTAAAACTAGATTTGAGCAATTGGAAAAATATTAACTGCTCATGGGTAGGATGAGTTAACATAATAAAAATGACCATCCTACTGTAATAATTAAAATAGTGGTTGGCTTAAATTGTGACCACAGAAAATATGTTTTCAAGACAGTGTCTTGTTTTTAAATCAAATATAAGGTGGTTGCCAGGGAAAAATTCCCAATTATTAAATATACCCAAGTCAGCTGGGTTTTATAGAGATTTTAATTAATACAAATGAGGAATTAAAGAAAGGGAGAGAAAAAGAGAAAGGAAATAATGAGAAAAAGATCGGCCGGCCCAGGCCAGCCCTGGCCAACCCAGGCCCAAGTCCTAAGAGAAAGATCAGTCAGTCTTTTATCCACTCACCACAAGATTTGTCCAAGCAAAGATTCTAGTGTTCAAAGAGACACCAGTTCAGCTTTGTCCAATTCAGCTTTCCTAGCTGACTTTCCTGAGAGAGAGAGACCAGAGGTACAGAGTCTCCTCAGAGGGAGTTCCAGGGAGAGTCCCCCTCTCTCATTTTCTCCTCTCCTTTTAAAGGGAATTTTCTCCTATGTCACCTCCCCTAAGTTCTCACATCTACCAATCACAGTAGACATTTTCCAAAGGACAGACCATTCTTAATTTACACCTAAGAAGACTTGAACTTTTGATTAAGTTCACACCTGAAAAACCTCTGAAAAAACCTCTTTGCTCCTTGTAAATTCACAAGTTGCCTGACCTTTATAGGTACTTAGCACCCTTTTGTATTAGATCTAAAAATAGGCACAGCTTAAGAACTTTTGCCTTACTTTTCCTCCCAGAAGGCTTCCATCTTTTTGGTCATTTCTGATTCAAATTCTTCATAGGTTTGTGGAGAGTTTCCATTTCCTTTGGAAGGTTTTGGAGCATTTTCTTTTATATTATCTTCTGTCTGCTCTGTATTTTGTATTTTGGCTCCATAGAATGTGTCCAAAGTCGCCCCTTTCTTCTTATTTTTCTTGGTATTTTGGGGCTTCTGTGGTTCTGTGGAGTTTGCCATTTCTGAATGTGGAGGATTAGTTTTTCTTGTCTCTTTCTGGTGTTCAGGGGCTTTAGTCCTGGGCAGATAGTTCTATGAGCTTTCCCTGGGTTAAACTGAATATGCCTCACTGGAACTGGAATGGAAGGGTCGGACCACGAGGCCACACTCTCCCCCTGGCTCGATTTCCGGAAGTTGCCTTCAGAATCGCTGGCCGTGAGGCTGTTTCGTCGGCCTGCGGGGGGATGGGCTGCCGCTTCCCCAAGCTCCGAGAGCACAGACTTTCACTGAGACTTGGATAGCAGGATCCAGCCCGTGAGGCTGTCTTGCCCGCCCTGAGGGTTGCTGTTGTTTTGACCAGCTCTCTGCAGCGGAGGCCCCAGGCAGTAACTTTCACCCCGACCTACCGGCTCTTTGCAGCGGAGGCCCCAGGCAGTAACTTTCACCCGGACCTACTGGCTCTTTGCAGCGGAGGCCCCAGGCAGTAACTTTCACCCGGACTGGGACTTGGGTAGAAGACCCTGAGGGTTGTTGTTCCTCAGACCCTGCTCTCTGAGCCCAGCGTGGCTGCCGCTTCCGGGAGCCTTGGACTCTGCGCTCCTACCCCTGAGGTCCGAGGGATCTCGGGTTCTGGCTTTTAAGGGGAGCCGTACCTTTTGAACCGGGTCCAGGTCCAGGAGGAGGGTTCCCAGGGTCTGTGCTGTTGATCGTTTTGAATTTCGGCGCCTTAGGAGCTTCTAGTTTGAGATCGGTCGGGAAGGGTTTTCCGGAGATCTGAACTTCAGCTTTCTCTAAGCCGCCATCTTAACCGGAAGTCCGAACTTTTGCCTTACTATAAGTATGGGTTTAAGTATTTTTCATTGTTCAGCAAGGAGTTTCTTTCCCTAAAGCAGGCTTAAGTAGGGGTGGAGTAGAGGTCTCACATTCCTGATCTAAGTTCCTTCATTGTTTAAAATGGGGAATGGTCTTAACCAAATCTTATGAAGTAGGGTATGAGAATTTTTAAGGTTCACACTACCCAAACTTATTTACTTATTTAGTTCCATACTCTTCCAACTACCAAAAAATTATTTTACTAAATTAGGAAAAAAAATAACAAAGTTCATTGGAAGAACAAAAGATCAAGGATATCCAGGGAATAATGAAAAAAAATGCAAAGGAAGTTCACCTAATGGTACCAGATATCAAACTATACTGTAAAGCAATAGTCATCAAAATAATATGGTACCGGTTAAGAGCCAGAAAGGAGAATCAGTGGATTATACTTTGGGTAAGTGACCTCAGCAAAGCAGTCTATGATAAGCCCAAATATTACAGGTTTTGGGACAAAAATCCACTCTTTGACAAAAAATGCTGGGATAATTTGAAGATAGTATGGGAGATTTTGGCTTTGGATCAACATCTCATACCCTACACCAAGATAAAATCAGAATGGGTGAATGACTTGAATATAAAGAAGGAAAGTATAAGTAAATTAGGTGAACACAGAATAGTATACTTGTCAGATCTTTGGGAAAGGAAAGATATTAAGACCAAGCAAGAGTTAGATAAAATTACAAAATGTAAAATGAATAATTTTGATTACATTGAATTAAAAAATGTTTGTACAAACAAAACCTATGCAGCCAAAATAAGAAGGGAGGCAACAAATTTGGAAAAAATCTTCATAACAAAAACCTCTGACAAAGGTCTAATTACTCAAATTTATTAAGAGCCAAATCAGTTGTATAAAAAATCAAGTCATTCCCCAATTAGTAAATGAGAAAGGGACATAAAAAGGCAATTTTCAGATAAAGAAATCAAAACTATTAATAAACACATGTAAAAGTATTATAAATCTCATATAATCAGAGAAATGCAAATCAAAACAATTCTGATGTACCACCTCACACCCAGCAAACTGGATAACATGGCAGCAAAGGAAAGCAATGAGTGTTGGAGGGGATGTGGTAAAATTGGGATATCAATGCATTGTTGGTGGAATTGTGAATTGATCCAATCTTTCTGGTGGGCAATTTGTATCTATGCCCAAAGGACACTAAAAGACTGTCTGCCCTTTGATCCAGTCATAGCATGGCTGAGTTTATACACCAAAGAGATAATAAGGAAAAAGACTTGTGCAAGACTATTCATAGCTACACTCTTTGTGGTAGCAAAAAATTGGAAAATGAGGGGATACCTTCTGATTGGGGGATGATTTAACAAATTGTGACATTTTTTGGTGATGGAACACTATTGTATCCAAAGGAATAATGAACTGGAGGAATTCCATGTGAACTGGAATGACCTTCAGGAAGTGATGCAGAGTGAAAGGAGCAGAACCAGGAGATCATTGTATACAGTGACTGATACACTGTGTTACAACAGAATGTGATGGACTTTTCTAGTAGGATCAATGCAATGATCTAGATCAATTTGGAGGGATTTATGAGAAAGAACACTATCCACATTCAGAGGAAAAACTGTGGGAGTAGAAACATAGAAGAAAAACAACTGCTTGATCACATGGCTCAATGGGGATATGATTGGGGATATAGACTCCAAATGATCACCCTAGTGCAATCATCAATAATATGGAAGTAGATTTTGATCAAGGACACATGTAAAATGCAGTGGAATTGTGTGTCGGTTATGGAAGGGAATGGGGGAGGGGAGAGAAAGAACATGACTTGTAACCAGGGGAAAATATTCTAAATTGACTAATTAAATAAAATTTTGAAAAAAAAGAAAAGAAAAGAAAAAGAAACCGTGAGATGCTTATAGCTTAAAGACTTTCCTCAGGATTGGAGGTAAGCTTTTGGTCTTGCTCTAAGCTGATCAGGTCAGAAACTACACAATTTCTAGCCTCAGGTTTAGGTGTAAGATTTTTTGTTCTCATTGTATACTTAATCTAATTGGGCATAAGGTTGATTGCCCTTCCCGAACTTCCACTTTGGGCTATCTGTAAAAAAGATGCGGATTCACCTCTAACCCACCAACTACCCTAAATTGGAATTTGTATTCTTAATCCAAGCCAAGACTGGGACTCCAGACTTTGCTCTGGGCCCACATTGATCAGCCTTCCCCACTGGTTTAGAATTTCAAGGAGTATGGGTTGATTGGACTTCTATTTGGCCAGGCAGGGTCTCAGAATCTAAATGTTGGCTTGCTTTTAGGTTCCAAATCTGGAACATCAGATGTGGGGTGGGTGTGTATGACTTGCTCTTGCCTTGTTCTTCATTCCTTGGAATAATCTTCTGCTGACTATGCTCCCCTTTCACCCTAGTGCCTAGCTTTTTCTTTTCTTGAAAGGTGTTTACTCTATCTCCTTGTTGGTTCTTTCTCTCCTATATTCATTTTGAGGCATTATTTTAATATAGGTTGGAGAGGATTCTTGTGGTGACCGTGAGCTTCTTTGCTTTACTACACCATCTTGGCTCAGCCCCCAGAACTCAAACATAATTTTTTACTAATTCTTAGCATATTTTCTCTGTCATACTCAGGTCCATCTCTGGGCTAGCTGCCTCATAACCAGATAATTATTTTTTTTATCTGTGATGAAATCATCTTACTTTTCCTTTTCCCAAATCCAAACACTTCTCACTTCCCTCCAGGTCATGCTGCAGCCTGCATTAATTTCCCTTTTTTCTGAAGTATAGCCTCCGAGGTTGGACAAAACTTATCTAAATCTACATCATGTAGTTTCATTTTTATCCATAAAACACCTTATATTTGCTATTATTTCATATGTTAGTTGGAAATTCCCATAATGGAGAGTGGTCCAAAATAATGGACTTGAAATGATGGCCAAAATAATGGCTTGAAACTGAGGTAGAATTTATAATTGATATAGTAATAAAAAAGGTAATCATTGAAAGAATTTGAGCACAATTTGACAGGATAAATGAGAACAATAGGGGATACTGTATAGAGAGAGGAGAGTGTTTTCTCCATGTACATGTAGAAAGTTGAGAAGAGGCAAAGGAATCATTGAACAGAGAGGAAGAATGGTCAGAGAGAGTTTGAAAGCCAAGAGAGTACAAGAGAAAAGAACATATTAAAAAGGAAGGGTACTCAACAGTGCCAAATATTGTAGTTCTAGGTGAATGAATGCTGAGAAAAGATCATCATGTTTGGCAATTGGGAGCATACAGACTCATGGTATTTAGAGAGGAAAGAATACTTTAAGGTTATATAATTCAACTCCCTAATTTTACATGTTTCAAACAGATATCTAGAAACATTAATTGACTTTCCTAATACTGCACAGGGATTAAATAGTAGTTGAGGTGAGAACTGAGCCCAGATTGTCTGACTTTAAATCTAGGGCTTTTTTTCATTAACTATGCAATTTTAGTTAGAGTAGTATGGACAGAATGGACAGAAACCATATTATAAGACCTTGAAGTGGTAATAAAGTAGAAGTAAGAAGTTTTGCAGAAAATGAGAAGCAAGCAGGGTCAAAATATTTTTTGAGTGTGTATATACATACATATAATATATGCATATATATATGCGTATGTGTGTGTGTGTATTTTAAAATATAAAAACCTGAACAAGTGTATGGGCAGAGGAGACAGAAGCAGTGGAAAATTAGAAACTGAAAATGAAAAGATATAATTTATATTGGGACATGGTAGCATTGGAGGTGATATTAAAGGGATAAGATAATGGGCATAGTAGGAAAGGAGAGAAATTTCTGCTTTATATAGCCAAGAAAGGTTAGAAATGAAATAGAATAGATGAAGATTCAAAGATACTTTGGGGTCTTGGAGAAGGAAAGTACTGGACTTCATATCAGTAAACTCCATTTTTCTCAACAAAGTAGGTAAATAAATCTGTTGACAGTGTTTGATAAGAATCAGGGTTGTGGCTCGAAGAGGGTGAAAAGTTTTGTAAGAATCACTATAGATGATATAAAAATATTTGATAATAGTTGAAAAAGAATATTGTTGAACAATAATATAGGACCAATTGAACTTTAATAGTATAACCAAAATGGTAGAGGGCCTTGAGCTAATACCACATATGAATCAGTTGAAAGAGATGGTAATGTTTGGCCTGAAGAATGGAAAATATTCTCCTGTATGAGTTTGGGGTGGGAGGAGGACTGATAATAGGGGAGGTTATAGAACAGATGAAGTATTACATTTGCCCATTTTAACTCTGGTTAGAACTAGGCGTAATGAGAAGATGCTATGGAAAAGCAGATTTTGACTCAATATAAGGACAAAATATTCAGAAGTATTAGAATCACTTAAAAGAACAATGTGCTACCTGGACTAGCTGAAGGTTTTCCCTCACTCAAGGTCTTCAAGAAAAGGCAGGATGAGATGCTATGGAGTATGTTACAGAAGGAATTCTTATTTAGATACCTCTTGGATCACATAGATTTTTCAAGATTCTATAATTCCATTATGCTGAGCCCAGTCTGCTTAATTGTGTGTGTGTGTTTGTGTGTGTGTATGTGTGTTTGTGTATTTACCAACAACATAATAATAGGAAACCTGGAGTAGAGAAAAAAAAGTGTTTATGGGACAATAAGTATGGAGGGCCAAAGAGGTGACTTCATATGCAAAATGAAGGAATTTACTAGATAATCTAACTCCTTTACAGCTCTGAAATTTAATTTGAATTTATTTGGAAATTAGTAACTAATTGAGATTACTGACCATGGGGAGTCTTTGAACATAGAGACAAGTGAAGCTATGAAGAGATGCAGTGGGCTGGGGAAATAGTAATAATAACTGCAGCGATAATAGTTAATATTAATATAGTACTTTAAGGTTAACAAAACACTTACTTAACATATTGTCTCCTCCATCATCACAAAAACCCTGTGAGGTGGGTACTATTATGTGAAGTTCAACATAAAAAAGAAGATGAAGAGAAAGTTCATTAGAATTGAAGGGAGAATAGTAGAACAAAAATTGTGTTCAGAGATATGATCTTCAAATTTTTAGATTTTTAGGGGCAGCTGGGTAGCTCAGTGGATTGAGAGCCAAACCTAAAGATGGGAGGTCCTGGGTTCAAATATGGCATCAGACACTTCCTAGCTGTGTGACCCTGGGTAAGTCACTTAATCCCCATTGCCTAGCCCTTACCACTCTTCTTCCTTGGAACAAATACATAGTATAGATTCCAAGGCAGAAGGTAAGGGTTAAAAAAAATTTTTTTTTTAGATTTTGGAAGTGATGCAGGTCTGGGTGCTAGTGAATCTATGCTGTAGTTACATGTGAATTAAGTAGGGTAGGTGTCAAAAATCACAGCTGAAATGTTAGAAGTATTAGACTATATATCTATATGAAGTCCTGGTCCTCCAAACCCAGCTACGATGGTCTGGACACGTCGTCCGCATGGACCCACAGCGAATACCAAGACAGGCATTCTATGGTGAACTGTCAGCTGGACTCAGGAAACAAGGCCGACCAAAGAAAAGATTCAAGGATCAGCTAAAGTCCAACTTGAAGTGGGCTGGCATGACACCAAAGCAACTAGAACTCGCTGCCTCTGACAGAAGCAGCTGGCGAACCCACATTCACCATGCTGCCACCACCTTTGAAGATGAGCGACGTCGATGTCTTGCTGCTGCGCGTGAATGCCGACACCAGGCCACAACCGCACCTCCCATAACAACTGGATTCCCAGGCCCCATGTGCCACACACTGAGCCTCAGCCTTTGGACTCCAAAGCCACATGAGGGTACATCAATAGATGATAAGGCACAAAGACAATCGTCATTCTCGGTTCCAAGAGACTACTGCTATATTTATATATGGTCAGGAGTGATGTGTCCTTATGATCTGAAAAATCCAAATAAAATTTTTGGATTCTCTCTTCATACCAGGGAAGAAGTCCAAATTTTACTTTTTTTTTTTGAGGTGTTTATAGTGTCTTATTGTAAAATTTGGGTTACATTTTTGGTTATAAGATATATGTAGGGCAATGGTAAGGCATCTCTACATTTGTGTGTCATCTGGTGGCTTTTGAATTCTTTTCACAAACTAATTTTTTACTTATTTTTAAAAAGGAATCTTATATAGTTATGTTATGTGTTCATGCTATAAAATACTATACATATATTTTATATATTTCTGAGTTTCTAAACTTTTTCTCTGTCACCTGCTGGTGTCATGTCATCTGTGGCTTCTGCAAAACTCCCCCCAAATTCCCATTTAATTTCTTATGCAGATTCTTGATATTTCAAAACCACTACAGGGAAAACTGAACATGTGTAAGAGGTACCTGTTGGTTGAAACTGGAAAAGATCTCAAGAATTAACTAGAATGGAAGACGATTATCCTTTTGCTAAAATTCTTGAGGAAGGTAGAGGTCTGTATAGATGACTGTGGAGGACTTAAAGACTATGATGTAGATAGAGTGATAAAATCATATCATAGAAGTCAAAAGAAGAGAAATGTTGAGTGATAACAGGTAAACAATGTCAGAAAAGGACCACAAGGAAAAAAAAAACCATATGCTAATCTTTCTCATATTCCTAAGAAAAGGAAAATAGATTTTTATTGAAGAGGCTTATTAGATGAATGTTTTCTTTTGGGAAAAGCAATTTTCCATTATTGCAAGAAATGAGAAGAAATCTTTGGTCAACAGTTTTAATGTGAAAGAAAAAGATAATGATTTTAATAAGTAATAATTTCTAGAAGAGGGTCAGACAGAAATGAAATTGCTTAAGGGAAAGTCAGATTGAGCTGGATACAGGAAAGTATAGGGCAGGAATTATTAGGGACTTAGTGTTTCTACTATAGTGGCAATTCTGGAAAATGGGGATTAGAAAAGTGGAAGGTTGGAATGTAGAGTGGAGATGCAGATGTGCTGGTGGTGAAAAGGAAGGCTGATAACTCTGCAAATACCTATGTAGCCTCTGCAAGATTCTAATGTGGTTTTTAGACCCTCAAACACTTGTTGATTTAATTCATAGTAAGAGTTTACTTTTTTACAGCCATAATTAGACAGGAGAAATGGAAATCCACACAAGTACAGTCTTCATGTCCACACATATTATACACTGTGGCTTGTTAGGGCATAACAAAATATAAGGAAATAAGTTGGTGTGTTTTTAGTTATTTATGTTACTGCAATTAAAAATCCAAAGGAGATTTGTTTGAGGTCATTTGAAAATATTTTTTCAACACTAGGGAGAAGATATGTCCTAAAGATATTTAGAAAATTTCACCTCAAAACACAAAGCATAAAGTTGAGTTTCTGTAAATTTGGACATCCAAAGATTTGTTCCCAATTCAAAAAGTACTAGAAGTGGAGTCTAAATCATTTTCCCTCCTTACTTCTCACCTACTCATGTTGGTTTGTATATTTGTGTGTGGGAAGTAGGAAGTATGTCATCAGAAATATGTAAAGGGAATGAATGATTATCACTCTGGGCATTTATACAGCTCAAGAGGAGTGAGGGGAAAGAAAATGATAAGAACCTTGAAATTCTGTGTGGGTCTTTTCCCACTGTGTCTGTTTCTGGCCCCATAGTGCAATAGGAAGGGATTGTAACATTCCATTCTGTCCACAGGGAACACTGAGACAGCAATCATAACTAATAAATCACAAGAAAACCAAACTTACTGAAGAACTTTGTCTTTCCTAACTATTAAATAGTATTGGCTTCCTCACATTTGACAGATACAAGCCTGAATGTGTATGTTGTAGCAACGAAAGGGAATTCTAGCAAGAGCCTGGATTCCAAGCTACTGGGTCGGGGTTCCAAACTATTGAAGAGACAGTTTTTCCACTAGCACTCTGGAGGTGCAAGTTGAAGGAGAAAGGTGTGTGGTTGAGACATCCTGGAAATCCATCCATCAAACTAGCCTTGGGGATTTACTAGCTGTGGTGAGAGAGTATCTCCAGTCTTCCTGGTGGATAGCAGGACTTGGGGAAAAGATCTCTAACTTGCTGGGACATCAGAAGACATCAGCTGGACTCCTGTACCCGACTCACCAAGGACTCTTTGTGAGAAATCTGGTTACCTGTTGGACTTGCCTTTAGGAATTTATGTAATTAGTTAAGGTATTTAAATAGTGGGTTTAATTAGAGGGTAAATCAGTCAGATTTCCCTTCTCCCATTTTTCTTCCTCCCTTCCTCCCTTCTCTGTTAATAAATTCAATCTTATTTATATGTGCTGTTTCCCTTTGTATTACATTCCTTCCCACTTTCCAAGATATAGATATTAATGGTTGACTGAGCCACCTAGGATAAAAAAAACCCATTTTTTATATTTATATAGATAATTTGTATAGGAAAGTCAATTGAAGTCTAGAAGATTACATTTGCACTCAGAGAGTGGTACAGTCCACAAGGAGGGGGCCAGAGGAATTCTGAGACTCTAGTTAATGTGGGAAGGACATTTAATCATTAACTACCCTCTGCCACATGGGCTAGGTGGCCGGCCTTATTGTATGTGGTGGCTGCAGATGGAGAGGAGTAGTGGGGATGAAGTAAGGGAGAAGGGCATATAAAATGCTTCTTTTTTCCTCTCTTCAAATTGGGATGGCATGCTGCAATTAACTAGAAAGGAAATGGAACTCTGTATTTAATGCTATGACTAGCCTAGTAGGATTGATTAGTAAGGCCAGAGTATATTTATATTGAATTTGAGATCAGATAGGTGGATAAAGTGGATAGAATGGAGTACAGTGGTCAGAGTACTGAATTTGGAATCTGGAAAACTCATATTCATGAGTTCTGGTTTAAACACTAGATATGTAACCCTGGGCAAGTCACTTAACCCTTTTTGTTTCAGTTTCCTCATCTATAAAATGAATTGGAGAAAGAATAATAATCTATTTCAGCACCTTTACCAAGAAAACCCCAACTGGAGGCAGAAAGAGTCAGACACAGCTGAAATGACTGAACAAAGTATATATTTAATTCTAGCATTAGTTTGATTTTTTTGCTTCAATTTTATAGCCAATGGTGACATGTGATTCTACCATAATAGCAACCAGAGAAGTTTGTGGATAAGTTTACACAATCTATCCCCATCCCTCAACATACAATTTATCCCTATAAATACACTTAAAAGCACATGCCTTACTAGAGTTATTTGACTAGCTGTCCAATTCATTGGACTCATTCATTGTCATTCTTTTTGATGAGGATGTTAAAACATTTCACTTTCTTTCTCAAAAATTTCTGTCGTGAATAAAATACAAACTTTATAGTTTAGCATGTTTCACAATGTGACTCCAATCTTCCTCTTAAGACATTGTTAATACTTCTCTCTTTCATGCACTCTTTGGTCCAGGCAAATTGATCTACTCTCAGTGAAAGCTACTGTACTCATCATGTCATTTTCTGTCTCTGTATTTTGCATAGGGTAACCTTCACAACTAGAATTCAATCACTCCTCACCTCTGCCTCTATTGATATCTATCTTCCTTCAAGCCAGAACTCTGGTGCCACCTTTTACAAGAGAGCTTTCCTGAGTTCTCTCTATGTCAGTGCTATTTTCTTCATGAAACAGAGGAAATTTACATGACATGGAATTTACTTGACATGGGATGTTTTGGTTTGGCCTTTTTTATCATCAGTGCTTTGCATATAGGCACTTAATAAAATGCTTATTGAGTTAAAGTGAATTGCAAGGCAGATAAATGTTTCTATTTGCATTTAGACTCCATTTGTTCCTTCAATGGCAGTGGGTACCTTTTTTCATCATGAACTCCCTTGGAGTTTTCTTGGATCTTTGCCTTATTCATAATAGTTAAGTCATTCACAGTTGATCATCATATACTCCTGTTGCTACTGTGTTCAACATTCTCTTGGATTTGCTCACTTCCCTTTGCATCATTTCATGCAACTCTTTCCAGATATTATTGTGAAAGAAAGTACTTTTTACATGTGAAGTGACTTATTAAATATCAAGAAGGCATTTCTGCCCTCTTGAATAAATATTTTTTGACCTTTAAAAATTTTTCTCACCCCTACACGTCATATACACACTCATCTCTCTATATATGTTTATCTATATCTGGGAGCTATGTTATAATTTTATAACAAATGCTTCACAATTATTAGTGAATAATTAAGAGAACGAAGTACAGAATATCTGCTTCAAAGTACAATAGAAGATTCATTTTAGTATAAAACAATCCAGGTCTATTCTTAGGAAATGAGGAACCTAGATTAAATCACAGAGACTGCTTGAAGGACAAAATCAAAATATATCTGGCATACAACCTGTGAGTTCATGTGAAAATGATTAGGGAAGTTCTCATCTTCTTTGAAATTGTGACTAATGATATGAGTGTTATTGACATATTGTATGAGTTTTCATGAGCTTTGATTTTTTTAATATAAAATTTATCATCTCTTCCCATTGCCCCTCCCTCCATCTCTTCAAATCACTTCTCAACAACTTGTAATTGTTAATTCTGCTCCAGTGCCTAGTTATTCCAACAGAGGAGTCTTTGTTCTGATTAACTGTCTCTTAAGACAACCTTGAAAGGAGTTGGATTGATGCATTCATGTATTCTCTGGATGTCCTTGATTTAAAAAAATAACTAAGAGAAATGAGTAAATGAGTGTATATATATGTATACACACACACACACACACACACACACACATATATATATATAAATCATAAAACCTGAGGTGAGCTTATCCAGTCTAACTCCATCATTTTACAAATGTGAAATAGGTTTAGAGCAAAAGTTCTTAAGCACAGATTTCTAGGGTTAGTGAACTTGGATAGGAAAATTATATGTGTGTTTATATATATATATAAGAGAGGCCTCATTGAAGGTGCCTTGACTTTCTTACAGGCATGTATTTAGTAAACAGAAGAGTTGTTGTTTGAACCCAAGGCTTCAAGCTTAAAAATCACTACCAGAAATGACAAATGTTGTCACACATGTGAGAATAACTGGAAGTCATATGAGTTTTTAGTTCAGTAGCAGCCAAATACATAGTGGACTAAGCAGTTCACAAAGCAGATATTCATTTTTCATGTCTGGGTGCTCCTCAAGCAGTTATAATCTAGTGTATTTTTTCTTACATGTTCTGTCCCTGAAAACAATGTAATATCATTGCATTCATACCACAGTAAATTTCAAGGAAGGTTATTATTATTAAAATATCTTAAAATATGGACTTAAGGGAGAACTCAAATCATTGCATCCTTGAAACTCGAAACAGCCTTTGATGTTGGCAAATCATAGATTTAGGCAAGGGCTGTAATTTAATGTAAGGATATGGTGCACTTTGTAGTTTTAATGAGCAGACAAAGCTGAATTGGGAGTGTGAGGAGTGCAGGGAAGTCGTAGAGCTGCAAGTGTCAGATTAAATAAGGACCATAAAATAAGGAGTCAGTTCTGACAGTGAGAAGTAAAATGATGAATACACACTGAGAAGCTAAGGAAGCCTGCTGGAAAACTGTGACAAAGGAGTGTTTGGTTTCAGAGGATGAAAGCAGGATTTTCTCACACACAGAGACATCCTGCACTGAAAGCAGGGCTCCTTTGGATGGGGGAGTTAGCATCCCAGTTCTTCTAACACACATCTCTCACCTGTAGATTCTGTAATTGGACCCATCAAAAGCCAAAGTGATACCAAGATCTGAGCCTGTGACCAGAAAGACAACATGACAGAGTGGAAAGAAAGCTCTATTAGGAATCAAAATCCTTGACATCAATTTCTGGCTCTTCATCAAGTAATTTTTATTATCTTTTAAGCCATATTTGACCCTTGGGAGCATTAGTTTCTTGATCTGTAATATAGACTGATAATCTTGTATTCCTTCTTACATTAGTAGTCTATGATTCAAAGATATACACTGCCTTCTGGTTCTCTGTTGAAGAAGGAATAGATGACTAAGAACATTGGCCAACTGGATCCTTAAATTTGTTTCAGTGGAATTTGTGAGACCACTTGGCATGGCAGAAAGGACATTCACCATGGAATCAGCAGTATCTCAGTATGCATCTCCTCTCTGATGTTTAACTAGCTGTGTGACCTGGGCTAATTGCTTTACTTAGTTTCCTCATGGGCAAACTGGGAATGGGAGGTTGTACTTGACTACATTTAGGATCCCTTCAGCCTCTAAATCTATGAAGTTATGAGTATCAGGGAGCAGTTTCCTAACTAGTAATTTCACACAAAAGTTGTAGGAAATATGTAATAAGAAACAAAAGGACCCAATTCTATCATGTCATGCTATCTTCTGCTATAATCTATTTTAAACCTTCACCTCATAGTTGCATATGATTTTTTTTAGATGATTTAAAATAAATTGTCAAGTATTTTAGGCACATATTATCTTACATAAGGACATTTACCAAAAAATGTACTACTCTAGAAATAGTTTAGTATTCTTGTCCCATCTACTGGACCTAATTTTAAAAGCAGAAAGTGGGGCATTTTTCCTTATTTAAAGAAAGATCCAAGCCAATTTTCTTTGTGTATATTACTTGATTGGCATGATTCTGGGTATTGATGAGAAGCTGAGTGGCAAAGCAGGTCATAGGATCACAGAGTCATAGATTTACAGCTAAAAGGAACCTGAGAGATTGAGTTTAGACCCTCATTTTATGGAGGAGAAAACTGACACTCAAAGAGGTTAAGCAGCTTGTCCTAAATCATACATTCAATGACCAAGTGAGTATTTGAACCCAAAACCTATGATTTGAAATAAAGCATCTTTCCCAGTATATTCAGTGTAATGACAATACAATTTAGATCAAGCGTTATTAACCTGGGGTCTGTGAACTGTAAAGAAAATATTTTGATAACTGTATTTCAGTTTAATTAGTTTTTTAAACCCTTACTTTCTACCTTAGAATTGATTTTAAGTATTGGTTCCAAGACAGGAGAGCAGCAGTAAAGGATAGGCATTTGGGGTTAATTGACTTGCCCAGGGTCACACAGTTAGGAAGTGTCTGAGGTCAGATTTGAATCCAGACCTCCCATTTCCAGCCCTGACTCTTTATTAAATGATTTGCCTCAAATCATAAAGGTAGTGAACAGGAGAATTTTGAACCTTGATCTCTAACTCTAGAACCAATAGCCTTTATACCATATTATGTTATCTCCTTCTACTTTTAGAAATCCTAATATTCTTCTTCCC
This sequence comes from Monodelphis domestica, assembly GCF_027887165.1. NCBI lineage: Eukaryota > Metazoa > Chordata > Mammalia > Didelphimorphia > Didelphidae > Monodelphis > Monodelphis domestica. The sequence goes on along the minus strand of NC_077230.1, from coordinate 138,947,222 downwards.
TCTTTCTTATTTAATTTGAACTTTAAAGGTTGATTTGCCTGGAAAGAAGGAGGGATGAAAGGAAAGAATGAAGGAAGCATTTTAAAGAACTTATGTACTAGACTAAGTATTGTAAAAAATATCTTATTTGATACTCACAGCAACCCTGGAAGTTAAGTGCTATTTTTTTCCTCATTTTACACTTGGGGACACTGAGGGAGACAGTGGTTAAATGACCTGTACAGTGTCACATAACTAGTAATTGTCTGAGACTGAATTTGAACTTGATTTTCTCATGCTAGGACCAGCACTCAATCCAATGTGCCACCAATGTCCTTGTCTAATTATTTGTTTAGAGCATAATATCTGTCATTGCATTTTAAAAATAAAATTGTGTCATCTAGACTCTGATCCATCCGTTCATCAAGTCATATGTCCCTTGGACCAGATCTAAAAGCACAATGATTTTATCTAGGGCAAATTTTTTTGAGGGAGACAAGCAGCAGTAGTGCAGAACTGAGTCTGATTTTATATGCCATCACATCCCATAAAGTCAGTGATCTGACCCCTATGACTCTGTCTCCTGTGGGATTGGGGGAGACAGTCAAACTCTGTGAGAAGGAAGTCATGATGAAGGTGGGATTGTGGATGGCATGTAAAAGAAGCAAGCATAATCTGGATGTCAGTGCCCTGGGGAAATCTGTGATAATAATGATTGTCCTAGAATCATGATAAAAGCCTGATTACACATCATTCATATTTTTCTTGATGTAATATCTTCTACTAGTCTGAACTCTATTTCTTTTTTTCCCCCTTTCCATCTGTTCCTTTGGCCTTGGGAGACTTCTCCCTTTCCCTTCATTTGAAAGACTTGAGATAAAGACACATGCCAGAAACACTGGCCATATATCTTTGTCCTGGATCCTTATTGTAATAATGCACCTGCTCTCAGGTTGATGCACAGAACCTGTATTTTTGTCATGCCCTTTCTATTCCATCTCCCCACCCTAAAGCCTAGTCATTAATTTCACTATTAGGAGAAAAACCTTAACACATGACATAATCTCAGTATACTCGTCCCAATAAGGATTAAATATACAGTCACAAGACTCGTTTTCTATATTCTATAATGAGGGTATTCTTTCATTGCTACTGTCATCCAAAGGTATTTCATTATTTAAGGAAAGTAACTTTTTTCATGGATCATTCTTATAGATTCAGAATTAGAAGCTATCTCAAACTGACCTGAGGACAGCTAGATACAGATAGTAAAAAATAGCACCTTACAGCCCCTTCTATTCTTCTTCTTCCCCAAATGTGGGAATTATCAGTATAGAGGTAAGAAAAAATAGAGACTGGAAAAAGATTCAAAAGTAAATCAAAGTAGAAGTCAAAGCCAAGTCCTTTCAGGCATATTGAGTGCTCTTCTTGGAATGTTTGATGTGTACTAATAAGCATAGGGAATCTGAAAAAAAAGAGTATTTTAAAAATAATCCTATATCCTCAGTGCATTTTTGTTTTGCCTCTTAAATTAGCATGCTGTATTGATTTTTATCTTCCTTGGTCCCAAAGAAAACAAGGGCTTAGAGGATTGTTTTTTTTTTTTTTTTTTTTTTTGCTTGTGTTAGCAACTCCACTTTACTTTATCAGCATCAACTTGGACTAACACACTATGCAGGCTGGCGTATCAACTGGGATAAAACTCTCCAGTGCTAGATATTGCCTCTGGCACAAAATGTACAGTACTAATAATATCTCATTTATCCTACTAGTGCCCATAGAAAACCCTTAAGTACTAAGCATAATTCATTTTGTCTGCACTAACTCACTAATCCTTTTACATTAGTGCCTTCCAGGGTGTTCATTGTTGGCAATTGTCTTCTGGGCAGGAGGCGCTTCCACTTCCATGTGCCAAGGAGTTAAAGTGGTATAGCATCATTAAATCATTGAAGTTTTACATGCAAAAAAGATGACCCAGTAAATAAATCCCTATGCTTATGCAGATTTGTTCTGTAGACATATTCTTGGGGAGTCTGTCATCATTAAGAATGTTGGAGCCACTTTTCCAAGCTCATATAATGCTTTGTTTGCATCCTTGGCAAAATTCTCATTACAGATGGAAAACTTTAAACTCTTATGGAAATCGATTAAAGCAAAATGTAATCAAGATAAACAGGTGAAGGCCACTTCCTCTGGGCCTATAGCCCATGCCAGGGTGTCCCTTTGCACTCCACAGTAATTTCCTAAGGAGTCATTTTGCATGAATAGCAATGTCAAAGTCTGGTCTCCTGTGACCAAGATAGTGAAAAATGACTGAATCATTGAATTAGCATAATACCTGCAGTTTTCCAGGGTTTGAAAGATTAATGCACAATTCTGGGATTTTAGGCTAATTTTCAAAATGTTCAAAGCTTATTATTTGATAGCCTTTCATTAGAAATCTCAAATATGCTTTGTAATTGATTTGGTTGGCATTGTGCCCTTACAATCTTCTAACTGTTTAAACCTTACTCATAGATTCTGTGCTAGCCTGAGGCTCTGGGACTAAAACTGTCAATAGTCAGAGAAAATGTAAATGGCCATAGAGAAATTTAACAGTGTGTCATCAAGCTAGCCCTGCTTTTGGTCCCACTTTAACTTTGTAAACAGAGAAGAATAATTGAGTTTCTGCCTTACTTTCTCTGACCAAGCTCCCCCCTTGAATGTCTTTTTTCAGGAACTTGGGTTCTTGTCTTATCCTCTGATGCCCAAGTCCCTGGTTTGGTTTTCTGTCTAGAGCTGACTGGGTTTCTGAATCCTGCTGTCAGACCTCCAGGATTACAAATGGTTTTTTCTTTGGACCCCCACCTCCTCCCTTCTTTCCAGTCCTCAATATCATGTTCCATGAGCCAGAACCCTGGTGCATTGCCTCTAGTTGATTGTTTCAATACCCAAATATCTGCCTAAATTACTTGGATTTCCTGATTGCTTTGTGCTGAGGCTTAACCTATGATAAATTCCAGGAGCATTATGACATAGTTTTGGTACTTTTATTTACTTTGAGTTCTTGGTTTCACACCTGCAACTCGAAGTGCCTCTGGGGCATAGAAATGCATGATATGAAGTGAAGTTGTGCTGGTCAGAATGGAATCTCTTGGATTATAATTATTAGAATGAGCACCTGGATTCTGTGGGGAGGGCATGAAGCAGAGGTGGATAGGCTTAGGATTTGGGGAGGAAGAGAGAATAGGGCAGGAGAAGTGAGATGTCACATTATAAACTGATAGGTGAAAAGAGGGAGAGCATCTCTAGCAAGAATTTCTGAGAGGAGGGGGCAGCTGGGTAGTTCAGTGGATTGAGAACAAGGCCTAGAGACTGGAGGTCCTAGGTTCAAATCTGGCCTCAGCCACTTCCTAGCTGTGTGACCCTGGGCAAGTCACTTGACCCCCATTGCCTAGTCCTTACCACTCTTCTGCCTTGGAGCCAATACACAATATTGACTCCAAGACAGAAGGTAAGGGTTTAAAAAAAAAGAATTTCTGAGAGGCTACAGAATGAATATTGCAGATATTTTGACTCCTAATTGGATGTTGCCTCAACAGACTGAAGTCATCACAGACTGTTGTCCTTATGGGAGATCAGCAAAAGTCTTTGAAGTGTTTAAACTTCCCTGATTGCATGCAAATAGCATACATTTAATCCAACTAGGGAGTGGGACTAAAGGAGAATAAAAATCAATGAATGGCTAATGGCAGTGATATATATATATATATGTATATATCTGTATATATACATGCACATATATATGTAAAACATATGTTTATACATATCTATATCTATGTTGAGAAAAGGAGGAGGTGAAGGGGGAGAGAGAGAGAAAAAGAGAGAGAGAGAGATTGAGAGGAGAATTCTTTTTGTGGATTGTCTGGGCTAGATCAAGGATTTGCATTGTAAGAAAATTGAACCATATGAAAGAGATTGCTATGGGCTTTGATTTATTTAAATGAGTAACTCTAAAGTTTCTTAATAACAAAAATATTAACCACCAGGCTCTGGATTGACCATTACACTAGATTATACAGGAGTTATTTGGTAAACAGATTTGGGTGGTATAAGGAGACTTAGTAAAAGTAGAACATAGTTCTCACAGGAGTGGTTCTCAGAGAAATTTGCTAACCAGTGGTCCCTTTTGTTGTGATGCTATTCCATTCTTGTTTGACTAAGGGAAGGTTAAAGCCATAGGGCAGGCTCAAGAGAGGAGTTGAGTGAGAAAAGACCCACATTTTGGAGGTGTTGGCTATAGAAGGGAAGGAATATATATCTTCCTTTCCTTTTCTTTTTCTACCTTAATCCCCTAAACTCTGCCAGACAGTGCCACCAAGTGGATACACACCTTTTCAGTTCTTATAATTGAATGTCCCTATAATTTTTAGGTCATCTGCAGCCTTTTGTGGACTCTTAATCTCTGAATGATCTTTAACTTTCATGAAGATTCTGTCCCCATCCCAGAAAAATACTCTAGAAAACTCGAATAAAACTTGGTCCAAATCAGGTCTAGAGTTCCCTAAATAGAGGTAACAGGGTGTAATTTTGGTGGGACTCACACTCTTTAGACAGAGAAGTGAGGGTTAAAGGCAGTGAGGAAAGGGTTGATGAAAATGGCTTCCCTCACCACTCCCTCCTAGAGTCCCTTAATTAGTTGAGGGAGACAAAATGGAGACCTCTCTTCAGTGAAGGTTTGCCCTGTGGTGGTTGTGCCGGCCCTCAAGGGCAGCGGGGAAGTTTTCTCTACAAGGAGAAGTATGAGGGACCTCAATCTGGATATGTGCTGCTTTGGGGTGCTCACAAGCCTTCCCCCTCATATCTTCTTGAAAACTGGCAACAAGATGGAGTCTGCCAATGGGCTTACTCTCTAGTTGTAAATAGTGAGATTGAATTCCTGTCTGACTACTTATTCAATTTAATTGTTGATTAGCATAAAGGGGAAGAGGTTAGAGGGATTGTAGTTCGCCCTAAAACTTTTTCTAAATAATCTAATTACTGAAGTAAAAGATTTTCTCATAGGCAGGGGAAAGGTTGAAAAGGAGAGAAAACTGCTCACTGATTTGAGTCCAGTATCTCAATAGTTCATGGAATGAAAGTCTTCAGAGAAATTAAGTTTTCTTGACAGGAACCAACAATGTTTTAAACAGGAACCCATGATGTTAAGATTTCTGTCAGTGTCAGGAATCTCCACAAGTGTCTTGAAAATGGACCAGAAAAACAACTCCTCCTTCCACTCCCTTTTGTGTCTCAGTACCCAAAACTCTGCTCCTCAGAAGAATTTTCCAGAAATCCTTGTTCAGTTTTCAACGGTCATTCCTACTTTCCAATTTCTCCCAACCCTCCCCCACCCCCCTACACTCCATCATTACAAAGGTCTTGGTACAGATGCTTATTCTTCCATGTGGGTATGATATATAAAATGATCTTTATTTTATCCACCACATAAAACTCACAAGACACCAATGATTCACGGCAGTCCATGAGCAAAAAAGGAAACATATAGTGCTCAAGAAGACTATTATACTTATATTTAGACTACCTTTCAAAGGTAAAGACACTATAGGACTGTTGAGAAAATATTCCTCATTTAGCTTGAACCCATGGTGTCCAAGTAACTCACAGCAATATAATGCAAGTTTGAAAAGGTCCACATCTCCTAATACCTCATAGCACAACCTTTAGACCTTCAGCTCCAGGGCAGTCCTCTGTGAAGAGTCATTTTCTTCTCTAAGATGTATGCTATTAAAGAAGTCTTTTAGGAGACCAGTGTGATAATAAAATTAAGAAACATCAATGTCTTGAGAACTCTAGAATATAAGATAAATCACAAGGCAACTTACAAGTCTAAAGGAGGGCTTTTTTTCCTTTGTCCCCTTGTAGATTCCCTTTTCTTCAACCATGAGCAGCAGGATGATATCATTCTGTATGACTCAAGCTGTTCTTCTATTCACATGATTAGCCATGAGCTCTTTCTGCATCTTCCTGAGGATTTCTTGATTAATACACTTCTGATCCTGGTGGGTTCTATGAAGGTATACATAGATGGATAATATTGCCCAATTAAACTTCATTCCTCCATTTGCAAGGCAAATACTACTATCTTAAGGGTGGTTACTAGAAGATTCTGAATAATGCTTTTTTCTTCTTTCTTCTGACAGCTCTCTATTTCATTGTAGGTGGTCTATCTACATCCTCATCTTTCTCTTGCTGAAAGCATCTGTGCTGGACTTAGATAACAAACTGCACTTGAATGTCCTTGGCAATTTTATAATCCTTATTTTTTTATGTTTTTGTGGCACTGCTATATATGTGCACAGATCTTAAGATCCTCTATTTTTTGGAGCTCTTTGGATATCCAAAGTTTGTACCAAATGGAAATAGTTCAGTTACATGGGAGAGAACTTAGAATCTCAGAATCCAATTGGAATATAGAAAACATATATTAAAATTGTGTTTACATCTTAAAAAATGAATGTAAACAATACCTATATATAATGCTTTCAGTTAATTGATTCATTACTCTACTTGCCTAGGAAAAGGTTTATAAAAACCCAGATGATTTTTAAATGCTAATTATTGAGGATGCTACTGAAAATGTTATAATAATCATTTCTTTTGTAGTACTTCTTTAAAAAATAAATTTTATTGTTATTTTTTAAAAGATTGCTTACATTTTTACTGTATTCTTCCTCTTATATCTCCAGAAAGCCATTCACATTAACAAAGAATATTTTGAAAGAAATGTAAAGCAAAACCAATCAATATATCTTAAAAAATCTGAAAATACATGGAATATTCTATACTCATTGCACCATTACAAAGGAGTAAGGGGAAATATCTTCTCATATCTGGTCTTTAGTTGTTATTCATAATTTTGTAACATTTCTATTTTATTATTTGTAGCAGTTTCCCCTGATTTATATTGTTATAATTTACTGTACACATTGTTTTCTTGGCTCTACTTACTTTATTCTATATCAGTTAATTTATGATTTTCCTATGTAGTCATTATATTTGTCTAATATTAGGGTACAATAATATTCCACTACATTATATACACCACATTTCATTTAGCCATTGCCAATCAATGGACATCTTCTTTGTTTCCTTTCTACTCCTAAAAGTGCTACTGTAAAAATCTTGGTATGTGAGTGAGCATTCTTATTACAATGACCTTCTTGGGGTATCTCTATTGTCACAAAATCTGTTAAAGAATATAGACTGTTAAGCTTCCTTATTTACATACTTACAAATTATTCTTTGAAATGATTATACTTATTTAGAACTTCACCAACAATGTACCAATGACCTTATCTTCAAACAACATGTTCAGTATTGACTATTTTTGTAAGAGGAGAAGGAGAAGGAAGAAAGGAAGGAAGGAAAGAAGAAAGGGAGGAAGGAAGAAAGGAAGGAAGGAATGAAGAAAGAGAGGAAGAAAGGAAGAAAGGAAGGGAGGAAAGAAGAGAGGAAGGAAGGAAGAAGGGAAGGAAGGAAGGAAGAAGGGGAAGAAGGGAGGAAGGAAGAAAGGAAGGAAGGAAGAAAAGAAGGAAGGGAGAGAGGGAGGAATAGAGTAAGTTCTGGTATACATTCAGACTCCATCAGTTTTTCTCTGAAGGCAGATGACAGTTTTCATCACTAGTCTCTGGGATTGTTTTCAATCACTGAATTGCTGAGAATAATTTGGCCATTCATAGTTCATTAAAAAAATATTGCTTGTCATTATGTACATTGTTCTTCTGATTCTGTTCACTTCCTTTTGCATCAGTTCATGTAAGTGTTTCTAGGTTTTTCTGAAGTCATCTTGTTCCTCATTTTTATGGCACAGGAGTATTACATTACAATCATATAGCACAATTTGTTCAGTTGTTCTCCAATTGATGGACAACTTCTTAAAGTCCAAATCTTTGCCACAACAAAAATAACTGTAGTAAACATTTTTTTACACACAGATCTTTCTGCCACTTTTTGGATCTCTTTGGGATATACAGATTTAGTAGTAGTATTGCTGAATCAAAGAGTATGCAGTTTTAGAGTCTTGTGGTTGTAATTCCAAATTGCTCTCTAGAAAGGTTGGATCTAATCACAACTCAACCATCAGTGCATTAGTGTTCCAATTTTTCCATATCCCCTCTAACATCCATCATTTTCTTTTTTTGTCATATTTTTTAATTGATAGGTAAGAGGTGGTACCTCAAAGTTGTTTTAATTTGCATTTCTTGAACCTAGAGTGATTTAAAGCATTTTTTTCATATGAGTAGAAAGTATTTTGACTAGCTGAATCTATCTTAAGCAATTTACAGTTGGAGTTAATAAAATAATGAGTCACTGAGTTCCATTTTCGCCTTGATTTTCTCTTCTTCAGCATATTCCATTGATCTATTTTTATTTTTAAACCAATACTAAATGGCTTTTCCCCATTGTATACATCTTTTAAAACATGCACACACATATATACATACATATATTTAAAATTTAACATGGTAGTTCCAACACTGATTTGTTTATTTGGGTCCCAGTATGCATTTTCTTTTACTCTCTTATTTGTTCTTTTAAATGATTCATCAATGTAATTTTCTTTCTTTCTTTTTTTTTGTTATGGCTATCATTAACCCTACTTCATTTCAAAACCCTCCTATTCAAGAAGAAAATTAAAGAACTTTTTTTTTTTTACCACTAAATGGTTTTGATGATTGCTATTTTATAATAGAGTTTGAGATATTGGAATGTAAATTTCCTTTAGTTCCTACCTATTCCTTGCCATTACTTCCCTTGATATGGCATCTTTTGTTATATAGGAACATTTCTTATGAAGTTCCTTTAGTTTGATATTTCCTCTAGTTGCAGAATTTTTCAGTGCTTATGGTGACTCTACTTTGTAGAATCCCAAGGATAGCATCATATTTTGATCATGGATGAACTCACAGAACAATTTGGCAAAGTGCTACATTGCTTTGATATCAGGTATACAAGGGAAAAGAGGAAAAAGAACCAAAAAACTTTCAGTTAGAGTTTCTAACTATCTCTTTCTTACTCTGGGTATTCAACCTTCCTAAGATATGTATTCTATAAGCACAAAATAAGTCATGTACTTTCAGTTAATTTCTGCCATTAAAAATGATCAAAGTTTACCTTTATTAAGATATTATATCCTGTATTGGAAAACAGAATTCCATGGTATTCACCTTTCTACCCCAACCACATTCTAGAATTTTAAGCAGTTATTACTCTGAAATTTTCTCTTATATTATAAAGAGGAGAAACCTCTGCTTATTACCCTTTATTCAAATTTTGCTAGAGAATACCAGCTGGTTGTAAGGCACCAATCACTTGATTTTCAAGAATTCTAGCTCTAGAATAGGAATAACAAAGGCAAAAAAGTTGTTAGAGGAGTGCATACATTCCAGAATTACTGATGTAACCATGCCTTTACAATTTGAACCAGTCAGATCTTATGACATTCTTTTAAAAACAAGTCTAATCACTTGGTTTAGTCACTCTACTTGCTTTTGTTCCACAATTATAAACATTTGCTTGCCTTTAAGACAGAAAGATTAATCTAAATTATTCATACCTAACTGTCTATTACTTCACACTCCTCCCTTCTATGGGGTTTGGTGTCATAATTCCTTTACTCATTTCTTCAGAATGGTAAAATTATAAGATTATTTGGGTAAAAAGTCAGTGTAGACATGGATATGTAGGACATAATCAAATAGAAGTGTTTCTTGATTTTTTTCAAATTGTTCATAAAACAGCTCCATTAATTATATGATCCTAAAATATTTGTTTGCTTTTGGAAGAGGGGGAATTCTGTTGTTACAGAAAGTATATCATGAAATAAATCTTGGCCACACTATGTGTAGACCATCTAGGAACTGTTTCTATGAAAACCTTGGCCAGTGCCAATGCATGATTATTGGCCTGGAATAGATTCTAATACTAAAAAGATTAGAAGGAATTAAGAAAATATTAGACTTCTTGGCATAGCTTAACAAAAGCAGTGACATGGAAAGGGAATTGGAGGAAGGGATTAAGTATTTTCTTAGTGTCTTCTGTGTTCTAGGTATTATTATAAGCCTTTAAAATTTTATGATTTGCCCTCATTCTGAGGTAGGTACTATTAGTAGGCACATTTTACACTTGAGAAACTGAGGCAGACAGAGGTTATGTGACTTTTTCAATGTGGCACAACTAATAAGTATCTGAGGCTAAAATTGAACATAAATATTCATGATTCCAGGCCTAGAATTCTTTCCATTGTTCTATCTGGCTAAAACTAAGAACCATTGATCAAGGAGCTAAAGAAAAAATTTAGGACTGTTCTATAGAAAGGATAATCCTCAAAATAACTTGAAATCAACTTAGTTTAATATTAAACATCAACTAGAATGATTGTGTCTGTGTGCCTTTCACATCAAAAATGTTGAAAGACGCCACTGATGCCTACTTTTAATATACTTTAATTTACTTTTAATAACATGGAAAGAAAGTTTATCTGAGTTATTAAGCATTATACTTCATGATTCTTATATAATTGGTTAGGCCAAAAAGGTGACTGAATATATTAAATATGTTTGGCAGTAAGTTGTTTGAAAAGACTAAGAAGACCTCCATGTTTCCAGGTCAAAATTTAATAGATCAAGATTTCAAAATTTGCCTCATCATTCTCCAACCAAATTTGTATGATGACTTAAAAGACTCAAACTATTTTTCCTGCATCTGAGTGAATTTGTTCTTCATTCATTTCTTTTAATCATAAGATTTAATCTTTTTTTTAAGGAATTATAGCGTTTATCGAGGTGGGTTTTTATCAATGGCTGATGAGGTTCAGATTGCAAATGAGTGTGGGTAACATTGCAAAATATGCTGTTAGATCACTTATAAAAAAAACTTCCCCCAAGGTTGAAGACATCAGAATTATTATAAGCCTCTCCTCTTGAGCTTTTGGTTGCTTGTTTTTCAAGTGTGCCTCCTGAGAACTGACCATAACTATAAAGTGAAATAAATAGTATTTTTTTCTCAGTATAGCTGCTGAAGTAGAATCAGCTGTCATTTCTTTACACATTACTCTAAGGTAAATCAGTCTTGTAAAAGGATAAAATTTCACTGACTTAAAAAAATTTTATCTCGCCTTAAAGAGAATGTTATATATGTCAGAGATCTTTTGTTCAGTGTTACTGCTTTCTGCCCCCTCCCCATTTCCTTTAACTTACCAGAGTTTTTGTGCTATGTTGACTTCTAAAATGAAGTTTTGTCCAGAATTGCTTTAACAATAAAACAGTCTGCCATGTGAAAGTTTACTTGCTTTTGATCATTCAGGTATATTTGGTTAATTAGTACAAGTGTTGTAGCTATATGTTCAAATACATTTAACTAAATTAACCTATGAAAACAATACTCTTTCCCTTCTCCAATGAGCCAGTAACTATTACCTGAGAAGTAATGGAAATTTCATAATATTTGGTACAACTGAGTCCTTTTCTTTGGATTATAGTTAGGGAATGAAGCAGCATTTGGGCACTTGTGGATCTCTTATTTTATCTTGAAACTGAATGGAATGCATTTCTTTTCTAAAATTCTTACTGGACTATTTTAATTTGCAGAATATCTACTGCGTGTTATTTTGTTGATTCATTGCAGCCCTGGGCTTTTGAAAACTATTCTGAATTTAAGCTCCGAGGGACCCCCTATCAAGCTCAGAAGATTTTTAATATATTCTAGGACCTATGGGAGATTAAATGTTAATCATACAAGGACAAGCCCAGTTTAGAGGTTCATTGCCAAGATGGCCATAGAGGGATGTAATTTTCAGGCACAGCAACTCAAGAATCAATCTACTAAGTTATAGAGGAATTGTGACTGTGGTTGTGGAGAAGAACTGTACTGAACATTGAAATTCTGAAGCACTCACAGAGTAGTTGACTCAAATACTGTCAGTCAAATGGAGCTGGGGAGTATGATTGGAAAAGCAAGGAGCAGTTTCTTGTATGGAAAGCAAATGTAAATAAAAAAGAAGTGGCTTGAGACAAGGGGAAATCTTTTTGTAATGCTTTTATTATTGCTATACTTCAAACCCAAGATATTCACAATCAACATTTTTATAGTACTTTGAGATTTTCCAGACATTTTGTGTATATTAAGTGATTTCATCTTTACAAAACCTTGTAGAGGAAGTACTTTTATTATACCCATTTTATGAAGAAGAAAACTAAGCCTCAGAACTTAAGTCACTTGCTCCAAGAGGTAAGATTCAAACAGTGGTCTCTAGACCCAAAGCTTTTGCCACTACTCCATGCTCTCTGTCTGAAGTGATTCTACCATTTCTTTTGTTTTGCATAAGATGTTTGCTTAATAAACATGGTTGGTCTTCTAACTATGGAGGCAAGAGTGAATCCTTTTGAGTATAATTTGGTTTCATGAATTGTATTCTTCAGACATGTAGGTGTCAAGTCATTTTGCTGTCTAACAGGATGACCAACACCTTCTAGAGCTCAGAGTCTGTACTGTCAAAAGACATGCAGTATAAGCTATTTTTCCATTTTTCTACTTCAAAACCCTCTACCTTTTATCTCTCCTTTAATATCTTTGAGGTATCCATACTTCATCAGTCCTGCTTTTCCCATCTCTTTAGGAAATTCTACTTCTCCATATAAGTAGCTATTCCATGGGGATATAGTATTTCTAAAATAAAAGAGAAGTACACATTAATTTGGTTCCTTAAATCACATTTACTTTGTGAGCTTTTGATTCATTCTTTATATAATATTCAATACCATGGTCAGAAGAAAAAAAAAAAAGAAATAGACAACCAGCAAAAATGAAATCCTTAAAGTAGGGCTATCAAATGAGCCAACTGTCAAATTATGTAAATTTGAAAATCTAACTACCATGGTAAAGGTTCTTTAATTGGCTAGCTGGTGTAAGGGATAAATGAGCTGTCACTTAAAAGTCCTCTTCCATCGAGCCAGGCTTAAAGGAACCAAAGGATAATCTGAAATTGGCCCCAAAAGCTATGGATGGAATAAAACTAATTCTGTCATAATTTTCACATGTAAAAAATGTTCATTTCCTGATTACCACATAAACATGTTCTGTTTCCAGTCCTTAAAGAAAAACAGGCTCATTCAGGATAATCATACTAATAGCAAATAATATTTTTTAGTATAATAGTTCTTTTGAGGCTCATTGTAAATAATTATGGAGAATCTCTTGGGAACTGAGGAAGAGTATAGGGAATTGTGAATTGATAGGAGGAAATTTACTGTGCTTTCCTTGATAATTCAATGATCATGAAAAATTTCTGACAGTCCACCAGAGAAAAAGCAGTTGAGACTTCAGTAGAGGAACATACATCAATTCACATGTAACTTTATCTTATATGGAAACCACAAAATTAAAGGGAGAAAAAACAACAACCCTACCAAAAAGAGATAGTTTGTAGCAAACATTGACTTAGAGATCATAGTTGAGGGAAGGTAGTTGTGAAGGAGTTAAGTTAGCAAGATAGTATATCAAAGAGAATATGCAAATAGAAGACAATCTTTGGATGGTAGGTTAAGGAAAATGATAATTCACAAATCCAGCATTACATTATTGCCCCTAAGACAGCAGCTTATAAAAACACTACTATGATATACTGTGCTGTGAAAATGATTTCCATAAGTTTATGTTTAGTAGAAGAGAATGAACTCTTTATTATTGTGAGGAAGCCTTTATGTGTGTATGTATAATGGCACAAGGTAGAGAAACAGTTAGGCTTACTAGCTAGTCAACAAGGATAAGAATGAGAACAGGGGATCTGTTTACAAAAAATTAGAGACATTCACTGATTAAATTTATTGATCAAGAGCAGGACAAATAAGAAATGGTACCAACTGACTGCAGGACAAATTGAAAAGTGGTAAAGGCCAGTGAATAAAGTGATTTGTTTATTGGTATAAAACAGGGTCACTGAGGAAGAGCGGATTCATGGCAGATTATTATGAATAATACAAACTGAAGAAGAAATGAAGAAATGGAATTTTCTTTCAGGAGAGTGAGTGAGTGATATGACTTCACATAGCAAAAGCATTTGTGTTTATATTTTGGACCTTTGATTCCTAACAAAAAGTGCTAAGTTTGTTTTATGATATTGTTGCACTTCAGAGTTGTGTACCCAGTATTAAAAACATTAAATAGTTACGATCTATATATCTACAAGTAGTGTATTTGGCATGCTTATTAAATTGGCCGACATGGTCAGCAACTAGAGTGCATTCACTTGATTTTTTATAATTGAAAAATGCATTACAAATGGCTGACGCTCCACATCAAGTCCATTTTTATTTTATGGTGCAAGTTTCAAAATGAAGTAAATGGTGTTTTCAGTACTAGTTGACGTGTTATGACTAGCCTGAATGGTAAACACTGTTTGAGACATGTGTTTATTACTAGATTCCATGTATTTTCTGCTTGTAAAACTATTTATTAATCCTTATAAATAATTGATTAGTGAATCTTATAATGAATCATTCCTACAATTGCCTAACTGTCTGGACTTTTCCTTCAGTATTCCCTTCTCTCATTTTCTTTTCAACTCTCAATCAGATAGAAAGGAAAAACAAATTCATAGATCCCATTTTTATCCCAATCCATCCTATGTGTCTTTGTATCATTATTTGTCTTCATGGTGGGAGGCTCAGTAGCTATATATTCAGTCCATCATTTCCTTTCCTGACAACTTCAATGAGTACCTGGTTTGCTTTTTTCTAGTTTTACAGCTCGTTTCACCATAATTCTTCTTTTTTGATCAGAGAAGCAGCCAAGATGTGGATTACTCACCTCCAGATTTCTCAGGATTATTCTTATGGGCTGCCAACTTCTCTCCACTCTGTATCATCAGGGATAGGAAATGCTAATCTCATCTCATTACTGCCATGATTTTAGAGTTGAACAGCTCCTGATTATGCTGCAGTGATAGCTTTGCAAGGACTGGCAGAGAAAGGAAAAGTTAAGATTTGGAACAGAGTAAGAGAGATGAATGAAGTGACTCTGCCTCTAGGCAAAATTATGAAACAAAAAAAGTTTGTTTTAGCTATCTGTTGCTACACTCTTTTTGACGACTTCACTTTTTTCAACTTTAACCTTCCTTCTCCTGTCAAATGCCCAAGAGTCTTATTATGCTTCCATCTTGGGTAAGAGAGATAATTTTCAACTAAGTAAAAATAATTTGTACTATGGTAGCTATGATGTTAAATGTTAAATCTCTCAGGAGGATTTCCATTGATAGAGAGTTCCAAATTCAAAGAGCAATTCTTAGCACAGGGAAAAGAATAATGGGATTACAAGCACCACTGAAGGATATCCAGTGCAGGAGGAGGAGGAAAATGAAGGACTTTTTAGAAGCCTTCAAATTATGTTGATTTTGCCTCCTTATAAGATAAACTATGAGAAGATGGATGGGTGAAAAAGAAGGGAAAATGGCCAAAATAAAATCTCCCAAGGTTTTAAATGAGTAGAAAACCTTTTAGATAAATTGCTTTTGTGATATTCTACCTGCTCTATCATATATATGCTTTATTTTATTAGAGAAATTAAATTGTTCAACTGGCTGAAATTATCAAATCTTATTTGTGAAAATGGAGTTATATGATTAAATTTCTTTTCCTAGTATCACTTCTGGCTAAGTGACTGACAAGTAGTACAATTAGAAACATTCTCTACTTAGCAGAGCAATTTCTCAATAAATGTATATTATGATGATAATTATGATTGATATTTTAAATTAAATTACCACAATGGACAGTATATGACCATTATGTAAGAGACTTAAGGTATTTGTCTATAGTGATGATGATTATGTTCTGGAAGGGGAAGTGCATTAAAAATGTTAAGCACTATAGTATATGATACTTTAAGATCCTGGATAGGCTATGTTAGAAAATTATATGTTCTTGCAATTTATGCCTGGGTCATTTAGATGTTAAGTGACTTACCTAGGCCCACATAGTATGTACTTGAGCCCAGGTTCCCAACTCTGAATCCAGCTGTCAATGACAATAATCCTAATAAATTTAATCTAATTCACTAAGAACTTGTTTAGCATACACTTATACACTGTTCTACTGCTGGTAATAAAGAGTGCAAAAAGAAAGAGCCCTTGTTTGCAAGGATATCTTACCTGCAGGTAGAGTTTGTCATTGGGAGCTATAGTGTCTCTCTTTTAACCCTATTATTAAATTATAATGATAGAAAAAAATCCCAGAGAAGAACAGAGACAAAGTTATATGCTCATTTGTCAGGGATGGATGTTGAAGAATGAGTTGATTCTTCATGAAAATAGAATAGATGTTCTCTGAGATCATCTTTAAACTTGGGATTTCATATTTCTGTTATTCCTTTCAAACTATCTATGTAAAATAAATTGCTTTGACAAATATAACTATTCAATGACTATAAATGATCACCAAATAAGTTTATTGTTCTAGTATTCATTATTGCTCCCCAAAGGTCAACAACAATATGGGCTTTGGAGTCTCCATGACTATTAGTGCAGCTAGACCACTAGTTCTGCTTCCAGCTTAGTCTTCATTGTAATCTTTCAGGCAAAAAACACCTGTGAAGAAGAGGCCAGTTATTCCCACCAGCTGTCAACTAATTGCCACCCAAAGGACAGGTAAGCCATGTTAGCTGAAGCATCAAGTCACCCTAAGGGAAAGCCAGGAAGCAACATTTACCAGGCAAGTTAAATGATAATTTCCTTTTTGACTAAGATCTCCCTTCAGATTCAGTGGAGGTTTCCTGATATTCTGAACCCAAGAGTCATTGCAATAGCAATATATTCAGCCCCATGCCCTCAACTATCATCCTGGGAAGCAATTCCTATAGAGGTGTTGCCTAGATACCACCTTTTTCAGTGCAATAATTATCAACTGAATACCTATAAAAAGTTCCTGCCAACAAGTTCCTTGGCACCATAAAATTGTTTGACATTGGAAATTGAAATTATGCTATTAGTGCAAATGACATTAAAGAAGATACATTAATATCTGCTTTGCTGCTTTACCCTAAGGACCATGGATCCTTCTCATCTGACTTACTGCTGAAACCTTCCATATAATAATAACAATAACAACATAAGACAAAGTTTCTTGAGTTGGCTTAAATGATTGAAGAAGGTGAGGAAAGAAGGGAAAGGGAATAAATTCTAGGAGGAACAAAGGTACAAGATTTGAAAAGTATAGTATATGTTCAAAAAGAAGTCAGGAGATTAGGAGTAGGAAATAGAATTTGAAGGCTTTTGTAAGAGGAAAAGCAAGAAATGACAAGAATCCAAACCAAATGGTAACATAAATGTAGGAAAGATAAATGGGAATGAATGTTATCAACATTTCAGTCACAAATGGAGGTACTTAGTTATGGTTGAATTGAATAGGGGAAGGAGGAAGCATGATCAAAGATGATTCTGCCATCATAAGTTTTTTGGGGGATAGTAGTAGTAACAGAATTAGGCAGGAGGACATTTTTGGAGGAAGATAGTATTTGACTGTTGACATTAAAAAAAATAAACACCTTACCTTCCATCTTAGAATAAATACTGTGTATTGGTGCCAAGGCAAAAGGTGGAAAGGGATAGGTAATAGGGATTAAGTGACTTGGCCAGGGTCACACAGCTCAGAAGTATCTGGGGCCAGATTTAAATTCATATTTTCCTGGCTTTAGGCCTGTTTCACAATCCCCTGAGTCACCTAGTAGCCCACAGTTGTTGGAATTTTAGAGTTCAGCTACCCATAGAATATACAGGTGAAAACATAAAGAATGAGAAGCATCAGTTTTTACTCTTCAACAAGAAGAACCACTAAAGAAGACAAAAAAGTGGCATCCAGGGAGGTAAAAGGAATATAAAATAGTACAAATCACCACAACGTCACATAGTATAAAGAAAAAAAGAATTTTAAGTAAGAATTTTCAATAGTATTAATGCAATTCAGTTCCAGCGGCCTCACCTTCATGTCTCTAGCCATTCAGTCATCTTCCCATCTTCTTGCCACCACTGCCCACTGCCCAGCTTCACCCAATCTCTTAACAGCTTCTTCCATACAAACAAGATCTGCAACTCTGTATTCTGGATCTCCAGAATTTTTTCTTCATTTTTTTGGAGAAATTAATTCACTCATTTGTGAAGTTCCTACCCAAGGGCATAAGTTGTTCAGTGACAGAGTAAGTACCAACTGGAGAGAATTAAACTATTTAACTCTTGACTGGGCTCAGATACCAGCCCATGCTTCACATTGCATCCCATTCAACTACCTAGTTATGCATTAGAGAATCTTGCCATATTCCTGTGATAAAGCACTCTTCTACTTATTTTTTATTATTTTTCTGGGCCCATTAATTAAAAAAAATGAAATCATTTTTCCTTGTGGAAAGAGTGTGATTCTGTATCATGTTTACCATTGTTACCAATGTACATATTCTAAATGTTATAGTATCCTTAGTTTTATGGCTTGATTGAGCAAAGAAAGATAGCTCATAGATCAAGTTAGAATTTAAGAGAATTAAGCACACTAATATCACATTAATCAACAGAAGAAATCATGCTATTTCCATATTTGTCTGAGCAAGATAGTCTTTGAGAAAATAGTCTTTGTCTCAAGAATACAGACAAATGTGTGTGTGGTTGCATTGGGGTTTTTTCCACAGACAGCTTCATCTCCATAGAACCTTTGGTATCTCAAGGGGTTGGATCTATTCTAGTGTTATAAATAATGATGATATTAGTGTCTTTGAAATTTAGTCTCCTTTCTGACTGAGTTTTCAATGATAAGATCTGGGAATTAGCTTCTATCAGCATTGAAAAATTTTCTATTGGATTTGGAGGAAGATAGGAAAAAGTAGCTTCTACATCAGAAAAATAATATTAAATGACAAATGGGAAATAGCCATGCAGAAGGTTTATTGAAGAAAGTGGTTGATAAATGATAACATTTATTTGCAATGTGAAGATATGACCCAAATGATACTCATTAACTGGGCTTGTGTGAAACCTATTGGTTTGGGAAATTTATTATATCTCTGATGCTATTTGTAGAGCTGTATTTTTTAATGCAAACGTAGAAATATGATTTGTTTTAAAAAAATAAAACAAATGTGTTTTTCTCCCTTAATTGTGTTATTTTGTTTTCCCTATAAAATTACAAGCAGAAATCTCATCAGCCTAGGAAGCAAATGGATATTGGTTCTTTTAAATGTAAGATAAGGTAAGATAAACCCATCTTTTATTTTTCAAGGCAAATGCCTGAAAGTGTAGTAATTTAAAATACCAACCTCCTTTACTAATCCTTCAAATATTTATCTTGACTTTTCTCTGGTGGAGACATTAAAGAGGTTCAGGCTACATTGTTTTTATTCTTGGTTTAGGGATAGATACTTTTATTTTCCCATATAAAATAATGGATCAGGCAACAGATGGTAGAAAATCTATTGGAGAAAGATGAACCCTGCTTGAACAAGCTGTAGGTGATAGTTATCTGT
Organism: Monodelphis domestica; assembly: GCF_027887165.1. Lineage (NCBI taxonomy): Eukaryota > Metazoa > Chordata > Mammalia > Didelphimorphia > Didelphidae > Monodelphis > Monodelphis domestica. Next base: position 138,927,704 of record NC_077230.1, on the reverse strand, counting down.
TTTCCAATTAAAACCAACAATAAGTATTTCTAGGGTCCCAGATTTTTTTCTAGCCTTCTTCCACATGTCAAATACCAGCCCTGGAAGTCTGAGATGGTGTAAACATTTTGACATCCATCTATTCCTATATAATCCTTGTGTCAAAGGTTTTTTGCAGTATGAAAAGCCAAAGTATGCTTTGGGAGATTTATTATTTCTCTGACTTATAGCCTTTGCCCAGAAAAACTGGGAAAATCACTACCTTAAATCAGCTCTTTTTATATGCATACAGTTCTCTCTGTCTGTATCTCTTCATCCTATTTTTTCTGTCTCTCTCCACCCTTTCTCTTTGTTTCTTGTTTCTCTTTGTACATATATATGTCTGTAAACACAGATTTAGACTCCATATAATTCAACATATATGTAAAGAATATATTTGTTTTTTTTTATTAAGAAAAATCAAATCAGAATCCTTTAAAACTAACAGAATCCATCAAAGAGGAACTATCAATGACTATGTAAATAAGCTCCCAGGTACTTAAAGTAACATATGCGATGATTCTTTCCTGTTATAGTTTCTAGCAGATGGTTGGGTGCTTCTCTCAGTCTACTATTCTTTCTGATAATTTCACATGAAATCTTTTCCTCCCACCATCTCCAATGCTCAACTTTATTAAAGGTGGGGAATAAGAGTGCCACTTTCGGTCGGGCAATTTGACTACAATTAGTCAGTCAAAATAAAGCAAAAGCAAACAAGCAAACAAAACAAAAACATTCTACCTAAGCCAGCTAGAATAATATTCTTTTGTTGCTGTCAAAGTCTTTATTACTTGGGGAAACAGGACTTTGCTCTAAGTTCTGTGGATTACTTAACTCTACTGGGTCTCAATATGATCATCTAAATAATAAAGCACCTGGAATAGAGATCTCTAATGTTTATGCCAACCTTTCATATTAGTCTGACAAAAATTACAGTTTTGCCTGGAATACATCCCAGTTCCCAAGATACCACACCAGGACTTGATTTCACAGAAGCTTGTACTTTAATTTATTTTTTACCTGTCAAGTCATTATTGACACTTTCAGTTCAGATATGATAACACTTTACTATTTTCCCCATACTGATAACTGGGAGAGACATCTATCAGTCTAAGATATTCACAAATTGTTCAGGAGTCTTTTCTTTATATTTATTATATTTTATTCAAGAATGTTTATTAAAGAATGAACAAGAAACCACATTGAGCAAAAGAATTATTGGAGTAGAAATGTAAAAGAAGAACATATGACATCATTTATCACATGCATATATGGGAATGTGATTTGAGGTTTAGACTTCAAAAAATCTTTGTATAACAAAAATGAATAATATGGAAATAGGTTTCAAGTGATAACATTTGTACAACCCAGGTGAATTACTTGTTTTTTTAATTTTATTTAATTAGGTGATTTAGAATAATTTTCCATGGCTACAAGACTCATGTTCCTTCCCTCCCCCTCCCCCATACTCCCTCCCATATATGACACACAATTCCATTGGGTTTAACATATGCCATCAATCAAGACCCATTTCCTTATTATTAGTATTTGCACTAGGGTGATCTTTTAGAATCCGATTTCCCAGTCATAACCCCACTGACCTATATGATCAAGTGGTTGTTTTTCTTCTGTTATTCTTTTCCCACAGTTCTTCATCTAGATGTGGATAGTGTTCTTTCTCATATGTCCCTCCAAATAGTTCTGGATCACTGCATTGCTACTAGTAGAGAAGTCCATTACATATGAATTTACCACAGTGTATCAGTCTCTGTGTACAATGTTCTCCTAGTTCTGCTCCTTTCACTCTGCATTAACTCCTGGAGGTCATTCCAGTTCACATGGAATTCCTTCAGTTTATTATTCCTTTGAGCACAATAGTATTCCATCACCAACATATACCACAATTTGTTCAGCCATTGCCCAATTGAACGGCATCCCCTAATTTTCCAAATTTTTGCCACCAAAAACTGCATGGTTATCAATATTCTTTTACAAGTATTTTCCTTATTATCTCTTTGGGGTACAGACCCAGCAGTGCTATGGCTGGATCAAAGGGTAGACATTCTTTTATCACCCTTTGGGCATAGTTCTAAATTGCCTTCCAGAATGGTTGGATCAATTCACAACTCCACCAGCGATGCATTAATGTCCCAATGGTGCCACATCCCCTCCAACATTCATTACTTTCCTTCGCTGTCATGTTGGCCAATCTGCAAGGTATGAGGTGATACCTCAAAGGTATTTTGATTTGCATTTATCTGATTATAAGAGATTTAGAACATTTTTTCATGTACTTATTTATAGTTTTGATTCCTTTATCTGAAAATTGCCTATTCATGTCTCTTGCCCATTTATCAACTGAGAAATGGCTTGATCTTTTGCAGAACTGATTTAGTTCCTTATAAATTTGAGTGATTAGACCTTTGTCAGAGGTTTCTATGAAGATTTTTTCCCAATTTGTTGTTTCCCTTCTACTTTTTACTCCATTGGTTTTGTTTGTATAAAACCTTTTTAATTTACTTTAATCAAAAAATCTATTTTACATTTTGTAATTTTTTTCTAGCTCTTGCTTGGTTTTAAAGTCTTTCCTTTCCCAAAGATCTGACATGTATACTATTCTGTGTTCACTTAATTTGCTTATACTTTCCTTCTTTATATTCAGGTCATTCACCCATTCTGAGTTTATCTTGGTGTACAATGTGAGGTGTTGATCTAAACCTAATCTCTCCCATACAGTTTTCCAATTTTCCCAGCAGTTTTTGTCAAATAGTGGATTTTTGTCCCCAAAGCTGGGATCATTGGGTTTATCATAAACTGTCTTACTGAGGTCATTTCCCCCAAGTCTATTGCACTGATCCTCCTCTGTCTCTTAGCTAGAAACATATGATTTTGATGATCACTGCTTTATAGTACAGTTTAAGATCTGGTACTGCTAGGCCACCTTCCTTCGCTTTTTTTTTCATTATTTCCCTTGATAATCTTGATCATTTGTTCTTCCAAATAAACTGTAGTACTTTTTTTTAATTCTATAAAAAGATTTTTGATTGTTTGATGAGTGTGATCCCAAATAAGTAAATTAGTTTGAGTAGGATTGTCATTTTTATTATGTTAGCTTGTCCTACCCATGAGCAATTAATGTTTTCCCAGTTGATTAGATCTAGTTTTAATTCTGTGGAGATTGCTTTGTAGCTGTGTTCATATAGTTCCTGTGTTTGTCTTGTAAGATAGATTCCCAAGTATTTTATACTGTCTGTGGTGATTTTAAAGGGAATTTCTCTTTCTAACTCTTGAGGCTGGGATGAGTTAGAAGAATATAGAAATGCTGATAATTTATGTGGATTTATTTTATATCCTGCAATTTTGCTAATGTTGTTGATTATTTCCACTAACTTTTTAGTTGATTCTCTAGGACTCTTTAAGTAGACCATCATATCATCTGCAAAGAGTGATAGCTTGGTCTCCTCATTGCCTATTTTAATACCTTCAATTTATTTATCTTCTCTAATTGCTACAGCTAGTGTTTCTAGTACAATGTTAAATAATAGAGTTGATAATGGACATCCTTATTTCTCTCCTGATCTTATTGGGAAAGCATCTAGTTTACCCCCATTGCAGATTATGTTTGCTGATGGTTTTAGATAGATACTGCTTATGATTTTTAGAAAAGGCCCTTCTATTGCTATACATGCTAGTGTTTTCAGTAGGAATGGGTATTGTTTTTTGTCAAAGGCTTTTTCTGCATCTCTTGAGATAATCATGTGATTTTTGTCAGTTTGCTTGGTGATATGGTCAATTATGTTAATGGTTTTCCTAATATTGAACCACCCTCGCATTCCTGGTATGAATCCTACCTTGTCATGGGGAATAACCCTGATGATGACTTGGTGGAGTCTTTTTGCTAATATCGTATTTAAGATTTTTGTATCTATATTCATTAAGGAGATTGTTCTATAGTTTTCTTTCTCTGTTTTTGACCTGCTGGCTTTTGAATCAATACCAAATTTGTGTCATAAAAGGAATTTGGTAGAACTCCTTCTTTTTCTTATTATGTCAAATAGTTGTATCGTATTGGGATTAGTTGTTCTTTGAATGTTTGATAGAATTCACTTGTGAATCCATCAGGCCCTGGGGATTTTTTCTTAGGGAGTTCTTTGATGGCCTGTTGGATTTCTTTTTCTGATATGGGGTTATTTAAATATTCTATTTCTTCTTCTGCTAATCTAGGTAATTTATATCTTTGTAAACATCCATCCATATTATCTAGATGGCCATATTTATTTCCATATAATTGGGCAAAATAGTTTTTAATGATTGAGTTAATTTCCTCTTCATTTGAGGTGAGGTCTCCCTTTAATTTTCAATACTGTCAATTTGGTTTTCCTCTTTCCTTTTTTTTAGTAGACTGACCAGTACTTTATCTATTTTATTTGTTTTTTCAAAGTACCAGCTTCTAGTCTTATTTATTAATTCAATAGTTCTTTTACTTTCAATGTTATTAATTTCTCCTTTAATTTTTAGGATCTCTAATTTTGTTTTCAGATGGGGATTTTTAATTTGTTTACTTTCTAATTTTTTAATTTGCATGCCCAATTCATTGACCTCTGCCCTCTCTAATTTATTACTATATGAACTCAAGGATATAAATTACCCCCTAAATACTCCTTTAGTTGCACCCCATAGATTTTTGAAAGGATGTCTCTTCATTGTCATTTTCTTCAATAAATTAGTAAATTTTTCTACGATTTGTTCTTTAGCCAATTTTAGAGAATCATATTATGTAATTTCCAATTAATTTTTGATTTGCCTCTCCCTATACCCTTACTAATTATTATTTTTATTACATTGTGGCCTAAGAATGTTGTGTTCATTATTTTTGCTCTTTTGCACTTGTTTGTAATGTTTTTATGCCCTACAACATGGTCAATCTGTTTGAATGTACCATATGCTGCTGAAAAGAAGGTGTATTCCTTTTTGTCCCTATTTATTTTCTTCCACACATCTACTAACTCTAATAAAAATATGGAATGCTTCCCAAATTTGCTTGTCATCCTTGTGCAGGGGCCCTGCTAATCTTCTCTGTATCATTCCAATTTTAGTATACGTGCTGCTGAAGTGAGCACTCAGCAGTCTTTTAAACATTGTTTTCTGTATTAATTCAATAATTTGCCTGAAATTATTCAAATTACCATTTGTCCAATACATCTCCAAAACTTCGTTACTTATTTACAGTTTAGGTTTTATTTTAAAAAATAGTGTTGTACACTGTTTTTATACAATGTCACTTCTAAACAATAGTTCCTTGCTCCCATCAGAATATCATACCCAATACCCAACAACAGTTCAATGAAACTGTCAGAAAAGGGAATTTCAACTAATATAGCATATAACATTCCACAGATATGATGTCTCATAGTGGAGTATATTTAGCCTCAGTTATTTGACTCTCATATTGATCTGCAACTGATCTGATTTGATTGGTCTTTTAATTTGAATTTATTTATTTATTCATGATTGTTACATTAAAATACCTAATTAACTCTCTGCCATCTTCCCCTATCCCCTTTAGAGAAGGCATAATTTGACAAAAAGATATAGGTGTATATAAACTATGTCTTATTTATTTCTATTTATTATTTCTTTCTCTGGACTTGAAAATACATGAGTCATCCTTCAAAAAATACTTGTGATATCGATATATGGTTCTTGGTTCTTCTCTCTTCACTCTTCATATTTTCATGTAAGTCTTTCCATGGTTTTTTCCAAAACTAACCTGGATGTAATTTCTTATAGCTCAGTAGTATTCCTTCACCATCATATGCCATGAGGTGTTTACGCAATTGATGGGCATCTCTTTATTTTTTGGTTCTTTGACACGACAAGGAGAACTACTATAAATATTTCCAACTTAAAGGGTTTTTTTTTTCTTTTCCCCTGATCTACTTAGGAAATAGATCAACTAATGGCATTATTGGGTCAAAAGATATAACCAGTTTCATAACTCTTAAAACATAATTCTAGTACTAATACAACAAAATGGTTGTATTAGTTCATAGTTCCACCAATAGTATTAGTGTATCCATTTTTCCAAATCCCCTCTGATACTTTTCATTTTGCTCTTTCTTCATTTACCCAGTCTGATATGTGGGAGATGGCATCTCAGAGTTGTTTTGATTTGCATTTCTCTAGTAAATAATGATTTAGAGCATTTTTTCATGTAATTATATATAACTTTGATTTCCTCATCCAAAAACTGTTTATATCTTTTAACTATTTATCAATTGGAGAATGGCTTATATTCTTTGTATACTTGTCAAATTTCTCCATATAGTTTAGTTTCTATCCCAAACTTTATAGAATGTTGTACAATTTATTGCTTTCCTTCTACTCCTGGTGACAGTAATTCCATTTATACAAAATCTTTTCAGTTTATTGTATTTAGTATTATTAATTTTGCATTTTTCAGTGCTCTTATTTATTCATTATTCATCTCTTATCCATAAATCTGATTGCCAATATATCCTCTTATCTTCTAATTTGCTTATGATATCTTTCTGCCTAGGTCATGTATTGAGTTTAATCTTATCTTAGTAAATGGCATAAGATATTGATCTGTATCTAGTTTCTGTCACATTACTTTCCATTTTTCCCAACAACTTTTTCTACCAAATAGTGAATTTGTATCCCCAAAACATGGAACTTTATTTCTTTTTTGCTGTAGAACAGCAAAGTATAACTTTTCTCTTTCTTAGGCAGAAACTTATAGTTTAAAAATATTACATATATATAGTTCAAATGTAAATTCATAATATACAGTAGCAAAGTCTATAACATTTAATCATCCCACTATATTTCAATTACTGTGTATAACATTCTCCTGGTTCTGCTTAGTTCACTCTGTTTCAGTACATATCATGAGCATTTCTAATACAATATTAAATAATATTGGTGATAATGGGCATCCTTGTAATTATTTCATTATATTTGTTCTCTAGGTTCTTCTTCTTTGATTGGTGTCTTCCCATATATCTCTGAATTCCTTCTATTTTTGTTTCATGGATCAATGATATTGCATTACTTGCTTCTACTATTATTTGTTTGAAAACCCCCCCAACCATAGCACATGCTTTGGTTCCAGCTTGTTGTTACTACAAAACTGCTACTATGACTATTTTTATATTCACTGGGACTTTATTTCTGCCCATAACCTCCTCGAGTGATACTTCTATTACTTGGAATGATTGAGTCAAAGAAATAAAATAAATAGTAGTTTTTCTTAAATGATTCAAATTTGTTTTTCAGTATAGTTTAGACTGATTCACAGTTCCATCAACATCATATGAATGTTCTTGTCTTTTTATAACCCATCCAATATTAATTATTTCTATATTTTGACATTTTTACCAATGAGCTAGATATTATATTGTCACAGTTGTTTTAATTTTAATTCTTTTATTGTGAATTATTTGGAGTGTTTTTTAAATGACATTTATATTTTTTGCCCTAGAAAACCATTTATTTTTCTTTGACCACTTATCTATTAGGGAATATCTTTTAGTCTTATATTGTTCCAACTAATGGTAAATGTTAGCTTATTGGTCATTCAAATTCATTGTCTGAAGTTTTCTCAGCACATTGCATTATGTTCGTCTCTGTATTTTATTCTTTAATAGATAACTAACAATTTCCTTGATATTCTATTTTGTGGACATATAATTGTAGTTAGCAGTTCCTTATATTTTCTCTTTATTACCTAAAATATGATTAAATCACCTTGTTTAATTTTATAATGGCAATTTGATTTTATTCTTTCTTTAAATAGAATGAGCTATAATGATTTATTGATTTTGTTAGTCTCTTGAAAACAGGTTTGTTTTATTTATTAGTTCATTTACATTTTTAATTTTGTTCATCCTTAGATTTTACTTTTTTTCACTTAGGGTTATTAATTTGTCAATTTTCTCATTTTCAAAAAATCATGATAAATTTACCTCTTTTTTCTTAAAAAAATTTTTAATAATAAATTTTCCCTTAAGGAATACACTAGGTGTGTCCAAAAATTTTTGCTATGCTTTCTCATCCTTCTCTTTTTAAATTATTATTTAATTGAGCCAAGAAGGTGGAAAGGGTTCATAGGTCCAATAGGCTCAATTTACCCTCCAAACAACTTGATGTAATTCCTCAAAATGAATTCTAGAGTAGCATAACCCACAAAAATATGGGATGAAATATTTTTTCAGTCCCAAATAACTTAGAAGGACAGCACAAAACCTCTTTTTCACCAAGGTAGAAAGGAGTGCAAAGCAGAATGCCAAAGCAGGTCCCACCACAGTAATATACCTTAGGGGTAGCTGAATCAGCAGCAAAGATTTCCAGAACTCTTAGCCACAGATGGTAAGAAGGGTGGGATAATTGTTCAGAAGGAGATTACAGTGATCCCTTACTCACCTTGGGTGTAAGATTGTCCATTCACAGATTCAGGTTACAGTCCTGGGTAGCTGACTCAGGGTGAGGAGGAGCACTAGCTCTTATTGTCACAATGGATCAGGGGACCCTGGTTACAGAGTCCTAAGGCAAAAAAGTGTATTTGTAGTTGCTCATATGCCACCTTGGAAAAACTTAAAACTTATAGATCCCTAGAGTTATCTCTGAAGGTAGTTCCAAAAAGAATGTGAAGGTTGGAACAATATTCCTTTTCCAATAGTTCTAGAGCTTAAAATTAACAGTCTTTTTTTTAGGTTAAATGAAAAGAAAAAGGCTGAAAAATGAACAAACAACAACAAAAAAGAAACTCAAAACAAAATTATTTTGGTGATAGGGAAGACCAAAATGCAAATACAGAAGACAACAAAATCAATACTGCTTCATCCAAACCCTCCAACAAAAATATAAACTTCCCAAATTAAAATTGCCCAAAAAGAATGTTAAAAATTAAATAAAAGAGGTAAAAGAAAAACTAGAGAAAATTGTAATGATAAAAGAAAATAATGAATAAAGAGTCAACAGCTTGGTAAAGGAATTAAAATTATATTAGAAATTTTATTAGAAATAAAAGGCAAAATCAACCATATCAAAAAAGGCATAAAAATTCACTGAGAGATCTTTCAAATGTATAACTGACCAAATGGAAAAGGAGATACAAAATCTCATTCAAGAAAATTATGCTTAAAAAAATAGAATTGGGTAAGTGGAAGCAAATAACTGCAGGAGTCATTAAGAAAAAAATAAAGCAAAGTCAAAAGAGTGAAAAAATAAAAGAAAACATGAAAATATCATTAGGAAAACAAATGACCTGGAAAATAAGTCCAGGAGAGATAATCTAATCTAAGAATTATTGGATTGATTAAAAGTTATAATAAAAAACTTAGACATCATCTTTGAAGATATTATGAAGAAAACTACTCTGATATCCTAGAAACAGAGGGTAAAATAGATGTTGAAAAAATCCATCAATCATCTTTTGAAAAAAATTCATTAAAATAGCTCCTGGGAATATTATTTCCAAATTGCACAAATTCCAGATCATGGAAAAAATATTGTAAGCAGTCAAAATAGAAACAATTCAAATATCATGGAGTTATAGTCAGAATAAATCAAGATTTAGCAGATCTACATTAAAGGATCAGAAGACCTAGAATATGATATGCCAGAGGGCAAAGGAGCTAGCACTTCAACTAATAATTACTTGCCCAGCAACATTGAGCATAATCCATTGGGGGAAAGAATGGGCATTCATTGAAATAGAGGATTTTCAAACATTCTTGTTGGAAAGACTAGTCTAAATGAAAAATTATATTCTCAATACAAGAGTCAAGAGAAGCACAAAAACCTAAACAGGAAAGAGGAATCAAAAGAAACTGTTTGCATACTACATGAATAGAAAGATGATACTTATAACTGCTAAGAACTTTATCATTATTGGGCAATTAGGAGTACACATAAGCAGAGGGCAAGAGTATGAGTTGAATATGATGGCATGATATTTAAAAAATAAAACTAAGGAATTAGAAAGAGGAATACAAGAGAACAGGAAACAGACATAGAATGAGATAAACAATCACATAAGGGGCACAAAAGAGCTCATACAGGGGAGAGGAAAATGGGGGAGGGGAGCATTTTTATTCGCTCAAAGTGGGAAGAGCATGCACACACAATCATTTGGGTATAGAAGTCTATCTTACCTTACAGGAAAGTAGGAGAGGAAGGGGATTAAAGAAAGAGAGGGATTGATAAAAAAGAGGACAAATTGGGAGATGTACTCAGAGGCTACCCACTTTTGAGAATGGACAGAATGAAAGGAGAGAGAAAAGGACATATATTAGGGGGGAAATGAAAGGCAGTAATCATAATTGTGAAAAAAATTATAAATGTCTCTAATAAAGACCTTATTTCTCAAATATATAGAGAAATTAGTTGAGTATAGGAATACAACTCATTCTCCAACTGATAAATGGTCAAAGGATAGGAATAGACATTTCTCAGATCAAATAATTAAAGCTCTCTACACCCATGGAGAAAATGCTCTAAAACACTATTAGAGAAAAACAAATGAAAACAATTCAGGTGCCACTCCACACATATCAGATAGGATATTATGTAGAAAAAGAAAATGACAAAATTCAGAGGAGATATAGGTAAACTGAGAGGCTAATGTGCTGTTCAGGTCAGGAGAGGAGTAGTTATGAACTGATTTAACCACTCTAAAAGCAGTTTGGATCTATGCCCAAAGAGTTTTAAGGAGTATATACTCTTTGACCCAGCAATACACCATTAGGTTTATTGCCCAAAGAGATAAAAAAACAAAAAGGAAACAGACATATGTACAGAAATATTTAAAGCAGCTTTCTTAGGGGGACAAAAAATTGAATAGTAAGGAGATACTAGTTAATTGGGGAATGGTTGAGTAAGTTATATTATATGATTGTAATGAAATATTATTGTGCTTTAAGAAATGACAAACAAGAAGTGCTCAGAAAAACCTGGAAAAAATTACATGAATTCTAGCATAACAACGTAGGCAGAACATGAAGAACATTTTATATAATGACAGTGATATGGTGTGATGAACAATTGTAAATAATTTAGCTATTTTTAGTAATGCAATGATTCAAAACAAGCCCAAAGTTCTCAGGATAAAAAATACCACATGCTTCCAGAGAAAGAACTGATGGAGTCAAAATCTAGACCAAAGCAAAATTTTCACTTTATTTCCTAATTATTTTCATTTGAATTTCCTTCCACAAAATGATTACATGCAAAAATTTTTTATATAATTACATTTGTAAAATCTATATTGAATTGCATATCATTTCAGCAGGAGTTCAGGGGGAAGGGGGTGAGAAAGAGAATTCGAGACTCAAAATTCTTTCCAAAATGTTAGAAACTAAACTGCTTTTACATATAATTGGGGGAAATGCAACAAAATAAAAAATTTAAAATATTATTTAATTTCCACTTAGGTGTACATTTTAATAAAAATTAATTTTATTGATTTGGGGGATATTATCTATTTCCCCTTATGTCATTTTTGTTTCCTCCCTCCCAAGTCTAAATTTTTTGTTCCTATTTTCTTTACCAATTACTGTATTTTATTATATTTGAAAGTGTCTTTGTACACTTATAAAATATTTGTTCATGGTCTAGCATATAATGAATTTTTAAGGTATCATCTAATTCTTGAAAGTAGGCAAGAGATGTGATAGATATATGAATTTTTCTAACCATTTATTTCCTTCTCACTCAGCTTTTGAATGGATTAACCCAGTTCTCAAAGAGGGATATTTAAGCCTTCTTGAAAGATTGTGTAGTTATACTTTTCTTTGCTTAATTAATTTTTCCTTTAAAACTTTAAATATATTTAATTATGATATTGTCTAAGAATAATTCAATTTCTCTTTCTCTGACATTATTGCTGTCTATATCTCAAATAATTGCAGCTTCTTTTTTTAACATCATCAAAATAAACTTTATTCCTACACATCCTTTTAATATCAAATATGCTATGTAGTTTAAATATATTTCTTGAGCAAAAAAATGTGTTCTTAGCCTTTTTGTAAATCTTTATTGCTTTATTGGGAAGTTTAATTCTTTCACACCTAGAATTATGATTTTAAAAATTGTATTTTCCTATATTAAATTCTGCCTTAAATTTACTATTTTTTTAAAACCCTTACCTTCCATCTTAGAATCAATACTATGTAATGGTTCTAAGGCAAAAGAATGGTAAGGGCTAGGCAATTGGGGTTAAGTGACATACCCAGGGTCACACAGGGAGGAAGTGTCTGATACCAGATATGATCCCAGGACCTCCCAACTCTGGGCCTGGCTCTCAATTCCCTAAACCATGTAGCTCCACTCCCACTTTTTTTTCCTTTTAGAGTAGCATTAGATTTTTAAGGTTGGCTTTACTAACAGTAATTTGACTCTAGCCTTTTCCTGTCATCTTAAGCCCTAATTCCTAGAATCTAATTTTATTTTCATTCTTTCTGTGTTTCTGTTTTTGTCTATCTCCTTTCTGAGACTAGAAAATAATTTTCTACATCCTCCTCCTGTATTATTTCCCACTTCCACAATGCAGATATCTCAATATTAACAACATTGATTTCTTCTATCCTTTCCAGGAAATAGTAATTCTTTACTTCTTTCTTCTAGTTTTCTCTTTCCATTCATAGGCTTTGCATAAAACCATTATTTATTTTTTCTATGACTGGCATACAGGGAGCAGCTTCTTGAGGGTGAAAAGCCTCATTCCTTACTCTATCCAGTCTAATTACTAATGCAATTAGAGATGTTTTAGTTTCATTGACTAAAATTTTTTCTTCTGAGAAATCCTATTTTCCCAAATATTAATAAATGAATAGACTATGGTAGGTGCTGAAAAAAGTGTAGGTATCAGTGTCTTTGGTTAGAATCCTGGAACATGAGCTAAATCTTGCATTTATCACTTGTAAAACTATGAACCATCTATATTATCGCTTTGTACCTATATTCCTCTCTGTGACCCCAATTCAAACCATCTACTTGTCCTTTGTTCTAGGAATACCTAGAGATTCCGATTCCTCCTTTCCTTTTGTGGTATGTGGTCCTAAGCACAGCCTCACATGTCTAGTATAGTACCCATAGTGCTTCCTACCTACAATATAACTTGTAGTGAAGTCTCTGACTCTCTACTACATATCCATGGGGAAATATTACGGACTCACCAGAGAACATTCCTTATACACAAGAGAAACTTGATTTCCATCTCCCTAATAGGACTGACTGTCCTGGCCCCATTAATTCTCTCCCCAGACCTCTCAGGCTACACAGGTCCTTGCTTTCTTCATTATTCTTTTAGCTTTGATAAATGTTAACATATGAATTAGGCTACTTGAATTATAGTCTTAGAAATATCAATTTATTTCATTACTCTTCCCTCTTGTCTAGTCTTATGACATTCTTTTTGAAGTTTATCAAAAGGTTCTTTTCTTTTATCTCTGTGGTCTCCAAACAAAGTGAAAGTTTCAAAATGCAATAGGAGATAAGCACTGATTTAACTGATTGGTATTTTCTTACCATAAAATTTCATTTAATTTTTAAATATTTTCTTTTGTTGAATGAATGTTCACTTTAAATGACCAGATGACCTTAGATGTATTCTGGAAGGACTTAGATTTTTTATTCTTACTGAAAATCCTTCTTTTGAAATTGCATTTTGGAGAAAAAAATTTCCTTGCCATTTAATATATTGGTTTATAATTTTCTCATTGATTTTAATAAAATGAGAATTACACTACTTATCTCACATGTTTATTATGAGCCTTAAATTAAGATATATGTAAAGTGCTTTGGAAGTCTAATGTACTGTATAGCTATTATTTTTATTGTTGTTGTTGAAGTAGATCTTTGTTATCAGTTTGAGTACTTTTATATAAGGAACTTCCTCTAAAAATCCCAATCAGCACTTTGTCTAGAACATCGTCTTAAAGAATTTACTGGTCTTTGAGAAATAAGCTACTTGCCCAGTGTTAGAAGAAAGATTTCAACCTATGTCTTCTAGAATCAGAGACCATCTATCAACAACATCATTCTGCCTCTCATACTCCTATAATTACTTTTATTACTTCTTTACTATTTAGTAAAATTTTGAAATTCTGTTCTATATGAGAAAAAAGAGAAGAAAATGCAAAAGACCTATAGCTATTGATCTTTCCCCACATACAATGGAAATATAAACATTTCTGGAAATGATTTATAACCGTATTGAGAATATTATTGATGAAGTTAGAAGAGAACAGACAGACTTTTTGACTGATGATATTCTACAATGGACAATTTCTTTACCATCATTCTGTTCACTGAAAGAAAATATGTACCCTTATTGTTAGTTGAACTTAAAATTATAATTCATTATAAAGGCATGCAACCTTCAATGCTCTCTTCCAATAAGACATTTAATGTAGAGATGAAAATGATATGGCTCCTAAAATATGGAATAATAGAGACAACATAATCATGGGCTAAGAAAGAAGTTATCTGTTTTTATTAACTGTCAATAAAACTCTTTTGAATCTTTTAAACCTGAGTATTTGTGAGGAGAATTGGTGACTACTCTTGGGAAACACCATGGAGTTAGGTTTACAGATCTTTAATATGGTGGAAAAATGACAGAAAAGGATCACAAAACATATTGAGATCCTTTGTGCCAAGAGGGAGGATTTCATACAATAGTTAAAAAAAGATGGAAGAAAGTCACAGGTCTTTCTGTGAGATTTTATTCTATTGGGGAAAATGCATTCTAAATAATGTCAATGGGTGAGTTCAGTTAGCATCTAAACAGGAATTTATATGCATTTGATGACTATGTACCCCACTTAAGTCTGAGCTGACCTGATATCTCTCTTTTTCAATTCTCTTTTTTTATTGTCCTTTTTAGGTACAGTTGTAACAAATGGACAAGCTAGTGTTATGCAGATGACAGTGATGCATTGACACCCCTTACTGCCCGCCTGCCAAAATAATGATCACTTGATGGAGGAATCCCTAACATTTGATGGCTAAGAGGTAAGAATTGTGTTCTGGTTTTGGACAACTTCCTTGCTGCTAGTGTTTGTGTCAGAGATTCTCATATATTTACAAAGTTTGGGTTTCAGGTTGATGTGAAGCACCAGAGGGAGAATTAAATATTACTCCATGGAAAGTAATATTTCTCCACAGACCTATATACCTAGAGAGATGATACATTCTGAAAAAAAAATACAAGAGATAGAACTTATTAAGAACAAATTCAGGATATGGTACCAAGTGACTAGAATAACTAATACTTCAAAGGAAGCCATGACATCAGCTGGGTCTTCCAATCTTTTGTTGATTTTTAAAAAATGAACCAATGGAAAGAAGAATTTCCTTAATATTCTTAATACTTTGTTCTTCCAGAAGAGTTCTGTGATTATTTTTTCCAGTTTTGTAACTATGCCCAAAGGGATTTTGCAATACACATTCCCCCAGAAAGGGGAACACACACACACACACACACACACACACACACACACACACACACACACACAGGAGATGGAGGGAGAGGAGAAAGGGTTGAGAAAATGGAAAGGGGGAAGATAACCTTCCCCTCTTTAACAAGTCTTGTCTGCCTGAGAAAAGGAATATGTCTCCTCGAAGAGATGGGGAATAATGGCTAGAGGGATAAGCTTTGATAAGATGATGCCCTGCCTCCCCTTTGGTTCCAGGTATTATTGAGAGGCAGAGTGGCCCCTTCTGCCTCTGGATCCTTCAAGTACACCAACTGCCACTTTCCCTCCCACCTTGGATTACTGGGACTGGTTGCTTGGATTGCTGGGATCCTGAGCTAACCCTCATATTTGAGGAGAGGTATGGGTCTCCCCCAATCTTCAGCCCTCTTTCCTAGCATCAGAAAGTAGCCAGACCTAATTCTAAGAAGTAGACACTTTATTTGGGTTCACACAGGGAAGGGAGAGGTGAAAGTGTCAGGTAAGGAAAGTGGGTGAACAAGAAGCCCTATTGACTGGCAGACTGGCCATCTTGGGATTCAGACTCTCAGCCTTGACCCCTCTTCTGGACAGTTGCTGGTTTTGTCCCTACTCCTGAACTAACTAGCTTGACTACTGGAGTCCAGGACAAGTTAGGGAGAGGGATGAAGAATAAATCTTTGGAGAAAGGTTTTCTCTATGGACAGCTTCCTTCAAAGTCCCATCCACAATATTCATTGATGACTGAGCTGTTGATGAGAACTGATTGAGAGATATTCAGGGATTCACAGGGAAACAGTTGATCTTCAGAGAGACCCAAGCTTAGGAGATCTGCTTCTCAAGCTCCCAACTGAAGAAGTGCCAGAGCAGTTGGAGTTCTCCCAGCTTCTGTTCTCTGACTGTAATCTTGAAATTTTTTTCTCTTCTTGCACCTCTCCTGCTCTTTCTCTGCTCCTCGCACAATTGGATTTGATTCCTTTCTTACACTTTAAAAGATGGCCTACCCTTTGATCTAGACATACCACTGTTAGGTTTGTACCCCAAAGAGTTAATAGGGAAAATACATGCAAAAAATATTTATAACCAAACTCTTTGTTGTGGCAAAAAACTGGATAATGATTGTCCATTGATTGGGGAATTGCTGAACAATTTGGTATCTATTGTTGATGGAATACTATTGTGGTGAAAGGAATAATGAACTGGAGGAATTCCATTTGAACTGGAAAGACCTCCAGGAATTGATGCAGAGTGAAATGAGCAGAACCAGGAGAACATTGTACATAAAGACTGATACATTGTGGCACAATCAAAGGTAATGGTCTTTTCTATAAGCAGCAATGCAATGACCCCGGACAATCCAGAGGAACTTATGGGAAAGAACACTATCCACATCCGGAGAAAAAACTGTGGGAGCAGAAACTCAAGAGAAAAACATATGATTGATCACATGGTTCACTGTGGATATGATTGAGGATGTTGACTTTAAATGATCACTCTGTTGCAAATATTAATTATATGGAAATAGTTTTTGAACAGTGATACATTTAAAACCCAAGGGAATTGCTCTCAGTTCTGGCATTGGGGAGGAAAGAGGAGAGGGAAAGAACATAAATCATGTAAGCATGGAAAAATATTCTAAATTAATTAATTAAATTTAAAAAATCATAGACTTTTGGCTATTGAAGTATAATTATCAACTATTTATCTATTTCAATGAATTTCTTTGAACTTTGCAGTTATTAATCTTTCTCAAAGATGACATACCTGATTTTCCTAATGGTTTGTGAATTCTGGTCTTAAGTATTCTGTTACTTAATGAGAATTCAAGGTCTATAATTACAGATTCTTGTTTCAGATTTCTAGACTCCTGATACTAGATATATCTTGAATATAAAGGCAAGCTCTATACTAGCACAAAGACAATATTATTTTAAAATTTTGGTGTGTATATTAGCTATATACATATGTATATATGATATTTTATTTTGGTCTAGATATTTCATTTGGTTTAGGAAGTTCCTTGTAGGAATTAAGGAAATGGATCAATGAGGGGGTTGTAATTTATAGTCTTATAGAGTTGCCTAAGATGCTTAAAGTTTAAATAATTTCTATTGAGTTATAAATAAAGATTCTGTAACAGAAGTGGTACTTGAATCTATGTCTTCTTGACACTAAGGCTAGAACTATCCATTATGCCATAATGACTGTCACATACACACACGTGTTTCAAGATATTAAGTTTATAATGGAATTATTTTGGAAAACACTTTTGTATGTATGAACATATGCATGTGTTTATATAATACATATGCGTATAGATAGGCTTGTGCCTACATATAGATTTTGACCAGATCCAAATTGTAATAGATATTGGAGGGTATACTAGATGGATACTTGATAACTAATAGATCAGATAGTTATCTTATTTTACCTTACCTTCCTCCCTATAAATCTCCCTTCCTCCCTCTTCCAATCTCCCTTCCTCCCCTCTTCTTCCCTTCAGTTTCCCCCTCTCCTGTCTTCTTCAACCTCCTTCTCAATCACTCAGGGTGAGCTATGATATTTCAGAGGAAATACTCTTTTCTCTTCTTTATCTCAAGTATGGGTTTATTGGGGAAAACAGCAAAGATAGAGGATAAGGTAAGAGGCTTGGAATTTTTCCTATTATCTACAGGGAGTCTTAGATTAGAGGATATTGAGAGAAATGTCAATTCAGTCACTACCAGGAAACAGAGCTGGTCAGAGAGAGAGATATATGGACTGTTGTCCTTCTGCCTTCAAATCAACCAGACCACCTCCAGCTTGATTACCCCAAGTCCCAGAGATAAACCCAGTTTCTTCCTTCCAAATCACCACCATCAACCAAAAGTCCTGAAATCCAGTCTCCCTTGGTTTTTGCCTTCAACTGTTTCCTGGTCACATTCCAAATGGAATTTTCCTTTGATTGACAGCTTCTTGTCTTTCTTCTTATCCTTTTGCATGCCTTATAATTTCTCTCCTCCACAATACACATAGAAAACCTTATGCGTGTCTCATTGCTGTTATTTGATTGCAAGCTACATAGAGGCAAGTACTGCATCTAATTTATCTTTGTTATCTATTCTAACATGTGTTTTACATATAGTTGTTGCTTAAAGGTTTGCTGAATGAGCGAACAAATTGGAATGGCATGAATGTAAAAATATTATTAGTTCCTGAAAAGTGTTCTTGTTATATTTCAATTTTCCAGCATCTTTAAAATAGATTTAGGCTGAGCATATCCATTTACAAATGCTATTATTGTGACTAAATTTTTTGAAAAAAGAAATATGATTTTCATTGAATTTGTCATTTTTTACTATCTAAAAGTCGAGTTTCTTTGATGTAAGAAAAATAGTATTTTGTTTGTTTTATTTACCCTTTTTTCATGCAAAGTACATTGTAGATGAACAATCTGAATGTAGAGAAGGCAAAATAGTATCTTTAGTAGAACATTGAACACCAATTTGAAATCAGTGAATCTTTTGACCTCTCAACCTCTTTGTCATGGGAACCATTTCTGGCTTGCCTAGTTACCGGATAAGCCATTTAAATGCCATCTAGTAGAAAGGACATATGAAATTAAAATTACTCTGTCTTAGGAAAGAAATTGAAATAAGCTCGCGAGAGAAAAGAAACATATTCCAGAAAAAAAACCAAAGTCTGATTGAGGAGCAAAGAGATGTAAAAAATTAATGTGATTGAATCATGGAAAGTTGCCCATTTTTCTATCACAGGTTCCCGGGGTCCTTAATGAAAAGAAGACAGAGACATTATTCACTAGAGATATTGTTCAGAATGGGGCAAGAGCAGAATAAAATTGGCATTAACCTTTCATATGCCACTACTTTATATTCTGGCAAGAAAATGATAGACTTCTTATTATCTCCAATGACAGAGAAATCATTAACTTCTCAAGTTAACTTGATCTTGTGAAAAATTTATAATTCTGTTCAAATGTTAAAATTTGTGTTTGTAATTCTAGATTTTATAACAACTCTCTTTGCAGATTCAGAGATCATTAGATTTTAGACACTTATAGTTCACATAGTAAATGAAATTTGTAGCTAATTGTTCAGTCATTTTAGTCATGACCATTTAGGATTTTCTTGGTAAAGATACCAGAGTGGTTTGCCATTTTTTTCCCCTCTAGGACTTTTAAACAGATGAAGAATCCAAGGCAAACAGGATAAAGTTACTTGCTCAGGGTCACACAGTTAGTGTCTGAGCCTAGATTTGAACTCAGGAAGATGAGTTTTGCCAACTTCAGGTTCAGATTCTATCACCTGAACCACCTAGCTGTTATTTATGCCAGATAGAAAGTCTATATAAGAATGATGTTAGTGATTATAATGAAGAGAAACAATTGTCTACATTACTTATATCAGTGCAAGGTATAATATTAATCACGAGATTGATAAAGGAGTACAAGACACAAACACATAAATAAAGGTTGAGAGTCACACCTTAGATGATCTTAAAGGTCCTTTCAGCTCAAATGCCAGTGATCTTATGATTCAGAACCAATATTCTCCACTACAGGAGAGAAAAGGGGGTAATTTGGTCAATTCTTTCCATTGTTCTCATCTAGAATGATTTTTTTTAATATTAAGATGTGGTTTTCTTTTCTTTTCTATTTATTTTTAAAGATATTTTGTTTTCCCAATTATCTGCAATAACATATTTAAGCATATTTTCTGAAATTATAAGATCCAAATTGCTTCCCCCCTTCTAGTACCCTCTCACAGAGATGATAAACAACTTGATCTAAGTTATACATGTATTATTGTGTAAAAATGCTTCCATATTGGTCATTGTTGTAAGAGAATACTCATATAAAATCAAAATCCCCAAATAAAACATCAATAAATTAATATGAAAAATAGTGTGCTTTTATCTGAATTCTGACTTTAGCAATTCATTCTCTAGAGATACATAACATTCTTCATCGTATGCACTTCAGAATTGTCCTGCATCATCGTATTTCTGAGAATAGACAAGTCTTTAACAATTGATCATTGCATAGTACTGCTGTTATTGTGTACAATATTCTCTTGGTTCTGCTTATTCTGTTTTGCATAAGTTCATAGAGGTCTTTCCAACTTTTTTTTTCTGAAATCATCCTGCTCATTTTTTAAATAGAACAATAGTATTCCTTCACAATAATACACCACAGTTTGCTTAGCCATTCCACAATTGATGGACATCTTGTTTTCTAATTCTGTAACTACACAAAGAAAAAAACTGCTATAAATATTTTTATACAAGTAAGTTCTTCCCCTGTTTTTTATGATCTCTTTGTGATACAAACCTAGTAGTGGATCTAAGGGTACAAAAAGTTTTATAAGCTTTTGAGCAAAATTCCAAATTGTCCTCCAGATTGGTTGGATCAGTTTACATTGTATTAGTGTCCAATTTTTTACATATCCCCACAACATTTACCACTTTCCTTACTGTCTTATTGGCCAATCTGATAAGTGGGAGTTGGTGCCTCAGTTTTGATTTGATTTGCATTTCTCTAACCAATAGTGATTTAGAATATTTTATATGATTATTGATAGTTTTGATTTTTTTCATCTAAAAACTGCTTATTCATATACTCTTTTGTCAATTTAGAGAATGATTTGCATTCTGAAATTTTGACAGTTCTCTATAGATTTAAGAAATGAGACCTGTATCAAAGGTATTGATTATATTTTCCTCTTTGTTGTTTCCCTTCTAATCTTAGTTACATTGGTTTTATTTATACAAAATGTTTTTTTTTACTTTAATATAATCAAAATTATGCATTTTTTCATCTTGTAAGCAACTAGAACTCCCTGACTCTGACAGAAGCAGCTGGCGAACCCACATTAACTATGCTGCCACCACCTTTGAAGATGAGCGACGTCGACGTCTTGCCGCTGCGCATGAACGCCGACACCAGGCCACAACCGCACCTCCCATAACAACTGGCATCCCATGCCCCATGTGCCACAAACTTTACGCCTCAGCCTTTGGACTCCAAAGCCACATGAGGGTACACCGTAGATGAAACTGCACAAAGACAATAGTCATACTCGATCACCGAGAGCCTACCACTACTAATGTTCTCTCTCTGTCCTTTGGTCATAAATTCTTCCCTTCTGTATAGTTTTGCCAGGTAAACTATTCTATATTTCCAGAATTTACTTATGATATCATCCTTTATGTATAAATGATAGACCATCTTTTGGTATAAGGTATGAGATATTGGTCTATATTTAGTTTCTACTGTGAAGATTGGACTTAGCTATCTCCTGATTGAAACAGTGAATATACTTAGCTCTTCCTTTATTGTGATGATTAAATTGTAACCCCCTGATTGTAACAATGAAAATACTTAGTTCTTCCTTTATTGGGAAGATTGAATCGTAATCCACAGTCTATTTTTATATATTTTAATCCCTAAAAAGTGATGACTCAGTATTTTAAGTAGATCTATCCATTTTAACTACAAAAAGTGTTAAGTAACCACAAAAGGTGAACTAAACAAAAAAGGTGTTAAGTAACCCAAAAGGTATAATCTAACCAAAGAAGGTGTTAACTAAAAAGTGGGCAGTAGAAACTTTGATTTTCCAGACCCTGATATTTTAATACCAATTATCCCTGTATCCCCTACATAGTAAGGGACCTTATGCCACCTTAAAGGGGGGGAATTCATACTACGATTTTCTTGTGGACACTGGAGCCAGTAGGTCAGTCTTGGTAACCAAACCAGATGTAAAATGTGACGCTATTGGCTCTATAACTGCAGTAGGTGTATCAGGAACACCTCAAAAGGTCCCAAAACTTTCTACTCTCATGGTAGGTGTGGGACCCCTAACCTTTGAACACTCTTTTCTTTTAATGCCTGGATGCCCCATAAACTTGCTGAGGAGGGATTTACTATGCAAATTACAGGTCACAATAATTTGTCCTCCAGATGGCTCTTTATCATTGGAAGTACATCGTTGGAAGTATAATTTAAAGTACCTGTAAATTTACTCCTTCTACTTCTCTCAGAGAGCCAGGAGGTAAAAGAGGCTCCCACCTTTGAAATACCTGCAGATATACTGGAGTCTCTTTGGGCCACATATTTTTCTGATGTAGGCTTACTTAAATCAGCTATCCCTGTCCAAATTAAAACTAAATCTAGCCCACCTCCTTCCATTCCTCAGTACCCCTTCTCAAGGGAGGCAATTGAGGGTTTTACTCCAGTAATAAGCTCATTAATTGACCAGGGAAAAGTAATCCCCTATAAATCTGAATACAATACTTCCATCCTGTCTATTAAAAAACCAAAATTGGGGCCTGATTGCAAGTACCTCTATAGATTTGTCCAAGACCTGAGAGCAGTGAACAATCATGTTATAAGGAGACACCCTGTAGTTTCTAATATAAACATTATTATTTCTTCCATTCCTAGCACAGCTACATTACAGTAATACACTTGTGTTCTGCCTTCTTTTCCATACCTGTACATAAAAATTCCAGGCATAATTTTGCCTTCACATGGAAGGGCTCTCAGTGGACTTGGACTCATCTGCCTCAAGATTACATGAAAATTCTAGGACTTTTTGAACAAATTTTAAGTCAAGACACTGACAATATAAAATTAAAAAAAACCAAATTAATAAATTATGTATATGATATTCTCTTGGCTTCAACAGATGGCGAATCATGACAAGAGGATAGTAAGCACCTCCTCCTTGAACTACATAAAAAAGGACACAAGATTTTGAAGCAAAAGGTTCAGTGGTGTCTCCCAAAAGTAGAATAGTTGGGATTTATTCTAATTGCTGTGCCCACACAATTTCTCATAGTTGCATAGAAAACATCCAAAAATTAAGTGCTCCTACAACTAAAAAGCAATTAAAGGTGATTCTTGGAGCAACAGGATTTTGTCAACAGTGGATCCCTTGTTATGGGGAAATCACTAAGCCCTTTGTATCACTTACAAAAAACTCAGTCCCTGAACCACTTAAATTAGAAAAAGAAAATCTAACAGCTCTATCAAATTTAAAACAGGCTATCTTGTCTTTCCCTGCTCTAGGCATCCCAAATTATGATAAACCATTTAACCTGTATATACGTGAAAAAAAAAACGGTAGCTTCAGGTGTTCTAACTCAACTTTTGGGACCTGCTCAATGTCCCGTAGTCTATTATTCAGCCAAGCTAGATCCAGTAGCTTCCAGAGAACCACCACTCTTTAAAGGAGTAGCTGCCAGAGCTTTAATAGTAACTAAATCAGCCAATCTGGTATTGAGATGCCCTCTGACCATAATGTGCCCATATAAGGTTGAGGCATTGTTATTAAGACATAAAACACAATCATTTACTGACCAAAGGATTATTAGGTATGAAATAACACTACTAAACAATGAACACATCACACTAAAACACTGTGGAGCACTTAATCCTGCAACCTTACTTCCCGATTTTCCAACTTTCAGAGAACCTTTACATGATTACACATCTTTAGTGTCCATTGTTGACAAACCTTGTAATGATTTACTGGACACCCCATTGAATGATTTGGATTTAATATTATTTATAGATGGTTCTTCATTTATGAGAGATGGCATGCGCTATACAGGATCTATAGGAGTTAATGAATTTGAAACTCTGTGGTCAGCTTCCTTACCCTCAAATGTAAGTACACAAGGTGCAGAACTCACAGCATTGAAACACGCCTGTATCATTGCAAAGAATAAAAGAGTCACAATCTACACAGACACCCGCTATGCCTTTGGCATATGTCATGCTCTTGGCATGCTATGGCTCCAAAGAGGGAATATGGCTCCTCAGCTGGAAAATTTATAGCTAATGCAGAAATTATTAATAGAATTCTTTCTGTTCTCCAATTGTCTGAAGCCATAGCTGTAGTTCATTGCTCTGCACATACAGGTGGCAATGACCTTGTCTCTAGAGGAAATCACAGATCAGATTCTGCTGCAAAGCTAGAGGCCATAGAAGGGCCTGAATTAATTTTAACATTAACAACCACTGATGACTTAAATTTATCACTTTCCTATAATGAAAAGGAAGTGGAAAAATGGAAACAAAAACTTAAAGCAAAACAGATTAATGGAGTATGGGTGTCATCTGAAGGAAAACCCTTGTTCCGTAGGAGTTTTTATCAACAAATTTGCCAATCTATTTATAAAAATGGTCATTTTGGCACTCAGGGCATCATGGACTCTGTTAAAAGAGTATGGATAGCTCCTGGTATAACTACTATAGCCTCAAAAGTATGTACAGCCTGCCCTACCTGCCAAGCCTTTAATCAACATACCTTTTGTGGTAAAGCTTTTGGTGGACATCCTCTCACCTTCACACTCTTTGAACATTTACAAAACAATTTTATTTCAATGCCAAAAGCTGGACAGAATAAATTTTGTCTGGTCTTAGTTGATCAGCTGACCAGGTGGACTGAAGGGTTCCCTACTGCTCGGGGTACATATGCTTTTTTGCCAAAGTCCTTTTAAAAGAAATTATTCCCCACTTTGGTCTACCAGCACATATTGACTCAGATAGAGGAACTCATTTTACTGATTCAGTCTTATCACAAATTTATTCATGTTTGGCGATAACTCCTAAATTTCATACACTATATCATCCCCAGAGCTCCAGTCAAGTTGAACAAATGAATAAAGAAGTTAAAACTTAAAACTATTATTGGAAAATTGGAAAATTCCCTGAAATTCTATCTTGGGCTGTATTGTATCTCAGAAGCAGACCCAGAAGTGGTTTTCACATCTCACTATTTAAGATGCTATTTGGACATCCACCTATTCAGGCACAACCATTTACCCCCTACCTGTACCTCACTGTTAGGAGGGTAAGCAACCATTGCTACATATATCAGACAATTACAAAAAAATTGAAAGAGCTCCATGACTCTGGAGCTGCTGTTCAAGCAGGCCACATAAACTTCTTGCTTCATGATTTAAACCCAGGTGATAGTTTGTATATAAAGAATTTCCAATGTACTGGGTCAACTGAACCTGCTTATGATGGACCATTCCAAGTCCTATTAACTACACTGATGGCTATTAAAATTTGGGAGAAGGATTCATGGATTTATTGTAGCCATGTAAAACAAGTACCCTCTGTTGATAATTAATTAGTTAGTAGTAGTCTCTCGATAACCGAGGATGACGATTGTCTTTGTGCACTTTCATCTGTGATGTAAATGAGTGTGCAAAAAAAAATAATTGACTATATTGGTAGTATTTGACTATTGATTATGAAAAGACTTCCCTATTGATGGATCTGAACTATTTTTTTGCACTTTATTTGTGCCATATAGTATTTTATTTTTGTCTTTCTCTCATTTATTTTTGCATTTGAAGCACATGTAATTGTATTGAAAAGATTTTCTTTTAACTATTTTTGAGTTTTGAAATAAGGTAAGATATCCATTTGTTTAGTATAAAAATGCATACCCAAAAAGCTTTAGACTATGGAAATCTGCCTTTTATTGATAAATATTATGGGACTCTGATTAATGATTGTGTCTGATTCTAGGTATTAAAAAAAAAAGGAGCACAGATTTTATGTACATTGTGCCATAGAAGCACAGTGCCAAACCTGAAAACTGCCAAACGATCACACAGGTCAAAAGAAACCAATTCATGTAGGATTGATGAACTTGTTTGCCAACATGAAAGAACTTGTACCTAGTGTGAGACTCGAGGTTGCACCACTTGACATATGGTTGCAGTGCTTGACATATGTTTGCAGTGCTTGACATATGTTAAGAAGCAGGACTCCTTGAACCACACTCCTTGTAAAATTCTTTCTATGAAAGTACCTAACAATAGGCTAGTCTGCCTCCTCTATCACTGAGAAATGATGAAATATCACACCAGGAAATGACACTTCCCTTTATACACAAAAATCTAGTTCTTTTTCTCTCTTATACTATGGCAACTTCCTGTAGTCTTGGTTGCAAATGGGTAAGTAAAATGTTGCTGTATTCTGTCCTACAAACTTGTGGGATAAGATAAAAATTACTTTAATTGGACCCTAATAACAAGGACCTGTTATGAATTTATGCTTCTTAATTCAGAAATTGTATAATCATAGTTTTTGATATTTTGAGTCTAATTTTGACTTTTCTATTTCTCTCAAAAGCTTAATGTTTCCTTTATATACTTTTCTTTTCTTTTTTTTACTTTTTCTTTTGGTAATTGCCTCATACACCCATAAATCAACTACTTTTAGCTGATCCAGGAGTTGATAAACACCCTCTTCAGAGGGGATTGTATTGTATTTTTATTAAAAAAAACAATATTTAGAATTTTGTTTGAAAAGAATTTCAGGAAAAGATGTTTGCTAACTCCTTGAATCCAAAAAAATGAACTCTTTGAAAAAAGATGCTTGCAGAAACCTACACTACATCAAGAAGATTTCAGAATGAACTTTTGGGTGCAATAGATTGAACAAAAGGGGATTGAACATTTATTGTAAATGTACATTTTTATGCCAAAGGGGACTGCTCCTTAATTTGGCTTTTTGAAATTGCACCTAGCAAAACATTGGTTTTGCTTTCTCTCTTTTCTATTTATCTCTAACTATTGTAATTCCTCTTAGAAATTGAAATATTGTATACATCTGTAGTTAGAAGTTTTAGGAATACAAGATGATTCTGTTAAATGATCAATGGGGAGACTAGTCTCCCAATGATCATCAGAGGGATTGTGAAGATTGGAGTTAGCTATCACTGATCATAACAATGAAGATACTTAGCTCTTCCTTTATTGTGATGATTAAATTGTAATTCCCCTGATTGTAACAATGAAAATACTTAGCTCTTCTTTTATTGGGAAGAATGAATTGTAATCCACAGTCTATTTTTAGATTTTAATCCCCAAAAGTTGATAACTCAGTATTTTGAGTAGATCTACCCATATTAACTACAAAAAGGTGTTAAGTAACTACAAAAGGTAAACTAACCAAAAAAGGTGCTAAGTAATAAATATATCTAAAGAATATTGTAGTAAAGGTAGAGAAACAAAGAAATGTTCCTACCAATGTGTTTCTATGAATCAGGAAGCCAAAAAGAGCTCCTGCAAAGCTCTTCATTTTAATTTACTTCCAACAGAACGATCTAGGTTTCTTGATGATGTTATAGACCCACATAAGTTTTACTTTGTTTAAAAATATATTTGCCAAGGTTGAAATGTTTGCTACATCTCTAAAAACTGTGGCAAATATTGATCAGTTCATAGGGTTTTTTATGTCATACAGAAACTTATATGAAATACGATAGTGGATTTGTTTGCTATTTTAATTAACTGGGATATTGTGAATTTTGGGGACTTTACTACTTCTTTGGATGTGCAATATAGCATGTCTGAGTTTTATTTTTTCTCTCCTTTTTGTATTTGAAGCACATGTCAACAGCAGTGAGAAAAATTTTCTTTAACTTTTTTTTGATTTTGCAGTAATATGTTTAAAATAGATTTGTTCTAATATTAATGCATACCCCAAAAGCTTGAGACTATAAAAATGATGACATTGATTTTTAAAAATAATTATGGGACTTTGCTTCATGATTCTGTATGATTCTAGAAGAAGGGAATATAAAAAAGATCCACTGTAAAGTGCTAAAGAAGCACAGAGCACCTGTATAGTGTCTAAGGAACACAAGGTCAAAGAAACCAGATGCCAACAGGATTGGTGAAGTTTTGAGCCAATAAAAGAGGACTTGAACTTGCTTGGGGTTCGAGGTTGTGACTGTTTTGACATATGTCAGAGGCTGGACTTCCTCTGCATCACATTCTACCAAACATCTCCTTTTTGCTTCCATTCTGGCTACCATTTGCTGCTGAAATCTAGTCCCTTTTCTGTCTTTCATGGTGTGGCAAACTTTCTGTAGTCCTAGCTACTGATTTGGTAGTGCATAATTATTTAAATCATTTTAATTGCGCCCTGATTCAAGGACCTGATATAGATTTGTTTTTCCTTTACTTAGTTTTTTTAGACATAAGATTTTTATGTTTTGTATTTCATCTGCTAGTTGTTTTTCTATTTTATTTGGATTTTTTAATCATTTTGATTTTCTTTTGCAAATTGATTCATATACCTCATAACTCAGGCATGCATCCTTCAGTGATCCCTATGTTTGTTATTATTCACCTCAGGGGGGCCAAGTTATCATTGTGAACTTTGATTTAAATTTGAGTAATTTTAGTATAAGAAACTTGTTATCTCCCAGAATCCAGAATGCCCTGTGAAGATAGATGCCTGCAGAGACCACATGCTACACCAGAAGATCCAAAGTGAACTTTGGGGTGTGAATTGAACTATGGGGGGTTGAAATGCCTTTGTCTTGAATGTATACTCTTATGCCAAAGGGGACTGCCCCCAAATTGATTTTTTGTCAACCTGGTAATCATAGATTTTGTTCTTTTTTTCCCTTTTATCCACAAATTATTGCAATTTTTTAAGTTGATTATGTTTCCATGATCCTTTTGAGGAAACTGGCTTCCCAATAGGATCACAGGGGTATAGGTATAAATGGAGATTTTGAGCCTTTGACTTCATTGCCCAGAAGTCCCTAGTATTTCCCATAATTAACAATAATCTCTCCTGCATCTCCATTTTGGCAAGATCACGTTATTGGTATTTAAGTGGATGTATGCTACTCCCCTGCTCTCTCTTTGACCTGGGACCAGACTGAATTCAGGCAGTTCTTTTGCTTTAGTTATTATTAGTAAAATTTTATAAAATATAATATTTAGTTATTATATATTAATTTTAGTCTTTACATCATCATAAAATATTCTTAGTATTGTATATATTATTCTGATTCTGATCATGTCACTTGGAATCAGATCATATAAGACTTTCCAGGTTTTCTGAATTGATCCTGTTCATAATTCATTATGGAACAATTATGTTCCATTACAACCATATACCACAATTTGTTCATCCTTTACCCAAGTGAGGGACAATCTCTGAGTTTCCAATTCTTTGCCTCTCCAAAAAGAGCTGTCAAAAATATTTTAATATAAGTAGGTCATTTTCCCTTATCGCTGATCTTTTTGGAATACAGAATCAGTAGTGCCATTGCTGGATCAAAATATATGCATAGTTTTGTGGCCCTTTGGGTACGGTTCCATATTGCTCTCTGGAATGGTTGTATCAGTTCATAATTCTACCAAAAGTATATTAGTAGACAAATTTTCCCAAGTGCCCTCCAATATTTATCATTTTCCTTTTTGGCCATATTAGCCAATTTGGTAAGGGTGAGGTGGAATCTCAGAGTTGTTTTAATTTCATTTCTCTAATCAATAGTGATTTGGAGCATTTTTTTCACATGATTATGGGTAGTTTTGATTTGTTCCTCTAAGAAATGCCGGTTCATATTCTCTTAACATTTTTTTTTCCATTTGAAGAATGCTTTGTATTCTTATAAGTTTGACTCATTTCTCTATAGATTTGAGGGAGAAGGTGTTTTTTTTTTGTCAGAGGTATTTGCTATAACATTTCCCCCAAATTTTATTATTTCCCTTCTAAACTTGCATGCATTGATGTTATTTGTTCAAAACCTTTTCAATTTAATGTAATAAAATTATCTATTTATTTTTTCTTATTGTTTTTTATGTTGTGTTTGGTCATAAATTTTTCCTCATTCATAAGACTTAGATTGAATTTAAAGCCTGTTAGTTTAAATTAATTTGACTAATTAATTTAATTAATTTCAAGCTCATTGTCTTCCTCCTCTCTATTCTGTCTAGCTTTTCAACATCCTTTTTACCTAGATTTCAATATGATACCACATTTGGTATCAGAAAACCTAGGTTCCGAGTTTCTGTTTTTTATTAATAAATTATATGTTACATCCAGTTTGGTCAGATGATTAGCACTCTCTTTGGAGTTAGAATATGGGTGCAAATAGTGGCTCTTCCATTTACTAAATGTAGAATTCTGGGCAAGTTATTTAACTTTTTATCATAAAGATACTATGTAAGTATTTTTTTCTGTTTTTCTCTAATTTGAGATTCTGTTTCAAATTCTCCCTTTACTCTCCTACCCATTGAGAAGGTAAGAAAAACAAAGCAAATATGAATAAATGTAAAACAAATTTCATTAGACATGACAAAAAATTAAAAAGAAAAGAAGGAAGGAAAAGATTATGTATTTCAGTCTATACTGTCTACCACTTCTCCATATAGAAATTGTTTCATCACAAGTCCTTTGGAATTCTGGCATTTCCTTAGTCTTTCAAAATTGATTTCCTTTATTGTAGTTATTGTAGAAATTATCCTCCTGGTTCTGCTCACTTGACTTTCCATAAGTTCAAGTAAATCTTCCTGAAATTTTTCTGAAAACATTACCTCCATATTTCCTTTTTTTTAAGAAAAAAAAACTTTATTGTCTATCAGTACTAATTGATTAGTTTATTTTGGTTGGTTGGTTCTATGACAGAAGGGTAGTAGATGATGATTGAATGTCAGATTGAAAATAACTTGGTTAGTATTTCAAGGGAAAATTCCATTATTGCTAATGACACACTATGTAATTACATAAGTACCTATAAATGTAAAAAAAAAGGTCTAGGTAATTGGGGTTAAGTGACTTTTCCATGGTCATGGAGCTAGGAATTATCTGAGGTCAAATTCAAACCCAGAACCTCCTTTCTCTGAACTGACTCTCTATTCCCTGAGCCCCTTAGCTGCTCCTCTTATATTATTTCCTATAGCACAATAGTATTCCATGATATTAATATAACATAAACTAACTCTCATTCTCCATTTGATAAACACCTCCATAAATTTTCAACCCTTTGCTACCACAAAAAAGCTGCTATAAATATTTTAGAATATATAATTTATTTTCCTTTTCCCTCAGTCTCCTTAGGAAATAAACCCAATGATAGATAGTATTGCTATGTCAATAGGTATACAAGTAACCATTGCTACCAAAGGAAAAGATGAAGTTCAAATGTAATTTGAAGCATGACATTCTTTATTTCCTCCTTGAATTTTTCTCTGGTATAAGCAACATATCTTCTTTTAATACATGATGAATGTGGAAATATGTATTATATGATAATTATGTACAACCTATATGATATCACCTGACTTCTTGAAGAGGAGAGAAGGGAGGAGAGGGAGATAGAAAACATGTATTGCAAAATATCATAAATGAATATTAAAAATAATTATACTGACTATAATCTGGAAAAAATTATTACAATAAAAAAGAAATATATAACCTACAAAAAAGTATATACAACTAGCTCCTTTTCCCTTATCTTAAATCTTTTTGGGATACAGACCTAGTAGTGCTACTGCAGGATCAAAGGATTACATTGTATACATTGTCTGATGGCCCTTTGGGCCTGGCTCCAGATTGCTCTCCAAAATGGTTGTATCAATTCACAGCTCCATCAACAGTATCTTAGAGTCCCGGTTTTCCACATGGCCTCTAATATTTATCATTTTCATTTTTTTTCTTTTTTGGTCATGTTAGCCAGTATGAGAGGTATGTGATGATACTTCACAGTTGTTTTAATTTACATTTCTCTAACTAATAGTGATTTGGAGTATTTTTGATGACTAAAGATAATTTCCTACTCATATCCTTTGACTATTTTTATGTTGTGGAATGCTTTATATTCTTATCAATTTAACACAGTTTTCTATGTATTTGAGAATGTATTTGAGAAATGAAGCATTTATCAGAGAAATTGACCATAAAGTTTTTTCCCAGTTTCTTGTTCATCTTAATTTAATTTTGGTTGCATTGCTTTTCTTTGTACAGTCAGTTATTTATTTTACATGTCAGAATGTTCTCTATGTCTTGTTTGGATATAAATTCTTCTCTTATCCATAGATCTGACAGGTAAACTACTTTTGTGTTCCCCTAACTTGTTTATGGAATCACTCTATTTCTAAATCATGTATCCATCCTGACTTTACTTTGTTATATGGCTTGAGTGTTTGTCAATGCCTGGTTTTTGTGATATTGTTTTCTAGTTTTCCCAGAAGTTTTTATCAAATACTGAAGACTTCTTCTAAAAACTTGGATTTTGGGATTTTCCAAACACTAGGTTATTATAGTTATTTAGTACTGCATTTTGAGTGCCTATTCTATTCTATTGGCACTCCACTATTTCTTAGCCAGTATCAAATCATTTTCATGGTTGTGGCTTAATAATAATACAGTTTGAGATCCAATATAGCTAAAACACCTTCCTTCATATTTTTTTCCATTAATTCACTTGAAGTTCTTGACCTTTTGTTTTTTCTAAATGAATTTTATTATTTTTCTTGCTCTATGAAATATTTTTTGGATAATTTGATTGGCAATGCACTTAACAAATTAATTTAGATAGAATTGTCCTTTTTATTATATTTGCTCTCTACACGAGTGATTACTGTTTTTTGTTTGTTTGTTTTTTGCCAATTGTTTAGATATGGCTTTAGAGAAAATTATTTTGTAATTGTGTTCATGTGGTTCTTGTTTTTGCCTTGGTAGGTAGAATTATTAGTCATTTAAAGCATTTTACATGTGATTATTTTTATTTTTAACTTCCGTCCAGTGAATACTACCTTTTCATATTCTTTGATTATTTATCACTTGGGGAATGGCTCTCCTTCTTAAAAATTTGACTCAGTTTGTTATATATTTTAGAAATGAGAAATCTGATAAACCTACAGAAGATATTTCCCCTTAACTTCTTGCTTCTCTTCTAATTCTCTCTGCATTGATTTTGTTTGTAAAAAAAAACCTTAAATTTCATGTACTCAAAACTGATCATTTTACCTGTTGTGAACCTTTATATTTCTTGTATATTCATGAAATTTTCCCCTTAGCATACATTTTAAAGGTGATTTTTTTCTATGTTCCTCTAACTTATGTCATTCTTTATGTCTAAATCATGTACCAATTTGTATTTTACCTTGTTATATGATGTGAGATGCTGGTATAGATTTTTTTTTGTTGTTTTTTTTCTACATTTCACACTTGCTTTATATCAAATAGTAAGTTATTTCCCTAAAAACTGAGATCTTTTGGTATATCAAACTCTTGTGAAAATTAAAATAATTCTCAAATAAAAATATTATATTTTAGGAAATTTATTAAATGATCATTAGAAATCAAGGAATAAAGAGGATACAAAATAAAGGCCATGTGCCCATGGCTTATCAGCCATTTCAAATGCCCACCTTACCACCACCAAACTTGGGACTGGAAGTAAAGAGGACAAGGTAGGGCTGCCACCTCATTTTATCTCCTATTTAGAGGAAGTAGGTAATGACAGGAAATTCCCTGTCTACAGGAAATACATAATAACAGTAAGTCAGTGGGCTCCTGGGAAATGTAGTTATTTTTTAGGGTAACATATTTTCAATTATACAATCTTAAAATGATGATCTGTTTATATATATTATTTATTTAATCTATTCCCCTGATATTTCCTATCCAGACTAACTGTCTTGAAAGTTATAGCTTTCTTTTATAGTTAGGGAATAAGAACTGCTAAACTCTTTTCCTTCTCATTTTGTAAATTTCTGAACTTTTGTTCCTCTAGATCAATTTTGATTTTTCTAACTCCAGAAAGAAATGTTTTGGTTGTTTAATTGGATCAGCACTGAAGAAATAAATACATTTAGGTTATATTTTTATTATATTGGTATGATCTACCCATGAGTAACTAATGCTTTTCCAGTTATTTGGATCTGCCTTTATTTTTGGAAAGAATGCTTTATAATTGTGCTCATAAGATAACTTTTTCTGTCATCACAGGTAGACTCCCCCAAATTTTATCCTATCTGAAATTTTAAATGAAATTTCTCTTTGTTTCAATTAATCTCTAGTTGACTCTACAAAGTTCTCTAAGTAAACTATCATATCATCTGCTAAAAATGATATTGTTCTTTCTTTTTTTCTCTCTACGTATTCATTTAATCTTCTCTTATTGCTAGAGCTAGCATTTCAAGTAAAAATATAAAATATAATCCTTGATTCACTCCTAATATTATTGGAAAATATTCTAGTTTGCTAATGTTACAGATAATACTGATGCTTGGTTTTAGTTACTTCTAATTTTAAATAAAATCTATTAATTTCTACTTCTTTCTTGTTTTCTTTTTTAAAATAGGAATGAGTATTTGTCAAAAGTTTTTTCTGCATCTACAAAAATAATAGACTTTAAAAAATGTTACTTTTAATTCTGTTAATCTCATTTAATTTTCTATTTTGTTGTATAATTGGGGGAGGGTTAAATTAGTTAGTACAATAGATAGATTGTTGGGTCTAGAGTCAGGAAGATCTGAGTTCAAAACCAGCCTCAGTGACTTACTAGTCGTGTGACTCTGGGCAAGTCACTTAAGCACTGTTTGCTTGAATTTCCTTAACTGTAAATGAGCCAGAAAAGGAAATGGCAAACCACCCCAGTATCTTTACCAAGAAAAACCTAAATGGGATCACAAAAAGTCAAAGAACTTAAACAACTAAATGTTTGTTAACTATTGTATCATTTATGAAGGCATATATACAACAAATGCAAAAATAGATCTATTTGTACTTCTTAATTTCTGCTTGACTCTGATATTTTCATTAGAAAAGTTTGAAAGTTTATTTCATTAAACAGCCACTGCTAGACTGGCTGATATGGCAGCAAAGGAAAGTGATAATTTTTGGAGGGGATGTGGCAAAATTGGGACACTAATACACAACTGGAGGAGTTGTGAATTGATCCAACAATTTTGGAAGGCTATTTCAAACTATGCCCAAAGAGCTTTAAAAGACTGTATGCCCTTTGATCCAGCCCTATCACTGCTGTGTTTGTACCTCCAAAAAGATAATAAGGAAAATGACTTGTATAAAAATATTTGTAGCTGTGCTATTTGTAGCAGCAAAAAACTGGAAAATGTGGGGGTGTCCATTGTTTGGGAATGACTAAAACTATGGTATCAGATGGTGATGGAATACTATTGTGCTGAAAGGAATAATGAACTGGAGGAATTCCATGGGAACTGGAAAGACCTCCAGGAATTGATGCAGAGTGAAATGAGCAGAACCAGGAGAACATTGTACACAGAGACTGATAGATACATTGTGGCATAATAGAATGTAACAGACTTTTCTATTAGCAACAATGCCATGACTCAGGACAATCCAGAGGAATTTAGGGGAAAGAATGCTATCTATATCCAGAAAAAGAACTGTGGGAGGAGAAATGCAGAAGAAAAATATGATCAATCATGTAGTTCAATGGGGATGTGATTGATAGGCCTGGAACAATGATACATACATAACTGAGTGGAATTGCTTGTCAGCTCTGGGAGGTGGAAAGGAAGGGGGTGTGGTGGAGTGGAATCATAAATCATGTAAACATGGAAAAATATTCTAAATTAAAAAAAATTAAAAAGGCCACTGCTATCAGCCACACCAGCCCTCATAGGATTATATTCAGTTTTTCTGAGTGGTTATATTTGATAATCCTATACCCTTTGACTTTCAGAATATTATATTCCATGCTCATTCTTCCTTTTTATTTTTTATTGGCGGCTACTAAATATTATA
The DNA here is from genome assembly GCF_027887165.1 of Monodelphis domestica. NCBI lineage: Eukaryota > Metazoa > Chordata > Mammalia > Didelphimorphia > Didelphidae > Monodelphis > Monodelphis domestica. The sequence continues at coordinate 138,891,638 of NC_077230.1, read as the reverse complement.
TGGCCTGACTGGTACCTCAGTACTTGAATACTATCTGACTGCTTACAGTTTATTTTTCCTTTGACTTGGAATTCCTTGAATTGGCTATAATATTCCTTGGAGTTTTTATATTGGTGTTTTTTTCTGTAGCTGACTGGTGGATTCTTTAAATTTTTATATTTTCTTCTGTTTCAAAGATATCTAGGCCATTTTATTTTATGATTTTTGAAAATATATTATCTGGGCTCTTTTTTATTTATGATTTTCTGATAATCCATTGATTTTATTAAACCTTTATATTCTGTCTTAGTATCTGTCAAATCTAAATGTCAACACTAAGAAAAACAGTAAGGGCTAGGCAGTTGGTGCTGTGACTTACCCAGTGTCACACAGCTAAACAGTTTCTGAGGTTAGATTTGAAACTTAGTCATCCTTACTCCAGGTGTGGTACTCTATCCACTGTACTACCTAGTTCCACTGAGTACAACAATTTTTAAATTATCTCTCCCTAATTTGTTTTCCATGCTACTTCTTTTTCCCATGAGATAGTTTCCATTAATTTTTCTAACCTCTGCTTTATTATTTCTAAATGTCTTCTGAGAGTCAATGCAATCTCTCTTTTTTTTTGGGAGGGGGGGTCATCTTTATATCTATCAGTGCTTTCTTTGGAGGTAGACAAGCACAAGTTACCCTTCAAACATTTTTCTATACTTATATGTAATTTTTCTTTGCTTCTACTAATTCATTTTTTAAATAATTTCATGTGAGTCTATGTTTTAATTTTTTTAAACTCTTATCTTCTGTTTTGGATTCAATACCGAGTTTGGGTTCCAAGGCAGAAGAGTAATAATGTCTAGGCAATTAGAGTTAATTAACTTGCCCAGGGTAACACAGGTAGGAAGTGTCTGTGGTGGGATTGGAACTACAGACCTCCCATCTCTAGGCCTAGCTCTCTATTTACAGAGCCACCTCGTTGTTCCCTTCATAGATTTTTTTGTTACCCTACTTATTTCTTAAGATGCAGCCAATTCCAATTTTCAAGGAATTATTTTCTGCAGAATGGTTCTGTACTTTTAAAAATAAATCTGCTAATTCTTTTTTTGTATCTTTCATCCATAGCTCTTATTTGGTTCTTAAAATGATTGTAAAAACTCTTTCTTTAATTCTTTCTTTAGCTTTTTAATAAATTATTTTGTGATTTGTGTCCAACATTCATTTTCCTCCTAGAGGCTTTGCTGGTAAATTATTTCAAGTCATGCTCATCTTCTATGTTTGCTTCTTGAGTTTTCCAGTGACCAGGGTAACTCCTTATACAGGAGGTATTGTTTATTTTCTCATTCTTCCAGCCTACTTTTTGATTTTGGGCTTTATATTAGTGCTGGGTTCTGTGTACTTCTAAAGTGGAATGAATGTTTGTCATACTTTCTGATGTTTTATGTCCTGCTATTTTCATAGCCTGCAAGTTTTCAGTACTCCCAAATGATGCAAAATCTAGAAAGATCTCTTGACTATCAATCTGGTCTGAGCTTTACAAGTTCCTGATCCAGGTTTGATTGCCTATTGTTTCTGGACTGAGTCAATTTTATCCAGCTTGGAAGGTCTATCATTTTGAAATGACCAAACTTCTGGCTCCACCTTGGTCTGACTCCTGTCTTGGTAATTCTGCTACAAGCTTATGGACTAGGTTAAGGGTAAGATTTTGGTTGATGTTCTGCTTCTGGAATCATAGCCACATAGCTATATTTTTGAAGTCCATTTCTTTCTAAGTACACAGCTAGAACCATTGTTTGCTTACTTTGACTGCTTCTCTGTAGGTCTTGTGAAGATTGGATTTGGCTATCTCTTGATCATAACAATGAAGATACTGAGCTCTTCCTATATTGTGAAGATTAAATTGTAATTCCCTGATTGTAACAATGAAGGTACTTAGCTCTTCCTTTATTGGGAAGCTTGAATTATAATCCCCAATCTAGTTTTAGATTTTAATCCCTAAAAGTGTTAACTCAGTATTTGAAGTAGATCTACCCATTTTAATCTACAAAAAAAGCAACTAAGTTGTGAACTAACTACTAAAGGTGTGATCTAACCAAAAAGGTGTGAACACCCATTTCATGCATTGAGTGGGAGGTCTGTGACCCATGTGTGAAAGAGTGGGCTGTCCTGGAGAGGAGGGTCTGCTGTGATTGGTAGAGTAAAATTTAGGTGAGGTGACACAAGATAAAAAGATCTTTAAATAGAGGACCACAGAGGCCAGAGGATAGAGATCAAAGAACTCTGATTCAGAGTTGAACTGGAGGATCAGTCTCTCAAGCTTGGAGTGAAGAAGAGTCACTCGGAGGAAAGACAGGAAGACAGACACTTGGACATGCCTGTGGAACTTGATCCTGGAGAAGCTCCTGCAGGAGACCTCAGACTGCTTTCTTTTTAGATGGTCACTATGGTGAGTAAAAGGCTGACTTAGTTTCCACACCTTTCTGGAGGTATGAACCTCTGAGTCTTGAGACTCCTTTCCCTGATTAGGGCCTTAGAATTTCTACCTGGCTCAGAGGAAGCCAGAGTTTTTTTTTTTCTCTCTCTCCCTTTATCTCACTTCCTTAATATCTTAGACTCTATTATAAAAGTAAACAACCATAAATTACATTTTACTTTAGTAGTTCATTTTGGTATTTAGTAATTAAATCCCCGGTGACCACCTATTAAATAGTTTAGTCAAACCAGGAAAATATAATAATTTGTAACCCCAAACTGGGTAATAGGTGTCAGAGTTTGCAGAGATCACTTGTTTCTGTACCCATTGCTATTTCAGACAACCTCTAAGATCTTTTTCTATCTTGTTCTTCCTCCTCTGGTGCTCCATAGCCACATCCTCCTGATCACCCATTGTCCCCAGTGTTGGTGGACATCCCTAAGATTCTCTGGATTGAAAAAATGACTGATTTTTTTCTTGGCTTTCCTAATCAGAACTTGGTCTGGTATATTTTCTATATTATTGTGGACATGTGCTGGGAGAGTTGAGCTAAGATATTTCCTTGCTGCCATTTTGAGTTTACCTTCTCACATTTCTTTTCCAGATCTACATACTATGATCTTTAATTTTATTATTAAAGGAAGTGTGTGTGTGTGTGTGTGTGTGTGTGTGTAGAGAATAAGGTGGATTATGTCTTTTAAGAAGCTATATCTGACTGATATTTGACTCAACATTCCTCTATCTATCTTAGAAACTGGCATATATTCCTCACTTTTGCCTTTCCCATATATGAAGCCTCTGGTCTTACTTTTTTTATTGACCATTTTATGACACCCAACTGACTCTCCATCTATCCTTATTCTTGACATTTTGGATTCCTGACTTTGCTTATGTTTATGAAATTAGATTTTCCCCAACACCTCAGACACTAATGAGGTTTGTGACCCTGGGTGAGTCACTCAATTTCTATGTGCCTCAGGTTTCCCAACTCCAAAATGATGATAATAATAGCATCTTCTTTATAAGACTGTTGTAAAAGTCAAATGAGATAATATTTTAAAAATCCATGTAAGTGAAAACTTTCTAAAAATATGCCAGGGACTTTCTAATAGAAGGGTTAAATATAAATGAAAGCTATTATCATTATCATTACTGAGCAAATCTATAAGTAAAAGTATGTAAGGATACATACCAAAGTGTAGGAGATTAAATATAATCAATAAATTCATATTTATATGCAATATATATAAAACATATATATAGATAGATATATAGATATAAATAATCAACACCAAATTATCCAAACAGTTCATATAAGGTAATAATCTAAGAGAATATTGGACAGGTTTTTAAAAATAGAATGGAATTGAAAAATGGATTTCTTATGACAAGTGAGATAGAGTTGAGATAAAAATAATTAGGATAGTTTTGCTTGAGGCCTGTTCCTGTCCTTTATTTCCTTTCATCTTCTATCATGATGACCCATCTGAAAAGATAATGCAGTCTAATTTTAAAAATCTAACAGTTGTATGTTTTCTCTGATGCACAAACCCTTTTCTAGTTGTTTATGTGTGAAAAATACTTCATTCCATGAAAACTTTGAAGAACAATAGACAATATGACTTGGTAGGTAGCGAGTAGCTAGAAAGATCTAAGTTGAAGTCTTGCCTCCAAAGCCATAATGAAATTGTTAGTCTTGGTAAATTGCTTTGTTTCCTAGTGTCCTAGGCCACTCTTTAAGACAATCAATTGCAGAAGTGAAATCAACTTGCCTCACTAGGAGTTCTTTATGTCAAGGAAACCCCATGGGTCCAGTTAAACAAACAGGAAATGTCCTTTCAAAAAGAAGACTTCTGTATTTGAGCAATAAGACACTGAATTTACTATTAGCTTATCTGGCTTAGCTTCCCTGGGGGGAAAAAAGTTGAGTTAAAAAGTACTTATTAAATACTTATTGTATAATCAAAGAAAAGCAAGCATATTGTCCCTCCTCTCAAGGAGCTTACATGCTAATAGGAGAGACATTACACAAATAAATTGATTCTTTATATAATAAATAAAATAAATAATAATGGATACAAAATATCCCTAGTCATTTGGGAATCACTGAAGACACATTGTGCTGGTTCATCTAATTATCTAGTGTGCAAGAAAGCTTCACACTCAATTTCCTGAATTTCTTTTCTTTTTTTTTTCCAAACTATTCACAATTAAGCTAAGCAATGTATCAATAGATTGACCAATCTTCTTTCTTTCTCTCTTTCTCTCTCTGTGTATTTCTGCCTACATTTCCCTACTCCCTCACCCCTTATTATGCCACATCAGGGCAAATCTCTGTTTTTTGTTTTTGTTTTCCTTTTTTTTGGGGGGGGGGATAATGACTTTGGAACTGATGATAGATTCTCTAGTTTATTACTCTTATTTTTATGCTCTTAAATCATCATGGATTACATGTCTAGAAGAAAATCAGGGGGTAAGTAGGTGATTCAGTGGATAGAGATCCAGGCCTAGAGATGGGAGGCCTTGCATTCAAATCTGGCTTCAGACATATCCTTTCTGTGTGATCCTGGGCAAGTCACTTAACCTGAATTGTCTAACCCTTACCACTCACTTGCCTTGGAACTGATATTTAGCATTGATTCTGTAAAAGTTAAATTTGTTTCTAGGAATAAAAGTATTATGATTTTTATGAGGTTTATTAAGATTATTAGAAATCAAGGAAATAAGAAAATACAAAATAAGAAAAGCATATTCCTAGGGCACATTAGCCCATTCACAGCCACTTACTACATCTTGTATGCCAGGTAGAGAGGCGCGTGTGCTTAGAAGCGGAAGAGGAGAGAGTCTTGGGAGGCAAAGGGCCCTTTAAATACTAAATTGTGTTCTCGCACTCAGGTGAGGACTCAGGTGAGATGATAGTGAATTCTGGGAAGTACCAAGGACTTCTAGGGATTGAAGTCTAGGGTTCAAATCTCCATTTTACAATTCTAAGACAGAAGATAAATAAGGGTTTAAAAAAAGATAAAACCAGAAACATATTTAAGAGATTTTCTGAGGTATACTTATAGTTTCAGTGTGTCCACAAGTATCATTATCAACTTTTAAATGCATTGGAGAATGAAAGAATTTTTCAGTTGAAAGTTATTATATAATGGATCCAAATCTTGCATTTTACAGGTGCAACAAATAAGGCATAGAACAGTTAAGACTTTATTCAAACCCAGATGGCAATGTCTAAACTTATTTTTTTCCTGTACCCTCATTCCCCTAACTATACCTAAAAAGGTATAATTTATTCTGTAAAGAGAAAATTTTGTCACCTTAATTTAGATCCAACATGGCAATTAATCAAACAACATGCAATTTTTAAGCACCTACTAGTTTCTAGAAACTGTACAAGGCAACTGAGCTAGAAATACAAAGAATGAAATTATCCCTATTCTCAAGGAGGTAACATTCTAATTGGTTAGGTTTTATTAAACTTCAATAATTCAATCGATTTGTCATTCTTTGGATTAAGGGAACCTTACTCATGAAGCATATCACAACTCATTCATATTTCCTTATTCTGAGTCTTGGCTGTATGTTCCATATATCTTTTAGAGAAGATATGACTAATATGATAGAACTCTTTCTCTGTTTTTAAAAATGACTCACCCATTTCCTTTTCTAACATAATATTTTTCAGCCTTAATTTCCTCAATTGAAAAATGGGAATAATAATAGCAACCACTTTCTAAAGTTGTTTTGAGCATTTGAAGAAAAATTAGAGAAAGGTAGGTAACACAGTGGATAGAGCTCTTAGTCTAGAGCTTCAGCACTGCAGACCCTACATAAATGAAAGGTTTTGTCTTGAGGAGATTGACTATATATATATTTAATGCTTACTTTATGGAAGGCTCATAGTAGACTATTTATATTAGAAGCATGAAGAAGTAGTGAAAAGACTACCTGTGTGATCTTGAGAAAATAATTTTAACCTCTCTGGCACCCAGTTTCCTTAACACTAATAGCTATTATTTATTTAGTACTTTTAGTTTTACAAAGTACTTTATAATGACTTATTTGATCCTCATAATTATCCTATAATTGTTTCCATTTTATAGATGAGGAAACTGAGAAAAGCTAAATCACTTTCTCTGGGCCACAAAATTATTATCTGAGGCAGAATTCAATTTCTATGCACTATACCATACTGTAAAATGAAAGAATCAGACTAAATGACCTTTAAGATACCTTCTAGCACTCAATGATCTTATTATCACTTCTTAGTCTCTTTAGTAAACTAAACTCCTTCAGGATAAAAGAATAAGAGTTGCAAAGGTTCTCTTTACCTCTTCAGTCCTATAATCAGAAATGGGGTTAGGGGAATGATCAGAGCTCAGAATGAAGAGTTTACTCTTGACCAGGTACATATATTTACCTTCATTGAACCTTAATTGAAATGTTCCCTTCAGTTATTTAAAAACATTTTGAGACAGATTTCATAGACTTGGCTAGACTTTCATGGAGTCCATCTCACACACACACACACACACATGCACACACACACAAATACACCCCCCCCCAAGAAACTCTACTATAAAGTATATTCACTAGTAGATAAATTATAAGCTTCATATATGTGTATATTTATATTAATATGGACTATCTTTTCCCTGTTATGTTTTAGGGGCTAAATTCCTTTACCTGGATAACTTAGAAGGAGAATTTTCCCCTTCATATTCCATATCCTTTCTGAAGAAAATAAATAGCTTTCTTTAAGAATTATGCATTTAAATCTTCAAGCATTTCTAATGCACTTTCAGATTTGTTCTAGGCTATAGCTACTAAGTAATTTAAATGGACTCTAAGACATGCTACAAATAAGGGCTCTTAGGTGCTTCTTTGTCTTCCATTTTTTCCACTAAGAATCAGTTTTGACTCCTATTTTTTCTTGTAAATGCCTCTGTAAAGTAAGATTATAAGCTTATGCTTTAAAAATTCACTTTTTTCTTCTCATATAGTATTTCAATTTGTTGAATAATCTACATTCCATGTCTAGTGTAGTGATTTACACATAGTAGGTGGCCAATAAATGTTTGATATGGAGAAGGAGGAGATGGAGGTCTAATTCCAATTTGTAGGAGGATATAAAATGAAAAAGAAAAGTATAAAAGAAAGTGTTGAAAACTGTACAATTCACCACATGACTATATTTTAATTGCATATTATGAACTATATGAAATCCACTTTAGTCCAATGCATGGCATTTTCTTTCACACAGGAACAGTAGCTGGGCAAGCAAAAACTAATCTCAATATAATGCTAATTTGAAAAGTGTTGTCTGATTAGACTTTCATGGTGTACAACAATAAAAGTTCTAGTTCTGCAGTCTCTATATGATTTCCATAATTATCTGAATACTAAAATCTTAAATCCATCAGAATCTCAGCATGCAAGTCACCTGTACCTGAAGCTTTCCTTTAAAATTAGAATAAAATAAAGCATTAGGGCCCACTAGGAGGGTGACTAAAGAATCAACACATGCAAAATCCCTCTGAAAGAAGATAAAGTCTCATTTGTTCCTCAGTAGCTCACTCAAGCTGGCACAGGAAGTACTTTCCCTGACACTGATGACAGGCAGAAGTAATTCATAACTGCAATGATGAGTCTAGGAAAGCTCAAGATGAACTCTCTCATCTCTGATCCCTATTCTCATACTCAATTTCAATTATGTTGTTTTCAGATAGACTTGAAACTGCCCTTGTAACACGTTACCTGTAAATTCCAATTATAGTTTATTCTACCAATTTCCTTCCTTCCTTCCTTCCTTCCTTCCTTCCTTCCTTCCTTCCTTCCTTCCTTCCTTCCTTCCTTCCTCTTCCTTCCTTCCTTCCTTCCTTCTTCCTTTCTCCTTCCTTTCTTCCTTTCTTCCTTTCTTCCTTTCTTTCTTTCTTCCTTTCTTCCTTTCTTTCTTTCTTTCTTTCTTTCTTTCTTTCTTTCTTTCTTTCTTTCTTTCTTTCTTTCTTTCTTTCTTTCTTTCTTTCTTTCTTTCTTTCTTTCTTTCTTTCTTTCTTTCTTTCTTTCTTTCTTTCTTTCTTTCTTTCTTTCTTTCTTTCTTTCTTTCTTTCTTTCTTCCTTTCTTCCTTTCTTCCTTCCTTCCTTCCTTCCTTCCTTCCTTCCTTCCTTCCTTCCTTCCTTCCTTCCTTCCTTCCTTCCTTCCTTCCTTCCTTCCTTCTTTCTTTCTTTCTTTCTTTCTTTCTTTCTTTCTTTCTTTCTTTCTTTCTTTCTTTCTTTCTTTCTTTCTTTCTTTCTTTCTTTCTTTCTTTCTTTCTTTCTTTCTTTCTTTCTTTCTTTCTTCTTTCTTTTCTTTCTTTCTTTCTTTCTTTCTTTCTTTCTTCCTCTCCTCCTTCCCTTCCTTCTCCTTCTTCACAGTGAAGTACTGAAACTCAAAATAACAAACATATTTCTAGATGTCAGGTCTTCATATGGATACAAATTGGGTAAAAAGAAGCAGAAACATAGTTTAAATTCTATATAGGAACTCAACATAAGAAGTTGACTAGAATTTCTAGTGATTAGTCTTCTTGGTAGCCAGGGTGTCTTGGTCAGTTTCTATCTTGGGAGGTTTTTTTCAGTATTAGGAGGAAATTTTCGGGGTTCAATGGAGATCCCAGACATTGTCTTCTTCGCTGTCTTTGCAACTTGTGTTGAATGCACTTGCTCACTTTTTATGAAATCTTAAGTTCTTAGACACTGTATAATAGCTGATCCAATTCACCTTGTGCCAGGACAGTGAGGTAGCATAGTGCATAGAGTGCTGGTTCTGTTACAAGGGAATCACTTTAAAAGACTGATATATATTAATTTAAGGTCGCCAAGGAATCAGCTATGTAATTCCTAAATGAAAAACTCAAGTCAGCCATCAGCCTTTTTTGGAGTTTAATTACAATAGGAGCAAGAAAGGAATTAGAGATATATATAGAGAGAGAAAGGGGAGAGAAGGAATAGGGCTTAAATACCCCTTCTGTTTAGGCTGGGCCAAAAGGCCCAAGCCCTTAGATAGCTGGGGCAAAGAAAAGAGATCAGTCCCTATTACTCACGTGACCAAAATGGAGAAACAGTCTCAGAGGCCCCCACCTTCAGCTTCCTTCAGAGCAAGCTTCCTCAGAGCCCAGGAACCACACTGACCAAAAACTCAATCCCCCCTCCCGAGTCTCCAGACCCTCCTATCTTTAAGGACACCATCCAAGTTGCCTCCCTCAGTCCTCACATCTACCAATCACTCTTCATCAATTTCCCTGTCAATGGAGGCTCTCGCTTAACCCAGGGCCGCCCAGAGGTTTCTGGCTTTTGCACATGTCTGTTGAAGGTCATATTTTTCAAATGATTAAATCTTTACTCCTTTGTTCCAGCCCTTTCTAAATCCTGTTAACTTGAGTATGGTAGAGATTGGAATAATTAAATTTTGATCTAGGCTGCAGCCCTTACTCAATCCTATTAGGACTGAATAGGGTGGAGATTTATTCCAAGTATCTCCATTGTATCAATTCTAAAATCAATCAAGACTCAAAGAAATTCCTGTTCTATGCTTAAGCATAGGTCAAAGTCCTTTCCATTGTTCAGCAAAAGGTTTTCTGTCCTAAAGTAATCTTAAGAAGGGAAGAGAAGGAACCTCCCATGCCAATGGAGTTCCCATTCCAATAGACTATCAGTAAGAAATATCCCAATGGTGAAATTTCCAACATTTATAAGTCTAAGGAATTTGAGGTTTACAGTTCTGGACTCAGAATAACCTGAGTTATTATTTTAACACATCACTGTGTGACCCTGCACAAGCCACTTAACTTTTGTTCAGCTCAATTTCATCATCTATAAAAGGGGAATAATAATAGTACCTACTTCTCAGGGTTCTTATGAGGATCCAATGTGATAAAACTGTAAACCTTAGTGCCTAGCACATAGTAAATACTACATAAATGCTATTGGAGGTGGTGGTGATGATGATGATGATGATGATGGTGAGTGTAAGCCTAGTGGGTTTATTGTGCTTTTTTCCAAATTTCTTGACACATTACTTCACAAGAGCATAAAACTGAAGTGAGAAAGGTTCTTAAAAGCAAGTTAGCCAGCTAACTTATTTTAAAGAGGTTGAAACAAAAAACATAAAGGCTAAATCTTTGGTATGATGGATAGAGCACCAAATTTTGAGTCAAGAAGATCTAAATCTCCCTTTCAATTGTTTGCTAATTCTATGACCATGGGCAAGTCCTTAGCATTTTTTAGTCTCAGATTCCTCAGTTGATGATGAAGATAATGCAAATATCTACTTTATTGGTTATTATGTCAAATGAGAAAACAAAATTCTTTGTGAATCTTAAGTATTCTACAAACCTTAGCTGTAATTACCGTCATTCTCATCCTCATCCTCATCAGTAATGTAATGTGTTAAATACAGTAGTAGTAACAGCAGTAACAACAGAAGCAATAGCAATAGTAGCAATAGCACCAATGGTACTAATAATGTTTCTTACCCATATTTAAGAAATAGATAAGGGGTGGAAAGGCATGTGGCTTAGAGACAGGGAGATCCCAGTTGATATTTTGCCTATAGATAGTTTGCACAAATCATTTAATCTTTATATGTATGTTTCCTCATCTGTAAACATGAACGGCTTTAGACTTCATAAGATTAAAGATACCTACTAATTCTAATATTTATGATAGAATTTGAACTCATTGCCTCTGAGATCAAATTCAACAATCTTTCTGGCCACAAGGACCCACACCAGTTGGCAGTAGTTTATTGATGTTACAATTTGCCATTGTAAATTTATTGTCTCAAAAACCTGTTTCTCAACTTGGCAATGAGGCTCTTTCATACTTAACCAAATACAGTAAACATAAAATAAGTTTTATGTCTTTAAAGCTATACTTTGGGCTTTATTTTCAAGGTCATCTAAACTTTATGGGAAACTATACATAATACAGAAATTTGAACTTGTTTTAAGGGGGAAAATAAGGTAAGCATGAAAACCCTATTACCCAGTACTGAATTCTGGGTATTAATCAATTCAGAACAGAATCGTAGAAACAATCCTAGATTTGGAGTTACAGAAACTGAGATTTGTCCCTACATTTGTATAGCAGCTATGTGACTTTAGAAGAGTCATTTAATTTCTCTGGACTTAAATTTCCTAATTTTTAAAATAAGAAATATTAACTAAAGAATTTTTAAAAAGTATCTTCCATCTCTCAGTTCTGTGATTTGTTTTCTTAAATGGTGGTACTATATTTGAAATCACTTTGAGGAAAGAGATGAGTTACAGATTTGTCTATATATACATTCTGGAGTACTTTTGCATTTGTACTTCTAGTCTTATTGCCATTAACTATATATAGCAAATTAGTAAACTTGAAAATAATAACTCCATTTTCACCACTAACTATGGAAGTGCAGTTCTTATCTCTCACTGAGTATTAGAGGTCAGGAAGAATTTGATTTCTATGTCTCTTGAGTAAGACATCTGAATTGCAACAGTCTTGGTAGTAATTGGTCCTTAAATTCTTATTTGAATTGAGACCATCTTTTGAATGTTATTAATTGTTAGTAATGATTTCTCTCCCCTGTAACTATTTTGAACCTTGTGCAATGCCTCTTGCAAACATATTAAATGGATTCTACATGCTTTTTAAAGATGTGTTTGGGAAAACGAGGGAACTAGCCAAGTCTGCAAATGAATTTGGAATTGATTCAGTAGTAATTATTAATGAATCTATATCAACCTTGAGATAAGTATCTAGTGGAGTGTCCCAGGGCTTGAGCCTTATTTTGTGCAATTTAACAATTTTATCAGTGATTGGCTAAAGGCACAAGTAACATATGCATTAAATTTGCAGATAACACAAAGATGGGAGGAAAAGCTAAAACACTGCATAACAGTTTCAAGATCAAGAAAGATTTTGACAGGATATAACAATGAAGTGAATGTAACAAAATACAAATCCTATAAATATATATAATAATCCCATCCTATAAATATAAATTCATGAATAGGTTAAAATTAATTTCACATGATTAAGGATTTGAAATAATCAACAGTTTAAGTGATTAAAATCCCATGGGTTTAGTGGAGCAAAAGGTCAACATGAGTCAGCAATGTTACATGACTTTTAAAAAATTCATGGTCTAGGCCACCATTCTTGGAGTCTTACTATCCAGAATGAGAGAAATGATAATATTAGTGTATGTCCTAGTGAAACCACATTTGAAGTACTATGTTTAGTTCTGGGCAATACATTTTATGAAAAATTAAAAAAAAAACTAGAGTAGGAAAAAAACTAAGTAGGAAAGGGAACAAGATGGTGAGAAGACTGGAAAACATGTTATATGAAGATTACTTGGCTAGTGAGGTAAACTTAGAAAGGGAAAGATTTGAGGGAATATTTGATGACTGAAAATTATTGAAAATCTGTCATGAGAAGAAGGGATTAGATTTGTCTGTTTTGTCTCAAAGATGAAAAAGGGAAATCTATTAGCAGTAGGTAGATTTTCAGAGAGGGAGGCTTTGGCTCAACAATAAAAAGAACCATAATATGGCAGAGTGGTGGTGTCATACTGAAATAGAAATGGGGGCCACTAATCCCTACACAAGGATCCCTGCAGACTCATATTGACTTAATTTTTAAAAAATTTAAATTAATTTATTTAGTCAATTTATAATATTATTCCTTGGTTACAAGAATTATATTATTTCCCTCCCTCCTCTATCCCCACCCTTCCCGCAGCCGATGGGCAACTTCACTGGATATTATGTGTCCTTGATCAAAACCCATTTCCATGTTGTTGGTGTTTGTATTAGGATGTTCATTTAGAGTCTACATTCCCAACCATATCCCCTCAACCCATATATTGAGGCAGTTGCTTTTTCTTCTGTTTTTCTACTCCCACAGTTTTTCCCCTGAATGTGGATAGTGGTTTTTCTCGTAGATTGCTCCAAATTGTTCAGATCACTGCATTGCCATTAATGGAGAAGTCCATTACATTTGATTGTACAAGTCCATGACATTCAATTGTACCACAGTGTATCAGTCTCTGCGTACAATGTTCTCCTGGTTCAGGTCCTTTCACTCTGCATCAATTCCTGGAGGTCATTCCAGTCCCCATGGAATTTCTCCAGTTTATTATTCCTTTGAGCACAATAGTATTCCATCACCAACATATACCACAATTTGTTCAGCCATTCCCCAATTGAAGGGCATCCCCTAATTTTCCAATTTTTTGCCACCACAAAGAGCTCAGCTATGAATATTCTTGTACAAGTCTTTTTCATTTTTAACTCTGGGGTACAAACCCAATGGTGGCTATGGCTGGATCAAAGGGCAGGCAGTCTTTTAGCGTCCTTTGGGCATAGTACCAAATTGCCCTCCAGAATGGTTAGATTAATTCACAACTCCACCAGCAATGCATTAATGTCCCAAATTTGCCACATCCCCTCCAGCATTCATTACTTTCCTTTGCTGTCATGTTAGCCAATCTGCTGGGTGTAAGGTGATACCTCAGAGTTGTTTTGATTTGCATTTCTCTGATTATAAGAGATTTAGAACACTTTTTCATGTGCATATTGATAGTTTTGATTTCTTTAACTGAATATTGCCTATTCATGTCCCTTGCCCATTTAAAAGTTGGAGAATGGCTTAATTTTTTGTGCAATTGGTTTAGCTCTTTATAAATTTGAGTAATTAGACCTTTGTCAGAGGTTTTTGTTATGAAGATTTTTTTCTCAATTGGTTGCTTCCCATCTAATTTTGTTTGCATTGGTTTTGTTTGTATAAAACTTTTTTAATTTGATGTAATCAAAATTATTGATTTTACATTTTGTGATATTTTCTAGCTCTTGCTTGGTTTTAAAGTCTTTTCTTTCCCCCAAATCTGACATATATATTATTCGGCGTTCACCTAATTTGTTTATAGTTTCCTTCTTTATATTTAGGTCATTCACACATTCTGAGTTTATCTTGGTGTAGGGTGTGACATATTGATCCAAACCTAATCTCTCCCATACTGTCTTCCAGTTTTCCCAGCAGTTTTTATCAAATAGTGGATTTTGGTCCCAAAAGCTAGGATCTTTGAGCTTATCATAGACTGTCTTGCTGAGGTCACTTGCCCCAAGTCTATTCCACTGGTCCTCCTCTCTGACTCTTAGCCAGTAACAAATTGTTTTGATGACCACTTCTTTATAGTATAGTTTGAGATCTGGTACTGCAAGGCCTCCTTCCTTCTCATTTTTTTCCCCATGATTTCCCTGGATATCCTTGACCTTTTGTTCTTCCAGGTGAACTTTGATATGCTTTTTTCTAATTCAGTAAAAAAAGTTTTTTGGTAGTTCAATGGGTACAGCACTGAATAAGTAAATTAATTTGAGAAGCATTGTCATTTTTATTATGTTAACTCATCCTACCCATGAGTAATCAATGTTATTTCAATTCTTTAAATCTAGTTTTAATTGTGTGGAAAGTGTTTTGTAATTGTGTTCATATAGTTCCTGTTTGTCTCGGCAAATAGATTCCTAAGTATTTTATATTGTCTAGGGTGATTTTAAATGGAATTTCTCTTTCTAATTCTTGCTGCTGAAATGGGTTAGAGATATATAGAAATGTTGATGACTTATGTGGGCTTATTTTGTATCCTGCAACTTTGCTAAAGTTATTGATTATTTCAACTAGCTTTTTGGTTGATTCTCTAGGACTCTTTAAGTAGACCATCATATCATCTGCAAAGAGTGATAGCTTGGTCTTGTCATTGCTATTTTAGTATCTTCGACTTCTTTTTCTTCTCTAATTGCTACAGCTAGTGTTTCTAGTACAATGTTAAATAATCGAGGTCATAATGGGTATCCTAGTTTCACTCCTGACTTTATTGGGAAGGCTTCTAGTTTATCCCCATTGCAGATGATGTTTGTGGATGGTTTTAGATATATACTATTTATTATTTTTAGGAAAGGCCTTCTATTCCTATGCTTTCTAGTGTTTTCAATAAGAATGGATATTATATTTTGTGAAAGGCTTTTTCTGCATCTATTAAGATAATCATGTGATTTTTGTTGGTTTGCTTGTTGATGTGGTCAATTATGTGGATGGTTTTCCTAATATTGAACCAGAGTTGCATTCCTGGTATTAATCCTACCTGGTCATAGTGAATAATCCTTGTGATCACTTGCTGGAGTCTTTTTGTTAGTATCCTATTTAAGATTTTTTCATCCATATTCAATAAGGAGATTGGTCTATAGTTTTCTTTCTCTATTTTTTACCTGCCTGGCTTTGGAAACAATACCATATTTGTGTCTTAAAGGAATTTGGTAGAACTCCTTCTTTGTTTATTATGTCAAATAGTTTGGATAATATTGGGATTACTTGTTCTTTGAATTTTTGATAGAATTCATTTGTGAATCCATCTCCACCTGGGGATTTTTTTCTTAGGGAGTTCTTTGATGGTTTGTTCAATTTCTTTTTCTGATATGGTGTTGTTTAGGTAATCTATTTCTTCCTCTGTTAGTCTAGGCAATTTACATTTTTGCAAATATTCATCCATATCACCTAGATTGCCATATTTGTGGCCATATAATTGGTGATAATAGTTTTTAATGATTACCTTAATTTCCTCCTCAGTAGAGGTGAGGTTTCCTTTTTTATCTTGGATACTGTCAGTTTGGTTTTCTTCTTTCTTTTTTTTAAAAATTGGATTGACCAATACTTAGTCTATTTTATTTGTTTTTTCAAAATACCAGCTTCTAGTCTTATTTATTAAATCAATAGTTCTTTGACTTTCAGTTTTATTAATTTCTCCTATGATTTTTAGGATCTCTAATTTAGTCTTCATCTGAGGATTTTTAATTTGTTCACTTTCTAGTTTTTTAATTTGCATGCTCAATTCATTGACCTTTGGTAGTTTGTTAATATATGAACTCAAGGATATAAATTTCCCCCTGAATACTGCTTTGGCTACATCCCATAGGTTTTTAAAGGATGTCTCATCTTTGTCATTTTCTTCAATGAAATTATTAATAGTTTCTATGATTTGTTCCTTAAATAACCAACTTTGGAGAATCATATTGTTTAATTTCAAATTGATTTTTGATTTGTCTCTCCATGTACCCTTACTAATTATTATTTTCGTTGCATTGTGGTCTGAGAATGTTGCATTTATTACTTCTGTTCTTTTGGATTTGTTTGCAATGTTTTTTATGCCCTAGTACATTGTCAATCTTTGTGAATGTACCATGTGCTGCTGAAAAGAAGGTGTATTCCTTTTTGTCCTATTTATTTTTCTCAACATATATACTAACTCTAATTTTTCTAATATTTCATTCACTTCTCTTACCTTTTCTTATTTATTTTTTGGTTTGATTTATCTAGTTTGGATAGAGGAAGGTTCAGGTCTCCCACTAGTATAGTTTTTCTATCTATTTTATCCTTGAGTTCCACTAGTTTGGATGCTATGCCATTTGGTGCATACATGTTGAATACTGATATTTCCTCGTTGTCTATACTGCCTTTTATCAGGATGTAATTACCTTCCCCAACTCTTTTAACTAGATCTATTTTTACTTTGGCTTTGTCAGATATCATGATTGAGATTCCTTGCCTTCTTTTCATCAGTTGATTCCCAATACATTTGGCTCCATCCACTTACTTTGACCCTATGCATATCTACCTTCCTCATTTGTGTTTCTTGTAGACAACATATAGTAGGGTTTTGGTTTCTAATCCACTTTGATATTTGCTTGTGTTTTATGGGTGAGTTCATTCCATTTACATTCAGAGTTATGATTACCAGCTTTGTATTTCCCAGCATTTTGATTTCTACTCCTAGTCCTGCCTTTTCTTCTTTTACTATTTCCTTCTACACCAATGTTTTGTTTTTAATCAGTCCCCCTAATTCACACCCTTATTTTATTTCCCTTTCTATCCCCCTCCCTTCTTATTCCCCCTTAATTTCTTTACAGTCCTTTTAAACTACCCCCACCCTCTCCCTCCCTTGTACTGCTTCCCTCCCCACCATTCCTTTTGTTACCATTCTACTTCCCTCTAGGGCACAAATCAATTCTCTGCCCCAATGGATTGGATTGTTCTTCCCTCTTTGGGTCAATTTCAATGCATGTAAGAGTTGAGTATTTCCTATCTCCAACCTCTACTTTCCAGTGTATTGCTGTTCTCCCCTCCTGCCATGTGCTTCTTTGTTACATATAAATTTACCTCCTTCAGTTTCTTTTCCCATTCCATTTAGTATTAATCTCTTTTTTAGCTCTAGTTGTATGTATGTATATATATGTATATATACATACTTGTACATGTATTTATGCATACATATATTCATATACCTATTTATGTCTTGTCATTTCATCCTATACAGTTTGTCACTGTTCCCTCTAAGTATAATTCTTCTAGCTACCCAGGTGATAATAACAATTTTTTTAAGAGTTACCAATGACCTCTTTTCTAATAGGCATACATATCATATTAGCTTATTGGGTCTCTTAAAAAAAGTTTATAGGGGGGTAGCTGGGTGGCTCAGTGGATTGAGTGTCAGGCCTAGAGATGGGAGGTCCTAGGTTCAAATCTGACCTCAGACACTTCCCAGCTGTGTGACCCTGAACAAGTCACTTGACCCCCATTGCCTAGCCCTTACTGCTCTTCTGCCTTGGAGCCAATACACAGTATTGACTCCAAGACAGAAGGTAAGGGTTTTAAAAAAAGTTTTTAATTTTTTTTGTTGTTTTATTTTTCTTTATTCTCTCTTTTTAAATTACCTTTTGTTGATTCCCTTGAGTTCTGTGCTTGGACATCAAATTTTCTGTTCAGGTCTGGTCTTTTCTTTACAAGTACTTGGAATTCTTTTTTTGTTAAATGACCATACTTTCCCCCTATAACAATAGAGTCAGTTTTGCTGGGCACTTGATTCTTGTTTGTAGACATAGTTCCCTTGCTTTCTGGAATATCATATTCCATACTTTTTGGTCCTTCAGTGTAGACGTAGCTAGATCCTGTGTTATATTCACTGTGGTTCCATGGTATATGACTGACTTCTTCTTAGCAGCTTGTAATATTTTTTCCTTGGTCTAGTAGTTCTTGAATTTGACTATAAGATTCCTTGGTTTTGTCAGTTAGGGATTAAGTATAGGAGGTGATTTGTGGATTCTTTCAATCTCCACTTTTCCCTCTTGTTCTAGAATATTGGGGAAGTTTTCTTGGATAATTTCCTGTAGTATGATATCCAGGCTTTTTATTTTGTCATGATCTTCTGGTAGACCAATGATTCATAAGTTGTCTCTTCTGAAGCAATTTTCTAAATCTTCTGTTTTGTGAATGAGATGCTTCATATTTTCCTCATTTTTTTCATTACTTTGATTTTGTTTTATAGTGTCCTGCTGCCTTGTGAAGTCATTAGATTCTAGTTGTTGTATTCTGGTTCTTAAAGACTTTTTCTATTGTTTGATCATATTTACCCCCTTCTTTACTCCCTGGGCTTTTGGGCTTTTCTGTCAGTCTTCCCTCGTGGAGTTTTGTCAGCAAATCTCTCAGTGCAGTGGGTGGGAGAGGAGTTTTGAAGCCTGAGCTTCCCTGCCCTCTGAAGGCTTTTGATGGCATTAAATTCAGCTGGGTGGGGCTGGATGTGCCCTGAGGTCAAAACCTCCTGGAAGGGGGGAGCAATATGGAGAGTTTCTGCTACTGCAACTAGGCTGCCTGCTCTGCGCTCCTTCTAACTCCTTCTCCACTACCTGTGTTCAATGCTCTGAGCCTGGCACAGCTTTACCTTCACGGCACTTCCTTCAGACCAGCGCTTTTGCCCAGCCAGAGATTCTAGCTGCCTCTGGAGGCTTAGCACTCTAGATGCGGGAGGGGACCCAGGACCTTCCTACTTCCTTCCCCTTAAACCTGAGTATTCTGGAATTCTGGCTTTGGGAGGGGGTTGTACCTTCTAAATTGAGTCCAGCAGGAGGGTTCCTTGGCTCTGTCTTGTTGATAGGTTTGATTTTCAGTCCCCTGGGAGCATTTAGTTTGTAATTGATAAGGAAGGGTTTTCAGAGGTCTGAACTTTCGCTGCCATCTTGACCTTGACTTAATTGTAAATAGTGATATTATCTATGTTTTATTGTATTTTTATTTTTTTATTAACCATTCTGAAATTACCTTGTTCTTCTTTCTTTTCTCCCTTTCTTCTTTTTTCTACAGATTATATGTCAATACATTTTTTAACAACCATTTTTTGACATTTTTCAATCTGTGTTCTTTCCCTCCTTTCCACCCTTTCCTTCTCTTGAGATGTGTGGCGTTTAAAAGAGTGGGAGTCATAAACTGTAAGAGTTAAAATAGTTTAGATCATAAACTGTAGTGAGTTAAAATAGTGGAAAACTTAAATTGTAGTAGATATAAGAGTGGATGAGTAAATTGTGACCGCAGTAAATATGTTTTCACTACAGTGTCTTGGTTTTAAATCAAATATAAGGTGGTCACCAGGGAAATATTCCCAATTATGAATATACCCAAGTCAACTGGGTTTTATAGAGAATTTAATTAATAATACAATGAGGAATCAAAGAAAGATTCTAATCAAATATTCTAATCAAAGGAATCAAATATTCTAATCAAAATAAAGAAAAGCAATAATAAAATAAGGAAAAATTAGTAATTCAATGTGTCCTCAAAAACAGCATCCATTTGTCAATCAATTATTATCTCCAATTCCTGTGCTAGAGTATAGTCAGTCTCAGCAGAAGATGCTTTCTTCACATGTGAGCAGTGAATCCAAGAGTCCTTTTCTCCAATCTTTATAGAGGTTGGAGTAGTTAACAATATTTGGAATGGTCTTTCCCATGAAGGCTGAGTTGCTCCAGTATGCTTGAATTTCTTAATATAAGCTTTATCTCCTAGGTTCAGGTCATGCAGAGAAAAGTCTAGTGGTCTGGCTTGTATTGCAGCTCCGGATTCATGAAGTTCACGCAGTTTGTGCTGTAACTCCTGTATATAGGAAGCAATAGTAATATCTCCCCCTAATAGTGATGTATATGCAGGGGGAAAAGGTTTAGCCTGAATAGGCAAATGTCCAAAAAGCATCTCAAATGGTGAGATATGTAAGTCTCCTCTAGGCCTGCTTCTGAGATAAAATAGGGCCAGAGGGAGAATTTTAGGCCATTTTAAATGTGTTTCAGTGCATAATTTCTAATCATAGTTTTAAGTTTTTTATTCACCCTCTCAACTTGTCCTGAGCTCTGGGGATGATATGGAACATGGAATTTGGGAGTTATCCCCAAGCAAGAATGTATCTGATTTAGGAAAGAATCAATAAAATGACTTCCTCTATCTGAATCAATACGTGCTGGTAGTCCAAAGTGAGGAATAATTTCCTTTAAAAGTATCTTTGCAACAAAATCCACTGTGGTTTGGGTCACAGGAAATGCTTCCAGCCATCTGGTTAGTTGATCTATTATTACTAGACAAAATTTATAATGTCCAGCCTTTGGCATTGTTATGAAATCAATCTGTAGATGTTCAAAAGCTATGTAAGCCAGAGGATGTCCCCCAAAGGCTTTTCCACAAAATGTATGTTGGTTATATGCCTGGCAGGTAGAGCAGGCTGAACATACTTTAGAGGCTATAGTAGTTATACCAGGGGATATCCATACTCTCTTAACAGAGTCCACGATGCCCTGGGTGCCAAAATGACCATTTTTATGAATAGATTGGCAAATTTGGTTATAGAAACTTCTAGGGAGCAGGGGTTTTCCTTCAGATGACACCCATACTCCATTAATCTGTTTTGCTTTAAATTTTTCTTTCCACGTTTCCACTTCCTTTTCATTATACGAAAGTGATAAATTTAAATCATAAGTGGTTGTTAATGTTAAAATTAATTCAGGTCCTTCTATGGCTGCTAGCTTTGCAGTGGCATCTGCTTGATCATTTCCTCTAGAGATAGGGTCAGAGCCACCTGTATGGGCAGAGTAATAAACTACAGCTAGGGCTTCAGGCATCTGGAGAACAGAAAGAACTTCATCAATAATTTCAGCATTAGCTATAGATTTTCCAGCTGAGGTTAAAAATCCTCTCTGGAGCCATAACATTCTGACAAAATGAAAAATACCAAAAGCATATCTAGAATCGGTATAAATTGTTGCCTTTTTATCCTTGGCAATTATACAAGCTTGCTTCAGAGCTATGAGTTCTGCTCCTTGAGCGCTAATGTTAGAAGGTAGTGAAGCTGACCATTCAGTGGCAAATTCTGAGACTATGGCAGCTCCAGTGTAACGTATGCCATCCCACATAAAAGAGGAACCATTGGTAAATAAAATCAGATCTGCATTGTCTAAGGGAGTGTCCAATAGATTTTCTTGAGGCTTTTCTGCCATGGACACTAATGTTTCACAATTGTATAATGGTTCTCCTGAAGTTGGTAAATCTGGAAGTAAGGTGGCAGGGTTAAGAGTAGTACAACGTTTCAAAGTAATGTTTTCACTATTTAACAAGGTTATTTCATATCTTGTAATTCTCTGATCTGAGAATACCTGTGTTCTATGTTTTATCAACAATGCTTCTACCTCATGTGGGAACATAATTGTTAATGGACATCCCAATACTAGATCAACAGTTTTTGTCACTAGTAAGGCTGTAGCAGCTACTCCTCTAAGGCATGGTGGTGCTCCTGCTGCTACTGGGTCCAGTTGAGCAGAATAATAAGCAATTGGGCACTGAGAAGGTCCCAAAATCTGAGTTAACACACCAGAACCTACTTCTCTTTGCTCATGCACATACAAAGTAAATGGCTTGTTGTAATCTGGGATGCCTAGAGCAGGGGCAGACATGATAGCCTTTTTTAGATCTGATAGAGCTGACAAGTGTTCAGGCTCTAATTTGAGGGGTTCAGGAAAACTGAGATCTAAGGAGGCCTAATGATTTTCAATGGGTCACATAGCTAGTATGTGTCTCAGGTAGGATTTGAACTCAGGTCTTCCTGACTTCAGGTCCAAAATTTTGGAACCACATAGTTACCACAATCATATCATAACTATTTCTAGTCACATAATGAAATATTTCCTAACAATTAAAGTCATACCCAAATGGTTATAAATTGAATATTTCCATTTGCACAAGGGAACCCCAAAGGAGAAAATTCTGATCTTACATCAATCAAAGGTGATCACATGCCTCAAAAGCATTGCTTTTTTTTCATTGGCTTTGCTCCCAATTCAGAGTGGTTCCAGTGAAATCTCTAAAAATGAAACTTGGAAATGGCTCATGTTTAGACCTTTTCTAAAACAAAAGTAAGTAGGTTCCTCCTAGAAAATTTTTTCAATGTATAATAATATCTCTTATCACTAAAAATCTTCAAGTCCAGGACAGAAGAATGCTAGTTAGAAAATATATAAGGGATTTCATTTAAGGTATGATTTGTCCTGGATGATCTTTTACATCCTTTCCCCCTTTGAGATCCAATGAGTATTTCTTCCTTCTCTTCAGATATTTTATATTATCTTTTAAAATTTAAACACTTTTCTAGTGAAGTTAAATATTATTCTTTATGTGAATGACTACTTCTTAAAATAGTTCTTCATAGGAAACCTATGAGCTTTAAGGAGTTTTTGTAGGACTAAGTAGACTATTGATGAAAGGAATTCAATTTTATTTTTTTTTAATGAGAGAAAAGGAAGAAGTTAGGAAATGGATTCAATAATTTTTAACTAGTCAGAAATAGAAATTTCTTTGTTCAATTCCCCTTAGCAAATTTCATTATCATCATTGTTTCAATATATCTTTAAATCCTAATATAGAAATCATACAATCAAGGGAAATTAATTATCTCTCAGGCTGAATATGATTACAAAATGGCAACCTGTTAATACTTAGCCATAATTATTTTGTGTTATCTTTGTTTACTTCTCCCTGCTATCCAGGAGCAATACTACATGATGCCACAGAGAAAGTGGCCATTTTGAAGCCTTAGTCCTTTTATTCATGTCCTAATTCATTATCAATGTGATTAGAAGCAATAATTCTTAGAATGGACAGGTCAAATAATTTTGTCAGTTTGATTGACTGATGGAGGAAGGATTCTGACATTATTAGGTTTGGAGGAAATTGAAGAGATGTCACCAATGTCAACTTAGAATGGAATGGTTCACTTATAGTTACAAGTGTAGGGAAGTAGACATTTTTCCTGTCTTAAATAATTATGTCAAAGGGATTGAATTATTGAGAAGATGCCATCCATTTACCAAATAACACATTTCTCTCTTGATATTAAGAGATTTTAAATATGAAAAAGTAATAGATAATGTAAAACAAATATACTCCACTAATATGTCATGACTGGCACTATGAATTGTTGAAACTATTTCATAGAGTAATTTGGAAACGTGAAAGACAAATCACTAAACTATTCATATCCTTTAACTCAGAGATGCCTATATTGGACACATAACCCAAGAAAAGTAAAAAAAAAACACAATAAAAAACTCTCCCCAAACCAAAATAGTCATAATAATTTTTTTATGTTAAAAAAAAACTGAAAACAGAGTGGATGCCCATCACATGGGGAATGACTGCCCAAATTATGGTATATATATATATATATATATATATATATATATACAATGGAATATTATTGTTAAAATAATAAATACAAAAAAATTAAAAGAAACAAAAGAAAATATGTTAAATGTTGCAGAGTGAAATAATAATATTAGCAGTAATAGCAGTGGTGATGATAATACTAGTAGTTGTAGTAATTGTAGTAGTATTAGTAGCAGAAGTAGTGGTAATAGTAGTTAGTAGTAGCAGTAGTAGTGGTAATAGTAGTAGTAGTAGTAGTAGTAGCATTTTAAGGTTTGAAAAAAAAAGCTTTACATTTACATCCCTTTAAAGTAAGCAGAGTGAAGAGAATGCTATATATGTAATTATTGCACTCATGTATCAATATCAATAAATGAAGTTAGTCATTAAGTAATTATAATGATAATTCTTTGCCCCAGAGAAGTACCTCTCTCTTTTCAATTGAAAGGTGGGAACTATAAACATAGATGCTTACACTATGAGATATAATCACTGCTGTTTGTTTTCATTTAATTATTTTTTGTTGTTATAAAGGACGGCTCCTAATGGAGAAGGGCAAGAAATACATAGAGGAATATGATGAAAAAAAAAGTTATCAATAATATCAACTAAAGTAAAATTAACAATGTCTCTTCATGAACTTCAGTATAAGAAACTCTAGCCAAGATTAGCATTTTGTTTAAAATTTAGTGTTTATGCACTTTCAAGTCATCTTTACTTTCCTTCATATTACTTTTCTAGGTCTATCTTTGAGCTTGAAGAGTATTTTAATATACTTTGGCTATAATACATTGTATAGGCAGCTAGATGGTGCAGGGAATCGTTTCTCAGGCTTGGCATTACAAAGACTCATTTTTGTGAGTTCAAATCAAGTTTCATATATTTACTAGCTATGTGACCCTGGGCAAGATACTTAACCCTGTTTTCCTCAGTGTCCACATTTGTCAAATGAGCTAGAGAAGGAAATGGCAAACTATTCTAATATCTTTGCCAAGAAAACCTCAAATGGGGTCAGGAAGAACCAGGAACAACTGACACAACTGAACAACAACATCATGAATTATAGACTACTTCAATGCTTTTCATTAATAATAACAATTTATTATAGCAGCTAAAAGTACTTATCTAGTATTTATCTCGTTTTATCCACACAACTGTGCCATGTAGCTGCTTCTGGCATAAAATTAAAGCAAATTTTCTAGAAGTGTCCACAGGGGCTCAAGATATTATAAATGCAGATGACTAGAGTTTTGATCAATTACTGTTGAACTCGCACATTTTAGGAAAGAGAAAATGGAAGGAAAACACTACAGAGATTTAAGCCAAATTTATAGATAGAACAGAATATGAGAGGATAAGTAAAACATGGATGTGGAATGGACAATTTATGCAAACTATTCACTGACATCCTTATGGATAGGTGGTTGCCTGTGGGTATGGTTTTTAAGGAAATCTGGGAAGAATTGCCTAACCAAAGATCTTTTTTCTGCACCCACATATCCTGAAATGTTTTACTTCACTTTGTTTTGCTGCCTGATAGTTTACAATTAGAAATTCGTTTGGATTAAAAATCACTCTCTTATTTAAAATGAAAATACCCTTGGGAAGTATTTTATTTAGTAAGTATTAATTATTTTAATCAGGTTACTTTTTATTTAGTAGCTGAAATCTTACTGATAAAATGAGAATTTTGGAGACAAGGAAAAGAAAGAAAGAGAAAGGTCGTTTTTGAAGCTGATTACAAGATGGGAGTAGAAGAGGTCTCCAGCATGAAGCATTATCCTGTTTTGGATATTTTAAATAAAGTGTGAGAGTAATGAATGTTTATGGAACTTTGAGAAAGTGTCAGAATGGCAAAGAAAAACAGTGAAGGCATGAAAGAAAGGTGAACTTAATCTTTTCCAAAATGACTCCTAATAATATTTTCGATTGTAGCTTAGGACTCACCTCTGTAGCTTAGGACCCACCTTAGTTTACATGGAATCAATTTGGTTTGGGGGGTTAATCCTAGATCATTTTCTATTAGGTTTTTATTTCCTCCCTATAGTTTTCTCTGGACACCCTGAGAACATAGTTCATATATAGCTTCCAGTTGGGTACCTAGATCCTATATGTTATTGAATTAACAGAGTATATAAAGTGCATGAATGTCTTTGTTCAATCTACAGAATAATACCTACAATATGACAGACACAAATAATACAATATGTAAGTCTCTTCCTCCCTCTTTGGTAAATTTTCTGCCCCCCACCCCCAATTCCTCCCACTGGAATCACCCAGTGTATTAGACTCTTTTGGAAGAAAAATTAACTAGAGGTAAGTAATGGGGCCAAACCTAACATTCATAGGATCATTGATATAGATTTAGAAGGGACCTGAAACCTCTTAGTGAAACCCCCTTACTTTACAGATGAAAAAACTGAATCCCATTTAAGTGATTTGTCCAAAGTCACACAAGTAATAAATATCTCAAGTGGAATTTAAGTCCTTTATGGCACCATTCTGAGGTATGAATGTCTTGGAAGAAACATGAACCTGTGATTGCTAGAATGACAATCAATTTTAGTGTCCAAATTAATTTATGGTAACAGCAGATTTAAGTCTAGATCTTTTGATAGCACAACTTAGATATCCCAACAACCACTTAACCATTGAGGACATGTGTGTCATTATCTTCTCTGTCCAAGAGGCTGACAAAGGGCAGAAGCTATTCCTAGCCCTAATTACTCTGTAGATTAGGATTTAGTTTCATCATAGTCTATGGGATCGCCTCTTTGTGATGCCATATCTTACACTAAGATATGATGCATCAAGCCCTCTAAAACTGGAGACAGGAACCTGAGGCCCAGTAATTTTCTTCTTTGCCAAAAGGACAAGAATATTTGAGGATTTGTTGCACTTGATCATACCTCAGGATTAAGTTCTGATATTCTGGAACTCATCGTTCATAAAGGAAAATTGGTTTAAAAGGGGGAAACAGATCCCCCATCTGTTATTGAAAATTTTCCTTTTTGGTCAACACAAAGAGATTTTTTTAAACTGTAGTTTTATGTTCCACAGGAATATGAATAAATCAATTTTTCATAGTTGCTGAGCACCAAACTCCAGGCAAAACAAAAGGACATGTCAATATACATCTCAGGAAGACAAAATAAAATGTCCCAAATTAATGTTCACTATTCCATGAACTCAGGGAATTCCTTTGATGTCTTTTTAGGAAATGTCTCTTATTCTATCCAAAAAGTGCCATTGGATGCATCTACACCCTTCCCAGGGATATATACTCCCCATCTGAAGCAAAGATACACTATTCTATAGGCTCATCAACTTGAATAGAAAACTCCATTGATAAGTTTTTTTACAAGCATATTATATTTTTAAATGAGTTATGGGATGTTAAACTTGAAAGGAACAGAAATTTTAGAGGGACTTGAAGAGGAATAATAATGATGGTAATAATCACAATAAAAGTAATACAGTAAACACTTAGGTAGTGCTTACTATGGTTTAGTAATTACGCTAAATGCTTTGTAATTTTTTTCCATTTGATTCTCATAATAGCCTGGAAGACTGTTGCTCTTATCTTCATTTTACAGATGAGAAAACTGAGGCAAACAGAGGTTACATGACTTGCCTAGGGCCACACAGATAGTAAGTGTCTAAGGCAAGATTTCAACTCAAGTCTTCTTGACTCTAGGCATAACACTAACTTTTTGGGAGAAGACTAGATTTTTAAAATTAAATTTGTGAAAAAAAAACATATGTATGAGATTATTTAGCAGGTTAAAGTGTATTTGAATGCTACAGGTAGGTATCCAACTAATAATTTGGTTTTCTGTGACATTAGACATCTTCTTAGAGGGATATTCCTTACTTTCAGCTCTATTCTGTTAAATTCAGCATATTTTCAGAGTACATTGTGTTCAAGTTTTGAATTTCTCATATAACAAACTTTATGTCTATTTAGTAGAGTAATATTGTTATGATGATGATAATTTTACTTGTCTTCATCTGAAACATAATTGCAAGGGGAAAGAAGGTTAATTAAAATTAAATTAAATTTAAATTTAAAATTATATTAATTAGAAATAAGACATATCAATAAACCAATAAGTCAATTATATGCCTCCTATGTGCTGAGTACTATACT
This sequence comes from Monodelphis domestica, assembly GCF_027887165.1. Lineage (NCBI taxonomy): Eukaryota > Metazoa > Chordata > Mammalia > Didelphimorphia > Didelphidae > Monodelphis > Monodelphis domestica. Next base: position 138,863,454 of record NC_077230.1, on the reverse strand, counting down.
AAGTGGAAGATTAGATTGAGGAAAGGAAAAAAAATGCTTTGGGGAGAAGGTGTTCTTATTATGGGATTCTATTACTATTATAATAATTATCTTTAAAAAATGAATGTGTGATATCCAAGGTCATTGGAGGGGGGAAAAAAAGAAAGTCTTGTAATTCTATATTCCTTACCAAAATCTTGCTATGAAGTAAATACTGAAGAAATTTAGTAGGCATTGAATGATAAGGCTGACATAGAATGGTTAGTCAAATATAATTTATTAATAATAAATTACTTTTGATAATGATAATAATATATAATAATAAATAAATAAATAAATTTACTATTACTTTCCAGATCTCTCTTAAGCACTGGGGATGGAACAAATGACAAATTCATAGTCCCTGCACTCAACGAGCTAGCAATTTTAAAGGAAAACATGTTAATAGCTTTGTATATACAAAATATTTGTAGAATATTGATAGATTATAATTAATAAGAATTAGCACTCAGTATCTACAGTATCTACTATATGTCTGACATAATGCTAAATGTTACAAATATCATCTCATATCATCCCTAGGAGGTAAGTACTATTGCTATTGGGGAAACTTGGCCAAAGACATGGAAGGTGATCTCAGAGGGAAGATACTAGCAGTAGAGGGCATGAGAAAGAGTATTCTACAAAAGACGAAATTTCAGTTGAATTTTGAAGGAAGCCAGAAAATCCATTAGACAACAGTGAGAAGAAAGGAGAGCATTCCAGGTACTGGGGAAGGAAATAAAAAGGTACAGAAGTGGAGGAAAAGTGCTCTGTCTGAGGAGCATTAAGATGTATCTCTGAATCACATATGATAAGTTGGAGTGGGGGATGAGTGCAGTCTGACAGGGAGAGGAGTTGAGTGGTTCAAGTCCTGGTTTGGGTCAGTATGAGGAGAAACCTCCTCACAGGCCAGGTGGGATGACAGAGAATGTTTCTTGCTAGATTTCACTGAAGGAGTTAAGCTAGAATGGTTTGGTTCCAAAGAAAGTAAGGTTTCCTCAATGGAGGGAATGATTGATACATCTACGTGATAGGCCCATAAGTACCAGGATTTATAATCTTTGGACTCTTTGTTTTTAATGGCTAACTTCAAATCTTTTAAGATATTGATGCCAAAAGAGCCATATTTTAGCCAGGTAAAAGATATGTCAGTCCATGCCTTACAACACTTTCTAGCTACTGTTTTTGTCATCAAATTTTCCTTAGGCAAATTTGGATCATTCCAGCAATTTAGAAGTTTATACAGGGCTGAATCAGGAGGAATATTTCCTGATTTCCTTTGATGTGTTGCAGTATTTCTCATATTTTCTAGTCTATATTTAAGCTAGTTTGAGTATTGCTAAATGATCAGCTTAAACAATGAAACTTCCTAAAACGTAAAAAAAAATGGAGACACAAAGTTCTTCAATGTTATTGTTGAAGGCAATAAGAGAAGGTTTAATGCAAAAGGCTAATGTAAGGAAACAATTATTATAGCACAGCAATGGTATCAATAATGAATGTATGTTTAGTTTAATAATTGTTGCTAATAATAATTAATAACAACATGCATCTATTATAACTATAGTTATTAATAATTAATATACATTTATTAAAATTAGTATAAATAATTAATAGCCATAAACCATAAACAGCAAGTATCAATAATAAATAATAACCATTTGTAATAAATAATATAATAAATAATTGTAATAAATAATAATATATAAATATAAATAATAAATAAAAAAATAAAATTTATTGGAAATTAATAATTATTGTTATTGCTAGTATTATTAATACTTTTGTGTTCTAAAATTATTCCTTAATGTAGCAAGTAATTCATTTGATTTAATGTTGGCTTTGTTCAATTTTAGAAATTTGGTTTCAATTTAAATTCAATATTATTAATATTTCCTATTAATAATCCTTTTATTTAAATGTATTCAATTTAATAGCAGTATTTTAGATCACTAGTAGTAGTAGCAAAGGAATTTTTAATTTTATTTTCCTGTAGTTTTAATTCTCAACAGTGGATGGTGCTATAAATGCATGTAGAGTGGAAGGCTCCTGTGAGTAGAACTATCTAAGCAAGTAGTCAGCTAAAGAGAAGGCAAATAAAAAAAATGTTACAAGTAGTGTATCTTGAATGCCTTTTAAAATGCTAATTAAGACAGGCACTCCCAAGCAAAATGTGGCTTTAGATATGCAAAGGAAGCTAGCAGTTTTCAAACAAAGTTTGAGGGTGGGGGAGGGAGAGAGAAAAAATGCAGTTTCAAGAAGGAAATTTTAAAAGAATACTTCCTCTTAGCCCAGATTTAAGGACTGTCTGGGGTTTGGGGGAAAGAGAGAAGGGAAGGAAAAATGGAGTTAAATCCCTACCCTTGGAACAGCCACGTGTTGTCAAAGTTGGGGTGCACAGCCTGGAAGGACCATCACAATTAATTTAATGTCCCTGCAGCAGCAGCATGCAGGGAAAGTGAGGCAGACACTAAGCTGGTAAAGATCCATTGGGCCCTAATGCCCCTTGGTTTAAAACAAAAAAACTCAGTCTGGTTTTGAATGAGGGGGGGAATAGCAGCCTGTTCCATCTCTCCTCCAAGGTCCTTTCACATATGAAGGCAGGCTAGCTAACTGAAGCAGCTTCTATTTTACTTAAGCTTTACCTAAGACTCAGAACTTCTCTAAGAAGAAAATTAAGGGTTAGTCTTAGACACATGTGGTGGTCGCCATCCGTAATAATTAAAAATAATAATATTTCTTTCTACGCAGAGATATATATTTTTATAAAGTTTATTAGGAAGGGTAGATAATCATTCCTAAGTAACCTGACTGCATGGAGCCTAGCCTGCCAGTCTTTGTCTCATTCCCCCTCAACTCCTGCACTGTCTCTTCTCCTCATGGTTCCCTCATGGTCCTCTTGTCGGTCTCCCCCGATTCTGCCCCAAACCTTAACTTTTATTGACATACACAATGTACACCAACACAACCCTGGCACAACTGTGGTATGTCAGGAATGTTTGATAGATAGGTAAAGTTACTCAGGAAGGGGAAGGGGATGGATTTCCTTGACACAGAAGTAAAGTGTAAGAAGAATGAGCAGATAGGAATGGTCTGGGTAATGAAAGTATTTAAATGAATGAAAAAATAAGAGAATTTTACATTTGATTCTAGAAGTAATAGCAAGCCAATGGAGTTATCCAAGTAGGGGATGGGGGTTATAAAGTCAGATCTGTATTTTCTGAAAAACAAATTTTCAGCAGATTAATGAAAGATAGATAAGTGGGGAGAAACTTGAGTTCAAAAACAAATCAGAAGGGTATTTTGATAATATGAATATGAAGTGATGAGAACTGGTTTCAGGGTGGTAATTGTGTGAGTGGAGGTAGGGGTACACATAAGAGATAGTATCAAGGAAGATATGACAATACCTGGAAACAGACAGGATATATAGAGTGAATGAGAAAAAAAAAGGTAAAGATGATATGAAGAATATAAACATGGGTCCAAGAGAGGGCAGTGTTACCCTCAAAAGTAAGAGAAAAGTTGAGGAGAAGAGATGACTTGGGGGGAAAAATAATTATGTTTTGGATTATAGTGTTTGAAATGTCTTTAGGACATATATTTTTGAGATAGTCTAATGGTGAATGGTGAGGTGAGACTAGAATGCAGGACTTATGGAAATCACTAAATAAGATAGTATGGAGGGAGGAGAGGAGGCCCATGACTTGAGGGATAACCATGCTTAATGATCATGACCTAGATAAAGATTAGCAAAAAAAGATTGAGAAGGACTAGATAAACAGGTAAGACGAGCTCTAAGAGAAAGTGGTGCAACAAAAACCTAGAGAAGAGAGAATTTCCAAGAAAAGAGGATGATCAAAGCACCAAAGCCTATAAAGGGGTTAAGGAGAAGGAGAACTTAGTAATATACCACTTTGCAAGATCATAGAAACTTTGGAGAAGGTGGTTTCAGTTGAATGATGAAATCTTGCCAGACTGAGATATACACTGAGTCATATTCATCCTGATTTATATATTTTCTTAAATAAAATGTGTCCATTGAGATGATTTTTTTTGTCATTGCAAGAGAACATTTAAAAATCATAAACCAAGACCCAAAAGACAATAATTTCCTAAGCAAAATGCTTAAATTGAGTGTATGTATTTAACATTTCCAGTTGATGTTTCATTCAAAGTGTCAAAATAAACATCTGGTTGCTTTAAATTGATTAGTATAACCCTTCCTTTCTTCCCTCCTCCCTAAAGCTTCAAACTTCCCTGATGACACAGCTGGATAGAAAATTACGTTGAACATAAAAGTGATAAATAATGCCACCTACTTTCATTTATTGGACTCCTATATTGAAAAGTAAATATTTGAGTACAATTAAGTTTGTCATAAATGACCCTTTGGTAGTGTATTGGCCAGCTTATCTTTTTTTTTTTTACTTATGCTGGATTTATTAAAGATTTGTTGGAAATCAGAAGGCTTTTCATTCTTTGATATTAAAGGAAGCAACATATGGTGCTATGCAACAAAAGATAATTGGATTTCTTCTTGCTTGCCTTCAGTGCTCTATTTTTTTAATGTTTGTTAATGGAGTTTACAAACAGTAGAATAAGTGTGCAATGAGAGTTAGAAAAAGTGATTAAATAAATGATCAATTTTGCACTGACATTTATACATTTCTATGATTTCATGCTAATGAGCCTACTATTAAGAAGAAATAAGAGGAACATTCTGAACATTTTTTCTTGGCTACATTACCAGTTTTCCATTTTTCATTCCCTCTCCCATGAAAATCTTTCTCTCAAGAAGTCAACATATCTAAAAATATCTTATCTGAGACCAAATAATAACATGCTGCTCTATGTCTGTTCTTTGCAAGAGCTTCATATCAGAGTAATATGTTAGTGGAAATTGTAGTACTTGACAATTACTGCTGAGAGATTTGGAGTTTTTATTAAAAAAAATTAGGAAACAATGGCTTCTGGGTAACATGTGAATCACAAGGAAAAATTCTGACCTATCTTAATCCCAAACTCATTTATTTTTTCCTCCATGGTTATTAAGGTCATAGAATCTTCTTTGCATTGAGCTGATTTTTTTTGCAAATGCTATGAGAGCAAATTAATCAAAGATATCCCCTTTGGAGAAATGAAGGATTGGCCAGAGAATAAGAAGCCTCCACCCCTCATTTGGAGATTTAAAAAAAAATGAAAGATCTTTTTTTTTCTTTTTTCTTTTACTTCTCCTTAGTCCTGAATGTGTTTGAATATTATTTTTACTGATTTTGTATGTGGGAAGCTAGATCTTATTCAAAAGAACAAACTCCAAAAAAAGGAAAAATAATAGAAATTGATTAGGTAATTTGGTAGAGAAGAGCAAGTTGGAAAGCAGGTTTATATAATATAGGCTTTAGAATAGGGTTTCCATATACAAATCGCGTATGTACAGTTAGCTCAAACAACCTTTTATCAAAGATTTAGCATTATTATTATTCCATAAGTCAATTTTTGGTCAGGAGAGGTTAATAAAAATAGAAAACAAAAACTTATAGGAAGAATGGGCCTGATCCCCAAACAATAAATAAAAGGAATTAGGTCATACCCATTTTCAGGCCAACATAAACACTGCAAAACATAAAAGCTAAAGTAAAACAATAATATGACTATTAAATAACCTTAGATCTCCTTTCAACTCATTCCCCAAATCCATTTACTCAGTACACTTCTTCTTGTGTTCTAACTGTCCATTATAGTTGTCTCGTCCCTGGAAAAATCTTCCTTCAAAAATTCTGGAAAAGATTCTCTGAGTAACTCTAGAGGGGACTTCCCCTGGCAGACCTGCTTCTCTGGTTCCAAATTGCACATAGTCTCCTTTTGATGTTGACAAAATTTGCTAGTAACAAAATACCATTTAGTGCAATCTCATAAATTTGGTTTTCTGGTAACTAGTTTTATATGGTGAAAAGTAGGTCAAACCTTATGGAACTAATCCTATTAAAGTAGAGTTATAGGTAGAACATTAAATTAGGAACCTATAGTTCACCTGAAACTTTAGAGAATACCATTTGCTCTTTCTATCTTAATTTGAACTGTCTATCTGATATGAACTGTGACAGAGGCTGGCACTAGGGGAAAAGTGCCAGGCTGAAGAGTGTGTGGATCTGATCACCTTGAAGGGGGTAGGGGTCCCAGGAGGCTGGAATCTTGAGGAGAAGAAGGTTCCCTTATGAAGAGCAGTTGGTCTCTCAGTTTGGAGAAGCTGAAGAGGGATGGCTGGGTAAAACTTCTCCTGAGGATTACCCACCTTTTTCCTGCTTGTGACTGAAAACCCTTCCCTGCAACATTTCCCAATTGAAAAGACTCCTGAAGAGAAACTTGAAAAAAGATAATTTTGAATCTCTTTCAGACTTTACCTCAGCTCCTGGTGCCCTGGGGGGTCAAACCCAGGGTCAGTCAACCTGTTAGAAGCCTGAGTTCCCCCCAAACCCTAGGAGGGAGGGAAAAGGTGTTTAGCTAGAGAAAGAGACCCCCTTTTCCCCACTTTCCTTTCCCATTCTGTCCATGTCAGCCATTCCTTTGTATTACCCTGATTGAGTTAATTAAAGTAGCTATCCTTTCTCCAAATGTTAAATCAAGTGGGAGTGAACAGCTTCAAGGGGAGAGACATCTTCTTAAGAAGAAACATTTTAGTCTCTAGCAGTGGAGGAAGGACAAGAGGGACAAGAGGGACAGAGCAAACAATCTGGGAGAGCAGCCATAGCTAAGGAGGGAAGGCTGAAGGGGAAAAATCTTCAAACCCTCTCTCCTCTCTCTGAGCCAACCCTAAATTTCAGCTGACTCTCCTAGATTCTGTTTCTTTTATCAACCCAAAACCTTTCTCCATTACAGGACAAAGAAGTTAAAAGGCTGAAGATAGACTCTATATTTTTATTTTTACATTTAAAAAATCTTTATTAATTAAATTTATTTCCAGGAATCTCAGCTGCTTCTCCCTCCTCACACCATAAAACACATTTTCTGGAAAACACACACACACACATACACACACACATGTATATCATGTCATTCCTGTTTCCATTTTTTCAGTTCATTCTCTGAAGATGAATGTTTACAAGTTATTCAAATATTAAATCTATAGGTGTATATAATGTTTTCTTGGTCCTACTCATCTCATTCTTCATTATGTGATATAGTTCTAAGCACTTTAAAAGTTAACTTGTTCCTTGTTTCTTTTGGAAGGTATAGATTCTTTCCCTTTTTCCCTGAACTACTTGGGAAATAATCTCTCCAATGGTATTTGCAAGATCTAAAGTTATATAACAGTTTTATAACTCTGAGTATATTTCCAAATAACTGCAATATAGTTGGATCAGTTGACAGATCTGCCAGCAGTGTATTAGTAACTCTACTTTTCCACATCCCTTTCAACATTTGTCATTTTGCCCTATTGTCATTTTAGCCACTCTAATAGGTATGAGATGATACCCTAGAATTGTTTTTGGTTTGCATTTCACTAATTTTGCTAATCAGAAGTGATTTAGGGCATTTACATATATATGGTTTTGATTTCTTCATCTGAAAACTATCTCCATATCTTTTGCCTGTATATTAATTGGAAGACACTTCTTATTCCCATTAATTTGACAAAGTTTTCTATATATTTTTAGATATGAGACTTCTTTCCAGGAGACTGTCTTTGCAAAATTTTCCCTACCTTACTGATTTCTTTTTAATCTTGGCAACATTTGATTTATTTGTACAAAATCTTTAATTTAATGCACTCAAAATTGTCCACTTTACATTTCACATTGTTCTCCAACTTTTCTTTTCTCATAAATTTTTATACTAGTGACCAAGGTGTTAGCTTGGTAGCAGTGGAAGCTAGAACTACTACAAGAATCCTCCCTAACCAAACTTAAAATAAAATCTCAAAATTACTGAAGTCACAGAACCAACAAGGAGATAGAGTGAGGGGACTTTCCTATGGGAAACACTTTGAAAAGTAGGCAGAGTTGATTTTCATGGAATAAGAGCAAACTGGAAGTAAAATTGCACACAGAGGAGTGAGGGCCAACCACCCCCCACCCATGGCACCAGGATCCAAGTCTGGGAATAGGACAACTTTGGTATCCCAGGAAGCTGCCTAAGCCAACAGCACAGCACCTTACAGCCACTGCTTGAAGTCTCAAGACACTGGTACCAGTCCACAATGAGGTCCCAAAGTCCATAAAGGTTGGCCTTACAAGATTGTGATGAATGCCCTAGACTCAGGGCAAAATAGTTCACAGTGCTCTAAGCTCTGCAAGTCATCAGTACAGGAGACAGATTCAGCAATTTTCAGAACTCCCAGTTTTCAGGCAGAAAAAAAGTTGGAAAAATGAGCAAATAACAAAATAAACACCTAACCATAGAAAAATTTTATTGGCAATAAAGAGCAAAACACAAATTGAGTAGCGAATAGTGAAAGCAAAACAACCACATGCAAAACTCTGAAGAAAAATGGGGATTGGTCTCAGGAACTGGAAGAACACAAAAAGAAATTAAAAAATCAAATAAGAGAGGTGGAAGAAAAATGTGAAAAATGAAAACAATGCAAAAAGAAAATAATAGTTTCAAATCAAAATTAGTCAAGCGAAAAAAAAAAAGAGGATAAAGAATCCAATGAAGAAGAGTTCCATGAAAATTAGAATGGAATATTTAAGTATTCTATTTCCTCTTTTGTTAATATAGGCAGTTTATATTTTTGTAAATATTCAACCATTTCTCCTAGATTGTCATATTTATTGCCATATAATTGAGCAAAACAGTTCTTAATAATTACCTTAATTTCCTCTTCATTAGAGGTGAGGTCACACTTTTATATTTTGTTAATTTTATATTCTTCTTTCTTTTCTTTTATTAACCAGTATTTCATTTATTTTATTTGTTTTATTTTTTCAAAATTCTTATTTTTTATTATTTATTCTTATTTATTAGTACAATAGTTCTTTTACATTTTATTTTGTTAATTTCTCTTTTGCTTTTTAGGATTTCCAATTTGGTTTTTATCTGGGGGGTTTTAGTTTGTTTTCTGTCTAATTTTTTAAGTTGCATGCTCAATTCATTTTCCTCTTCACTCTCTGATTATTAATATAAGCACTCAGGGATATAAATTTTCACCTGAGTACTGCTTTTGCAATATTCCATAGATTTTTATATGTTGTTTCCTCATTGTAATTCTCTTCAATTAAATAATTAATTGTTTCATTGATTTGTTCGTTGACCCACAAGTTTTGAAGAATTATTTAGTTTCCAATTAATTTTAAATTTGCCTTTCCATAAACTCTTATTGATTAATCAAATATAATGAACTTTTTTACTAGTAGCAATGCAATGATTCAGTACAATTCAGTGTAACTTATGAGAAAGAATGCTATCCACATGCACAGAAATAACTGTGGGAGTAGAAACACCAAAGAAAAACATATGATCAATCACATGGTTCGATGTGTATTTTATTGGGGATTTTGACTTTAAATAATCATTGTATTGCAAATATTAATAATATAGAAGTAGATTTTTAACAATAATACATGTATTACCCAGTGGAATTGCTTGTCATCTCAGGGAGTGGGGAGGAAAAAGGGGAGGGAAAGAACATGAATCATGTAACCATGCAAAAATATTCTAAGTTAATAAAAAAAAATAAAGAAAAGTAGAATGTACCAAATAAAAAGGAGAATTGAAAGGTCACAGAAAAAAAATTAGTCTTTAAAAATTAGGATTGGGCAAAGAGAAGCTAATGATTTCCTGAGATAGCACCAAACAGTAAAACAAAATCAAAAGAATGAAAAATTAGTATACAAAATGAAATATCTCTCTGAAAAAAGAACTGACCTAGAACAATTGATTGAAAGGAGACAATCTAGGAATTATTGGACTATCTGAAAGTCATGATTAAAAAAGCCAACATTATATTACCAAAAAATTATCAAAGAAAACTTCTTTGATATTCTTGACTAAGAGGATAAAATAAAAATGGAAAGAATCCACAGATCATCTACTATAATAAATATTCATAAATTTCTTTCATATCCATTAATTTTATAGGTAATGTTTCCCCTATTCTAATTTGTTTATGTTATCTCCTTTTATATCTAGATCTCATATCAATTTTGATCTTATCTTAGGGAATGGTATGAGATATTGGTCTTTATTTTCTGCCAAATGACTTCTCAATTGTTCCAGAAATTTTTACCAAATTGTGATATTTTTAATATCAATAACCTGAATCTATGCTATCATCAAATACAAGGTTACTATAATCTTGTACTACTATTGTTGTATTTTATTCTTTTCTGTTGATCCACTTTTCTATTTCTTAGTTAGTACCAAATAATTTTGATAACTAATACTGTTTAAAATCTGGTACTGCTTACCCTTCTTTTACTTTTTTTTCATTAATTCTTTTGAGATTCAAGATCTTTTTTTTCCCAAATGAATTTTGCTATTATTTTTTCTAGTTTAATAAGACAAGTTTTCTTGTAATTTGATTGAGATGACATTGAATAAGAAAATTAGTGTTAGACTGTCATTTCAATTATATTGGTTCTCCCTACCCCAAAACAATTAATATTTCTACTATCATTTAGATTTGACTTTGTGTAAAACATGTTTTATAATTATGATCATGTAATTCCTGAATTTATTTTGGCAGGAATACTCCTAGGTATTTCATTTTATCTGTGGTTAATTTAAATGTAATAACATTATCTATCTCTTTTCTAGGATTTCATTCAAATACATAAAAATTCTGGTGATTTATGTGTGTTTATTTTATTTCCTGCTACTTTACTAAAATTATTGATAGTTTCAACTAATTTTTTAGTTGAGTCTCTAGGATTTTCCATATAAAAGGAAGAAAGTTTAAAAGGATTCATAAGGGTCTGCCTTGTAAAATGAGCCTTTATCTCTCTTACTACCATCAGACAGAGAGAGAGAGAAAGACTGCAAAATTCAGTCTATAGGGACAGATAGGTAGTAGTGGATAAAACATCAGGCTTGGAGTCAGGAGGACTTGGATTCAAATCTAGTCTTAGATATGTTCTTTTGTGTGACCTTTGATAGGTCACAACACCAATTGCCTAAAAAATGAAATATATATAAATATATATGTATATGTACATATATATTGTGAATGTGAAACCTCCTACCCCCTTTTATGATTACAATAGCATTAGTCTTCATGATTATTCCATAACACAATCATTAGTTTTGAGTTAATAGTCAAACAATATAGTTTACTTCATATGAATTATAACCTTAAGCTAAGAAAAAAAATAAAGTTTAAGGTGACATCAAATCTTGTTTATATCTTGACCTTAAGCCTATAACCCAAGAGTTTCCACTTAGCCCACCACACTCCTCTTTTTTGTAGAACAAGATAGTCAGACAGTGGGTAGAGGACTACTTTTTTTGTATAATCAGATAGACAGGCACCCAACTGCTGACTCCTAGTATTTCCTAATAATTGTAAGCAGAAAAGCAACTAGCTCCCAATCCTTTATTGCAGAGGACTTTGAAAGGTTAGCTATAATAATAAAAATAGTTACCACCCATAGTGATCTTTTTTACATTTGTTAATTTAATCAACACTTGCATCATTAATGTGATGATTGTAGTGTATTTTCTTGTGTCATCAGATCGTTTTTGCATAAAAAAGGCTCCTAAAATTCAGATTCTCTTACCTTGATTTTGACCAGGATCTGGCTTTATTGGGAGTTTTGGCCATCTCTCAATGAAACTATTTAGCTTGGAGTTTTTGCATCAGTATGATAAATTTTTGCCACTATATATAATATAAAATCATATATCTTTTTAAATCATAGATAGTACTTTAAATATTTCTTTACAAATATTAATACAATTCTACAGAGAAAATCCATAATCCAATTTTGAGAGCTTATTACTGGTTGTTTAGATATTGTCCATTGTACTCAAAGAGGACCAAAATTTTATACCACTATGTTGGAGTCAATGTACACTGTGCCTAACTATCACTGATCAGACCAATATGAACTTAGAAGGCTATACCACAAGTCAGATACGAAAAACCTGTATACATATTTGTGATGGAGATGTCTCTAAATTTGTGGATCTCATGTTTCCTTTGAGCTTCTGTCATTTTGCTTTTCTCATGGAACACAGTGCCATCTTTGATGCCATGTTGAATGGCCTGTTGTTAATGTTTCCCAGGTCTTACAACTGATACAAGAATTCTTCAGAGAGACATTAAGAGTGCTCTTTTCTTGCTTTTCTGATCTCTATATGAGTGTTTACTTTGTGTGAATTCTCTATAAAATAGTCTTCAAGGCAAATATATTTTGCATTCAAACAAAGAGTTTGGCTGATGGAGGTTATGCTCTCTGTAGTAGCCTCAGAATACTTGGCATCTTAAGTATTTCAGTTTAAGAAAGGTCATTATTATACATTATCTTATCTTAGTGATCTTCAGAATCTTCCTAAAACAATTCAAATAGAAGCAATTCATTTTCCTGGCTTCATTTAACTGTTCAGGTTTCACAGGTATATAAGATTGAGGCCATCCAAATGGCTCTGTAGACATTCAATCTGATAGGCAATCTAATAACTTCTCTTTCACTTTCATTTGGAGCTTCTCAAACCCTGAACTAAGTCTCTCATTACTTGTGTCAACTTCATCCTCTATGCAAATATCCTTGAGAAGTATACTTCTGAGGTAAGTTAACTTATCCAGAACATTCAAAATTTCTCCTTTTGCTCCAACTGATGGCCCTACATATGGATTGATCATTGTTAACTGGTGGAGAACCTCTGTCTCTTCTTGTTAATTATCAGAGCTAAATTAGCATATGTGATAGAGAATAATCCATACTCTGTTGCATCTCATTCTCAGAGACTGAAAGGAGTGCATAATCATCTCCCAGTAGAGAGTCATGCACCAACTGTCCATGCACTTTATTCTTGACTTATGGCCTTTTCAATTTAATTAATTTACTTTTAATGTAGTAGTTGATCCTCGAAGCCATGCTTAGAATTAACTGAGAAAATTTCCTGCCTTGAAAAGAAATAGCACAATGGGGAAAATGGATTGAAAGATTCTACATTTACCTCTGCAAGGACATTCTTCAACTTTACCAGACATCCTGCTGCAACAGTTTTCATTTAACATTCCCTTTGAAGAGTCACTTTCAGATTCTCCTCCTTAACTATCCAGTCATAATGGATTTGCTTTTCTATTTCCTTTTTACCACTGAGGGCAATTGGAAATAGTAGAGGGACACTATTGAAATGACAGGTGTAAGGAGCTAGAACATGCTTCAGCAATCTGAATTAAGAAAATTTTCAATAGCACAAAGAGTATGGTTCGGTCATTCCAATTTACTATATTTTCATCCTAGACCACCAGAGGGAACATCTCAAGAAATTGGCCAATAATTTCTTTAAAAAAAACTTTTAAGTTTTTTCATTTAATTAATTAATTTAGAATATTTTTTCCATTGTTACATGAATCATGTTCTTTCCCTCCCTTCCTCCCACCTCCCTTCTGTAGCCAATGAACAATTCCACTGGATTTTACATGTGTCATTGATCAAGAGCTATTTCCATATTATTAATTTTTGCACTATGGCATATCATTTAGAGTCTATATCCCCAATCATATCCCCATTGAGCCATGTGATCAAGCAGTTATTTTTCTTCTCTGTTTCTACTCCTACAGTTCTTTCTCTGGATATGGACAGTGTTCTTTCTTGTAAGTCTCTCAGAATTGTCCTGGATCATGATATTGCTGCTAGTAGAAAAGTCCATTACATTTGATTGTACCACAGTGTGTATCAGTCTCTGAGTACAATGTTTTCCTGGTTCTGCTCCTCTGGCTCTGCATCACTTCCTGGAGGTTGTTCCAGTCTCCATGGAATTCCTCCACTTTATTATTCCTTTGAGCACAATAGTATTCCATTACCAACATATACCATAATTTGTTCAGTCATTTGTTCAGTCAATGCCCAATTGATGGGCATCCCCTCATTTTCCAATTTTTTTTTTGCCACCACAAAGAGTGCAGCTATGAATATTCTTGTACAAGTCTTTTTCCTTATTATCTCTTTGGGGTACAAACCCAGCAGTGCTATGGCTGAATCAAAGGGCAGGCAGTCTTTTAGCACCCTTTGGGCATAGTTCCAAATTGCCTTCCAGAATGGTTGGATCCATTCACAATTCAACCAGCAATGCATTAATGTCCCAATTTTGTCACATCCCCCCCAACATTCATTACTTTCCTTTGCTGTCATATTAACCAATCTGCTAGGTATCAAGTGGTATCTTAGAGTTGTTTTGATTTGCATTTTTCTGATTACAAGAGATTTAGAACACTTTTTTATGTGCTTATTGATATTTTTTATTTTTTTTATCTGAAAATTGCCTATTCATGCCCCTTGCCTATCTATCAATTGAGGAATTGGACACTGATTTCTTAGAGTACTGGCCTGTGACTATTAGGTTAGAAAAAAAGAGATTAGCATCAGTTAGACAAGAGTTAATGATACCTGGAAAAGAATTTGACAGTGGAGAATGGGAGCAAAGGAGGAGTTTTAATTAAATCACAAAGAAAAATTGTAGAGGCAGACTGATGCTTTTTGATTTAGAAAATATTGATGCATGCAATAACATTAAACAATGCTAATGTGAAACATTGGTTATTATGTTTGAAATTTTCGCTAATGCTTTAACACTTTAAATGTGAAATATTAGGCAAATAATATTGAATGAAAGAAATTCCAGGAGGAAAGTGCCTAAGTTAAGGAGCTAGACAGGCATGAAAAATTCCTAGAAAGGCTGGTATTCTTAATGAGCTTAAGTATTTTTAAGCCAAGATATTTGGGGCAAGCATTTTCACATAAATAATACCCTTTGCTTCAGTAAAATATTCCCCAGTGTAAAAGCACCCAATACTGTTAGAATTCTCCATAATATTCTAACATGAACATTTATTTGAGATCCTCCTCTTTTTCACAAACACAGCATGAATGGGTTTGCACAAAATCCAATTAACTCAAACTTGCAAAAAAAAAAAGTCTATCTTTATATGTATGTGCTTAATCCCTATTCCCTAATCAACCAAATGAAAAGATTTGAATACCTCTTGTGTGGAGCTGAAGACTTGCCATTCTTCAAGATTTAACTGCTGGCAATTGTGTGTAGGGGAGGCTAGATACAAGTAAAACAAAGGGAAAGATGAAACTTATGCAAAATATATGAAAATTCATGCAGAAATTTCTGATGTTAGAGTTTATTTTCTAGGAGGATATGGAGATCTTGTTGGGTTTATTTTTCAGTCATTTGAAGCTTTTTTGGTAACAAGCATTGTAGTATTTCTATTATATATATATATATAATGTGGATAGAGACAGGGTGGTGTTGTAGACTATTGAGCTTGAAGGAAGGTATAATAATATTAATTCAGTTTTATTTTAGATCACTCCTATTATTTCATCATCATAGGGGGTTCCTTATCAGGAACTTCCTTGGTACCTTTTCTGTAAAAAATCCCCCCAAAACAAAAACAAGTTTTTCAAGGTACAAAGAGATTGTTTAAGGTCACCTAGACTACATAGGCTAGAGGTAGTACTTAAACCCACTTATTTATGACTTCTAGACCATTCCTCTAGCCACCTCTCTATACTTCCTCTATTGACTAAAGTATACATAATATAATATACTCTTGCATTTGAATAGTGCTTTACATGCATGATTGTTCTTTGATTCTGGGTTCAAGTTCTGCTTCTGACAACAGTGTGAACCTGTATAGATATTAACCCTGGAATTGCTAGACTAACCTTTGAAGTTGGAGTGACATGGTCACTACTCTACTTCAGCTTCAGTATTTGACCTTCCAGGAAGTAGTATGAATGAATTTCTTTAATTATTGATGGATTTGATCTTACTATCTAATGTACTTTCAAAAGTCTTCTCCAGCACCAAAATTTGAATGTCAATTTTGTGGTTCTCAGCTTTCCTTATAATTAAACTCTTAAATCCACATATTACTCTGGAAAGAAACCCCATAATTTTCACTATATGGTCCTTTGTTAACAAGGTTATGTGTTTGCTTTTTAGTATGTTGTGCAGATTTGTCATAAATTTCCTTTCAAGGGGCAAATATCTTTTAATTTTAAGGAGGCAGTCACTATCTGCAGTGAAGGCCAAGAATATAAAATATGACACTGCTTTCACTTCTTCTTCATTTTTTCAAATGTTCATCTTCAAGCCAATTTTTACACCCTTCTTTTTTCCCCTCCATCAAGAGACTTCTTAGTTCTTTTGTGCTTTCTTCCATCAAAGTGTTTTCTGAATACTTTAGATTGTTTATGTTTCTCCCAGGAACCTTGATTCCAGATTCTTCCAATCTAGCTTACTTCATGGTGTACTCTGCATATTAGATAAATAAATACAGTGAACTATAAGAAGTTTCAAAAGGTATTATATAAAAATGCCTCAATAAGGGTTCCCTTGATCCCTATTAATAACGAGTGGAGACAGCACACAGCTTTCAGAATTAAGAAAAAAAGAAAGAAAAGCAATTTGGGAAGGTCTTGAGTGATTCTGATTGTCACTTCTTGTCGGTCTGGTTTTACTGTTTGGGTGATAAGACTCTAGAATCACTCTTCCAGTGAGAGTGATGTGGTCTGACCATGGTCAGTAAGGGGCAGTAATAGGAATGGGATCATCATTCTCTGAAATCTTGCATTTCTCACTAGTTAGCACAGGTTAAACATTACCTGCAAAACCAGTAGCTTCAGCATTAGCCAAGCATGAATTGTAGATTGTTCAATTGTGCACTCTGTGTACTAGATCTGTATTTGTACCAACTCTATTTTATTAATTGTTACAATGTTCTTAGAAATAATTAATTACCTTTAGCGGCCATACAATGTACTGATTTTCCCCTCTTCCCAAGTTCCCACTCTAGAAGGGCAGCAAGATCTTTCCCACACTGACAAATGATTACAAGTTGGACAATGTAGAACCTGCAAATTGGGGACTTTGGAATTCCAGAAGAATTCCCCAATCTTGCTCATGCTCCTTATTCCCTATGGCAACAAATCCCAAAACATACCTCCACCTACATTTGGAAAGGGAAATGCTAAGCTACCAGATCCCAATAAATATGCCAACCATGTTTCACGAGGTGTAGAAGCTACTACAATGGAAGTTTCCATTCTACAGCAAAGTTGCTACTCCTTATTTTCACTCCAAAGAGGGTACTCTACTAGCCCCTGGGTTTATCCATCAGCCCTAAGGTTACCTGATTAGCCCTCAAACCATTCCACCAGCTATTTGGCAATTATACCACTAGAAACCACTTCTTTAGATAAAATTCTTTTCTTACTTCCAGATTGAACAGAGTTTGAGTCACCCATTCTTGGGACAAGACCCTGCTACTAACTTGTGTATTTCTCCCATGTCAAGTGACTAGCCACTATTCTCCCTCACAGTTCTATGGTGCACCTGAGACATTGAGATAACTTTAACACTGTCTGTTCAAAGACACATTCTAATATGTTCCCTTCCCCATTTACCACCAACGATGAGTATCCCAGTTCCATTTAACCAATTAACACCTGTTAACCTTTAAAAGAATATTTATTTCAAACATATAATAAGAACAAAGGTACAAATATTTCCTACAGCTGCCAGCATTCTTTCTTTTTTGTTTTAAACCCTTACCTTCCATATCAGAATCAATACTGTGCATTGGTTCTAAGGCAGAAGTGGTAAGGCTAGGCAATGGGGGTTAAGTGACTTGTCCAGGGTGATGCAGCTTGGAAGTGTCTGAGGCCAGATTTGAACCTAGGACTTCCCATCTCTAGGCCTAATTCTCAATCCACTGAGCCACCCAGCTGCCCCTGAAATTAATTATTTTCACAGTGAGAGTCAGACAATCAATGACAAGAATGAGGTTGGACTTGAATGCCTCTAAGATTCCTTTGAGACATAAACCATTTATCTAAGAACTCATGAAAAATAAAATCTAAATGCATAGTTTCAAACCTTAAATAATCATAGGATCAATGATTTCAAGGTAGAAGAGGTTTTTGAATCCATCTATTCCAACTTTGTCATTTTATGGTGAAGGTAATAAACCCAGAGAGATGATATAACTTGCCTAAAGTCAAACAGATATAATGATAGTTGCAAAGTCAAAATATGAACCCAGGTCTCCTGATTCCAAATCCATAATATATATTCATATTAATGAAATTATTAAGATTACTGAGCTAGTAGCTACAAAAATTACTCTTCATCATCATTACCAGAGTCCTAAGACTGAGTGACAGAGTAAAAATTTGTTCTCTTTTGTCTATTGTTCCCAGTAAAGGATTAGAATGTTAATTCAGTTCCAGTAAGATATTCCATACTGGTTAGTTTATTTGACTTGTATTGTTTTAGACTCTTTTTTCTTGTATGCACTTCTTGAATTTTAGAGTGTTTCGCCCCCCTCCCCCCCACTCTACAAGGAAACAATAATGAGGACCAAAGTAAGAGTGACAGCTGAGATGTTACAAAATGACATGATCCCTGCTAATAGTGTTTCTCTGGTTAGGGAAAAAAAAAACCCAGAGATGGTTAGATGGCACAAGTACTTCTGTAAGTTTTGAATGTTTGTGACTATTTCAAAGATTACTGGAACTGATCCTGTCAGATAGAGTTTCTGAAAGAAGGCCATTTCAAATGTAACTATTTAAATTCATTTTGATTTTACATCAAACCTTAATATCAACTATCCCCGAACATTTGTCGCAAAATAATTTTTAAAAATACAATGATAAAATAACACAAGGAAGGTAGAATTTGTCCATAATAGATTCACTGTATAATGTTAAATGTAATGTGAAAATGCTTATTTATCTATTAAGTTCAGATTAAAATAATTAAAAAAATAAAAGCAAATTAATGCAAATAGGCATGATCTTTACTGAAAATTCAAAATGAAGAGACCCTTCCAAATCGTAATTTCATAAAGCATTCAAAGAAATTTTCTTGGATTAGGAACACTGGATAATTCTAGGACAATCATTTTTTATAAGGAAAATAATGTTTCTTTAAAAGTGCAGGATTTATTTTTTTTAAAGCAAATATTTCTTTTCTTGGATTTCCCAAATGGCAACTACTACTAGGCTTTGAGCATCTCTTCAAAGATGCTTCAGTATTGTTCATAGTAAATACTAACTTGCTAAACATCTATAAGAACCATTATAGGCATAAAATGTCAATATGTAGGGAAGAAAGAAATTAAAGAAGCAGTTCCTGTCTCCTGGGCATTCAAGATATCAATTCATCTTTCAATCAAAAAAGCATTTGTTATGAATGTGCCAGGCATTGTGTTAGGTGTTGGGGACAAAAAGAGATAAATAATATCATTTCTGCTTTTATCATCCAGGTTGTAAAGGGCTATAAATGCCAATCTGAGTCATTTGTGTTTGCTCCAAGAAACAATGGGAAGCCAATGAAATTTATGAAGCAGAGGAATGACATGATTAGATGTAGGTTTTAGAATAATCACTTGAAATTATGTGGCAGAGGTATTAGAGAGGGCAGAGATCTGAGTCAGGGAGAACAATTAGGGGGCTATTGAAATAGTCCATGCCAGAAATGAAGAAGGTCAGAATCAAAGTTGGAAATCATGTGAGTAGAAATAAGAAAAAGAATTGAATAGATGGAATGGAAATTAAAATAACAAAATTTGGCAGTTACTTGGATTTGTAAGGTGAGGGAAAGTATCATATAATTTAAGTGCTAAATTCTGAGGTCTAGAAAACAAATTATTTCAAAATTCAAAGAAAGGAGAATATAGAGTACTAAGTAAGATTTTTTTTTTTGTGGGATTAGGGGTTGGTAATAAGGAAATAAAAAATAACCAGAGATCAATTAAATTTAATTATCCCCTTATAGCATATTGTTAATCACTAATTTTGTCCTGCAATCTTCTTGATTTTATTTTATTTATTTTAATCAGTTATAGCACTAGTGAAAGACTCTATCAAGACTCTATCAGTACAGTGATATCCAATATTTGGGATAGTTGAGCTAGCTTTATTCAACCATGAAATAGTGGTTGGTTTTCCAACAATGGTTCTGGTGATTTGATTAAATTCTTGTAATTCGATCTATCATTCAATAATCAACTTTAATGATAAAGTCTATTAGTCATATGAACCAGTCATTGCTTTCCAGAGTCATGGGCTAACTGAAAGCTCTGGAATCCTTAAGCGTCTTCATTGACCTAAGACATATTTGTTGTACCTACTCGCAAAGAATTAATTTATTTCCAGCCCCTCTTCCTCTCCACCTCCCTCTGTCATCGAAGTCCTTTAATTCATAGAATAAATATAGAGACTAGTAGGAAGGAGAAGCCCATAAAAACACTAATCTAAGTGCTGAGAAAAAAATCCAAACCAGAGGCCAGAGTAGAAGTGTTTGATAGCTAGAGAAGATGATTTTAAAACTGTCAAGCATGTGTTTTCTAAAATACACTCAGCTCAAAATAGCTCAGTGTTACTTACAGCTGTGATCTTTCTTATCTTATATATTAGGTAGGATCGGGCTCAGTCATGCTTTTTGGCTTTCCAAACCCTTAGGAAAACCCAGGTGCTCAAATAATTCCACTACTTCAATAAATGACTGTTTCTCACTCTGGTCAGTCAGCTTAAAGTCTATGGCCTAACTAACACTCATCTTAGGAGGAAAGTTGGATACAGCTAGAAATGGTGTTACATGTATATAGAATGGTATTTGGTAAATCTATAAAAGACCTGAGAACCCATTTAATCTAACCTTTTCATCATACAAATGCTGTGAAATAGAAACTCACAGACTCCATATAGACAATTTAGGTAAATAAAGTCAAAAAGTGAAATTTCTCCAAGTCAAGGTAGAAAGTTAGATTTTATTGGAAGTGGGCCAAGTCCTCCAATAAAAGTGTTTTCTTGCATGTATTACGTTGTTGACAGGACCCTGTGTGAATATAATTTTAAGGTTGTTACTTAAAAATCTAGATTTAATTGGTCACCAGGGGAAATCCCAAATAAAATACGCAAGTCAGTCTGGAAATTTATGGTAATTTAAATAATATAGAGGGAAGGAATTTAAGGAGAAGGAGGGAAGAGGATATAGGATTTCTCCTGCCTGGCCTGTACCAGGGGGAATTTAAAATTCCCACCTCTATGTCTCTGAAGAAGATAAGAGGCTTCTAAGAAGATACAGTTAGAAAAGTAAAGGAGGGAAACTCAGCCAGAAACTCACCACCGAGCAGGACAATAGCTTGTAGCCATGCTAAGATGCTGAAAGGCCCAGCATGCTGCTATCATCCAATTCTCTGCAGCAAAAGGTCCCTGAGAGAGGAAATGAGCCAATATATAGACCTTTCATCCTTGTGTCCTCTCCTCTAAATGTGTCCATTCTTTTAGAGTTCTCATCTTCTTTGATTAGATTATATCTTTAGAGTTACTTAACACTTCTTTGTTAAGTTCACTTTTTGTGAGTTACTTAACCTTTTTGTGATTAATTTAACCTTTATAGTTACTTAACACCTTTTTGTATTAAGATCTTAAAATAGACTCAACTTAAAGTTCTAGCTTCACTGTAAGGTAACAGTTTACCTTCATTGTTCAATCAGGATATTACAACTTTATCTTCCACTAAAGTACGGTCTAAGTAGGATGGAGTAATTTAATGTTCACAATACCCCCTAATTTTGTTAGACTAAGTATCTTCATTGTTAAAATCAGGAAATAGCTAAATCCAATCTTCACACCTGTCAAGAGACAATGCCCAGAGGCCAAGACCTGGTTTACATAACAAAATGACAAATCACAAGACATAACATCATATAAACCTTATTTTAAAAACAGTTACCCAATTACAAAGCTGATTAGTTAGTTAATTTCAGAAATCCCATATTAGTCTAAAGGTCAAGTCAAAAGACCATTACCTCTCTGTCATCTGATCTGGGGGGAAGGATAGCTATTTTCAAACAGGGAAGGGTACATGATGTTTGTGCCATATTGGGAAATGAGATTCAGATAGTTAGCAGCTTATGATAAAGGGAAGCAGAAACTTAAGGAGGGTATAGACATCCCTTTAGAAGCAGTTTTTATGCATTAGTTAGAAATCCTTGTAAAAATCATGAATTCTACTGATTGTATTAAGATTATAATGGAATTTATACTAATTGCTTTAGAATCACAATATTGATTATCTTAAACCTATCACTATCACTAAAATCCAATTAAGTATAAGGGGATAGGGGTCTTTCCCCCCAACATAAATGAGGAAACTGAGGACCAGAAGTATTAACTTTTCAGATGTCACAGAGGTAGTATATGGCAGAGCCAAGATTTGAACTAAGTTTTTTGACTTCACATCTATTGCCCCTTTCCTCTGTACTACTTAATATATAGATATAGGGAAATATTAATTAACTAAACCTAACTGGAAATAGGTCAGTATAAATTATAGAATTTCATATTTACTTATATCGGTGCCTAAGCTGCAGAATTAACAGGAACCATTAACTATGTTACATAGATTTAAATTTATTCTCTTTGCATTTTTTCTGAATATATCTTATATAACTCAATATTTATTTCAGCCCTAGTCTCTCAGGAACATGCCTGTTCTATCTTCCACCTCAAGACTGAGGTACATTGATAGGGTTGGAGTATCTCTTTTATCTGACTTTTTTTTCAATAATCATATGTCTTTTCTTTTAAAAAAATTCTTTAAAAGAAATTCCTCTAAAGTTTTCAGATACATCCTTTCCTTCCTCTCTCCCCTGCCTCCCTCTCTGCACTAATGAAGACATTATTTGACTATGCAAATGTGTGTGTATACACACAGAAACACACACACACACACTACATCTTGCTTATTCCTATCATTTTTTCCTCTGGAGGTGGACATATATAAATTATTCTTCAAACAATATTTTTGTTGCTATGTATAATGTTCTCGTGGTTCTCCTTGTTTTGCTCTTCATAATTTCATGTAGGTTTTTTCATGTTTTTTTTTTTAATTAATCTGCTCATCCTTTCTTATGGTGCAAGAATATTCCATCACAATATATGTTGCCACTTGTTTAGTCATTCAGATACTGTCTAAAGACCTTACTAGAAATGTTCATTTCATTTATTAGGGGACAATGACTAGTACTCTAATTCCATTTAGCTACACATTAGAGTTGCTTTTACAAAAGGAACAAATATATAAACATTTCCAAAGGTATTAACCTTTGAGCAAAGACTCTCAATTACCACATTGGTCTTTGGGATGGGGGGAGTGGGCTAAGAGTTAATTTCAGAATTTAGCCCAGTTCCTAAATAGTCTTGGTTCCACTAAGTTTCGTTCCAAATGCAGCATGATTTCTGGATAAGCCAGGCTGCATCTTAGTTATTGTTGGGCTGGATTCAATCCAAAATGTCTCTTCTGACAATGTTTGTGAAACTTGGTCTCTAGAATGAAGGGATATTGAGGGAGATTTCACTCTCTTCCTGCATTAGGACCTTGCTATTGCATTGGTTACAAACCCTAATTATGGAACTATAGGGTGTCAAGGAGGTCTGTTCCCTTCACTGGTTGCCAAGTTCTTACAAGAATGCTGAGGCCAAGAGGAAAAAAGAGGCTAATGACTTGATAGATAATCAAAGAGCTTACCCTTAATCAGGTCATGAGAACCAGTTACAGAAGATCCTCTCATGTTCCACATTCTGCCTGCTCAAGTTAATTCCCTTATACAACTTCATAATTCTTCTAAAAACAGTTCCCTCACATTCTCTCCATGAAAACACAGCATCACAGGTGCCCTAAACAGGAACAAATTCAACCTTGCTCTTACTTATTTTGCTTCCTGACTTCTGTTGTTGGAATGTTTTTTTTTTCTTGAGAAAGAATTATTTCATTCTTTGCATTTGTAACCTCAATATCTAACTCAGAGATTGTTAACTGTGTGTGTTTGTGTGTGACTGATCCTTGTGGCAATGTGGTGAAACCTCTGCATCTCTAATCAGAAAAATAGTTCTAAATGCAAAAAATAAAAGAATATGGTTCCAAGGGAAACCAATTATATTTAAATATAGTTATCAAAATGTTTTTAAAAGTTATCATCCCAGATGAAGGACTCTTGAATTCTTGTTCGTAGTGTTTTTATCAGGGTGAAGGAACTATTGTTTGCGGTCACTACCCAATACCAGAGTGCATGAGTGCTCTCTCTGAGGCAGAAAGTGCAGAGTTTAAATCATATCAACACTGAGAAGCAATTAAGAGGGGCAGCACTAGGGAAGACTGTCTAACATTTGATTAGATCAAGGGCTCTAGATGTGATTAACATTTGATGAGATTAAATGCTCCATCTTAAGATCAAATTTCCAGATATCATAAGACCTCCTCCAATCCTGAGGTGAATGATGTAAAGGTAGCTCCTTCTGATAGGTGTTTGGCAATGGCATGTATTTAAACTTTTGCCCTTTATTAGACATGAGAGGTCATCTAAGTCAACTCTTTCTTTTTGCACACTAGGAAATGAAGGTTTGTGGACTTTTGATTTTAATGTGAATTGCTCAAGACTAAGTTGGGAATAAGTAGTCAAGCCAGAATCCCAATCTAGATCTTATGACTTCATATTTAGCTTTCTTTTCATCTCACCACACTATCTCCCAAGAAATTAATATCTCCTTTGTATCTAGCATCTTCTGTTTATATTCAAATAATTAATATGCTAAAGTCTTTTAAAAAAGAGCTAGTTCTCTTAAGAAGGCTAAACATTTCTTGGAAACATTGTTTATTCTAAGGATTTCTAATCAAGTTAATTGTTTATGGATAATATGAAAGTAAATTCCCATAGTCCTAAAGCTGATTTATCATGAATTCTAAATTTGTGGAATTTGGATTAATAGGATTTTGCTGTTCAACTCTATGAAAACTAATATAAGTCTATAGGCTGAGATTGGAACTTAGAAGCAATCTGATGAATTTAATGAAAATAATGTAACAACAGGGAGAGAATTTTTAGTTCTTACTGAGTTGTGTCAAAATCTGGTTTCATAATATAATTACTAATGTTGTTTAGTTCCAGAATAGGAGGTACAGGCCCATATATCCATGTGTAGGTAGTAATGGATGCTCATGCCAATGCTGGTTACATATATGTATGTGTATCACAAACTATATGTGTATATATGCATGTATGTGCATATATACAACATACACATATACACACATGCACATATATACATATATAATTTCTAGAGAGACTCCAAGTGAGGAAATTGCTTCTACCAATGAATATCAGTAACTCCTCCACAATTTATTGTCTTAAATATTTGTCTACAGTACAAGCCCTGAGAGGTTCTAGATGTAGCCCAGGGATGATGCTGGGCCTTTCATGTTGAAAGGGAACAATAATATCACAGGATGATGTTTTCACTTGCTTTTGAATTGGATTTAAGTGAGGCAGTGTTGAACAAAGTTGTCAGCCTCACTATCTATTCTAGAATCATTGAAGTCCACTGGCAAGACAAAAGTCAGAATCACTGGCAGTAGTCTAGGATGCAGTGGATGACCTTAGTGTCTTCATTGTCTGACCAAGCTCTTAGTACTCTGCAATGCCTGCTTCAGTCTCATTCATGGTCATTGGAACAAATTGTTCTCATTTACTCATTCTGCTGGGAGAAATTTTTGCATACTTGGGATAGATACCCCCAAGTCATCAACAGGTTTTAGTGGTCACTCTCCACCTAGTTTAGACAAAACTGCAGAGAAAATTTTACCAGAATATGGACACTGCTTGTGTTCCAGCTTCTTGGAGTCACAGGGTGAAAGGTAGACATCAAAAGTGGATGAATAGCCCTGAAAAGGGCTTGGCCAACCCTAATACTCCTTTCTGAACATTTGGTCACATACCCAGCATATGTCAGGAGCAGATGATCTAGAACCCATATCTTCTTCATTCTGAGGCAATCTCTTTATCAACTATGTGAAAATTCTTCTTTTAGATTATATGTTACTTTAAATTATTCACAACATTCCTCCCCTCTGAAAGTGGGGACACATAAGAGAAAAAAAAACACAACTCCTGCATTGTTAGGATTCATTCAGTTTGTAATTGCACCATATTGAACAGATTGTAGGATAAATAGGCCAGTTTACTACTCTTAGAATTTTAATGGAATATGCAACTGAGGAGAATATTATTCTCTATTTCCACTGAATTATTTGTAATTTGTTGTACACTGTTTAGATCCATTTTCTTCCATTTTAAAAGCTGCAACTTTTGCATAAAAGCCTCAGGCATAAGTACAATTTATTATTAATTAAATGCTCAAACAGCATCTATACTTCATCTCCAATCAATTTCATATCTGTACTTCACTGTGTCTCAAATTGAACTTATCATGATCTGGCTTTAAGGGGGGAAAAGTTTTTTTCTCTTCCTCTTTTCTCTATTGCTATGTGTGGTAACATCTTTCTCTTAGTCATTCAGGTTCAAAATCCTAGCTTTAGCTTTGATATCTTCCTCCATCTTCTTTTTATCTGGTATTCAGTCAGCCATGAAATCTTGTTGGTTAGAAATCTATAAGGAGGGTAGCTAGGTAACAGAGTGGATAGATTGCCAGTACTAGAGTCCAGAAGACATCTCTTCTTGAGTTCAAATTTAGCCTCAGATACTTACTGGCTGTGTGATCCTTGTAGAAATGAACTTAATCCTAAAATTTTTTTTTAGCAGAACTCCCACTTTTAGAAGAAGCTTTGGACTGATAAATCAAAGGCTTAGGCTGAGGACCAAGGTCTTCCACTTATCTTTTTCCTTTATCAACTTGAGGCATGGCATTTTGCTTCAAAATTTAGTTTAGAATCCCATTGGTCCATAATGAGTTAAGTTTAGAAATCCAGCTCTTCTGCTAATCAGTGATCATTTTCTGCTACAAGGAATTTCTGTTGGCCTTGAAGACTATATGAAAAAGAAAGGGAATTGGTCCTAAAATTGTAATGGAGGACTTAGTTGGTGGTAAAAGGGATAGAGGAGGAATGAAGATCTCTCCCTGAAAGCAGGATCCAGGAGAGGCAGCTGGTGTTTAAAGTTAACCCAGAGAGAGAAGAGGGATGTTGATTAATTTCCCCCCTTCAGCCTTTGCTCCTTAGCTATGGCTGCTCTCACAAAATGGCTTTTGACTTCCTCTAATACTAGTTTCTAAAGCTTCCTTTTCAGGGAGATTACTCTATCAAGCTGCCCACTCACACTTGAAACACTTTGGGGAAAAGACAAAAATTTTATTATAAACTAAGTCAGCTGGGGATAACACTAAAAAAAATGGCTGGCAGGAAAAGGTTTGTGAGGAAAGCGGATGAGGTGTCCCTCCTCTAGCTACCCTTTTCTTCCCTTCTCAAGTTGGGGAACCCAGGCCTTGGCAGCCTTGGGCCCCCCAAGAGAGTCAGGTTTGGCTTGTCCTGGTCTTGGCCCACCTGGCACAGTTCAGACCCAGGGCACCAGGAGCTCTGAGGTAAGTTTGACAGAGGCTCAATGTCTTCTTCAGCTATCACTTCATCCACCAGGAGAGGGAAAAGGTGAGTATCTCCTCAGGAGAAAGTCTTGGGCAGATCCCTCCCTCCTAGGCTTCTCAAGATTGAGAGCTAACTGAATCTCAGTCAGAATCTTCTGGCTTCTGAAGATTCTAGACCTCTTGGGGCCCCTCCCCCATTAAGGAGAAAAGATTTAGCAGCCCTTCAGTCTGACACTCTTCCTTGAGTGCAAAACCTCTGTTACAATACATTATCCACCAAACTATCATTCAAGGTTGTTTGGTTAGTTGTACAAAAGTCTAGGTCACTGTCTTGCATATGGACTCCAAAAATGATCCCTTCTTAGTCTCATGAGAGAAGAAAGGGAGTCAGTCATTGCTAGTTCCTTTTATCAAACTTACAATGAATCATGTTGTTCCCTGATTCAGTCATTTTGTACTCAATCCCATGATTTCATTTACCTAACTCTTCCTTATGTACTTCTCTTATCTCTTCCCTTTGTGCTTTTTTAGCTTTAATAGCTCCATTGCTCTAATGGGCTTTGGGCACCCATGTACTGTGGTCTTCTCCATAATTTCGACTCCTTAGATTTTTAAAATTCTGAATTAGAGATTGACATTGATTAAATCCTGAATTCTCTGGTGTGAATCAGTCCTGACTGTTCTGGTTTGCTTATTCTGAGTTGGAGATCTTGATTTCTTTGCTCTGATTAGAGGGTTGACTCCTTGGGCAAATCACGTTTGGCTCAGTTTACTCATCTGTAAAATGAACATGCCAGTATCTTTGCCAAGAAAACCCCAATTAGTGTCACAAAGAGTTAGACTCTCCTTTGTAGAGATAATTTTAGGGTTGTGACTTAAAATCTAGATTAATTGGTTGCCAGGGAAAAACCCCAAATAAAATACCCAAGTCAGTCTGGAAATTTATGGTAATTTTAATTAATATAGAAGGGAGGATTTTAAGGATAAAGAGGGAAGAGGGTATAGGATTTCTCCCGCCTGGACTGTGCCAGGTGGAGTTCAAGACCTCCGCCACTAGGTCTCTGAAGGAGATTAGAGGCTTCTAAGAGGATAAAGTTTGGAAAGTAATGGAGAAAAAACAGCCAGAAACTCACCACCGAACTGGACAATAGCTGTAGCCATGCCAAGATGTCAAAAGGTCCAGCATGCTGCCACCAGCCACCTCTCTGCTGCCAAAGGTACCAGAGAGAGGAAGTGACGTGAAATATATAGACCTTTTACCCTTGTGTCCCCTCCTCTCAATTTTCATGTCTACCAATCACATCAGAGGCTTTTCTCCAGGACTGCCCATTCTTTAGTTCTCATTTTCTTTGATTAGATTATATCTTTTGAGTTACTCAACACTTCTTTGTTAACTTCACCTTTTGTTAGTTACTTAACCTTTCTGTGATTAATTTACCCTTTATAATTAGTTAACACCTTTTTGTATTAAGATCTTAAAGTAGACTTAGCTTAAAGTTCTAGCTTCACTATAAAGTAAGAACTAAGAACCTTCATTGTTCAATCAGGATATTACAATTTCATCTTCTCCATAAAGTAAGATCTAAGCAGGGTGGAGTAATCTAAATTTCACACCTGGGACTGAAATTATCTTCTCTCAAAGAGCTCACCACCAATGTATAACCACACACACACTGTATATATCTTACATAGTATATGTATATATGCATGCATATATACATATAGACACAGTATAGATACATACACATATATGTACATTTATACATACATAAACATGGTAGGATCCTTATCTGTGTGATTTCAGTTATCCTCCATCAACTGAAGTGGGGAAGGTCCATGGTTGGCCCCATTAGCCTTCTCCTGCTTTCCCGTTTACTTTTATGTGTTAATTTTTTGTGGGAGTGTAGAATGCTGCAGCTGCTGGGCAGGAACAGAGAGAGAGGGCATATACATATCAGGACAGTAGATATTCACTTATACCATAGTTTCAATCACCTGTGGTAGATCTTAGAATAGTTTTATCTCCCACTCCTATCATATGGGACTCCATCAGGTGTACAGATATCCCATCTACATTGTTGGGGTTAGGAGCAAAGTACCTTCCTTCTCCATCTGGAAAATCATGTAAAAGTTTTTGGCTTTTGTGTTTTCACAGACTTTAACTTTTTACTTAACTTAAAAAAAGAAATTGTTTTTATAGTATTAAAAGAAAAAAGTTGATATTATACCATATCATCCATTTATTTTATAAATTTCCAAGTTTCTAAACTTTTTCTATGTTGTCTTCTGGTCTTCTGTCATCTACAGTTTCTGCAAAACTCCCTCCAAATCTCATTTAATTTCTTATACCAACCCTTAATATATTGAAACCACAATGGAGAAAGTAGGAATGTGGAAGGTATATATGTGTATGTGTTTAGTTGTTGGGGCATGTCTATCTAACTTATATATAAATATATATGTTCTTTCCTCTGAAATCATTCCTCTGAAATTATAATTCCTCTGAAATCATAATGATTTCAGAAGGAAGAACTATCATAAAAGGGGACTGAGAAAGGCTCCTTGTAGAAGGTAGGAAATTAGTTGGGACTTAGAGTAAGTCAGGGAAGCTAGGATATGGACATGAAGAGGGAGAGAAATTCAGTCATGGTGACTGATCAATGAAAATGACTAAATTTGGGAGATGTCTTGTAAAGGAAATAAATAAGAAGGCCAATGTCAGTGGATAACAAAATATGTGAAGGAAATAAGGTGGAAAAAAAACAACTGGAAAGATGGGAGGCACTGATGAACAGGATGTGACATAGTCAAACCTGTACTTAAGGAAGCACATCTGATAGCTAAGTGGAGATGTGACTAGAATGGGAAAAAAGCTTGAAACAGGAAGACCAACTAGGAGAAAGTCATTATCATTTTTATTGTACTACTCTTTCTAAATCTTTTAGCACCTTTTCCCCAAATAAATTGGATTGGCCTACTAGTTGGCTTCCCTACTTCAATTCTCTTTACATTCTATTCCATTTGACAAAATGTTCCTAGACTCATCTTCCTAAAGTACAGTTCTGATAACAGAAATAAACCTATATAATTGAATCCAGTTGGCTTATGGAGGGAAACTTTTGTGATAAATTCTATGTATATTTTTAGCCTTGTCTCCCAGAATAGCAAAATTCCAAAGTTAGAAGGAGGCTAAGTGGTCAAAAGATGTGTAACTGATGCCTAAAAAAAGAATCTCCATTACCATACGTGTGATGAATTATCATTTATCCTTTGCTTGGAGAACTTCAGTGATAGGAAACTTGTTTACTACCTCTCAAAGTAATCTATTCAGATTATAGTTATTTTTCATGATTAGTAAGTTTTTTTTTTCTTGAAATTCAGCCTAAATTGGTGTCTTTGAAGGTCAAACAAAGTTCAAACTTTTTTTTTTCTCAAATGACAACTGGGAGCAGATATTATTATGACCTTCTGAATCTTCTACAAGCTAAATATTCAAAATTCTTTCAATTGATCCTTATGTAGCCTGAAAACAATATCCTATGTCAGTGATGGTGAACCTTTTAGAGATGGAGTGCAACACCCTGTCCCATTCTGACCAAGTGCCATGCCCCCCACTAAGACTTTATGCCATGCTTCCCTTCCACCAAGTGCCAGGCATGCCCTGGGATTCTCCCCCCCGCCTTTATCCCATGCAGGAGATGGAGAAAGCTCTTCCATTGGGCTTCTGGACAGAGGGGTAGGTAAAGTGTGGCATGTCCTCAGTGAGCAGAGAGGGAGGAAGGGGAGTGTCCTGGGCTCTCCGCTCCCCTCAAGCTCTGCCTATGAGCTACAGCACTTTACCCATTGTGAACTCCCATTGGGCTACTGGGAAGAGGGGCAGGCAATGTAAAAAAAAATGTCATCAGGCCTGGTGGAGAGGGGGAAGGGAGAAGCTCAACATGAGTCCCTCTGCCTTTCTAGTTACGAGCTCTGGGAGGTTAGAGGAGAGGATGATTGGGTATCCACAGAGAGCACTATGTGGGTCATCTTTGACACCCATGACATAGGTTCATCATCACTGTCCTATAACATTCTAGTTGCATTCCTTTGGGCATTCTCTAATTTATCAACCTCCTTCCTAAATTGTGGCTCTCAGAATTAAACGTAATTTTGCCATGTGATTAAGGCAGAGTACAGAGGGAAAATCATTTTCTTATTGGACATTGTGACTCTCTTAATGCAACCCAATATTGCAATAGCTTTTTTGGCTTGTGTATCGTATTACTGACTTATATTGGGCTTTCTTTCTACTAAAGATCCCAAGATCTTTCCCAGACAAATTTATTTAATTATGTCTCCCCCATCTTATTCTCATCAAGAGAATTTCTGTTAACCTAACTTTACATTTGACTCTATCAAATTTTATCTTATTAAGTACAGGTATTATATATTATTGTTATAGACTGTCAAAGATGTTTTTGGATACTGGTTTTTCATTAGTGATTTCTACTGACTTTCTAATAGAAATATTTTGGAAAATAACTTGTGCATGTCCTCCTTCAGAGAAAGAACTGATAAATAGGAACTAGCAAGGCATAGGCTTAAATATATATATATATATATATATATATATATATATATATATATATATATATATATCTCCTCCCATCCCTAGAAAAGGTTATTTATTTCATATAAATATATTTGTCAAATAACCTTTTCTAGGGATGGGAAGAGAGGGAGAGAGATACCTGGTGGGAACTTTAATATGACAAACAAATTAATTTAATTTTAAAAATCAAATTGGGATTCCTTTATTCTAGTTATTGGGGAGGGGGGATGATAAAAGTAAGGTAAAAAGTTTAACACAGCAACAAACACAGATCCTTGGGACACTTCACTGGTGACCTCTTTCCAAGGTGATACAGAACTGGGCAGGTAGGGAGTATAGTAAATAGAGTACCAGACCTGGAGTTGGGAGGACCTAGGATCAAATTTGACCTCAGATAATTCCTAGGTGTGTGATTCTGGGCAAGTCACCCCAATTGCCTTGCACATTTTGGTCTACTGCTTTGGAATCAATATTTAATATCAATTCTCAGATAGAAGGTAAGGGTTTAAAAAAAAAAAGGTAACAGAGCCATTAGTTTCTACTTTATAATTATGGCCAGTCAATATTCCTTCTAATTGTACTATAATCTAGGCCAGATCTTTCTTCCTTTTCCATGCGTATAGCATCAGATTCTTTTCAAACATATTATTAATATGTACATAAACATTTCTGCCATTTTGTAGGGTCTATCATTCTAATAATTCTGACAAATAAGGAAATTAAATTAGTTTAGCATGTTTTAAAAAATCATAGTGATTCATTGTTTTCAGTATTTATTTTTTAGATGTACACTAAGCATAATTTAAATAACCCATTACAACATTCTCCTAGGAATCAAAGTCATGCTGAAACAATTTAAAAATTCCTTGCTTAAACTTTTTCCATTTTCTCTAATCTCGGCAGTTACGGCCACCATTTCTTTTAACAGCCAAGATATAGTTCATTTGGGTTTGGGGGCTTGAATTCTTCAAGGACAAGTAAATCCCTTCTTACTATGTCTTTATTTAAGTTTTTAATAATACTTTTGTTCTGAATTTTCTGGACCAAAGTGATTTACTTACTAAAAATAAAAAGTTTTCCCCAGCTTCATGCTTTCCTTCTAATCTTGGCAGCTCTTATTTTATTTGCATAAAAGCTTTTCAATTTAATGGACTGACAATTATCTATTTTTTACTTCACAATGTTTTCCATTTCTTATTGACTCATAAATTCTCCTATTCCTAAATATATTAAAATATTCCCTTTTATTCTAATTTATTATGATATCTCCTTTTATGTATAGATTGTGTATCAATTTTCATTCCAGCTTAGAAAACCATATAAGATATTGGTTTTACCTTTTTTCTACTAAACTAATGTCCAGTTATCCCAGTAATTTTTAACAAACATTGACATCTTATCTCCAAAATCTGAATCTATGAGTCTGTCAAATAAAAAATTACTATAATCTTTTGCTCTCTACCTCTGACAAAATATTTCACATCCTCTTCTATTATTCTTTGGTTTTGCTTTCTTATTTCTTGTTGTTTTAGGAAATCATTAGCTCTTCTTCTCCAAGTATGTTTATAATTCTTTTCTTCTACAAGTTTCTGGATATCTTTCCATTTGAGTGATGTTTCTAACATAATTTCCTTGATTTTATTACATTCCTATTTTTTTCTAGTTTTTCCTCAAACTCTTTCATTTAGATTTTGAAGTCTTTTAAAGTTTTTCCAAAAGTTCTTCTTTGATCTTGTGTCTTTTTAAAAATTTCTTTGCTATTCTTGAAGTATTTGTTTTTATATCATTGTCAACAAGTTTGAAGCAAGATTTTCTCTTTACCCCATAGTAGCTATCAATGGTTGGATTCTATTTCCTTTGTTTGTTTGTTTGTTTGTTTTAATTTTAGCAGCCAGTTCAATAGACTTAGTGATTCACTTTTTGATGGGCTCCCTGAATTCCTTTCATAATGGGCTATGTTACCTTGAGTTTCAGAATTTTTTTGTCTTTGTTTTTTGTCCTATGCCTTCTTTAGTTACTTCAGTAACTACATCTAATGTAACCCCAGGTCCCCTGCTCAAAACCCAGTCCATGATTTATCTCACGGGCTCCAACCACAGCTGTCAGGCAGTTTTGCCACTGCAGCTTCAAGGGGATAGGTCATCTCCCCCCTCTGACAGCAACCAGGTACCCCCATTATCCTGGGAGAGATCATAGCTGATCTGGCCTCACTCAATTCCTTAGCAAACACACTGAATGGTGTGTGCACCTTCCTCATTCTTCCTTTCCTACTGATATAGTCAGAAAGAAAAGATGTTTCCACCATGTTCCTCAGATCTCCACAGTTACTTACACATCAACAGCAAGGCTTGAGATATGGTCTCATGGTCTATACCTATGGACTCTCTGGCATCTATTCTAATCTCCAGTTTCAAGCCTGTAGGAGTCTCCTGAGGCAAAACCTTCACTAACAAAACTGCTCCCAAGGCCCTCTACCTACTCCAATAGTGGTGGTGGTGGTGGTGGTGGTAGTAGTCTCTCCATAACTGAGGATGACTATTTTCTTTGTGCATGAAGATTTAAGTGGAAAAGTTGATGCACAGAGACAGTTCCACTCTCTCAGCATTGGAAGCCTGGGTCCAGTGGCACGAAAAGTCATTACACCTGGAGACGCTGCATTGGATGGCCATATTGTCCTTTGTGCTCCAACACGCCCTAAGCACTCCACAGTGCTTTGCTGCGTCGCCCTCTCAGCCATTGAACCTTCTTGTTGCTTTCTTCCACCTGTTCTGCTGAAGCAGTCTTCACATGCTGGGTGCGCAAAGCCCTAGTTCACCAGGGGTCCACAACAACCCGATGGCTACCCTCACAAGGTTTAGCTGGCCTGTCGAAGCCGTTGCCCGGGGTGTGACTGCTGCCACATGCTAGCAGCTACTGGGAGCCACAAGTGAGAGCTGGATGTCAGATGAGAGTCAGAGGCTGGAGAGCTGCCCTAGGAGGGCACGACAAGCCCTCTATACCAAAGATATTACTCCTCCCTGAGCACCCCATACACCCCACTCCAATAGTATCCTTCTGGTTACAAGCTCACAGGCTCAGGAAATATGGTGAGGTTTCCAATCCTGCCCTTAGGAGTTATCTTGTTGATTCCATGCTCTTTATTCCTCCTCCTGGGAGGACCTGTGGCAGTGAGACTGAAGCCAGGGAAGTCAGAAGAATTCCTCCCTAGTTGTCCTTGACAATTCAGTTTCACCCTTGACTTCCTGTCTGTTTTTGATTCTGTAGACTTATTTTTAGTTATTTGTGGGGGGTATTAAGATACCCTACTCTGCCATCTTCCCATTCCTATTCCTTCTATATCCTTTTTCCTGCAATGTTTAAAAACTCCATTTTTAAATTTTTAGTTTTCTTTACCAGATCCAGCTTATTTATTCTGAGCTTTAACACTCCTAATAGTATTCTTACACTACAATGAAAAAGAAAATGTGACCTCTAATTGTTTCTGTCTTTTTATAGATCTAAGTTGACTAATTAGTTACCTATGCAGACATGAATCTTTTCAGATGATTCCTGTTTTTTTCTTTCTCATTGGAATTGTTTATCTTGATGTTTTCTGAATTTTATTCTGAAGGATTTCCTATACTTTATAGGTTACATTATCCTGTATAATGTTAGTTCATAGGATTTTATCTTTTATTACTTTGAACCCATTAAATTAGCTTTTCTTAAATCTAGGAAAGATGTGGAATCATATCCAGCTTTCTTCTACTTTATTAAATATACCAAGAAGAAGTTTTCACTTTCCCTGCAAGGTTCCCATTATCCTCATCTAGCAACTAGTACCTTCCTGATGCTGTAAATGAGACACAAAATAGGATTTCTTTTTTTTTCTTTTATTATTTTGAAGGATCAAATTACCATATAGACTAGTTGAGAAGTTAATTGTTCTCCTTTTGGTGAAAAGAACTCTCCATAGTTACTATATATATTCTATGACAGAACTGCTTAGCTATTTTCTCTTTAATCAGTTCTATAGTATGAACTGTTGATTAAAAATCATTTCTATTGTTCCACCTTGATTATAAAAAATCCCCAACAATATATTATTCCAACATGAGGTTTTTATATCATAGACTTTTCCAAATATACTAGCTCATTCTAACGCTTCCCCTACCTCTGTGTGATCCTCTGTATGTGACAAAGAAAAATTAGTTGACATCGTGCTTACATTGCACATCATACATAATGCTCTCTATCTGTATTTCTCTACCTTTCCAAGGAAATTCCTCCATTGATGTTTATCTAAATGCTTTCTTCTATTCTTTCCTGCTCTGGTTCTTAGATTTCCTCACATGAATAACAATGTTTATTATGTAATACTATTCCTTTCCCAAATTTTTCTTTTTTTTTTAACCCATCCATAGACTGATTCCAACCATAGGTTTCATTTCAACCCATAATCATTTTACTGAAGTCAAATATTCATCCTTGTATTAGGAATTTTAGTTAATGATGAAAGTTGCATAGATATTTAGGAATAAAGGATATTATTCCCCAGAGACATTTCACTGAATTTTTCTTCTGTCAGAATTCCATATTTATATAACTGACAACTTGGACTTCAAGACCAAAATCATCAGTTGATTGTCAATGGGAGTGGCCTCTTCATCTTCTCTCCATGTAATATTTTTTCAAGGTAACTAGAGAAACTTTTATTATCTCCTGATTTTTAAAAAAAATTCACTATAGAGCTGGAATGAATCTCAGAACTCATGGAACCTAATGGTTAATTGTACCAAAGTTTAAGCTGTATCTTAGAGAGGTTAAGTGATATGCCTTAATTCACATATTACTTAATTTTGCCTAAGGGAGATGCTGGCTAAAAGCATAGGATGGTGACAAGGGGTTCTCATCTTCTATTCATGCTTGTGAACAGGTGTTCACAGAATAAACACCTGTTTTAAAGTCCCAGAATCAGGTGTTTGGCACAAATTATTTTGGTGATACTATATTGGCAGGATTAGCATCAAAGACATTTTGAATTTGAGCCAATTTGCAAGCATAGATATAAAAATCCAAAATGACATGTGAAGATGATAGAAAAGAACACATATTTTATATAAGATGGCTTTAGTGGGACATTTTGGCAGCATCAAAACTTCAGAAATGCTGTATATATGTGGTCAAATTGGGGTATAACCACCTGTCCCAACTCAATGAAAAATAAATTAGAGAAAAAACAAAACTCTTGAAAGAAATATGTATAATAAACGAAGAACAAAAATACCCTTTTATTCCCATATTGATTATATTCAAAATGTGTATTTCATTCATAATACTAATTATATTTCTATAATTTTCATCTATGGATTCTAGTTCTGATTTGTAGCATTATAGCAAATAAATCTAAACCATCATTTGCTTTATTGTTGATATATTTGAAGGGCAGTTATCAAATCTCCTCTATTTCACACATTTTCCAAGAATTACAAATGGTTTGATCAGTGACTGGTGGTACTGTAACCTTCCTTTTGTAGATATTATGCTGTAAGCAGAAAATGTTGCAAAGTGGAAGTCACCTTTAGAATCAGATGAATTGTGTTTCAGTCATCACTTTACCAGGAACTAATGGTTAAACTTCATTTCTAAAACTAATATTTCTCTGAACCTTCCCCTGTCCCCACTAAGATAGTCCTTTCTACTCTTTTACTATAGTTGATATGATTTCTATATCACCAATTTTCAATAATCTTCAAGAGGATATATTGATGTATTAAAATCTCATTTGTTTTATTTGTTACTCATGTTCTCCACACTGATATGTAGATATGATATCGTATGTATCACTTCTTACTATCCCAAACTATCCCCAATTCCTCTTCTGAATTAGAACACTTTTTCTATTGTTTTTTCCTATGTCATATGTGATATTTTCCATATTATCTGCTTTTAGAGCAGTTGTGGCAATTTTTCTCTTTCAGTTTTCATTTTCAGTTCTCAGGCATTCTTATTAACTTTGCAAATCCATAGCCAAGTGTATCCTTTTTAATACTTTAATGAAATGTGCCCCACTCTTAGTGTGGAACACATAATTCTGTTTTTCAAACTACATTGAAGAAAATGAAAATCTATTCTATAGAATATGCTATCCATGCAGTCAAATAGTCACTTCTTTCCTTCTTTCTTTGATGAAACCAACTGTCACTTGGAAGAATCAATGAAAACACTACCTATGACTCCAATTGTCTCCATTTCCTCCTTAGTACTTCCCAACCCAGAGGTACAAATGGCAATATTTTTTGTCTCCACATCAGTGACCAGAAGCAAATTTGAGTACACTGAACAAAGAATAACCATTATATATGAGAATAGGTATTAGAAAATAGGACAGTTATTCAAAGATAAAATAATATGATGGAATGATGATATTTATAATAATCTGTTACTTTCTGATAACAATATTATAGGACATCAGCCAAAGCAGAGAATTTTATTTAAGGTTTTAGAAGACAAGAGCTTTCAAACATTAAATGATCTGCCTACAGAACAGAAAAAAGAACAGACATTACTGAAGTTGAATGGAGCCTGAAAGAGAATATGATTCATGTTAAATGCTGCAAAATTGAAAATCCAAAAATGAATTTGTATGGAGTCTTGATTTGGTGTAGCAGCACTAAGAAACCTGACTGCTTTCAACACATAGCTGAGCAGACAGTTTTGCAAGGGTTGAGCAAAATTCAAGTGCAAAGAAAATCATGCAGTCCAAAAAGGAATTAAATGGAGCTGCAATTGGTATGTCCTCAAGGTAGCATCCTGCCACCAAAGTTTTTCAGAAGGAATAATAATCACTCTGCCTTATGGAGAAATATGATACTTTGTCATTTTGTAGCACCAAGAGTACTCCAGACTAGTTATTTATATACAGGTGCATATGTTTGTAAATATGTATGCATATATATACAGTATACATATTTATTATAGTCAGAAGTTTTATTTTCCCTTACCACATAATTGTGATGATTATGTATGAAATGAAAACTGTTTTAATGAAAACTAAGCTCTCTATCTTAGTGGGGCCTCACTTGCAAATGACTAACTGGAAAGGAATTTTTTTATTGATTAGGAAGAATTACATATAAAAAATAAGAAACAGAGTGGGAAGCAACTACTTCTTTTCCAATCTCATCAATCCAATTTTGGAATTCTGTTGTAATAAGAGGAAAATAGAATGCTAGAGCCATCAGCACTAGTTTCAGGGTGCTGGAGGAAGGGAAAAGATGCTGTACTTTAAAAGTCCCAAAGCTCTATTAATTCTATCTATATTAGTAGTGATATAAAAAGTGCTAGTGGCAACATCAATCCAAATTTCAATGTTAAAAAAGATACTTTTTTTATATATTTTATTTGATCATTTCCAAGCATTATTCATTAAAGACATAGATCATTTTCTTTTTCTCCCCCCAACCCCCATAGCAGACGCGTAAATCCACTGGGCATTACATGAAAAAAGATACTTTTTAAAAGGGCAGCTTGATGTTTATTACATTGGTGTGACTTCTCATAAGGTGGGTACCTAAAGACTTCTTCCTGCTCATCTCTCTTTTTAGCTGCAGCCACAATTCAGTACAATTCCTATCCTCACCTTCTTAACCTGCTTTTAGAAGGACAAGTTAGAATTCATTGATCAGTAGACTTGGAGAAGAGCTCAGAGATAAATCCCAGCTGCAAGGCATGATAGTAAGCTGAGATTTAATGTTTGACTCTTTGGTGTCAGGGTGAGTAATCTGAGTGTCTCTCAACTGACAGTAGTGACCCTTGGCAGGATCATCTTGATATATTAGCAAGCAGGCCTTCAAGTAAGATTGAACTTTTCTATAACCTCTCATTTAAGGACAAGAAAGTACTTTCCAGCAGTTAGAACCAAACAACAAAACAAGAGAGATGATCATATCTGTGTAACTTTACTAGTACCACTCAAAATAATTCAAATGATGACACCTTAGATTTCAAATCTTCTGAGCATTGCTACAGGAGGTTTTCCCTTTTGTGGGAAGAAAATAGTTATAGAATTAACATTTTTGATAGTTTATTTCCTTCTCTTAGCCCTGGGACCTTATGCTGGTATTAGAAGAAACCTATAAGAAGATACAGTTATAATCATAAAAGGATGATTAAGTTGACAGCTTGGGATTCCACAGTAATTCTCCACAAGGACCTCTACATCAACATTTCTCAGTTGTCAAGTCAAAGGTTTTGTTTTTCTAATTTTGAGCACTGAAAACTCCATCTGGAATTTCAAAGTCAAGCTGTGTTTTCTTCCTGTTTCTTACATCATTAACAGTCATAAAGATCCTTCAATCAGAATTTACATAGTCATTCAGCCTAGTGTAATCACAAATTTAGTGGATTGTTGATCAGAATCATGAAGTTAGAATAATCTCTTCATTTGAAAGTCCAATTTTAATAACAGGATGCCTTTCACAAATGGGTGAAAATACATATTTTATGATTCCCCATAATAAAAAAAATGAACAATTAACTTTGAAAGCTCTTTTAAGTTCCTATAATAATGCATCTTCCACTTCAGTGTAAGTTTTATTGTTTTTCCCTTCATCCTTGCAAGGATTAGCTCTATAGAGCACAATAGGTAGGGGTATGAAGAAAGGTAAGGAATATTTATGTGTTTTTTTTTTCAAAACAAGATATCATGACAAACTGATTAACAAAATTGGAATCTTGCTAATATACCATTTAACCAGAAACTAATTGAATTAGACCTTAATTAGTTAACATTTTATTTGTTTATTTTTGCTTCATACTATCTTGGGAGAAAGAGGGGACTCTACAGCTATATGAGGTCAGGAACTCTAATGCACATTACTTAGAATTATTTTGCTGAGTCACAGAACAGAGATATATGGGACTGTATTTCAATGGCTTTGTTATTGTGGGTGAACTCAAGCACAGGGAAGGTCCATGTTATATAAAATATTTAAGAGGAGGAAGCCCTAGTTACAACATTCTGTTAGTAATCCTAGCAATCTCTTTAGTTATCAGCCTAATGAGGAAAATCCTTAGAAGTATTCTCACATTACAGAAATTTCTCTGGAAATTTTGACATTCACCCTCACCCATACTCAGCACCAGAAACTCATTTAAAATTGCTTTCGACTCCATCAAAAAGTGAATAAGTCAAAGATAATAGAATTGTAGTGAGACTAAAAAATTGATAGTAACAGGTTTTCTCCTTCCTTCTCTTCAGTCTTATAGCCTAATATTACTTCTATATGGTCCTAAATACAGATCACTTCCTCCTACCTCTTTCAGGCTTTCCTAATTAGAAACACTAACAGATTTCAGCAATGTTGTACAAAAATGCCCCCAAACCAAAAACAATTTACAAAGCAATCTTGGAGAGAATAGTGATATCAATAAAATTTTATTTTAACTCTTCTTTGGTCATACTTAAAAATAATGAACAGTCATAGTCATTTTGGTAACTTTAAAGCAGAGATGGTTCCTTGATCACCAAACATTATTATTTTTTTAAAATATTCTGTATATTGGCTCTGTCCTAGGTCACCTCTTTTGTCTTCATAATTTCTCATTTGGGGATCTCATAATATTCCAGTGCTTCAAGGATCATTTCCATGTATGATATTGAAAAAGTAAAATTAATATTACCTCTAGTTTCTACTGTATGCATTTTTACTGTATTGATTCTACAATGTAATTGATTTTATGCTATATTGATTTTACAATTGAGTCTGCATGTGCCTGAAGCCACCTTTCTATATCCTTGAATTGAGTCCAGAAATATAGCTTTCCCTCTGTTAGATTAAAGTTAGTTTAAAGGAAAAATTTGTCATTTCTCAGTCTGGTTTTCTGTGGGATACTTCTTAGCTGTTTGTTAAGCCCTGCAAATTACCATACCCCAAAGATAAGTCATCTATTACTATCTGTCTTAGTGTAGTTATGTATAAATGCAGATTTTGAACCTTTGGACTTCATCCCCCAGAAGTCCCTTAGTATTTCCCAAAATTCCATTTTCCTACATCCTCATGTTTTGCATGATTATATTTAAGTGGCTGTAACTCCTCCCTCTTCCTCTCTCTTGGACCTGTGACTGGGCTGAAATCAGGCAGTTCTTTTCTTTTGGTTACTATTAACAAAATATTATAAAATATAATAATTAGTTATTGATTATTAATTTAAAACCCACATTTTGGCTCACCACAAAGCAATTATGAATTCTCAAAACCTTTTTGAGCAGATAGCCTTACAGTAAAAATAGTAAGTTTGCCCAGTTGCTGCCCACCATGAGGTCCAGTGACAGGGTGTGCCTGTGCTCCTGCCTCACCCTGCTGCCTGCTGCCGCCTGCTGTTTCTCCTGTCCATTAACTGGACCAGCATTCCTCACTGCTCTTCACCCAGCTTGAAGCCTCCTCTGGGAGAGACCAAACCAGACACAAAAGCCTGCCAATCTCAGCCATTCTTTTTTTCCAGAGTGTTAGGTATAAAAATCCTTACATCCCAATCCCTTTCAACACTCCACTGGTGTGTTTCTAGCCTGCCATAGCCATTTTTCAATGTTGAAAACCCCCACACCTTCTAATTTTCAAGCAGATCTTTTATTTAAACTGATCCTGGACTCCTAGTTTAGAAGGCTGTTACTAAAGGTTTTTCACAGGGAAGACAGTTAGTCCCAAATCAGTAGATTTAAAGTCAGTTTTGGGGAATAAGCCTGTTTCTTTTTTTTTTTCTTTCTCTTGACCCAAAACACCAAGGAGAAGTATTTTTTTTCTCTCATATGCAAATATGTTATTATTTCCCCTGGAAGGTTTGCCTCTTTCTGTTTACTCTTTAAACAAACCCCATTCAACATCTTTCTGGAAAAATGCTATTGCAAAGGATGCTTGAAACTCTGAAACAACAGTTTGAGTTGGTAGAGCAAAAAAGTGCAGTTTGGATCTGCATAATTCTTTTCCTGGGACTTTTTATTTTCATTGGAGATTTCCCCGTTCTCAACATGCAGAGTGGAAATTCTGCCCTGTGCTTCTATGAGGAAACTCAGACCTCTGACAAAAGAAATCTAAAGGGATAATAAATATGGGGCAAGGGGAAGGAAACTTTAAAAGAAATCTGGAAGCTTATTGATAAGTATTTTGAGTTTATTTTCCTCCTATAATAGTGAATATTAGGATTGGTGAAAAGAATTTTTTTTATTACACTGCCTATCTACACTTTCTCAATGGTTTATATTATTGTATTTTGATTGATTTAAGTTTTAAAATTTTTTTAAGTTTATCTGTATTAATCTAGTCAATATCTTCCTGTAATACTGAATCATTTAAAACTACTATGTTTTGCCTATATTGATCTTTAATTTGTACCTATACCTCTGTTGAAGAACAAAATAACACTGTGTAAGCCCACGAACATCTTGCCTAAAACCCTTGTTACTAGATCCATCAGAGATCACATGTTGCTTTTGTTAATTTTCACATATATGATGATGGATGGATTTCAACAAAACTGGTTAAATTGTGTGCAATCTTTGGAGAATTTAATAAGCTAAGAATTTAAATGTAATTTTAAGGGGTCTTCTGAAATAATTTTCCATAGCTAGTAGTTTCTGAATGGATGATATTTTGTATTTATATTTATATTATAAAGAATGCTGTATTAAAGGTAGAAAAACAAAGAAATGTTCCTACCAAGGTTTTTCTATGAATCAGGAAGCCAGAAAAAAAAAGAGCTGCTGCAAAACTCTTCATTTTAACTTACTTCCAGCAGAACAAACTAGATTTCTTGATGATGTTATAGACCCAAATAACTTTTACTTTGTTTAGAAATATGTTTACC
Source organism: Monodelphis domestica (assembly GCF_027887165.1). Taxonomy (NCBI): domain Eukaryota; kingdom Metazoa; phylum Chordata; class Mammalia; order Didelphimorphia; family Didelphidae; genus Monodelphis; species Monodelphis domestica. Next base: position 138,819,435 of record NC_077230.1, on the reverse strand, counting down.
AAATATGTTCACTACATCTGTAAAAATTGTGACAAATATCCATCAGTTCATAGGGTTTTTTAAATGTCATACAGCAACTTATGTGAAATATGATAGTGGGTTAATTTGTTATTGTAATTAACTGGGCTATTGTGAATTTTGGGGACTTTGGTACTTCTTTGAATGTTCATTATCTACTGTATTACTGTTTTATTCTGAAACTCATTTGTACTCACACATAGCTTACACAGTGTGTAACTGATTTTTTGTTATATATTTTTGATTTTTAAAACTTTTTTTTTAACTTTGACTTTTATTGCATATGCAATATAGTATTTGAGTTTTATTTTTTTCTCTCATTTTTGTATTTGAAGCACATGTCAACAGTGTTGAGAAGATTTTTCTTTAATTTTTTTATTTTGCAGTAATATAAGTTTTAAATATATTTGTTCTAATATTAATGCATGCCGCAAAAGCTTTAGACTCTAAAAATGATGCCATTGATTGTTTAAAAAAATATGGGACTTTGCTTAATGATTCTGTCTGATTCCAGGACAAGAGAATACAAAAAGAGTAATTGCACAGTGCCAAAGAAGCACAAAGCTAAACTCTATAGTGCCAATCGAGCACAAGGTCAAAGAGCCCAACCAATCCTGATGGGATTGATGAAAATTTTGAGCCAAGACAAAAGAATTTGAACTTCTTTGGGGTTCAAGGTTGAGGCTGTTTAACATGTGTTAAAGGCAGGTCTTCCTTGTCCCACATTCTACCAAGAATCTCAAATTTGGCTCCTACCTGGCTCCTATAATATAGTCCCTTTTCTGTCTTTCATGGTGTGGCAAACTTTCTGTAGTCCTGGCTACTGATTGGATAGGGCATAATTTCTTAAATAATTTTAGTTGGGCCCTGATTCAAGGACTTGCTATAGATTTGTTTTTACTTAGATTTTTTTTAGACATAAGACTTTTTACATTTTGTATTATATTCACAAGTTATTTTTTCTCTTTTATTTGGATTTTTTCATCTTTTTTATTTTCTTTTGCAAATTGATTCATATACCTCATGATTCAGTTCTTCATCCCTGAGTGATCCCTATGTTTGTTACTATTCACCTCAGGGGGGTCAAGTTATTGTTGTGAACATTGATTTAAATTTGAGCAATTTTAGGATAAAAAACTTGCTACCTCCCAGAATCCAGAATAACCTATGAAGAAAGATGCCTGCAGAGACTACATGCTGCACCAGAAGATCCAGAGCAAACTTTGAGATGTGAATTGAACTGAGGGGGGTGGTTGAAATGCCTTTGTTTTGAATGTATACTCTTATGCCAAAAGGGACAGCAAACAAATTGGCTTTTTGTCAATCTAGTAATAATTGGTTTTGTTCTCTTTTCCTTTTATCCACAAATTATTGCAATCTTTAAGTTGATTATGTTTCCATGATCATTTTTGGGAAACTGGTTTCCCAAAAGGATCAAAGTGGGGTATGTATAAATGGAGATTTTGAGCCTTTGGACTTCATCCCCCAAAAGTACCTTAGTATTTCCCAAAATTCCATTTTCCTGCATCGCCACATTTTGTATTATTGTATTTAAGTGTCTGTAACTCCTCCCTCTTTCTCTCTCTTGGACCTGCGAATGGACTGGTCAGGCAGTTATTTTGTTTTAGTTATTATCAATAAAACTTTATAAAATATAACAGTGAATGATTATTCATTTTTAAACCCACAGTTAGGGGAGTTTTTATTTCTTCAAACAATACAGCAAGTCTGTAGTTGTGAACCCCTAAGCTGTGAGAATTAAAATTAATATACAATAACTCAAGTATTATAAGATTTATTAAAATAACTAAAATAAAAGCTAGAGTTTAAAAGGAGCTATTTAACTCAAGCCATGGTCACAACAGATGAAAAGAGAAAGAGGGAGGAGTTATAGAAAGTTATAAACAACAATGTAACAAAGCAAACCTGAGGATGCAGGGAAAGGGATGCTGAGAGATGAAAAATAATTCTGAGGAATGTAGTTCAAAGCTAGAAAATTTCCACTTATATGGAGCAAAAATTGAAAGATGCAGGTCGGTGCCATGAATGAATCAAATATCCCCTAATTGTTGGGGATAGCTGGTTACTAGCCCTACAATGCTATTAATCACCTTTTTTATGTAACCAATAAAGTTATCCCCACCTCCTTGATGCTGTTTATGTTGTGATCAATTCTATTGTTTTCCCTACCTAACCAAATGTTTACTTTCCAAATTTATTTGAAAGTTGATGTACCCCAACTCAGGGTCTTTGACATTGAGAGCAATGATAGATCCAATTCATTGGTTACTGCTAGACCAAGAAATTCATTATGCTTAGTTCATTTTCTCTCAGTTCAAATGTAACAATATGAAGGTATTTCTTTATTTACGTATTTAGTCATAGCATCTCTCATCAACTATATTCATGTATCTTCAAAAACATAATATATTTTCTATCATTTTCTGATTTTCTCAAGATAATTCACTATCTAGTAAGTGCCAAAGATATGCTTCTTGTGAATGCTGATTGCTTCATTCTTCTTTAAAAAAATTATCCTCAGGACTATCATAATACCTGGCATATAGAAAATTAATAAATATCCCTTGACTTATTTATTGCCAAGAAAATATGCCTTATTCTTTTATTGTAGTATTATTTTCATTACACCATGCTGAAAAATAATTTAACGTTTATAATAAAAATTGTTTTTCACTTAATATTCAGTTCAAATAACTATACATGACATATATATATTCATATATGTATAATATATATGAATAACAAAAAAAACCTAGAATATCAGCTCCTGGACCTGGTAAAACTAAGATTTTCTATATATGTAAAATACCCCCAGCACATGAAGACTTTCCTCAGTGGAACAGGCAGATGATAACATTATGTCCCAATGGCCATGAAGGTGGCTGAGGCAGGCGCTGTAGAGGTCTTAGAGTTTAATCACACAACGAGGATGAAGAAAGGCATTCACTGCAATCCTGAGTTGTTGACAGTGATTTTTATTTTTGTTTTGTCACTGGAAATTGATGACATTGGAAAAGAGAATGAGGTTGACAACTTTGTACAATTTTAACTCCCTGAAATCCAATTTATGGACAAGTCAAGACATCACCCTGTGATATCAATGATCCTCTTCAAAAATGGAGGAAAACAATAATTTTGAACTACTAACAATTCCTTTCTCTTAGCCTCATTTGTCTCTTAATTGCCTTTTATATACTTAGAATCGTTTCTTTTCTTTTCTCTACTAGCTACTACTCTAGTTCAGGAACTCATCTCCTCTTGCATTAACTATTATAATAAACCTCTGATTGCCATCTATGATTCTAGTCTGGTACATAACAGTTGCAAAATAATTTTTTTGAGTGTCATTCACCCTGCCAAAAATATTAAGTCATCTCTATTGCCTATAGAACAAGGATTCTTACCCTGTGGTCCATGACCTTTAGAAAATATAGTTTGATGACTAGTTGTTTTTTTTAAATTAAAGCTTAAGCCTGTTATAAATACAAAACCCTCCATTTGTCATTTATGTTCTTCTGTAGTTTTTTTTTTTAATCCTTACCTTCCATCTTAGGTGGAATATTACAATATTATGCATTGTTTCCAAATCTGAAGAGTGGTAAAGGCTAGGCAGATGTTAAATGACTTATCCAAGATCACATCATCAGGAAGCATTTAAGGTCAGATTTGAGCCTAGGACCTCTTGTCTTTAGGGTTGGCTCTTGATCCACTGAGCCATCTAGATGCCCCTCTCCCTGTAAGTTTTTGACAACCTAGACTTCTTTTTTTAAAATATATTCTATGTGAAAACAACCTTGAATATTAGATATACCCTAAACTCAAATGACATTTCCTGATCCTAAATATTTACAGATGTAAAAAAAATTAAATCTCAATAATAAAAATATTATATTTTTGGAGATTTATTAATGATCATTAGAAATAAAGGAATAAAAAGTTAACAAAATAAAAAGACCACATTCCCATGGATAATTAGCCAGTTCAAACTGCCTGCTTTACCACCACCAAGCTCACTGTCATCAAGCCCAAGAGGCCAGAAACCTCCATGTCCCTGCCTAATATCCACTGCCTACAGGAAGTAATAATGACAGAAAGTCAGTGGGCTCCCGGGAAATGTAGTTCTTTTTTAACTAATTTTTAACAAATTTTCAATTATACACAGAGAATATAATAGAGAATATGTTTGGCATAGGCCCTCTCCATATCCTCAACTTTCAGAATCCTTTTTTCCTTCATTTTTTACAAAGGTACCATCTATACTGTGAAGCCTTCCTTGATTTCCCAGTCATTAGTGCTTTCTCATTGTTCACATCCCTTGTATGGTTTTTGCTTACTATGAATATGGTGAACCCACCCCCTTTCCCAATAGATTGTAAACTCCTTGAGTACAGAGAATAAGACATATTTATCTTTGTATCTTTACATCTAGAATTTTGTGCTGGGTGTTACAGAGTGTACTCACTAAATAACTGAACAGAATTCTGGCACATGCTTCTTAAATAAATACTTTTTCATTTGTTTATAACTTCAGTTTTTGTAATAATGACCTTTTGTGTAATCAGAATATGTACACATCATTTGGATTCAACAAGGTAGCCTACAAAATCATATTCTTCACTTCTTTAACATAGTGCTGCGAGTCATAGATAAGTTTCAAGATTCCTGAACAATATTTTTGTTTAAAAAAGTATTTAAACTGATTGGGATAAATTATGTTGACAGTATTATTCTGTAACTGGTCTTTCTGGATATTGCTAATTCTTTATATTGATTATTTCTTACTGCACAATAATATTTAATTATATTCATTAGCCCTAGAATTTTTTTTTCCATTCTGTGGTTACATACTTCATTTTCAAGTGATTTGCTCTTCAATGGTTTTGGTCTATATTTGAATATTAATTGTGTATCTGCATCCTTGGAGTTCATGCTCAGTGGTAGGATTAATACTGTGGTTTGCATCACCTTGGGATTTTTCTTGGGATTGTTCTAAGCATTCTGAAAAATTCTAAGAAGGTAATACAAAGACACACAATGATTTTTTCCATTTTGCTGTATGTTCTTCTTATACAGAATACATACATTGTTCCAGAGACAGCAAACTATTAGGAATTGCCTTCTTATTAGTATATTAATACATGCCTTTGTCTTCTATCACTTTGATATCTAGAAAACTTAAGACCCAGGTAAGAATATTATTATTTATGTCATAATAATCAGATTAATTCTATCATTCTCTACACAATTACCAATGAGCATGAAATTTATCAGTGTTAAGTCCCAGCTTTAAGCATTGTGATTTAGTTCTTTATTTTCTGATTTCAAAGAATTTATTTTGTATTCAATTTATCTAGCATTATTTTTATGTGATGGCATGAATTATTATTGATTATGCTTTTTTATTCCATGTTCTCCACAACTTTAGCTTTCTATGAAGAAAAAAACTTTGGAATGACACTAAATCCATCTGTTTTGCTCTCTGTGTTTTTGGTATACAGTATATTCACTCAGCTGAAACTGAGAGCAATCAAATACTGTTTTGGGGTCAAATGATTTGACAAGGTGGCTTCTTGTTAGTCTAGAATATGTCATTGAATATATACCACAATGAATGATGCACAACTCACTAATCATCTTTCTTGACAGAATCAATAAAATAATTAGTTTTCCTTTACATTGGGTTTCTTGGATATAAACCTTTCATATGAATTCCTATTAAAATAATTAAGAAAACTGGTCAGTCTCAAGTGATAACCAGCATACTTACATAAAACTATGAATTTAGTTGGAGTACAAAATTCAAAATATCATAGAAATTCAAATTGAATCATAGTTATTTCCAGTTTTGATTTAATTCTAATAATCCTGATGCTCATGTCTATGACATGATATTTTAAAGTACTATGGCTTTTGGGAAATTGCCAAGACATTTACAAACAAAATATAGTGAATTTAAAAGCAATGCCCTCAAATAATATATGCAGAAATGCCACAATGGACTGAAATAATCTCCTGAAATGCCAGCTAATAAAATAATGATGTATTTTAATGCTTATCAGAAACATTTTACAAGATACAGTATTATTCTCTATTATAAATCACTTGCTGACATAAAATAATATCCTTTTATCTAAGTAAATTATGTATAATGTCATTAATTTGGGAGGAGAATCAATCTGTCTTTTTAAGATATCTTTATTTTTTAATTAGCAAAATTTTCTTTTGTGCTTTGCACAGAAAAATTACATGAATGAAAGTATTTAGTGTCTGTAGGTCCAAGAAAAGGGTGTAGGCAGACCAGACAGCCAGTTTTTGTGCCCATACTTTTCTCTGGGTTCTTGGAAACTGTTTGCTTTTTCAAACGTTAAGATATACATATACATATCTACATATCTACAGAAATTTATGTAGTTACTTGGGTGCCTATGTGTGGTTACCTATGTATGTATATATATATATATATGCATATCTATCTATCCACCTATTATCTGTCTTTAAAATATTAGTATAGTTGACTCACATGAATAGAACAGTTGCTACTCTAGTCTCTGTTAAGATATCTACAGAACATGAAAAAGACATTCAATTAATTGTACAATTCCTATAACAAGATTTTTCTAATGAGAAGATGTGGATAATTTTCATGTCTCTATGGATGGAAGGAATATCCTCACCAAAGACATCATAGCCCTAATCAAGTACCAGAAACATTATTTAGTTCCATTGTTATTTTTTGTTAGGTTTCTGTCTGAACCTAAGGGAACTGAAAATTTAAGTGACTTGCTCATGGTCACATGATTAATAAAGGGAGGAAGAAGTAACTGGATCCAGATTTTCCTCACTCCATTCTAAGAAAAAAATTGCTTTTCAAAATGTGATTTCAATGACTCCACAGTCCTTTTGTTTAAAGTGAGTAGATCCCAAACTGTAAAATTTTGAAAACCAGGATTCTACTCCAATAGAAAAAATATTTGTATACATCAAAATTTCCAGGAAGTTTGTTTCTCAGTCACAATTCTATATCATCAGATGGCTGTCATTAATTATGGAAAAATTCTGAAATGTTTTTTTCAATAAAAGTCAAAGACTTCCCCCACCCCACTCATACATAACTCTGTGTCAGAAACCTCATCTTGTCCAGCAAATTTTTCCTAAGGAGAATATTTTAGAAAATTTTATTAGACATCTAATGAAAATACATTTCAAATGAGTGTGTTTATTACTTATGGCTGTAATTGGCTCTGAATCTGCTTAAGGGCTTGCTGAGGGCAACCAACTAGGTAGAGGAATATAAACTTTGAGATTTGCATTTCATTTCTTGCTTCATTAATTTCATTAACTTACAAATTGATGAATTCTCAGAATTAAAATGCCATTTACTTTTAATACTTTCCCAAACCACTAAGAAAGTGATTTAAGAAAAAACTACTCAAACCTTTTAATTTGTATTTTTGAGTTCTGGTTCTGATTTTGTTTGTCAAGGGCATAATAAGATTCATGTCATAGGGACAGAGTAACTGTCAGATGGCAGTGATTTTGATGGGAAAGGTTCCTTCTGCAAAAAACATGAACAAGGACCTGCACTCCTAACTATAGCATTTGGTGTGGTCATCTTGAATTGTCTGCATTCTGCAGGTAAAAGTTTTAAGGAATTAAAAAAATAATTGTGTGGAGTTAAGGAAACTCTGTATTTATGTGGGAATATCTAATCTAGGTGTCTTAAGAAGAGACTTTATTTTCCTACAAGGACAAACAGGCTGTGTGGGATTTATAAGGATTCCCATTTAATAGGTGTAGCCTTCATCTTATTGCTCACCTACAGCAGTGACAAATGGTGGCCAGAAGGAAAAGTGAGGAATGTAATCAATCTTGACACCTTGACTGTTTTTCTGAAAGGCGGAATGTGTGTGTTGTGTTTGTATGTATCAAATCACATGTGGACATGCATTTTAAGATACAAAAAAGAGAAAGGGAAAAACTATTGAAAGAAAGGGAAAGAATTGCTCATGCTAACTAGAAATATCTTTGGAGTGATAATGTTTATCCTCCTCAGCTAGAATCACATTCAGTGCCAATAATCTCTCCCTGTGTGCTTGGAACTTTTATTTGCCCTTTCAAATGCCATTGAATTTTTTTTTTCTTTTTTAAAGGCTCTCATACAATTAAGCCATATCCTAGTCAGTTAGAAACATAAATGTAAGCTATAAGGTGCTCTGAACAATACAAGGACATATAAGCCAGTCATTTAGCAGACCAAGTATTATTGAAGTAGGCAAACCATGTTGGGACTGTTAGATTGTACTTGGTGTTGCTTGACCAGAGTTACAAGATTTCAATAATAGAGCATACAAAAAAAATGATGAAATCAATTCATATTGACCAGATATTTTCAACCCTGACACTTTCACTGAAAACAGAATGCTTAGAAGAATTTGCTGTTAAGTAAATGTTTTTTTTTGAAAATTTTATTTAATTAGTCAATTTAGAATATTTTTCCTTGTTTATAAGAATCATGTCTTTTCCCTCCCCTCCCCCACTCACATATCCAATACACAATTCCACTGGGTTTTACATGTATCCTTGATCAAAACCTATTTCCATATTATTGACATTTGCACTAGTGTGATCATTTAGTCTATATCATCAATCATATACCCATCGACCCATGTGGTCAAGCAGTTGTTTATTTTCCGTGTTTCTATTCCCACAGATTTCCTCTGAATGTAGAAAGCATTTTTTCACATAAGTTCCTCAGAATTGTACCACAGTATATCAGTTTCTGTGTACAATGTTCTTCTGGTTCTGCTCCTTTCACTCTGCATCAATTCCTGGAGGTCTTTCCAGTTTACATGGAATTCCTCCAGTTCATTATTCCTTTCAGCACAATAGTATTCCATCACGAGCATATACCACAATTTGTTCAGTCATGCCCCAATTAGAGGGCATCCTCTTATTTTGCAAATTTTTGCCACCATAAAGAGTGCAGCTATGAATATTCTTGTACAGGTCTTTTCCTTATTATTTATTTGGGGTACAAACTAGCAGTGCTATGGCCAGATCAAAGGGCAGTCTTTTTGTGCCCTTTGGGCATAGTTCCAAATTGCCTCCAGAATGGTTGGATCAATTTACAACTCTACCAGCAATGCATTAATGTCCCAATTTTGACACATCCCCTCCAGCATTCATTACTTTCCTTTGCTGTCATGTTAGTCAATCTACTAGGCATGAGGAGGTACCTCAGAGTTGTTTTGATTTGCATTTCTCTGATTATCAGAGATTTGGAACACTTTTTATGTGCTTATTAATACTTTTGATTTCTTTATATGAAAATTGCCTATTCATGTCCCATGCCCATTTATCAATTGGGGAATGCCTTGATTTTTTGTATGATTGATTTAGCTCTTTATAAATTTGAGTAATTAGACCTCTGCCAGAGGATTTTGTTATGAAGATTTTTTTTTGCAGTTTGTTGATTCCCTTCTTATTTTGGTTGCATTGGTTGCATTGGTTGCATTTATTTGTACAAAAGCTTTTGAATTTAATGTAATCAAAATTATTTATTTTACATTTTGTAATTTTTACTAACTCTTTCTTGGTCATAAAATCTTTCCTTTCCCAATGATCTGACAAGTATACTATTCTGTTTTCATCTACTTATACTTTCTTTCTTTATATTCAAGTCATTCACACATTCTGAGTTTAACTTGGTGTAGGGTGTGAGATGTTGATTCAAACCCAATCTCTCCCATATTGTCTTCCAATTTTCCCAGCAGTTTTTTTCAAAGAGTGGATTTTTGTGCCAAAACTTTGATCTTTTAGTTTATCAGAAACTACCTTAATGAGGTCACTTACCCCAAATCTATTGCACTGATCCTCCTTTCTTTCTCTTAGCCAGTACCATATTATTTTGATGGCCACTGCTTTATAGTATAGTTTGAGATCTTGTACTGCTAAGCCCCCCTCCTTCAATTTCCCTGGATATCCTTGACCTTTTGTTCTTCCAAATGAACTTTGTTATAGATTTTTTCTAATTCAATAAAAAATTTTTTGGAAGTTCAAAGGATATGGCAATAAATAGATAGATAAGTTTGAGTAGGATGGTCATTTTTATTATGTTAGCTCATCCTACCCATGAGCAGTTAATGTTTTTCCAATTGCTCAAATCTAGTTTTAGTTGTGTGGAAAGTGTTTTGTAGTTGTGTTCATATAGTTCCTGTGTTTGTCTCAGCAGATAGATTCCTAAGTATTTTATATTATCTAAGGTGATTTTGAATGAAATTTCTCTTTCTAATTCCTGCTGCTGAGATGTGTTGGAGATATATAGAAATAATGATGATTCATTTGGGTTTATTTTGTATCATGCAACTTTGCTAACGTTAATTATTTCCAGTAGCTTTTTAATTGTTTCTCTAGGATGCTTTAAGTAGACCATCATTTCAACTGCAAAGAGTGATAGCTTGGTCTCCTCATTGCCTATTTTAATGCCTTCAATTTCTTTTTCTTCTCTGATCGCTACTGCTAGTGTTTCTAGTACAGTATTAAATAATAGATGTGATAATGGGCATCCTTATTTCATCCCTGGTCCTTTTGGGAATGCTTCTAATTTATCCCCTTTGCAAATTATACTTGCTGATGGTTTTAGATATATACTGTTTATTATTCTTAGGAAAGGCCCATCTACTCCTATACTTTCTAGTGTTTTCAATAGGAAAGAGCAATGTCAATGACTTTTTCTGCATCTATTTAAATAATCATGTGATTTCTGTTGGTTTACTTGCAGATATCATCAATTATGTGAATGGTTTTCCTAATATTGAAGAATCATTGCATTCCTGGTATAAATCCCACCTGATCAGAATGAATAAACCTCATGATCACTTGCTGAAGTCTTTTTGCTAGTATTTTATTTAAGATTCTTGCAACTATTTTCATTAAGGAGACTGGTCTGTAGTTTTCTTTCTCTGTTTTTCACCTGTTGGCTTTGTTCAACATTTTTGTTATAAAATAAATTTGGTATAACTCCTTCTTTGCTTATTATGTCAAATAGTTTGTATAATATTTGGATTAGTTCTTCTTTAAATGTTTGATAGAATTCATTTGTGAATCCATCAGGCCCTAGGAATTTTTCCTTAGGAAGTACTTTGATGACTTGTTCAATTTCTTTTTCTGATGCAGGATTATTTATGCATTCTATTTCTTCTTTTGTTAAGCTAGGCAATTTATATATTTGTAAATATTCATCTATATCACCTGGATTGGAATATTTATTGACATATAATTGGGCAAAATAGTTTTTAATGATTGCCTTAATTTCCTCTTCATTAGAGGTGAGGCCTCCCTTTTCATACTGGATACTGTTTATTTGGTTTTCTTCTTTCCTTTTGTAAAGTAGATTGACCAGTATTTTGTCTATTTTAATTGTTTTTTCTTAAAAACTAGCTTCTAGTCTTATTTATTAATGCAATAGTTCTTTCACTTTTGATTTTATTAATTTCTCCTAAAATTTTTAGAATCTCTAATTTAGTTTTCATCTAGGGATTTTTAATTTGTTCACTTTCAAGTCTTTTGATTTGCATGTCCAATTTGTTGGCCTCTGCCTCCCTAAGTACTCCCCCTGAGTACTTTGGCTGCATCCCATAAATTTTGAAAGGATGTCACATCATTTTCATTTTCTTCAATGAAATTATTAATTATTTCTATGATTTGGTCTTTAACTAGCTGATTTTGGAGAATCATATTATTTAATTTCCAAGTAATTATTTTGGCTCTCCATGTACACTTACCAATTATTATTTTTACTGCAATATGATCTGAAAAGGTTGCATTTATTATTTCTTCTTTTTTGCGCATTTTTGCCATGTTTTTATGCCTTGGTCAATCTTTGTGAATGTAACATATGCTGCTGAAAAGAAGGTGCATTCTTTTTTGCCCCTATTTTTCTCCATGTATCTATTAATTCTATTTTTCTAAGATTTCATTCACTTCTCTTACCTCTTTCTTATTTTATTTTTGGTTTAATTTATCTAGATTTGATTGAGGAAGGTAGAAGTCTCCCACTAGTGTAGTTTTAATTTCTATTTCCTCTTTCAACTCCACTAGTTTCTCCTTTAGAAATTTGGATGCTATAACATTTGGTGCATTACTGATATTTCCTACTTGTCTATACTGCCTTTTATCAGGGTATAATTACCTTTCCCATCTATTTTTATCAAATGTATTTTTACTTTGGCTATATCAGATATCATGATTGCAACTCCTGCCTTCTTTTTCTCAGTTGAGGCACAATAGATTTTGCTCCAACCTTTAATTTTTACCCTGTGGGTATCTATCTGCCTCATGTGTGTTTCTTGTAGACAACATATTGTAAGATTTTGGTTTCTAATCCACTCTGCTATTTGCTTTTGTTTTATGTATGAATTCATTCCATTCATGTTCAAAGTTATGATTGCCAATTGCGAGTTCCCCAACATTTTGATATCTTCTCCAGTTCTACCCTTTTTTTTCTGTTGCTATATCCTTTTAAACCAGTTGTTTGTTTTTACTCAATCTCCCTAATCCCCACCATTATTATATTTCCCTTTCTGTCCCCTCCCTTTTTGTTCCCTTCTTCTTAATTTTTAGGGTCTATTAAGTTCCCTCCCCCTTTCTTCCCCTCTCTTTTTGAACTCCTGTGCCCCCTCACCCCCTTAGATTCTCCCTTTTCACTTTCCCTATAGGGTAAGATAGAATTTGATACCCCAATGGATATAGATGCTTTTCCCTCTCAGGATTGATTTTATTGACAGTAAGGTTTAACTATTATGTATTAGCACTCTCTTCCTCTCCTACTTATAATAGTATTCTCCCCCCCTTCCCATGCACCTCTTTGTATGATATAGATTATCCTATTTATCTTATTCCTTCAAATTTCTCTTGGTGCCATCTTTTATTCCCCACTCCCTTTTTCTTTTTTTGCATATCATCTTAGACCTCTTATTACCCTAATCTCTGCCTATGAATGATTCTTCTTATTACTATAATAGTAAATATAATTTTTGAGAGTTTGCAAATAACATTTTTACATATATTAATATAAATAATTGATCTTATTGAGGCTCTTAAAGAAGAAAATTTAAATAAAAAATCATTTGTTTCCCTTTTCCCTTTTCTTTCTCATTTCCCTTTTCATGTTTCTCTTGATTTTTGTGTTTGGATATCAAACTTTCCACTTAGTTATGATCTTTTCTTTACAAATACTCAGAAATCTTCTATTTTGTTAAATGCCCAAAATTTCCCCCTTGAAGTAGGTGGGGTATGTGATCCTTGGTTGTAGACCCAATTCTCTTGCCGTTCTGAATATCATATTCCAAGCCTTGTGGTCCTTTAATGTGGAAGGTACCAGATCTTGTGTAATCGTAATTGGTGCTCCTGGATATCTGAATTGTCTCTTTCTGGCTTCTTATAAAATTTTATCCTTAGTTTCAAAGCTCTTGAATTTGACTATTACATTCCTGGGGTTTGTCTTTTCAGAATTTATTGTAGAGGCTGTTCTATGAACTCTTTTAATGTCTATTTTGCTCTCTTGTTCAAGAATATCAGGACAGTTTTCTTGGATAATTTCTTATAGTATTATGTCAAGATTTTTGATTATTTCTGGGTTTTCAGGTTAGACCAATGATTCTCAAATTGTCTCTTTGAGACTGGTTCTCATGATCAGTCATCCTCTCAGTAAGATATGTGATGAAGGATAGAAAGGTTTGCAATTTGCAAAACTGTGCAAGAACTGAAAAGTGCAAACCTAGGTATGATTGATAGTGACATGTGACCAAGAGTCACATTGGAGCTTAAGTTGGAGGATCTGGGAAGACTCCATCTTGCCCCAATGGACTTTTCTTTGGGTCTCCTGAGGAAGTCAAGAGGAAGGTCTGAAGAGGATTTTCCCTTTGTTGAACAGAGGAAGGGTTCCTGTATATAGCTGCTAGCAGCATTCGGTCTCACTTGGACATCACGACTTGCTTGGAGATCTAACAACAACAGATCCTGGCTCTAATGGTTCTTTGGACCCCTGCTGAATAAGATTTGGGAACTTGGTTAAGTTTTTGTTTAGTTAACTAACTAGAATAGTTAGTTTTTTTTTAAAAATAAGAATAAGCATAAGTAAAACCCTAAGCACTTATTCCTTTCCCTTCCAAAAACAATAAATTAGATTTTTATATGTTTTTTCCTCCTGTGTTTCTTTATCCAAAATCCTATCCAAACAGTTTGGCGAGCCAGATATTTCATGTTTCCTTCTATCTTGTCAGTATTTTGACTTTGCTTTATTAATTCTTGCTGTTTTGCGAGTTCATTGGCTTCCAATTGCTCAATTCTGAACTTTAAAGACTGGTTTTCCACTGTAATGATTTGATTTTCCACTTTAATTATTTTGATTTTCCTCTATAATCTTTTAATTTTCCTTTTTTGGTTTGGCATATTCCTGCTTTTCATTGCTTCCAACTGTTTAGTTTTGGTCTCCAGTTGGGAATCTCTATCTTTTAAGGTGTTGTTTTATTTTTGAACTATTTCCCACTTTTCTTGCCAGAATTCATCCATCTTTCTCATAAGCTCTGATTTAAATTCTTCAAGAGATTGTGGACAATTTAAAATATTTTTGTGGAAGGTTTGGATGTATTTATTTGTTCATCCACTTCTGCTATTTCCTTTGTAGTCTGGATTTTTTCTCCATAAAAATTATCCAGGATCAATCCTTCCTTCTTGTTCCTCTTGTTGTTGGGAGGTTGTTTTTCCTGGGCATTGTTTACCATCACTATGCTGGCTTTTCCTCCCAGTGTATGGAGCTAAGGAGCATGGCTTTTGACTGAGGCCAACTCTAGAATTTCTGCAGCTTCTATGGTTTGCCACCCACCCTTGCCTGTGCTATTTTGGTGCCCAAAGTCTGTGTTCTTCAGCCTGCTGGGGTCTCAATTCTAGTCACTCTCAGGGGTAGGTCTTTGTTGGTCTCAGTCAGCTGTCAAGGACCTAGAGGTGCCCCTTGCTCACTTCAAAGGTTCCCCTCACTTGCTTCAGAGGTGCCCCTTGCTTGAACACTAATTCCAGCACACTGGCTCTAACTCTATCATACTGTGTACAGGGTGGGGGTGGGTTGATCAGCTTGTGCTTTGGTGAAAACTATTTCACCCCCTTAGAGTGTGGATATGTTCAAATCCCACAAACCTTCAATGCTATGCCACACTGTGGAGTCCCTTTGTTTATATCAATTTGTTGGGCTTTTTTTGCCTTTTGAAGTAGTATTTATCTATAGGCGATGAGGAGATGAAGAGTCCTGTGTCTACACTACAGCCATGTTTACCTGGAAGTCCTCAAGTAGATGATTTCTTTTTTTTTTTTTAACCCTTACCTTCCATCTTGGAGTCAATACTGTATATTGGCTCCAAGGCAGAAGAGTGGTAAGGGTTAGGCAATGGGGGTCAAGTGACTTGCCCAGGGTCACACAGCTGGGAAGTGTCTGAGGCCAGATTTGAACCTAGGGCCTCCAGGCTCTAGGGCTAGCTCTCAATCCACTGAGCTACCCAGCTGCCCCTCTCAAGTAGATGATTTCTAAGAAGCTTCTCATATTCTATTTGTGAAACATCCATGATTGAGATTACTTGCTCTGTGATGCAAGTTTCACAAACTCAGTTTTCTCATCTGCAAAATGAGCTCCTACTTTGTACAGTTTGTCATGAGTAGTAAATGAGTTCACATATGGAAATTAATATATAAATACCACTTCTCTGTGAATGAAGAATATAAATGTACACAGACACACATTTGTAGCTTTGTTTTATAAGTTATATGATCTGGCAGTGTTTTTCTCACAGAGACATAGAACTTATAGAAGTTTTATCATTGGCTAAATGTTTGTCACTTGGCTTGGAGGATAGAGGGAAAACTTTTTTTAACCTAATAGTTTGTTGTGGGGACACATGGTGAGTCCATTTTAATTCATTTTGATTCTTTAGAGAAGTTATTGAAATGTCAAAGTTACTGGAAACAAGCAGTAAGTTTTTTTTCTTTTGAAAAGAGGGTGGGATGCTTTAACCTCTCTCTTTCCTAGATATTATTAGAACTTTCCCCTTTGGTTGGGCAAGTTCCAGCTTTCTGGGGCTGCTATCTAGATGGTCCTCAACCAGAGAGCTCTTTCAGATATTTTCTCATTCTTTCTGCTGATCAGATGAGATGGGCTGGTTGGTGAGGTGTGGGGACAATGGAAATTTCTGAGCCTTCAGAAAACCAAAGAATCTTGAAGTTGGAAGTGACAATTAAAGTTTTACCTCCTATTATGCACAGTGAATATTTTCCAAAGGAATTTCTAACACAAAGTTATTGGTAGAGAAGGATTCTGGACAGCAGACAGAGCTCTTCTATTCCAATGAAGGCCTGCTAGTTTTTTTCCCTATTATTTTAGGTATTTTATTTTTGTCATGTTGATGTTAGCTAGTTAGTAACAGATTTTAAACAGCAGTATTCTTATTAAGACAAAAAGTGCTTCTCTGAGCTAGTATTATCTCATGATTAGTCTAATAGATTTAAAAGGTATTCAGTTGCAAAACATTTTCTTAAATCTTGTGACAGAATTTGGTAGTGAAGCCATGGTGGGAAAACCAATCTAAGCTAAACTCATCTGAACTAAAGGGAAACTAAAGTAAATGAATGGAGCTACTTTCCATCAACTCTACTAAAATGGCTTCAGGAAATCAAAAGCATTTTGAAATAATTTCTCCCACTTCACCTTTAAGAAAAAAAAAATAAAACTGAGCCCCATATTAAGGCTTTCACTGTTTTCAGCTTAACTTTACAACTTCATTAATATCTACTTACCTTTGAGCACTCTATATGTTTGAGCTGCTTATTGACTAACCAACAAATTGAACCACTAACTAGTTTTTGATCTCTTCTTTCTCCTCATGACCTTCATTCCTACCACATAATATATATATATATATGTATATATATATATATATGTATGTATGTATATATACTTCCTTCCCTTTTGGCATCCTTTTATTCCTTTAAGGGCCAGTTCAGAAACTCAAATTCTGCCTTAGATACATGCTACCTATGTGGCTGTAGGTACTTATCCTCCTTCAGCCTCAGTTTCCCCCTCTATAAAATAGGGATTTAAGAAAAGGACACCTCTTACAAAATTATTGGGGGAATAAAATTAAATAACTGTAGTATTTACAAAATATAAAATGCTATATAAATGCTATTTTATTATTACTATTAGTGTTATTAGCCTAAATTATATTATTATAGCCTTGGTTATATGATTATGGATTATGCTTATTGCTCAGATGCTCATTGCATATAGCATTATATATATGAGCATGGATTATGCTCATTGCTTCCCTGATTAGCAGCCAGGATAATTTGGAACTTCTTTCTTGTCCTACATGTAAAGATTTGCTACCCAAAATTCTTACATAGCCAAATTCTTATCTTTTTGATTTAGAGGAGCAAAGAGAATGACAGAGGGCTCTCTTAAACTGATGAAAAATATATGGAGGGACTGTCTTCTAGTTCTCTCCAGCTCTTTGATTTTCTAGTGCTCTGCATGTTTTTATTTGGGATGTAAATCTGCTTTTCAACAGCAACAGTTCTGATTAAGTTGTGGAAGTTGTTTGGTGAAATTCCAGCCAAACTTTCAAGGTCCACAGTGAATTGGTATTTTTATTGAGTTTTACAGCTCTCTTTAACTCTACTGAAAAAGAAGCTCATCTGAGTCATGCTTTTTCTCTTTGGGACCCTCCCATTATTTTCATCTAGCAGTTCTCAGCCTTACTATAGGGCCTTCAATTTAGGTCAGAATTGAATTTCCTCTTTTTCCACAGACCAAAGATTAGACATGTAAGACCTTTGAATTATTTGTCTCCCTAAGTCTACAATGCAAGAAAATAATGTTGATTTCATTTACATCTTTCTGCACACAGTCTCCAGATTTATACTTGAGTGCCCTGTTTATATGGGGGTGTCTCTAGTAATATTTTAAATGGCATGACTGTCAACACAAGTTGGATATGGCACATTTTTCTGATGCCGAATATAGATAACAGAAAGCTCTTGCTCAAAGGTCCTAGTACCCAGATGTCTCATTTAATTTCTTGGGCCAAATCCTTACTTTTTTTTTTTTGCCAAAAGCACATTTAAGTGAAATTGTATTAAAACTTTCTGTCATATATGACTACAACCTGAATTATTGATAGCAAAGGAATTGATCTCTGCTTATCTTCTTTTAGGATTATCTACTTAAAAAGCATCAAACAATAGGTTGGGCCACCTGTAGGCAATTCTGTTGAAGAGCTGCCACCATCTCATAAGAAGGAAAAACTGTTAAGAAACATAGAAATGAGTGTTCTCAATAATTAGTACAAAGCAAAGAACTGCTTAACAGTAGCAAAGATGTGTGAGAAGTATCAGAAATAAAAAAAATATAGTTCTAGTGAGGAGCAGAGGGCAGTGACCTTTGGGAGATTAATGTCTACAGGGAGTGAAGATATTTCTCTGAAAGAAAGTAATTATTATTGTGAGTAACAATGTGCATACTCCTGTTTTATGTTACTGGAGATCTATCCAGGGCAGTATTGTGAATTATAGGGGCTGTACCAATCTTTGAGGTGGGAGAATTTTGTTATACATGAATTGTCTGGAAAACATATTTCCATATTGTTCATTGTTGTAAGAGAATACTCATGTAGGGTGCAGCTGGGTAGTTCAATGGATTGAGAGTCAGGTCTAGAGACAGGAGGTCCTGGGTTCAAATTTGGTCTTAGATACTTCCTAGCTGTGTGATCCTGGACAAGTCACTTAACCCTTATTGCCTAGCCCTTACTGTGTATTGGTTCTAAGGCAGAAAGGAGGGGTTACAAAAAAAGAGAATACTCATATAAAACCAAAACTACAAAATAAAAACCCAAATAAATTAAAGTGAAAAATAACATGATTTCATTTTTATTCTGACTCCAACAGTTCTTTCTTTGGAGATGGATAGCCTTCTTTGTCATACATCCTTTAGAATTGTTTTGGATCATTGTATTGTAGTTAAGATTTTCACATTTGATCATCATACAATATTGCTGTTACTATGTATAATATTTTTATTGTTTATTTCACCCTGCATCAATTCTTGAGTGTCATTCCAGCTCTTTCTGAACTCATCCTGTTCATCATTTCTTACAGCACAATAGTATTCTACATGTATCATCATATACCACAGTTAGTTCAGCCATTCCCCAATTGATGGACAAAACCATGATTTCAATTCTTTGCACCACAAGAAGAGCTGTTATAAATATTTTTTACAAGTAGATCTTTTCTCCTTTTTATGATCCCTTTGGGATATAGACACCATGGCGTAGTATATGATCAAAGGGTATGCACAAATTTTTGGCACTTTGGACATAGTACCAAATTGCCCTCCAAAATGGTTGGATCAGTTCAAAACTCAACCAACAATTCATGTGTTCGAATTTTGGCACATCCTCTCTAACATTTTTTGCTTTCCTTTACTATAAGGATTATAGAGATGAAGTGGTACCTCTGTTATTTTAATTTGCATTTCTTTAATCAAGAGTAATTCAGAACTTTTTCATATGATCATTTAAAGCTTTGATTTCTTCATCTGAAAACTGTTTTTTCATATCTCTTCATTATTTATCAAATGGGGAATGGCTTGTATTCTTAAAAATTCACTTAGTTATCTATATATTTGAGAAATAAGACCTTTATATGATTAAAATTATTAAAAATAAAGATTTGGAGAAAGGCCAAGAGTTATTCAGGGGCATCTTGCTCCCACAACACCTTTGAATATGCAAGAACAATTGTTAATTGCTCTGATACCTGCCCAATCCCAAACCTAAATTGTCATCATATATAAAAACATGTCTCTATATACATATCTTTCTTTCCCCTCCTTTCATTAAGTTCAATATCTTTTACTTTAGGTTATACTTTCCTTATTTCTTATAACATTTCAGATTTCTTGCTATTACATTATGAGCCAAGGTTCACCTCATTTATTAACTATGGACATTAATCTTTCTAAGAATGTGACAATTAAATACTCCCAGGACTCTTTACTCTCTGCTTTTACTATCTTTAGATTTCAATTTGGAACAGACAAATAAAAATTAAAGGCAGAAACATGTCAACTTTTCATCACCTTGTGGTGACTTAAGTTTACTTTATCTGACAAAACATAGATATGATAGGATTCAGAGGCTTTGGCCCTTGCTTATGAGCCTTTAATGTCACCTAAAATGCTTTTTGAAGTCAAAGACAGTATTTTAATTTTTGTTTGTATCTTCTCAATCTCTTAAGTCAGTACTCTGAACAGAAAAAACATTTAATATGTATTTTGTTTTGTTTTTGAAGAGATGATGGATAAAAGGACTTAAGAGTATTTATGTGGTAAACAAGGAAGAGAATAGATTTTGGAATCAGGAGATCTGGACTGAGGCTCAGTTCAAATACTTAAAGTTATTAAGAAAATATTTTGTAAACCTTAAAATTTTCAATAAATTTGATTTATTATGTCTATTATAACTATTGCCTATGTTTCTGTTTCCACTGGTTCCCTTGTTTTCCTTGTTTCCTGAATACATTTAAAATTATAATTCACTTCCCTCATTCATATAATAGGCCAGAAAAATATCAACTTTTTGAAACTTACGTTTCTAATCTAGATGTCTAAAAGAAATATTTCCACTTTTTTTTTGTCTGTCATAATAATATAGCACCTTTTCTAACCCCATTGTCTAACAAGGATATTTGCAGTTTGGTCCTTAAAAAAGGCTGTTCAGAGATCCAAGGGCCTCCCAAATCTCATTGCTGTTTTGGTCAAGTTAGAAGACAACCTTATAGCCTGTTCTGCCTGTGTTCAGCATTTTGACTATAGCTCCCACTATTTCTGCACTTCCTGCTTTGTTACTTGTCTGTCACCATAGGACTTAGAAATAGGAACAAAATAACAAGATTGTAAAAGAAGTAAAATGTAAAACAATATAATGGCATGGGTGATTTCCTTTGACTCATGCATGAATTGGATTTAAGTGAGGCAGAGTTACTTGTACTCATTCTTAGAGTTATCAAAGTGAAGTGGCAAGACAAAAGTCAGAATGATTAGCAATGACTTAGGATGCAGTGCATGATTTTGGATACATGTTATTCACTTTTCAAAAAAAGACACACAGAATAAAATCATAAAATCAAGACAATAAAAACATTCTTTAGTTTGTATTCAATTTATCCTTTCTGGGTCTGAAGGTGGATTGTATCTTTTATCATTGGTCATTTGGAATTGTCTTTGGTCATTATCTTGATCAGAGTAAGTCTTTTACAGTTTATCATGTTTATATTGTTGCTGTTACTTTGTATGTACAGTGTTCTGGTTCTGTTCAATTCACTTTACATTATTTCATGTAAGTCTTTCTCAGACTTTTTTGAAAACTTTGTGCTTCATCACAATTATATACCACAACTTTGTCAACCATTCCCCAATTGATGAGCATCCTCTCAATTTCTAATTCTTTGCCACCACAAAGATCTGTTATTAAACATTTTTGTATGAATAGGGCATTTTCTATTTTCTTTGATATCTTTGGAATTTAGAATAGTTGTATTGCTGCATCAAATGGTAGATACAGTTTTATAGCCCTTTGAGCATTGTTACAAAAGAGTTGAATTCATTTACAACTCCACCAACCAAGTACATCAATGTGTCAATTTTTCCATATTCCCTCCAGCATTTGTCATTTAATTTTTCCAATCAATCTGATGGTATCTCAGAGTTTTTAAACTGCTTTTCTCTAATTAGTAGTAGTTTAGAACATTTTCCAGGTATCTATTAGTAGCTTTGATTTCTTTTGAAAACTGCAGCAATATTATTCACAAACTTTGCCATTTTATCAAGTAGAAAATGACTCCAATTTATATGAATTTGTCTTGGTTCCATATACATCTGAGAAATGAGATCTTTATCAAAAAATCTGGTTGTAAATTTCTTTTTCTGGTTTCTAATTTTCCTTCTAATTTTGACTGTATTGGTTTTGTTTAGGCGAATGTGTTTTTTTTTTTTTAATTTCATGTAATGAAAATTATCTTTTACTTCCCACAATTTCCGCTATCTTTTCTTTGGTCATAAATCCTTCCTTTATTGATAGATCTGAGAGGTACATTTTTTCACACTCTCCTAATTTACTTATGATATTACTCTTTATATCTAAATTATGTATCTATTTTGACCTTACCTTGGTATTTGGCATGGTATGTTGCTCCCTTATATATGATTCAATCCAACCCTTTTATTTTCCAGATGAGAAAGTAGAGGACCAGAGAGAATGAGTGCCTTATCAAAAGCCATAAAAATAGCATAACCACAAAAGGAATCAAGAAAGGAGGGATTTTAACCTCAATCCACTGACTTTAAAGTAGCACTTATTCCACTTTAATAAAATTTCAAAATCTATTTCATTAAGATTCATTTTTTAGTATAGATTGAGGCATTGGAGTGTTAAGAGGTTATTCCTTTAATAAAAAAGAATTAATTTGTTCTCTCACTAAATCTGGAAAATTAATTTAAAATTGGCTAAATTTTCTGCTTTTCTCTCCCAGACATTTGATCTATTCCTTTATTCACTGATTATTACTTGGTTTCATCTGTTCTTTACTTTTACTGTTTTATTCATTTAATAATTTGAATGATTATGCTATTTGAGCTAAAAATAGAGATATCATTGTAAAGCCTTGTCAATTAGCCTTTGTACCTCTAATGATATTTATTCTTAGTAATATGAAAGATTTATTTAAATTTAATTTTCTCTCCCCCTTTCTTCTCCCTCCCTCTTTTCTTTTCTTTTCCTCTCTCCCCTTCTCTCTTCACACAAATACACATACACACACACACAGTGTTTTCTTCTGCTATAGAATATGAGGATTCTTACACAAAATTAACAGAGAAATATTGATTAGGGAAAATAGTAACACTAAATTTTCATTGGTTTGTTTGTTTAACTTTTCTTTGGGTGACTGATACATCTGTAATTGGCTCTTCTAAAGTGCTGAATTTAGAGTGTGCTGATAACATGTTTAATTCTTTAGCATCTAGAAACAACAGAGAACAACATATATTTTACAAAAACAATTGTTTGAAATGGGAAGCTATCAGATACTAGTCTAAGTCTAAGGTGAATCTGATGTTCATATCATTTTGCTTATCCCCTCACTGAGAGTACATATATATATATATTAATATTTGACCAAGGCATGATTTATGCTTTTCTTGTGTTAAAAAATTCCTAGTTAGAGTCACAGTTCACTGATTCATTCAAAGCCTTCTTTCATCTTTGACTTGGTAAGTTGATTTTGTAATATTATCCGACTGTACTAGTTTTGTATTACCCTTAAAGAGCTAAATCACCAAAAATCTATGATTCTTTCTTGATACCTTCCCTATTTCAGAGTATAATCATTACTTTCATTAAATCAGCTTGTCCTTAATTTATAACATAATTATTTTCTTGTATTTTTTTAAACATAAAAGTGGCAGAGATGAAGCCACTCGACAATTACCCTAACTTTTACTAATTATTGGCACCCTCAGTTGGTTTGATTCCCATTCATTTATATCATCTTTCAGTGGAAGGAGCAATTGCTTCAATTTTGTAAATCTTTTAAAGTAACCGATCCAATATTTTCAAAGCTAAACTTATTAATATGTCAGGGAACTTGAATTAGGATTAATTTTAACTTATGGACTTTCAGTTTATCAACTTTTTTGACTCTATCCAAAAGTCAAAATAAGATCCAGTTTTATATTGCTAATAGATATGCCTTTTTGGTATAGGAACTTGGCTTTGTATTGAGACACTTAGGTTCTAATATCAACTCATATTTTAAGTAAAGGTATTACCTTTGGAAAGTCAGTGGCCTTTCTGGACAGTCATTTCCTCTTCTTTAAAATAAGAGAATTAAACTAGATAATCTCATAGGTTCCTTCTAGCTTTAATAACCTACAAATCTCTCGTGGAAAACAGATGTTTGGATGTGTTAATATCCTCTGACTTTTTGGAAGTGTTGAGACTTGTAAAATGAATGCTATTGAGTGAATGGAGACAGATGAATTCTCAACAGTTATTATAGAATCCTGAAACTAAAACAATTTTAATTTACCATTGACCTTGACCAAATTGAAATCACTATTAAAGTAATTAAATTCACTGTACTTTTGTTGTGCTTATCCCTTTGCTCTTGTTGGTTGGCATCAGAATTTTAATATGTTATTGTGTATGTCAGTTAATATGTTATTCTATATACATGATAAGTCCCCTAAAAGGATATTTGTTCCTTGTGATTTAGGGAGTTAAGTGGTCCCCAGGAATGATTACTAACACATAACTTTTTGATGTATTTCTTTTCATTCATTTAAAATTTTGCTGATGAGTATGAATTTTAGATGTATTCCACCCTGCTTAGTCTTTAGAATTCTAGCAGCCAGGAATGTATACACCCCCACTTAAGGATTAAATGTTGGGGAGGAAGGCCTATTACCAACCTGTGCTAGCAAGTGACAAATCAGAAATAACTGACTGACCCCCTTGGCTGTCCTAAGTCAAGCTTAAACCACCATTGGTACATGTGAGACACAGGAAGTGATGTAAAGAACTGCCTATATATTTCACGTCACTTCCTGTGATCGCTCTCTTGTTGGCATTGTTCTCTCTTAGTGGCCTTAGAAACTCTGGGCAGTGTTTTGGCATGCTGGCTAGATGCCAAGCTAGATTTAATCTTCTGAGAAGGCCCCTTGGCTGAGGCCTCTGAACTCCCTTTGACTTTCTCCAGGCTGGAGAAAATCTCCTACCCTTATCCTCTTCTCCTTCTTCTTAATTTCTTCCTTCTATTGTAATTAAAACACCATAAAAATCCCAAACTAACTCTGAGCATTTTATTGGGATTGAATTAAAATCCCTGGCAACCACTAAAATATTCAGTCAACAACCCTAGTTTTACCCCTAACATAAGTCTATTTGAGAAAGCAAGTATGCTTTCTCAATAAGTATGCCCTTATTTCCAATAGCATTGGCTAACCAAAGGGAAGGAAAAAAGTTAAGATGTTACTCTAGCAAAGATAATCATTTTAAACAATTAGACCCAGGATCTCACTTGTGAAGTGAATTCCTAGTGGAGAACTTCATCTCCAAATTTATAAAGGTATATTCTTTGGGATTTGTAAAATGATTTTCACTGTCACATAGTTAGTATTTGTGAGTGGCTGAACTTGATCCTAGACCTTACTGGTTCCAAGAATCATTATAATACCTTTCAAAAGTAATTTTACCTTTTTCAAAATTGGTTAAAGAATCATTGAAATTAACTATACATTACTAGAACTGAAATAGTATCAATGTTCTTGTTTCTTCTTAAACTACACAGTAATTTTGAGATGTTAGTTCTTAGTTTCACTCATCTTACTCCCACCCCTATTCTGATTCTATTCCTGGTTTTCCAAGAGAGCACAGTTTGGTAAATTCCGTTCTAAAGAGAAAAAAATTAAAGAAAGAGATTTCTGAATGTATATATAAAGAAAATTGTCAATTTCTAAAAGAAAAAAACAATCCTGTCACCAATTGAGGGAAAATATATAGCAATGTTTTTGCAGGAAAGGTTTCTTTACAGTAGAGACTCTTGGAGGAAAATAAACACCTCATTTTCATGTTCAAATTACTTTTACAAGGTAACTTGTTAAGGGGAAAATGTAGTTCCTTCCTATTTAAATCCCGAAAGATTGGAATCAATAGAATTAATCATTTGAAAAAGAGGGTAAGAGAAAAAAAAACTTTGATTTAGGCAAATTTGAAAATTCAAACAATTTAGATTATTTAAGATTTTTATTATAGTTCATTATATTTAGTCTAGCACTCTTCATATGAAATAAAATCTTTAATTTCCTTTTGCTATGAAGGCCAAAAAGATGAATAACCCTGAAAACTTTCAAGGAACAAAATTATTACTCATTTAAGAAGTTTTTAATATTTCAATTGAAAAGAATTTATACAAATGACAATTAATTCTTTTGTAGGTTTGTAGTTACTTCAGAGGTATTTGTGATTTTTTTCCTCAGGTAAGCAAATCATTGCATGGGTCCATTCCAACTGATATTCTATTCTAACTGGATGATTTGTAAATGATGACATGATAGGAGAAAATCTCTATTTGAAAAGGCTCTGAGATTCACATGACTTTATTTTGAGAAAAATAATATTTTTATTGAATGGTTTTTAATTGAATATATCTACCAGCATTAAACCTTGTAGCCTGCTTTAAAGGAAATCAACACTCCTGATTATAAACCTGAATTATTTACTATCATTAGATCATATTTTCCCCTCATTGGTTTATATGAATGGCAAATTACAAAGTTTAATTACTTCTCAAATACATTTAAGATTTTTCCTCATAATGTCCTTTTTTTAAAAAAGATTTTCTTTTCCCAATTACATGTAATAACAATCCTTAATATACACTTTCTGAAGTTATAAGATCCAATTAGTCTTTCTCCCTTCCTTCTCCTACCTCGTAGATATGGCAAGCAATTTGAACTGGGTTATATCTGTATTATTATATTTAACATTAATATATATCTACCCATTATTATTTTTCATACAGTTTATGAATAATCATTTGAGATAGAAAAGGTAGATAAGCATAGAGTTAAAGTCTCTTCCTTAAGTTTCTGACCACATGTGGCCTATTCTCCAAGAATCCCTCTCTCCCTCACCTCTCTTTTCCAGCCGAACTTCTGTGCCCCAAAAGCCCCAGGTGGGCTCTCCCCACTCTCTTTTATTGACATTCACAGATTTTCAGGGAAGCAAATCTGGTATGTGAAGAATGTTGATCAACTTATCGGCCCTCCAGGAAGAGGAGGGGATGAACTTCCCTTGACACATCATATAAAACATACTTCCATATTGGTCATTGTTATAAGAGAATACTCATGTAAACCAAAACTCCAAAATAAAACAAAAATAAACTAAAGTGAAAATAGTATTCTTTGATCTGCATTCAGACTTCAACATATATGAGATTTTTAATAAGTTCACCCTCTCAGGTTTTAGGGATTTAGCAATCTCTATGACCTTGTTATTTGGATATCAAAAGATGTCTGGAATGGAATTTCCAAAGTATAGATAATCTTAAAAATTTATTACAGAAATGCATATACAATAAATATTTTGGTACTATAAGAATGGAAATATTATCTATTCCTATTATTGTAGTGATATTTTATTAGTAATTTATAAATTATGAACTCCTATCAGAGATAGCTGGTATACATTCCCTGAAAAGCAAAGAGTCAATAGAAGCAGTTTGCAAATTTATTGGTAATGGATGGAACAGATAAGAAATCCTGATTGTCTGGTTGCTATTTTATTGGATCTGTCTTTTTCTTTATCTTTTCTGAACAATATTTCCTTCTCAACTAGAAATACTGATAAATGATGTCAACATGAAAGATCTTTTAAAAAATGGCTACCCAAAAGGAGCTTGAAGTCTTTACTTTCAAAATGTTCAACTTAGAGATTGAATGCTTTATTTGTATTTTAAAAATATATTTTGAAGGTTAAAGAAAGGGTTATTCTTTTCCAAATGAAAGAAGAAAAAGGATTTTTACAAGGATAGAAGTCTGGTTGTATTTGGATCTATATAATGTTTGTATTTAATTTTCAGGCTTAAAAACCCTATAGCCATTTTCAAAAAGAAAAGGCAAGAAATAAAAAATAGGAACTGGATTCATGGACTAGTTTAAGTCCTCCAAATTCCAAGGAACAAATTTTCTATTGTACCGAGTACTGTGTACATGAAATATGACCACAATCAATTAAATACAACCTAGACACTGTTGTAGGCTTATATATAAATATCAACAATCCTGTCTATGGTTTTCTGTACCTGTGGATTCTCACACCAGGAAGTACCCTGGTCATAAAGTAATTCAGCTTGTTTTCTACTTACTTGTAATGAATGATTACTTTCTCTAAAAGAATATTTACATAAAAGCTACAAAAATGATCTAATAAAATTGAATAGAAACAAAATCCAAACTGTATCTGTAGGCGTTTTTTTTTCTAATTTTGTAATTGTGTTTGTATTTATGCTTGTTTTGTGACTATGCATGCATGGCTCTGTGTGTATATTTGCAAAATAGTGAACAAATATGCATCTTGTACAAAATGTTTCTGGACTTTTCTTGTGTATATGGTAAGAACTGCCAGTCCTTTAAATCTTCTTAAAAAAACAAACACTTACCCTCTGTCTTAGAATAGTATTGGTTCCAAGGCAGAAGAGCTACAAGGGCTAGGCAATTGGAGTTAAGTGACTTTTCTAGGATCACACCAATAGGAGGTATCTGAGTCAAGATTTGAACCCACCCCCTCTTTTCTCTAGTCCTGGTACTCTCTCCATAGTCATAGTGGTAGTCGCTCGGTGACCGAGAATGATGATTGTCTTTGTGCAGTTTCATCTTCGGTGTACCATCATGTGGCTTTGGAGTCCAAAGGCTGAGGTGCACAGTTTGTGGCACATGGGGCATGGGACTCCAGTTGTTACGAGAGGTGCGGTTGTGGCCTGGTGTCGGCGTTCACGCGCAGCGGCAAGACATCGACATCGCTCATCTTCAAAGGTGGTGGCGGCATGGTTAATGTGGGTTCGCCAGCTGCTTCTGTCAGAGGCCGCGAGTTCTAGTTGCTTTGGTGTAATGCCAGCCCACTTCAAGTTGGACTTTAGCTGATCCTTGAATCTTTTCTTTGGTCGGCCTTGTTTCCTGAGTCCAGCTGACAGTTCACCATAGAATACCTGTCTTGGTATTCGCTGTGGGTCCATGCGGATGATGTGTCCAGACCATTGTAGCTGGGTTTTGAGGACCATGACTTCGATGCTGGTGGAGTTGGCTCTGTCGAGGACTTCCTGATTGGTTATTCGGTCCTGCCATCGTATCCTCATGATTGTAAACCTTAAAATTTCTCAGACTTATGAATGTTGGAAATTTCCCCATTGGGAAATTCATACTGGAAAAAATTTCCTACTGATAGTAAGAAACTCTATTGGAATGTGAAACCCTAGGCATGGGAGGGTCCTTCTCCTCCCTACCTAAGACTACTTTAGGACAGAAACCTTTTGCTAAACAATGGAAAGGGCTTTGACCTATGCTTAAACATAGAACAGGAAGTTCTTTGAGTCATGATTGATTTTAGAATTAATACAATAGAGATACTTGGAATGACAGAATACAATCTCCACCCTACTCAGAGTAAAAGGATTTAGGAAGGGCTGCAGCAAAGGATCAAGATTTAATTATTTGAGAATATGACCTTCAACAGACATATGCAAAGGGGCAGACCTCTGGGCGGTCCTGTGTTAAGCTAGAGCCACCATTGGCCCAGGGAAGACATGGACAGTGATTGGTAGATGTGAGAACTGAGGGGAAGGAACTTAGATGGTTTCCTTAAAGATAGCGAGGTCTGAGGACTGGAGGGGTTGGAGAGGTTTTGCTCTGAGGAGGTTTTGCTCTGAGCGAGGTGGCTCTGAAGGAGGACTGAGGAGGTTGCTCTGTGGGAGGACCAGGAGAGAAGCCTGGCTCTGAAGGAGGAGAACTCTCTGGAAACATTTCTTGAAAGGAGGCTCTCTTGAAGGTGGAGCCTAAGGTTG
This sequence comes from Monodelphis domestica, assembly GCF_027887165.1. Classification (NCBI taxonomy): domain Eukaryota; kingdom Metazoa; phylum Chordata; class Mammalia; order Didelphimorphia; family Didelphidae; genus Monodelphis; species Monodelphis domestica. Next base: position 138,789,675 of record NC_077230.1, on the reverse strand, counting down.
GCATGAGAAGCCTTACCTAGAGAGATCTTGGGTGAGTGATAAAACCAACTGACTGATTTATTCATTCTTATTCCTTTCTTACTTTCTCTCTTTTTCTATTGATTAATCAGTATATTATAAATTAAATTTCTCTATAAAACCCAGTTGGCTTGGGCATATTCATAAATTGGAAATATATTCCCTGACAACCATCTTATATTTATATAAAACCAAGACACAATAGAAAACATATTTCAGCGGTCATAATTGATATATATATATATATATTTCCCTTGCTCCCAAACATTTTAATTATCACATGATTGACCGGAGAGAGTGTTGGTGGAATTGCTCCAGTTGTTTCATGTGCTTCCAGTACAGTGTCCATGTCTCACAGCCATACAGGAGGGAGCTGAGGACCACTGTGTTGTACACTTTTAGCTTCGTCGCAGTGCTTACACCGCTGTGTTGGAGGACTTTGGAGCACAGCCACCCGAGTGCCTGGCTGGCCTTTTGGATCCTGGCATTAATCTCGTGGTTTAGGGACCCGTCGTTGGCGATGGTGCTTCCCAGGTACTTGAAAGTGTTGACGTTAGAAAGCTGTGTGCTGTCAATTGTAATGCGCGGCTGGTTCGTTGGCCTCCCTGGTGTAGGTTGGAACAGCACCTCTGTTTTGCTGAGGCTGATAGTCAGGCCGAACAGTTTTGTTGTGGTGAAGAACCTGTCCACAATGGTTTGGAGATGATTTTCTTGGTGGGCCATAAGAGCACAGTCATCTGCGAAGAGAGCTTCCAGAATGAGTCTCTCTGTTGTCTGTCAGATGGCGAAGGTCGAATAGTGAGCCATCCAGTTGGTATTTGATGTAGACGCCCAGGTCTAGATCCATAACAGTATGTCGTAATATTTGGGTGAAGTATAGGTTGAATAGTACCGGAGCGAGGACACAGCCTTGTTTCACGCCATTGGAGATGTTGAAGTGATTGGAAGTCTCTCCACCAGATAGGACTTCCCCTGTCATGTCGACATGAAAGAGCTGGATCAGTTTGACGAATTTTGCTGGGCAACCAAGCTTGCTGAGGATCACCCACAATGCGTCCCTGTTCACTGTGTCGAACACCTTTGTCAGGTCTATGAAGACAATGTAGAGACTCAGGTTCTGCTCAAGGCATTTTTCCTGCATTTGCCTCACTGTGAAGACCATGTTGATGGTGCTGTGATCTGGTCGGAAGCCACACTGTGATTCAGGCAGGTTCTGCTCTGAAACAGATGACAGGAGTCTGTTGAGTATAACATGGGAGAGGATCTTTCCAGCAGTGGAGAGTAGTGAGATGCCTCTGTAGTTGTCACAAGCTGTTCATGAGCCTGTGTTCTTGTATAGGGCTATGATGGAGGCACCTCTGAGTTCTGGGGGCATGTCTTCCTCTTCCCATATGCTGGTCAGCACTATGTGGAATGCCTGGAGCGCCTTTCCATTTAAGGCCTTGTACACCTTGGTTGGGATCCCGTCTTGCCTGCACTCATTTGTTTAATGGCTTTTTGGACTTCCTCTATTGAAGGAGGGACATCAAGTTGTTCAATGGAGCTGTTTTGGGGGATCTGGTCAAGGACGCTTTGGTCGACTGAAGAGGGTTGGTTGAGAAGCTGACTGAAGTGTTCATTCCACCTGTTGCTGATGCCTTTTTTATCTTTTATGAGAGAGTCACCATCAGAGGATAGCAAGGAAGTAGTGGTGGATTTTAATGGCCCATAGACAGTATTGAGGGCACTGAAAAATTGTTTGTAGTTTTTCGTATCAGCAAAACGCTGGATTTCTTTTGCCTTTTTACCCACCATTGGTCTTGCATCTTCCTGATCTCACGCTGCGCTGTGGCTTGGAGAGACTTGAATCTGTCCTTTTTAGGAGCAGAGTTTGGGTTATTTTGCCATTCCATAAAGGCTTTGTTCTTTTTTGCTCAATAGGTATTCAATTGCAGTGTTGTTCTCGTGGAACCAGTCCTGGTGGTTGCATTGTTTGGGGCCTAGGACTGCCTTTGATGTTTCTTTCACTACGTCTCTGAACTGGTTCCATTTCTCGGTTGAGATTTCAGTGAGTGGTCCCTTGGCAAACAGCTTGTCTTCCAGGCAGGACTAGAATGTTTGCAAATAAGATGGATCTCTAAGACAACTCACATTGTAAAATGCGCGAACTGTCTGGGTGAGTTTTGGATGATGAGGCGCAATGCGCATTTGAAGAGTCGCTCTAACCAATGGGTGGTCTGTCCAGAATTCAGCTCCTCTCATGGCTCTGGTGATCTTTACCTCCTCTCTCCAATGAGCAACTTAACTTCCCCTCTCAATTTTCTAGTACCTAGAGCATAGTCTTATATAATAAATGTTTATTGAATTAAATATCAAATTTCCATGACAAAAGAATTGACTGAGGCCATATTTGAATTCAATTCCTTTCATCTCCAGATCTAACTCTTTATTCACTGAGCCAGCTAGCGGTACCATAAATATTTGCTTAACGTGGCTCTTTTCACTGAGGATAGTCTCCCCCCACCCCTTAAACCATTACCTTCTGTCTTATTATTAATTCTAAGATAGAAATGCATCAAGTGCTAGGCAGATGGAGTTAGTTGATTTACCAATTGATTTACACAGTTAAGAAGTATCTGAGTTTGCATTTGAACCCAGATCTTCTATTCTCTAGGTCTAACACTTTTTCACTGTTCTACCTAGTTGCTCTGACTATTCATTCCATTTTAAAAAGCACAATTCAATATCTAGTTTGGAAAAGAAAAAAACTGTATAAAACAAACTTTACCTCTCAGAAGGTCCCACTGAGGGATTAATGTGATAATACTTTGAAATAGAAATTGTCTTAGAAACTTCAGAAACAAGTTCACTTGCTTCTGAATAGATGTAAAAATGTGAAGCAGCCTTTCTTGAAAAATAAAATGAAATGTCTACATAAATACTTCTATCTCTTTTTTTCAATTTACTTCTGATATATAAATACTACATTATTACATAAGTCTGATTAAGCAAAAGGACTGAGAAAATTTAACAATGGACAACATTTAAGATATTTTGTGAAATATAAGCTTTTACTATAAATTCAAATAATGATTTATTTATAGTGCTCGATGTGTATAAGGGCACTCAGTTACATAGTGGGGATAAAATGACCAGAATTGAAAAGAAAGTCTGATTTTTGAATATAAGAATCAAAAGAAGGGAAAAAGTAAACAAGAAATAGAAAGTATAAGGGATTTAATAAGGTTAAAATATTTATATTCCTACACAGGATGATGATACTTGTAACATTTATGAATTTTATTTCTATTAGATCAGTTAAAGGGAGTATATAGAGACAGAGAGTGCCAAATAAGTTGATAATTATGGGATGATAGTAAATTAAAAAAAACAAAATTAAAAGGTGAAAAAGGGGATTACATTGGGAAATCAGGGAAGGGAGAGTTAGAATAGAGCAAAGAATCTCATGTGAAGAGACACAATTGGTAGAGCATCCAATTTTTTAAAAGAAAGGTTAAATGAGAAACGGATAATAAAACTATAATAGTGGAAGACCTCAACTTTCCCCTCTCAGATTAGATAAATACACAAAAATAAATAAGAAAGAAGTTAAGGAGATGAATTGAATATTAGAAAAGTTAGAAATGATAGACATGTGGAGAAAATTCAATGGAAATTGAAAGGAATATACTTTTTCTCAATAGTACAAACACCTACCCCCTGCAACCCCCCAAAAGATCATCAGTTGGGGCAGAAAAACTCACAACCAAATATAGAAAAGAAGAAATATTAAATATATCCTTTTCAGATTAAATACAATAAAATTATATTCAATAAGGGCTATGAAAATTAATTGGAAACTAAATAATATAATTTTAAAGAATGAGTGCATCAAAGAGGGAATCATAGAAACAATAATTTTATTAAAGAGAATGACAACAATGAGGTAGTATACTAAAACATTTGGGATGAATCCAAAGCAGTACTTAAGGGAAAATTGATATCTCTAAATGCTTAAATCAATAAAATAGAGAAAGAGTAGACATATTAATTAGGCATGTGACTAAAAAAAAGTTACAAATCCCCAATTAAACACGAGATCCTGAAAATTAAAAGAGAGAATAAAACTAAAAGGCAGAAAACCATTGAATTAATAATTAAAACAAAGAGCTGGTTTTGTGAAAACAAATCAATAAGTTATTAGTTAATTTTATTTTAAAAAAGAAAGAAAAAATCAAATTAACATAAAAATGTAAAAGGTGATTGTATAACAAAGGAAGGAGAAAGAAAACAATTATTAGAAGCTACTTTACCTAATTATAAGCAAATAAATCTGAAAATCTAAGCAAAATTGATGTATAGTTACAAAAATATAAATCACTTATATTAACAAAAGATGAAGGAGAATACTTAACCTAATCATAGAAAAAAAATTGAACAAGCCCTATAGCTATCTCTAAAAATTTTTTTTCAGGTCCAGACATATTCATAAGTCAATTCTAGCAAACATTTAAAACATAATTAATCCCAATACTACATGAACTATTTGAGAAGTTAGAGGAAGAAGGAATCCTACCAGATTTCTTTTATGATACAAATATAGTGCAGATATCTAAACCAAGAAGAGAAAAAAAACAGAAAGAAAACTATAGATTAATTTCCTTAATGGACATTGATTAAAGCACTTTATTTATAATAAATAATAATAATATATTAATATATTATAATATAATATATAATATAATAATAAAATATTATTAAATAAAATAAAACAAGGAGATTTCAGCAATATTTCTCAAGAAACATTTCACTATAATGAGACAGGTTTTATACTAGGTAGCAGGGCTTGTGCAATATTAGTAAAACTCTTAGCATAAGTGACCATGTCAATAACAAAACCAACAGAAATCAAATGATTATCTCAATGGCTGCAGAAAAAGCTTTTGAAAAACACAACCTCCTTTTCCAGTACAAATTTATTCTAAAATTTATTATTATAAAGTGGATAGCATTGAAATAGAGATTTATTTAAAATATGTGATGTCTCTCTAAAACTATGAGAAATTATCATCTCTAAAAAAGATAAATTAGTAGTTTTCCCAATGAGGTCAGGAATGAATGAAGCAAAAATGCCCATTAATACCTCTATTGTTCAATATTGTACTAGTAATGCTAGCTATAGCAATAGAAGAAAATATTGGAAGGAATTAGAATAGGCAATTAGGAACCTAAACAATCACTTTGAAGATGATATGAGGGTATAGTTAGAGAATATTAGAGAATAGACAACCACAACAAACTAGTTGAAATAATTAGCTAAAGCAAAGTTGTAGAATATAAAGTAAACTCACATAAATAATCAGCATTCCAAATATTAACAGCAAATTTCAGCAGTAAAATATAAAAAGAAAAAAATCCATTGAATATAACTACAGACCATATAAACTGCCAAGAGAACCCAGGAACTATATGTACAGAATTAAAAAAATACTATTCACACAAATAAAGTCAGATCTAAACAAATGGGGAAAATTTTAATTGCTTCTGAGTAGGTAGAGTTTATAAAATAAAATGACAATTCTGCCAAAGTTATTTTGCTTATTTAGTACCAAACCAATCAGTGTATGAAAAATTATTTTATAGAACTAGAAAAAAGGAATAACAACCTATCTAGAAAAATAAAAGGTTGAAAATATCGAGGAAATTTATGAAAAAAAATTAAGGAAGGTTGTCTAACAATACCAGATCTCAAAATGTAATATAAAGTGACGATCACCAAAATGTCTGGTACTGGTTAAAGAATGAAATAGTGGATCAGTGTGTAAGGGGGGAAAGGGTTATTATATATATATGATTGGACTGTGTTATATTTAAAATAGGGTTGCCAGGATTTTAATTTATTCCAAAGAGATTTATTTACAATTTATTTATAAAATATAGAAAGAGTGAAGTAAGAAAATCAGAGAGAGAATAGGGTAAGATATCTACTCTAAGTACTAAGTAATTTGTTCCCTGCTTCTGGCTCCACCTAGGCAGGGAAAGTTAATTTAGCTGGAGAGGCCTTGGCAAACCCAAGGACCTGGGGAAGTCTCTCTCAAGACGTAGGTCTCTCCTTAGGCTAGATTTTCAGAAAAATCCAGGAAAGGAGTCAATTTCTTCCACTCACCATGTGTCAGTCAAAAAGGAGTGATTCAATGACAATCTCAGAAGGAACAGGATCTCAGGTCCAGTCATTAGATTCTTCTCCAGTCTCACTCCAAAGAATGAAGAAGTGTTTATTACAGGAAATTCAACTCCAAGTAGAACTCCAAGTAGAACTGCACTCAGGAAGCTGTAACTCCCTTTTAAAGACACTTTCTTTTGTGTCACTTCCTGTGCCTTCCTCTAATTTTATATCTACCAACCACAGTTGAAGTTTTGCTTTAGGACTGCCCAGGGGTAGTCAATTTGATTATGATTCGTCACCCACTATTGCACACATGGGTCACAGACCTCCCCCAATCAAGTGTGAATTGTTGATTAAATCTAAAAATAGGCAAATCTCCCCACTCAACTTAAACTTAAAAAAAAGATAAAAAAATGGATATTTTATTTATGTTAAATTTAAAATTTTTGCACAATGAATCCAAAGCAATCAAGATTAGAAGGAAAGAAAAAACTGGGGAAAATATATAGTAAATGTCTCTAAAAGGGCCTTATTTCTCAAAATAGAAAGAAGTTAATCAAATTTAGAATACAATTCATTCCTTAATTGATTAACGGTGCAAAAATATAAACAGTTTTCAGATGAAGAAATCAAAGTAATTACACTCATATGAAAACATCCTTTAAATTATTATTGATTAGAAATATACACACTAAAGCAACAGTGAAGCACCAGTTCATAGCTATCAGATTGGTATCTTATTCCAGAAAAGGGAAATAATAAATATTGGAGGTGATGTGGGAAAAATGAAACACTTATGCATTGGTGTTGGAGTTGTGAATTGTTCCAAACATTCAGGAGATCAATTTGGAACTACACCCAAAGGAATATAAAACTGTGTATGCCCTTTCACCCAAGAATACCACTACTAAGTTTACATCTCAAAGAAATTAAAAAAAATAAAAGGACCTATTTGAACAAAAATAAATATTTATAGCAGATTGTTTCGTGGTGGCAAAGAATTGGAAATTTGTAGTTATCTATAATTGGAGAATGACTAAACAAGTTGTGACATATGATTGTAATGGAATACCATTGTTCTATAAGAAATGAGCAGAATTATCTCAGAAAATCTTAACTTACATGAAGAAATGCAAAATGAAATGAATAGAACAAGGAGACTATTTTACACATTAACAGCAACAATATACAATAATCATTTGTAAATTACTTACCTATTGTCAGCAACATGAAGATCCAAGACATTTCTGAAGGATCTATGATGAAAAATTCTGTCTACCACCAAAGAAAGAACTAATTTACTCATTTACTTTGTTTTTCTTATTTTTATCTGTTTCCTTTCATAACACGACTAATATGAACATATGTTTTGCATGATTGCCTGCATACAACCTTTATCAAATTCTTTGCATTTTCAATAAAGAGGAATGTGAGGAAGATTGGAGATTTGTAAATCAAAGTTGTTGAAGCAAAAGGTTAAAATTGTTTTTTCATGTAATTAGAATTTAAAATGCATCTATAAGCACTTATTAACAGCCAAAGACTATGCCAAAGTCCCTGCCTTCCAAAAGCTTCCACTCTAATTGGAGGAGACATCATATGTAGGAGAGTTGGGTTAAAGCTTGAATATAAGTCCCATTGGTCTTTAGGGTATAACAGTAGGCTACATGGCAATGCTGGGAAACTTGAGGATATAGAAGAAGCACAAATGGTAAGTCCTGGAAGACATTAGTATTCAATGGCAGGAAAAATAGTGAAGTCCTCCATCTAAATGGATACAATATTAGCGATGATTCTTGGCATTTTAGCTGTATTCCACTTTTCACCAAGTGTGGTTACCAATAGTTTAAAAGACATTCAAACTCAAATTTTCATACAATGTTACTAGAAATTGCTTGAAAATAATTATAACTCAATTTTGACAACCTCAAAATACATTACTACATTTGTGAAGTGGGTATTACACTCATTTTATAAATGGGGAAATTGAAACTCAGACAAGTTTAATGTTTTGCCTATGATCACAGAGTTTGTAAGTTTCTGTGTTACTACTATAACCCATATCCTTTTAACTTCCAGTTCTAGTCCTCTCAACTAAGACACATGGCTTTGACCACTCTTTGAGTCACCTTTTTTTTCTTGGCAGAATTGTTAATTCTTTAGTTTGATATTTTAATTTATATTTACATGGTCAAACCATGTTAATTTGTTTCAAATAAGTCTGTTTTTTTCCAAAGAATAACGAAATGAGGATTAATTATGTTACTAATTCAAGGAAATGACACTTCCTAAATCAATGCAAGTTTTACTCTTGATTATTTTAGCAAGTTCCTCTCTGAATTTACATAACATTGTTTCTTTCAGCAGTCAGTTCAATTACCTTAATTTCCTTGTTATATTTCTATGCTAATAGGAGCATCATTTGTTGCTCAAAAAAAAATCTCCTTTCTCATGAAATTTTAGTTTTTTTTAAACTAACCTTCTGTTTTCTTTAATGCCAATTAGAAACCAAGCACATCTAGCCTAATTGTTTGTCTTAGTTATCATACATTCATAATTTGATTTTACCCCCTTTTTCCTATCACAGTGCTTTAAAATAACCTATTAAAATGAAAGAATTTCTACATCAGTATTATTAAAAAATTGATGTAATTTTAATTTCTGTTTTAAAACCAAAATAGCAAGATAAACCTTAAACTACTAATCTTTACAACTATCCACAGATGCCACCTTAATCATGCTGAGAGAGGAGCATAAAATTGTTCTGGATCATTATGAGGCTAACATTTCAAAAATTTTGTCTCCCTCATATCCTTTTCTGTAGAACCAGTGACATGAGTAGGCAGAATAGGAGCCTATGTGGAGTGATTGAAGGAATTAAGAATGTTTCTTCTACCTCCTTTGTCTGCCTAGGCATTCATAAGATCAGAGAAAAAAGGCATAAAAACATAGAGAATGGTTTAAAGGAAAGATAAGAGGGCACCAAAAATAAATTCTGTCCACTTCACAATTTCCCAGACAAGTGGTCCTGTTGTCACTCTGGGATTTTTAACAGAAGCTAGAGAAAACACTGGAGGTAAGGTAAAAAATTTAACTAACTCAAAGGTAACAAAAGAGGGTTTTCCAGCTATAATTTCTCTTCTTTGGGAGAATAATTGGTCAGGCTCAAAACCATTTTTTGACCAAAGCAGAAATCAAATAACAAATTTGATTTGTTCAACAATATTTTATAGTCAAATACAATGACATCACCTCAGTTAATTTTCTTAATTTTTTAAACATTTTATCTTTTCAAATACCAGTGACTTCAGATAGTCACAGCCATGGATTACCAAATAAAAGCTTAGAGAAGAATAGCAGAAGACCAAGTAATTCAGAAATGTGTGTGTGTATGTATGCTTAATTTTCCACATGTAAAACCTTGGTTGTTGAGAAAAATAAAAACAAAAACCTTGGAAATGAATTTGAGGTGTCCCCAAAACATCAATTTAAGAATGTCCCAATTAGATCAATAGATATGTTGGTCTGGCACAGAATGATATTGAAAAGTTAGATATAAATAGGTTTTTATTTATTCAACAAACTTAACAATCACCTTATTTCTATTTATGCTTTTTAATTCTTCATCACATTCCATTCTGAGAGTATTCCTTTTTTCTTGACTTTTCACCCTCACATTTTATGTATCTAATAGATCACCAAATCATATCATTCAGATCTTTACATCTGCTCGAGTTCATGTCCCCTTTTCTTACTCAAATAGTTGTCACCCTAGGTCACAGAGACGCTCATTAAGTCTCTAAGACAATTTCATAGTTTCTTAATTGATCTACCTTCTTTAAATCTCCATTCTAATTTATTCTCCACACAACTGTCCAAGTTATTTTCTCAAAGTATTAGTCTTACCATATTATCCTCCCTCCTACCTTACTTGATAAATTTCAGTGACTTCCAATTACTTCTAAAATTCAATATTCACTTCTCTGCCTGAAATTTAGAGCTCTCCACCACCCAGTATCTTAATACCTATGGAGCCTTCTTACACAGAACTCCCCTTAAGCCACTCTACCATCCAATTAAACCAGGCTCTTTACTCTTCTTCACACACAAGGCTATATTACCCATGCATTTGCTCTAGTTGTTTCCCATACTTGGAATATCATTTCATTCCTCATTTCTGCCCTTTAAGAGTTTTTTTTTATTTCTTGTAGGACTCAGTTCAAATACTACCTTTTGCAGGAGGCCTTTCCTGTTTTCTCCTCACTGAGAAAGCCTTGTCATTCAAGGTAGCCTTATATCTCTATTATGTTTTATAGACATCTCTGTATGTGCCCATTGTCCCTCGTGTCCTATTGGAAGCTTTTTGAAAATATGGACTCTTTCACTTCGTTTTTCTTTTTATTCTTAGCATGTAGTACAGTGCCAGAATACTTAATAAGTGTTTCTTAATTAGCAGATTGCTTCATTTTCAGGAAAAGGAAAGGAAAAGTCCCTTCTTGGGTCCAAATGACTCCAGAAATGGTCAGTGTGTAACTAGGGAGTTGTGTTGTATGTGTGCATCGACCATGTAGATTATATGTGTCCATAGATCTATCTGCCTATATGTGATACATAGGGAGAGATATCTCTAGCATTTCCTCCATTCACCCTTCAACAAGGGAGAATTTGATTTGTGGCAGAAGGAGAATACAGGACAGGTCACAAGACTAGTCCCTCTGCTCTACTCAGAGAGAAGAATTGGGCTGCAATTACATATATCCAACTCCTCTCCTCTCCGTTTTGCTAGTCTAGGGGAAACATTTTTTAGGCTCATGTTGCACTTCTAATTGCTATCAGTAAATGGGAAAGGAGTGCCCTGAGCCAGCTCTCCAAGGCTTGAAGCCCTTCCTGCCAAATATCAACTCAATAAAATCACACATAATGGATAACTAAGAAACCAAATGCTTTTGAGCTGATAGAGTATGAAGGAGGTTTACATGGATGAGGGAATTAAAGATGGGAGAGGTTAAAAGAATGATTTGCTCATGTTCACAGACTAGTGAGGATATGAAGTTGAGTTTGAACCCAGATTTTCCTGAATCCAAAACTATTAACTGCCACATTATTATATTTGATGTCATTAAAATCATCCTCTTTGCCTCCAATATTCCACAAAGTTGATATTTTGTTTTTAATTATATATTTTTGTTGCATAAATGTTTATACCTTGATACAATTAAGCTATATCATTCTTTGTGTTTGTTTAATAGAAAAGAGATCATCTCAACAAAACTGAGGTAAGTACATCATAATATTTCTTCTATCCTTATAGTTCCTTTAGAAAATGTTTAAATTTGTCATCTAGTTGGAATTCACTGAAGTGTATTTTGAGAATAACCATCTAATTACATTCCCTATCACATTATTAACCAATTTTCTGAAATGTGTTTATTAGGCAATGATTTCTTGAGTTTTCAATTTTAAAAACACTAATCAATGTTGAAATATTTTTTGATGTAGAACCTTCCTTTATAATTTACTATTCCTATTCATCAAATATAATTTAAAATGTTTCCATATTTGGTTAGAAAATATATAATATTTTTGCATCTATAATTAATTAGGGCCACTGTTCTATGCTTTTGTTTGTTAGTGTTGTCTTTGCTATGTTTTAAAATCAGTACTAGATTTGCGTCATAAAAGTCACTAAATAGTGTTCCATCTTTCCTTCAATGCATGATTCTTTAAACCAGCCCTATGATTCTTATCAGTTATAACTCCATTCTTTTTTTTAAACCCTTATCTTTTGCCTTAGATTCAATACTATATTATTTCCAAGGTAGAAGAGTACTAAGGACTAGGCAAAGGGAGTGAAATGACTTGCCCAAGGTCATATAGCTAGCAAGTATCTGCGGCCAGATTTGAACCTAATACCTCCTGACTAGGCCTGGATCTCAATCCAATGAGCCACCCAGATGCCCCCTAATTTCTGAGTAAAATAATAATATGCCTGTTTTTGAGAGGAGTCAACACACTACAGTCTGCCCATCTGTTCTAATACAGATTGCAAACAAAGAATAATTTTATTATATTTAAAAATGTAAAAATTATATTCAGTTCACAGGCCATTAAAAAAAATGAAAAAACAACAAAAAACAGGCTGTGCCTGAGATTTGGCCTTTCAGGCATAGCATTCCAACACATTTTAGTTTTCTGTGTTTATTTTTTACCTAATTTAAAGGTATTAGAATTGGGCCAGCCATCCTACTAGCTCTTAAAATATATCCCTATCTGGACTCCATTATAATTCAATGAGCAGAAGATCACTATTGTCTGCAAAACTATTTAGGTACACCAGTATGTCTATGTGTTTGCTACAAACAACTAACAAGGGCAGACACTGAAGCTTTAGGAATTTTTTAAAAATATTTTTAGGGATTTGAATTAATCTAACATTTATACTTCTTACATTGTCTTCCAATTTGTTACTTTGATTATCCATGTTACCCTGATTATCCATTAGTTATTTTTTCAATTCTGTTACATCTTGGGCTTTTTCTTCAGCTTGATTTAAAAAAAATTATATTGATCTAGGCTCCATTTCATTTATTCTGTTACTTGCTTTAAAATAAAACATTGATGTTATTTTGCAATTTCTTTAATTATGCTTTAATTTCTTCTTGAGTGCTTTGCTTTTGACTGGATTATAGTCCTCCTTCAGTTCCTTTAATATATTTATTTTCTAATTTAATTTGGTTTTTGGTCTTTTAAATCTTACTAGTCAAGTTGATCCTTCAACTTGAATTTCTGAAGAAATTTTGTCCATAGAGCCTTTACATTACATATATATACACATACATATACAGAAATTTATGTCTTTATAAAAACTACTAGGATGAAAATGCTAGAAGATATGAGTGGTCTAACAGAATCAGGACTATGAATTGTCCCATTATGCATGTGACTTTTTCATACATGTTCCATGCATATGGCCCCTTCCACATATATTATTGACCACATGTATCTTACACATATATACTTTTATGTGTGCCCTTGAAACTTTTCTTCCATAGCTGTTTGCCCTTCTATATTTGTATTTGGGTCATGCATGTTCCTTCCATATCTGTCCATTATTATGCTTTGATGTGGGATGTGAGTTTAAATTTAGGTTTTATGCTAAAATGAAAGTTCTACAGTAATATTGTGGTCAATGTCTTAAAAATATCTAACTTAAGTCAAAATGCTTAAGTCAAAATGACTTTTAGCAGCCAGTTTTATTTGCAGAGAGGTGGAAAGACTGAAAGTGGAAAAATGTAGATAAAGAGACAGAAAGCACTGCCTAGCTTCAAATACCTTAAGTTTAATCCTAATGTCTTTAGACCACAAATGCAAATCTGAAAGCAAATCTCACCAGAATCTAAAGTCCTAATTAGGAAGCCAAAATCCAAAGATCCAGGAAATGCTGAGGAATCCACTGAGAACCTTCAGTGCACACAAAGCTAAGACCACCAAGAATCTCACCAGAACTCACCCTGAAGGGAGTGTCCCACCAAAACACCAATGAGTGGAGAGGCTCTCCTCACCAAAGAAACAAGGAAGGAATCACTCCATTCACCACTGCAAGATCCAAGGGAAGCATCTCTTCAAACACCAAGGCAGAAATGACTCCAACCCAGATAATCTGAAGAGAGAAGTCCAGAATCCAGGAAGCCATGGCCTTTTTAAAGTCCTTTTTCCACATCACTTCCTGCTCTTTCCCTTTTCACAGGAACCAATCACAGCTTCCAAACTGCTTAGCCCTACCCACGGCTGGGCAGGCCCCTTTGGAGTTTAGAGTTTTTGACTTTTGTACTCTTCTACCTAATGACTGGTCAAGTTTTAGGTAGTGGTGTTTTCAGTTTTTGATGGATAAAAACTAAAGGTTGCTCATTAATTACATTTGAAATAGCAAAGAAAGATAATTCTATCTTCACAAGGATTACCTTTTTAGTTTGAATTCTGCCTCTTACTAGCTCAATCTTTTTTTTTTTAATTTAGAATATTTTTCCATGGTTACATGATTCATGACCCACCTCCCCACCACCACACTCTTTCCTCCCCCAGAATTCCATAAGCCATTCCACTGTGTTATACATTTATCATTCACTAGTATTTTACTTTTTGTCACCCCTCCCATTCCCCTTCCCTTCAATTACCTCCCCTTCCCTTGTCTTGTTCCCCTTCTTCTTCTCTGTAGGGTTATAGAATTCTATACCCCACTGAATAAACTCTTTATTTTTTCCCTCTCTGAGACAGTTACAATGAGAGTAAAGTTTAAGCATTACCCATCACCATCTGTTATCCTCCCCTCTCTGTATTGATTTTTCTTGCCTCTTTATGTTATATAATTTACACCGTTCTATCTCTCTCTTCCCTTTTCTTTCAGTGCAACCCTCTCTTTCATCCCTTGATTGATTTTTTACATGTCATTCTTATGCATACATATCATATCATAGTTCCATATCATCACATTTACATATACATCACATCATATATCATCATATATATCATATTATCATAATCAGCTTACTTCTCCACCTGCTATCTGAGTAAATTCCTTCTATCTTGTCTACTATTAAAAGAAATTTTTGGAAATTACATAGATCCTCTTTCCAGGTAGGCATATAAACATTTTTACCTTAATGAGTCCCTATGGTTTTCTCTTTCTGGGCTTCTCTTGTGTCTTGTATTTGGTCTTCATTTTTTTGTTTGTTTGTTTGTTTAGGTCTGACTTTTTCCTCAGGGATGTCTGGAAGTCTTCTATCTTATTGAATGACCATTTTTCCCCTGAAAGAATATACACAGTTTTTCTGGGTAGGTGACTCTGGGTTGTAAACCCACATCTTTTGCCTTCTTGAATATTATATTCCATGAATTTCAATCTTTTAATATAGATCCTGAGTAATACTGATTGTAGTTCCATGGTATTTGAATGGTTTCTTTCTGACTGTTTGAAGTATTTTTTTCCTTGACTTGGTGGCCCTTAATTTAGCTATTACATTCCTAGAAGTTGTCAATTGAGCATTTCTTTTTGGAGGCAATTTGTGAATGCTTTCAATTTCAATTTTATTTTCTTGTTCAAGGATCTCTGTGCAGTTATCTTTGATAATTTCTTATAATAATATGATAGCCAAGGTTTTTTCTTCATCATGGTTTTCAGATAGTCTAATAATACTCAGATTGTCTCCCTTAGATCTACTTTTTACATCAGTTCTTTCAATAAGAAATTTCATGTTTTCCTCTGATTTTTTAATTCCTTTGATTCTGCTTTATTGTTTCTTGATTTCTCATGAAATCATTACTTTCTAGATGGTCAATTCTGATTTTTAAGACCTGGTTTTCCTCTATCAGTTTTTGATTCTCCTTTTTCAATTGGCCTATTTCTTCTTCCTTCACTTTCATTTCTTCTTGCATTACTTTCCTTCCTTCTTGCATCACTTTCATTTCTCTTCCCCACTTTTCCTCTAACTCTAATAATTAGTTTTTGAAGTCTTTTTTGAGCTCTCCTACACTCTGTGTTCATTCCATATTTTTCTTTTGGACTTTGATTGTGTTTCCTTTGCTTTTACTGTCCCCTTCTGTATGTGTATCTTGTTCTTTGTCTCCTTAATAAGTCTTTAGAATTAGGTGCTTTTTTTGTTGTTTGCCCATTTTTCATATTTAATTATAGGTAGACTCTGTTTTCTGGGAAGTTGGGCTACCTTATCAAATTTCAGGCCTTCCTTGATAGTATTTTCAGCTTATTTCTGAATTATTACTAGTTTACCAGATAGTCTAAGGGTTTAGAGTTCTGAAGGTTCCTTCCCAGTGCTGATTCAATTGAACCTTGAGGTGCTGATAGCTTAAAGACTTTTCTCAGGCTTGGGTGTAAACTTCTGATTTCACTCTGCACTTGTTTTAGGTCAGGTGTGGATCAGATTCTAGGCCCAGGCTTAGGCTCAATTTTATTTTTTATCTCAATTGTTCTTGGTTCAATCAGGCACACCCTTGATTGCCCTGTCCTAGAGCTTTATTCTTAGTTTTGGGTAAAGAGAAACCAGGGAAGATCTCTCTGAGAACTGTGTCCTCACCCCAAACTATCAATTATATCCTCATCCCAAGCCAAGACTGAGATTCCTGGCTTCACTCTAGCCCAGATTTCCCAGGGCTGGGAATCCAGACTTCTCCACAGGTTTGAAATTTCAAGAGGTATTATTTAGCTTGGACCACTACTTGCCCCAGTAGGATCTCAGGGTCTGCCTTCTAGACAGAGCTTAAGTCCAGAACCTGTGAGAGCACATGTGTGAGTCAGTGGGCTTCCTCTCGGCTTGCTCTTCACTCACTGCTATGGCTCCTGCTAGCTCTGCTCCCTTCTCAACTCAGTTCCCCAGACAGTCTCTGCCTTCCTTTTGGGTTTCTCCTCTTTTGAGGGTTATTTCACTCTGTCTCTTTGTTGATTCCTTCACTCATATATTTATTTTGTGGTGAAACTGCGCTGTTCTATAGTTACTCCTCTATCTTGGCAACACCCCTGAAAGTCACTTACTAGCTCACTCTTGACAAATCACTTGACTTCCTTCAGTTTCCACATCTAAAGAATGGGAATAAAAATATCAGCCATCTCCAAAAGTTGTGAAAATCAAATGAGATGACATAGAACTCATTGTCAGTTTTGAAGTACTCTACAAATGCTAACTATTATCATCGACATCGACATCATGACTATCCATACCAGTGGAATATATGCATTTGTGTGACTCAATATTGTCTTAAGTTCAAGTTGGGGAGAGTTTCTTACCTAGAAGGCAATAGGATCCATTCATAAGTCCTTGATTTCTAATAAGTCCATAGTGCCATGTTCCCTCACGGAACATGGCTACTGGAAAATTAAGTCCTAGCTAAGGGTGCAGTGTGTGCTTTAAGGAAAGGAACCACAAATGGGTCTTGTTTGTGTCAGGATGAACAAGCTAAATTCAGTAAAAGATCATACTGTCAACCAGCTGAAAATAGTATATCAGTCATATTTTAATAAGGCACAGAGAATACAGAGGGAGATGACCAAAGATTGGGGTAGGAAATGGGAGGCAGAAAGCATGGGAAATAGGGGGAACAGAGAGAAGTATAGGGAGTCATTTCCGAAAATGCAAATAGGAATTTGGTATATTAAGGGAGCATTGACTCATAGCAGATGAAAGAATGCTTGAGATACCAGATTTGGGGTCCTATTATTATAGGGTTCTGCTGCCTTATTCTCATCTCCTCAGGCTTGCCTCATTAACATAAATTTTTTCTGCATATCTGGTACTTATCTGTAGTTTTTAGGCTGAGGCCAGTTTTCCTGGGGCCTGACTGATTCCTCTTAATTTAGTACAGTCTTCAGGATGTGGCCTTAACTAATTTAAGAGGTAGTTTCAGCATGTTGCTTTTATGTTTCTCCTCCTTACACTCTTAGTTCCTATTTCCTAATTATTATCAGCTTATACTAGCTATTTACATATTTACTATACTAACTAATGGAATGGTCGTGGAGACCATAAAAAAGATGTAATTTCCATACACTCCAGTTCGTGGTGGGGAATATTTTATGGCTACTTATTTTTAAGCCCTTACCTTCTGTTAGAATTATTACTGTGTATTGACTCCAAGGCAGAGAGAGGAATGGGAAGGGCTAATCAATTGGGGTTGTGTGGCTTGCCCACGGAGACATAGTTAGGGAATGCCTGAGCTCAAATTTGAACCCAGGAATTCTTTTCTCCAAGACTGATCTTTCCACTGAGTCACCTAGTTCTCCCCCAACTCTTTTTCAACTCTTACCTTCAGTCGTGGAATATTATTGATACTTTTAATGGTTATGCCAATTCATAAATGACCTTGCCTCATACACACATACATACACACATTTAACATATACTGGGATATAGTAAATACTATATTTTTAATCTCTATACACATAAATACATACACTCATACATATATACACATACATACACTTATATAGTTATACATATGCACATACACTAGCATGTATACTAGTACATAGAGTATATACTATAGAAGTATATGTGTGTATATATTTCCATATATACATATGCATAAGCATATACATCTAATAATACAAATGCATATATATGGAGTATTTTAAAGTTAAACAGTCAGTGCTGTTGCATTTAGACCTTGCTTTCAGAAATGGCCTTGAGCTACATTTTCAGCTTCAGCTCCATCCTTGGACATCACTTAACATCAAGTGGGAAGGAAGCAGGGAGAAAAGAGCAAAGGGGGCATTGACAAACCAGGAACCTTCTTCGAGGTAG
This sequence comes from Monodelphis domestica, assembly GCF_027887165.1. Classification (NCBI taxonomy): domain Eukaryota; kingdom Metazoa; phylum Chordata; class Mammalia; order Didelphimorphia; family Didelphidae; genus Monodelphis; species Monodelphis domestica. Next base: position 138,771,204 of record NC_077230.1, on the reverse strand, counting down.
CCTGCCTTTTTTTTTTTCTTTCAGTAGAGATAGGGAAGAGGGAAGAATCAAACTGAGGAGAGGACATTCTTACTGCTTTTAATCCTTTCTTGTAGTGATCAGCATGTATTATGATCATTAACCTATAAAATTTTTTAAAAAGTTTAAGAATCAAGGGAGGGGACAAAAAGAAATTGTATTAAAATACTAAAAGCATATTTAGATTTTTTAAATAACAAAGGAGGAAGATGAACACAAATGCAAACATTTTAAATAAAATAAGATTAATCCTCACAAACAAATATCCTTAAAATAGGATTATATAGTCAGAAAATAGTTATTTCCATTAAATACAAAAATGACCTGAAAAGTTTTATCAACAAAAATTCTCATTTAAAAGGTTTATACAAATGGTAGAAAGTTAACTAGGAACTGGCTAAATAATTTTTAAATGGAAATAAAAATATACTTTAATCCTGTTACTATACATATGCAATTCAGGTATGGCACCTGAAGACTCCCTTGGGCTTTGGTAATGTGGGAGACCAGAGCAAGAAAGGTACATTAGGAGTCAAGAGACTCCTCATGCTCTGGACAAATAAAAAAAGGGAAGAATCACCTCATGCTTAGTATTGGAAGGTCATTGAAAGGGGTTATTTCTGTTGTTAATATTTTTCTATAATGGCAGATAATTTTGATATATGAATGTAAGACCTGTTGTAGGAAAAGAACCTTTAAAATAATTTTTTTCTCTACTAGTTTACTATAAATGACTCTAGTCATTAGGGCCAAATTAGGGGACTTGAGGCAAAGTCTACTCATGGATAAAGAGGGCATGTTTGAGGCAAAAAATTTATCATTTCCAAGTATGGTAGCTGAAAGAAATGAAAAAGAGCTTATGGCAACAGTCATATTCCAGGAAAGCCTATATGGAGTTAGAGACCATATCCCAAGAAGGAGAAATGTTGATGACTGTTGGTATGCCTCTCTCATCTTCCTTCAGTTGACTGCCAGATAACAAAGTGGATAGAGCTGGATTTATGACTCAGAAAGTCCTGAATTCAAGTCCTAACTCAGACCTCATTAGCTGTGTGACAAGCCATTTTAGCCTATCTAGATTCCCTATGAAATGAAGGGGTTGGACACTACTTCTGAAATTCCATCCGCCTCTACATCTCTGACCCTATGTGTTGAAGCAGCCCTCTTTTTTCAATTATTGGCAGCAGTCTTTTTTGCTTCTTATTCTTTGTCCTTCACCCTACTCCCCAACATTGACAATGTTGTATTAGCTTCTTGGTTATTCCAAATGATCACCAAAGCTAATATTCAAAAGAATGCTCTTAAGATTCTGAAGATAATTCTGAAAGAGTTTTGAGTGAAGAATAAAACTTTTGAATAAGTACATAGTTCTTAAGGTGACTTCTTTGAAGGGGAAACATTCATTTGAATATTGAAGTTCTGGTATGTTTATTTTAGACTTATAGTCAACCAAATTCACAGGGTTGTTGCAAGTCTTAAAATGCTAAATAAAGGTGAGCTATTATTAGTACTTTATAGTCAGATCTCACATTTCTTCTGTATTCCTCATAACACCTGTCACTATTGGATGATTAATACTTGCTGACTTGACTTGATTTAACTTGACTTATCCTTCACATGAATACAACAATAGAAGTATCTTATTTGAGGCAAGGGAACCACTGAGAATTGGGAACAGATGTCTCACCACTGTTCCCTCATTTTCTCTCTTCTTTTCATAGGCTGGCACTCTGCCTTGGGCAAGGTGGCAATTTGTTTTAGTAGGGGTTTCAAGAGGCTGTGATGATATGATGCCTGGGGCATAGCAAACCCAGTCACACACCCTGGATTACTTTCTCAATAGGGTCATAAAAAAGACAGCAGAGGAGTAGAGTTGAAACCATCACTTGGATAGTTAAAGCTGAAGCCATCTCTGAAGATAAATGGGGAAATGATTTTCAGAGGTATAACCAAAATTATCAGTCAGTTTATAAGTATTTATTAAGTCCTTACTATGTGTTAAATCCTGGAGAAACAAAGAAAGACGAAAAAAAGTCCTTGCTTTCAAGGAGCTCACAGTCTAATAGAGGAGACAAAATGAAAAACAACTATGTACAAACAAAATATACAGATAAAATTGGAAAAAAATATTGAAGAGAGGAAACATTCTAGCATTAAAGGAGATGAAGAAAGTCTTATTTTAAAGGATGGGATTTTAGTTCTGAATTGAATGAGGCCAAAGAAATCATGAGGTTGAAATAAGGAAGTAGCGTATTCCAGTCATTGGGGACAGTCATTGAAACTGTCCAAAGTTTGAAGATGGAGTTCCTTGTGTAAGTAACAATGAGATCATTGTCACTGGATGACAGAGTTAAGTAGTGTAAGGTGGGGAGGAATAAGGTATAAAAGGCTAGAAAAGTAGAAGGGGACAAATTGTGAAGGTCTTTGAAAGCCAAAAAACACTGGAAGTGAGAGGGAGACATTAGAATTTTTTTCAAATGTCCAATTTTTCAAATGTCTTTTTAAAACATATCTAAAAGGTAGAAACATGAAACCCCATCCTCAATTAATATTTTAATGACAACTTTCAGAGAGTGTGATTATATTTTATTAAAATATTTTATTTTTCCCCAATTATAGATAACATTTTTTAACATTTTTTAAAATGTTGAGTTCCAAATTCTCTCCCTTCTTTTTTTTAAAAAAACCCTTACCATATTGACTCCAAGGCAGAAGAGTGGTAAGGGCTAGTCAATGGGGGTTAAGTAACTTGCCCAGGGTCACACAGCTTGGAAGTGTCTGAAGCCAAATTTGAACCTTGGACCTCCCATCTCTAGACCTGGTTCTCAATCCACTAAGCTACCCAGCTGCCCCCCTCTCCCTACTTTATATCTCCCTTTCTTCTTTCTTTTCTATCCCTTTCCATTCTCTGAGATGGTAAGTAATCTAATATGGATTTTACACTTGCAAAATATTTTCCCATATTTATCATTTTGTAAAAGAGAAGAAAGTGAAGAAGAAATAAGAAAATGAAATGCAGTATGTTTCAGACTGCATTTAGATTTCATCAATTCTTTCTCAGAGGGCAGAAGGCATTTTCCATCTTGAGTCTCTGGGAAAATCTTGGATCACTGCCTTGCTGAGAATAACAAGGTTATTCACAGTTGTTCAACAAAAATATTGATGTCTCTGTTTACAATGTTCTTCTGGTTCTGCTCATATCACTTTGCATCAGTTCATATAAATCTTTTTAGATTTTTCTGAAATCATCCTGCTTATCATTTTTTATAACACAACAATATTCCATCACAATCATATATCACAACTTTGTTTAGCCATTCTCCAACTGGGCAACAGCTGAATTTCTAATTATTTTTTAACTACAAAAAGAGCTACAAAAAATATTTTTGTACAAAAATGTAAAAATTGTACATTTTTACAAATTGTAGGTTCTTTCTCTCTCTCTTTTTTACCTCTTTGTGATATAGTAAGTGGTCAAAGGAAATGAACAGGCAGTTTTCAGGTGAAAAAATAAAAGCCATCTCTAGTCATATAAAAATGCTCTAAATCTAAAAAATTGGCTCTTGATTAAAGAAATGCAAATTATAACCAGTTTGAGGTGTCACTTCCCACATATCAGATTAGACAATATGACAGAAAAGGAAAATGATGAATATTGGAGAGGATGTGGGATCATTGGGACTAATACACTTGTGATGATGCTTTGATCTGATGCAACCATTTCTGGTGAACAACTTGAAGTTATGCCCAAATAACTCTAATATTATGGATATTCTTTGACCCAGCAATACTACTACTAGGTTTGTATCCCAAAGAGATTTAAGTAAAAGGAAAAGGAGGCTTTCATGATCCCTCCAGCTACTAGAATCCTTCGTTCCTCAAAAATAGGAAAAACAATCCCTTCATTGATTTTGTATATATTTTACATATTTATGTATATGTTATCTTTCCCAATTGGGTCTAAATTCCTTTAGGTCAGGAACTATTTTTATTTTGTCTTTGTTTTATCAGTGCCTAGAACAGTGCCTGGCATATAGAAGATACTTAAATGCTTAATGATTGGTTGATTTGCTTATGGGTTTGGCAAAGACTGGGAATAAGGGAGGCATCTGGTGGCTTTCCATTTGAACTAGTTTTTTTTTTTCCCCTGACCGAGTGTTAAGCTCAATTGTCTCTCTTTTGCTCAAACCATATAAGAGTTTTCAATACTTTCTAAGTTTCTGTACTTGGGGGCAAAATCCACTTTGCCCTGAGCTAGTTATAACTATACCAGTTTCATCCAGATCCCTTCATGGATCTATTCAATAACATTTAGGATCCTAAGATAATAGATTTAGAACTCAGCTGGTCCAACATTCATACTTTGTAGATGAGGAACTGAGGCCTAGAGTTAATTCAGGGAGCAAGTGAAAGAGTGAACTTTGAATGATAGCCCCCTGAATCCAACTGCAGGGCTTTTCTTTTTTTCTCCTGCTGTATGACTCTGTTCCTCATAAAAGAATATAAATAATTAGGCTATTTTACATCCTCCAGTTACTACTTTCCAATTTTGTAAAATATATGAAATTTTGGAAACCAATATTTCAAATTGATGAATCAAATTACCTTTCTGAATCCCCAAAACTTTCTTTTGTGTATTGTCTTCCCCATTAGAGTATAAGACAAGGATTGTTTTTTTTTTCCCCTGTGTATTTGCATTCCCAGCACTTAGAACAATGATGGCACATTGTACATGTTTAATATATGTTTATTAGCTATTGACTCGATTGGTTCTTGGTTACCACACTAATCATCATATTAATATGTGATATAGGGATACTCTCAACATCTACTAAAATGTATTTCAGTTTTCACTTACATGAAATATCCTCATATTCTCGTGATTTTTGAGTTCTTGTTGGAATTTTATTTCTCACTCCCCTTACTTCTCTCTTAGTGTATCATGTCTTAATGTTCTCCATATTCTGCTTATAGTAGTTATTTTATCTCATTCTAATTTGTTGCCTCTATTCCACTGTGGATTGGAAAATCAGACAAACATTTTATAACCATAGAAAAATAATATTAAAAATTTGGAGGGATGAATATGAGGGTCACTCTGAGGGGAGTATATGAAATTCACTCATGGATTTTGGGATGTGAATGTAGCTATGAAGAAATTTTTCTTTTTTATTTCTTCATTTTTGCCTTCTTCCTGAGTTCCTGGGACCACTCTAACAAAGAAAGTTATTGGGTAGCTAAACTATCTAGATAAATGAAGTATCAGTTCTTAAAGAAATATAAGATATAGTCCCAGATGCTTCTAGAGCTTATAATGTATCTGAGACAGAATCTTACTATAATTCTGAAGGACTTATGGTGAAAAATGCTATCAATCTTCAGAGAAAGAACTGGAGGTGTCTGAATACATATCAAAGCAATCTTTTAAACATTTTCTCTATTTTCCCAAGGCTTTAGTTTATTTCCTTTTTCAATATGGCTAATATGGAAATATGTTTTGCATCATTGCTCATGTATACTCTATATCAAATTTCTGCTTGCCTTCTCAAGCAGGGGGAAGGGCAGAGGAGGGTGAGATGTTAGAACTCTACATTTTAAAAATGCATGTTAAACTGGTTTTATGTGTAATTGGAAAAAAATAAAATATTTTAAAAAGAATGTTACTGAGGAAAAAGGGTTTGAGTCCTACTTGTTACTTGAGAGTACAAAGAGACAAGATAAACACATTAAACAGAACAAAAAATTACAAAGAATGCAAGACAAGGGAATATCTCAAGGCAATAATGATGGATTGACAAATGAAGACCATGAGTGTATAATATGATGAGGTTACTGTTGATCAGAATACTTTAGGAAGGAATAGGTGTGAAAGTGACTTGTATTGCAACTTGAAAGAATGGTAAGATTTAGAGCTGTATTTTTGAATTTAGAGGAAAATGCACACAAATTCTACTTTTGATGTTTATTACCTGCATATTTTTAATTTAACTTCTTTAGGTCTCAGTTTCTTCATCCGTAAAATAAAAGGATTAGTTTAACTGGCAATTGACATCCTTTAAAAATCTATTTTTGTGATCTTAGAAGGATATTTTTGATAGGTGTAAATAGGCCTATATATCTCAATAGACCTAGATTAACAATGCATCACAGCATAATGCATTAAATGAAATGAGACATTCCAGGTGGAAGAATTAGGATGAGCAAACCTACAGAGTAATTAAACAGCCCTGATTTGCTTTTTTTTTTTTTAACAGCATGCAGTATCAGGGAAAAATGGAAGATAAAACTAGAATAATTTCTATTCCCAGGTAGGATTGGTCTCAAAGAAAAAGGAAACAGTATGTCCCATACCTCTCCTATGGTAGGATGGCTTCTCTCATTCTCTCCTAAAATGAACTACTTTATTATGGTCTTCTGTAGGTTTTCTCCATCTCTCTCTCACTTTTTATTTCTAGCTTGACATTAATTGACTTTAATGAAACACTCAGGGCTTCTGAGCTCACAGAATTTATTTACATGGGACAGAAACCAGAAAGCTGTCAGTCTATAGGTTTCTTCTCCCCCTGCCCCCCAGGCTCATTATAACCTAAATTTTACATTAGTCTTTTTTACTGAGTTAAAATTAGATACATTTTAATTAGGTCAATGGTACTATAATGAGAGCAACCGATTTAAATTTCCAGGACTGTTTAATGATTTTGTCTTTATGGAAATATTTCAATAATTGACTATTTACATCTCATTTAAAGTCATTTGGATTTTTTTTACCTTCCCTCAGTGGAGGATTTGGAAGATGCTATCTTTACTCACAAAGTAAATGTCATAAATTAAGCACCCATTAACTCATAAAAATGGCCAGATAATTTTATGACTAAAAACAGAATTACTTATTCATAAATTCAACATCCTTTTCTCATCCTGAATGTTTCCTGCTGATATGGCCAGAATGTTAAGCTCTGCTGCTCTCAACTACAAAATCACACACTGACATGACCTGCTCCTTTAGTCACGGTATCATTTTCTTGGCCTTTCCAGTATTATAACATTTTTCATCATATGGTATACAAGCTAAACAGAATTTTCTCGAGGAAATTGAAACAAAAATTCTCCATTCAGTCTTCTGCTTTCTGTAACTTTCTTCTTTTCAAGCCTGACTACAGGGGAAACTCCAAAGGCTACTATCACCATTTCAGAAGCATTAGTGGTAGGGATATTCATTTTTCATTGCTTTGTCAATTATTTTATGCCAAGATGACATTAGAAGTTGATTTTTATTATCCACCATATCTTGCATCATTTTCTTTTACCTTTCATGTGCTGCATGTGTATGTGTGTTTTCATGTACATAAAGAAAAACACAAGTAGATGGCACCTTAAATATCATTTCATCTAGATGAAATAATACACCTAGTCTCTACTCTCTGATCTTGTCCCAAGAAGGTAGAATGACTTTGGAAAATGACAAGCCAAGTTTTAATGCCTTTGTTTATTACTTCCTTCCTATGTAATCTGGTGAGTCATTTAATTGTTCAGGGTCTAGTTTCCTTATTTGAAAAATAAAGAACGTGGACTAAATGATTAAGGCAGCTAGGAAGCACAGTGGATAGAGTGTTGGGCCTATCTAGAATTGGGAAGACTTATCTTAATAATTTAAAATTCAGCTCAGATAATTATCAACTATATGATTCCAGGTAAGTCATTTACAGTTATTTGTCTCAGTTCTTCATTAAAAAAATATAAAATGAACTAGAAAAGAAAATGGCAAATCACTCTAGTATCTTTGCCAAGAAAATCTCAATTGGGACATGAAGATTTGGATAGAAATGAAATGACTAAATGAGAAATGATTCAGAATTGGTCCTTTCTCTTTCTAAACTCTCTGATAGCTATGACCAATGATTTCAGTACCAGACCCAGATTTAGTTTAACCACTTTCAGTAATTGTGTGTTGATGTATGACGATTCTCTGCTGATCTAATGGACAAACAAATTTCTCTTTTTCTCTTTCAGACATTGACTAGGTATAGATGATGGCTCTTGTATCTGCCCATTTAAATAGTACTGATCTGTTCCTTTTCCTCCTGGCAGATTCCCTTATAGGGTATCTTTACCCTTATAGAATAATCTTTGCAGTCTCTAATCATTTGCAAATCTTTCTTTCACTGAAGGAGAGTGAACTCCAGACACTAGCAATGTCAGGCAATAGAAGTCAAAGACCATACTGGAGGGACACTAGCAAATAGGAATCAGCTGAAAAAAAGGTAAGTTGTCACATCACATTGTATGGGATGTATTATATATGTTGTTTTATTTTTCCACAAATTCTAAGTAAATTATGCTTTGGGGGAATTTTATAAAAAAGTGAAGATAGGGAGCAGAAACACAGAAGAAAAACAATTGCTTGATCACATTGGTTGATGGGGATATGATTGGGAACATAGACTCTAAATGATCATCCTAGTGCAAATATCAATAATGTAGAAATAGGTCTTGATCAATGACACATGTAAAACCCAATGGATTTGCATGTTGGCTATGGTGGGGGGGTGCAAGGAGGGAAGGGAAACAACTTGAATAATGTAACCATGGAAGTTTTTTCTTAATCAGTCAAATTAATATTGAAAAAATTAAAAAAGTGAAGATAGATTTACCTTTTCATAATAGCTTCATTGTACTTTATGAATAAACAACATCTTGTAATTGGCCTAGGTATGTCAGCAAGGGAGAAGGGTCAAACAGATGTTGAAGTAGGGTTAACATTTATCCAAATGAATTTAGGAAATATTGCATAGGCAGACAGATAACTCCATTTTGAATTCTGCTATTATTAAAGGCTCATTTTAAATATCTTGCATCTTTAAATAACTTGCATCCACTATTTATTTAAGATGTTATTATTGTTTAGTCTTTATATTCTGTCCAACTTTCAGGACCTCCTTTGGGATTTTCTTGCCAACTGGAATAGCTTATTTTTGCTTCTCCATCTAATTTTACAAATAAAGAAACTGAGGCATATTGGGTTAAGTGACATGCCAATGGTCATATAGCAAAGACACTTCCAGTTGGAGCAATATCACAAAAAGGACAGGAGGGGATGAGATCCAGTGTACAAGTTTTTGGGTTAGCTTTGGCAAAGGAGAATCACCATGTTTTCATGGACTCTTGTAGGAAGAAGGAGAGGTAAAGACATTAAGTTTTTATTTTTTTTTATTTTTTTTAAACCCTTACCTTCTTTCTTGGAATCAATACTGTGTTCCAAGTCAGGAAAGTGGTAAGGGCTTGGCAATGGGGGCCACGTGACTTGTCCAGGGTCACATAGGATATCCCGTCTCTAGGTCTGGCTCTCAATCCACTGAGCCACTCATCTGCCCCAGACATTAAGGTTTTAGATGAAAGTTCAAACAAAGAAGGTCAAGACCTTTGTTTCAGATGACCTCAATCTTCTCAGCAGAGTAGGAGACAATCGAGCAAGTGAGTGAAACTAAAAAAAAAAAAAACTTAGAGAATTTCTCCCACGAAATAAAAGTGAGAAAAGGCTATTATCTGATATTTCTGAGTGCACAGGAAGAGCTTATGTTACTTTCTTGTTCTGGGGACTCCTGCTGCCTACTTTGGAAAGTAAAAGAATTAGAAGTAGAACTCTCGGTCTCCATTGGCTCATTACCAGCATACTGAGTCCTCTGCCCAAGGGGTCCTTTCCCTCCAATTAGAACAAATTGAAACCTATGCATCTGTCAATGCTCCTTGGAAATATGCTACATATTTAGGCTGTATTGGGTGACTTGGGAAATGAATATTTTGAATGTCAGAACCATGTCACTAATACCCATGCTTTTATCTGATGAAGATTCTATTCGTCCAGAAAAAGCAACTTAAAGTAGGTAATTTATATTTTAACATTTTCTTTTGATCTGTCACTTGCTCTTTCTCTTTAGAGCTAAATGGTTTCAGCATACACATGGGGAGACTGGCGAGAGAAAGAAGTCTTACTTTTTAATTAGAGCAAATGTGCTAAATGGATATAAAGTAATTTGAATACAGTAGAGACCTCTTAAATCTATATCAATAAATCTGTGGTTTCAACAGGTCTATCTCTATAGCAAAGATTTAGCTAAGGTTGGATCTGAAGTACAGCAATAAAATGAATTTGTTACTCATGCCATCATGCCTTTCAGTAATTCACGATAAAGGATTTCTTCAATTTATAGGCATCTCCTAATGTAATATTAATACTTTAAGAATTTTTCAGATTTGAAAATATAATTGGTAGACATGGAGGCACACTGTATAGGAATGTGTTGCCCAGGTGTATATATATAGTTTGTGGAGTACTAGAACCACTCTGTGTGGTTGCAGTTGTTTGGAGACAGGGAGCATCAGAGGAGTTGAGAAGTTTGAGGCTCTCAGAGGGAAAGATTAAGACAAAGGGTGCTATCCAGCTCCTGAATGTATTAGGGAGGAGAGGAAGTGAGCTAGAGATAACAGCAACAAGTATCTGGAGAGATGGGAGGAATTTTAAGGTAGAAGTGACTGCTAAGCTACAAAATAGTAGGAACAGTGGGGGCAGTATTAAACAAAATCCTTCTTGTTAGAAAGTGTAAAAGAAGGAACAACCAGACTTGAAGAAGGTGTAACAAGATGTTTTGTCTTCAGGAGAAAGCTAGGTTTCAGTTAGAACCAGAATATCAAAGGATTATGAGAGGAAGAGATCTGCCCACTGAAGAAGACAAGTTCAAATATAACTTGCTTGCTCAGTTTCCCTAAATGTAAAATGATGCTAATAACCAACCTCCCAGGGGTGTTGAAATGATAAAATGGGATTATATTTGTAAAATATTGTAATCTTTGAAAATTTTAAAACATTCTACTATCTAACATGAATAGAAATAATTAAGAATAGAAGAGAGCTCAAGATAACACAGAAGATCAAGGAAAAAAAAATGGAACCGTATAGGACTGATTTAACTATGATATTCAGGGAATGGTCCGATAGGAACATTTGCTCTAGATTACACTGTCCCCTGTCGCCCAAATTTGGAACCTTGAGTTGCAGCCTATTAGGGCTATACTTTTTTCCAAGTACATCCTATATTTTTGTACCCAAACACAATTGTGAAAAGGTTGGCTGAGAGTAATGTCTTCTCCCCTCTGCAAGTAGATAACTTGGTGAAAGGTTTATTCTCTCTCTCCTCTCTGTCTCTGTATTTCTGTTTGTCTCTGTCTCTCTTTCTCATGCAATTATATACAGATGTATATATATATATATATATATATATATATATATATATATATATGTAGATATACTCTTGAAAGGTGCAAAAACATTTCACAGTCACAAAAAGAGGAAGACAATCTTTGTTCCAGCTGCTTTGTTCTTAAAAGTGTTTTAATTACCTAACTATTTATTTTGGAGTATAAAAGCTATTCAGTTAACTGTTTTATACGGCATTTTAAAATGCTAATTATGAAAAAGGTTTATTTCTAACATATTTAATGATCAAATTGCTCCCATCTAAATATCAAAATATTTGGGTGAGAAATTCAATCAGTTGGATATCTGGACTGTGCAGTGATTAGAAATTTTCTTTTACTTTTGACCTAGATATTAATCAGTCTGAATACATGCTATTAACAGTGTACTAAAGAGTTTTTTGAAGAGCTGAGAATGTTTTAAAAGATTATGGCTTAATGAATAGTCAGAGGGCTTTACATTTTCATTTTTGTTTACTTTCTTCTCATCATTTCCTAGGCAACTTCTGCTAAAAGGTATCTGACTGAAAATATAATTATTTTCTAGAAAGGCATCTTGTCATAGTGAATAAAGAGTTTCACTGGAAATTAGGAAGATTTGAATTCAAATTCTTTCTCAGCTATATGTCCCTCAGTAAACTACTTCAGTTTTCTCAGGATCAGTTTCATTATCTGTAAAAATGAGATAATGGAAGCCCTTATCTCACAGTATTTTGGAGAAGAGCAAACAAAATAATATATGCAAAGGGCTTTGTAAACTTCGAAGCTAGAAATAATTGTTAGCTATTATTATTTTTAAATGTTCAAATGGTACAAATGGTACCTGAATAATAATAAAGATCACATAAACTTTTCAATTGGTTTTTATTCCACTTGGATATTTCATTCTTCTTCCAAATGATTTACAGAAGTTTAAATCAAACTTTTTCTGGAGTCCATCTCTAGAAAGTTATAGTACAATCTAAAGTATGCTAGACCTGTATTCAGAAAGACAAATCTGACTACAGACCCTTACTTGCCAAGTTATTTATCTTCTGACTTAATTTCCTTATATTGAAAATGTAGCTATTAATATTAATATTAACTAGGTACTTATGGATTTCAAAGTTTGTCTTTATTATGTATTTTTATCTTTCATTCTTCACCAGTTTACAAAAGCCTTCAAATTATTTATCTTTATAATGTTGTTGTTATAGTATAAATTATTCTTTGATTTCAGTTCATTTCACTCTGCATCAGTTCATACCAGCATTTCTATATTTAAAAAAAATTCATTTCCCCATTTTTTACAGTAAAAATCAATTACATCACATGTTAATGCCTACAACTTCTTCAGTCATAATTAAATTGATGAGTATCCTCTTGGATGCCATACTTTTTGTTTGCCACACACATACACATGATTTTCTGTAAATAATTTTGTACATATAGGACCTTCTCATTTTTCCTTGATCTTCTTGAGAATAGGTCTAGTAATGGCATATAGTTCACGGAGCACACACTATTTAGTAACTTTTGTGCCTAATTCCAAATTACTTTCCAGAATAGTTGTACTCATTTATAGTTTCACCAATAGTGCACATATGTTTTCTCAAGGGTCTTTCAACACTGAAAATTTCTTTCATTCTTTTTTGTTTGGTCATTTTTCCTACTCTAACATCTATGATGTAGAGTGTTAGAGCTGTTTTAATTTTGAATTTGCTAATCAGTAGTGCTTTGGAACATTTTTTTCTTTTCAGACATATATACAGAATATGGGTCTCTTTCCTTGAGGATTACCATTTTATATCCTTAAACCATTTATAAATTGAGGAATAGCTTTTATTATAAATTTGATTCAGTTCCTTATATATCTTGAAAATGATTTTTTAATCAAGTAAACTTGTTGCAAGAAGTTTTTACAAGGTAATTGTTTCCTTTTTAATAGTAATTTTATTTGACTTGCTTATGTAAAAACTTTGACATTTTATATTATCAAATTGATTTTATCTTTTGTGATCCTCTTTGCCTTGTGCTTAGCCAAGAAATTTAAACTTCTATAGTTACTTATAGATCTGCTAAATAATCTTTTCTATGTTTCACTCATTTGTTTATGATATTATCTTTATATAGAACATATATATTTGGACCTAATCTACATATGAAGTATGAGGTATTCATCAAAATCTGATTTCTTCCAAAAGGATAGGCATTTTTTTGCCAGAAGTTTTATGTGTTCAAATACTGAGATCTTAACCCAATATTTAAGACACTTTTGCTTATTAAATACTAGACTAGTGGATAATTCATTTCTGTAGATCATGTACCTATTCTGTTTCTTTCATTCATCTTTTCTTTATTTTTTCAACTAGTGCCAAATTGTTTTGATAATTACTGCTTTGTAATATAGTTTGAGATATGACCTTGCTATGCCTATTTTATTTCCATCTTATTTTATTTATTTGTTATTCTAGGTTTTCTTTGTTTTCCTCCCTTTGAATATTATTATTATTTTATAGTTTTAAAAAGTAGTTCTTTAGGTTTTTTTTTGGCATGTTAATGAATAAATAAATGAATTATTTTAGATAGTTTGGCCATTTAAAATATTTTCACATCCTATTGATGAGCAATTCATATTTTCCCAAAAGATCTTTATTTGAGTAAATAGTAGTTTGTAGTTGTATTTGTACGGTTCTACCTTGTATATTAATTTTTATTTTATACACTGTGTATTCTATTATTGTACTATGTATTAACACTGTATATTTTGCACATCCTGTAGTTGTTTTTTAAAGGACTTTTATGATGCCAGGCATGACCAAGACACAAATCAGAAGAGAAAACCCTGACAATCAAAACCTTAAAGAAAAAAAAAACACTTTGTACACAATAAAAATTAGAATTCCTCAAGGAAATGAGGAAAGATATTACAAAACATTAAGAACTGTGTAGAATACACATAAGGATTGATAACTTAGGAGAAGTATTATAAAATCTTACCTGAGTAAAAATGTCTTAAAAATCAGAATAGACTGAATAGAAATTAATGACTCAGGGATAATAAGAATAATTAAAACAAAGTACAAAGTTTGAAAAAATAGAAGGAAATACAACATTTCTCCTATCAAAACAATTGACCAGGACAAGAGATCAAGTAGAAATAATTTAAAGAATGCTTGGATTACTGAATTCCATATTAAAAAATAGAACCACTATTTTATGCTTCAAGAAATAATTTTTTAAAATTGTCCAGGTATTTTAAACAAGAGGACACAGTGAAGGAATCCATAATAACTTCCTTAAAAAAACCTAAGATCAAAAACTCCTAATAATTTCTTTGCAAAAATTTATAGTTCCCACCACAAAATAAAAAATACCACAAGCCAAGGATCCAAAATCAGGAGGACATAAGGTTTAGAAGCTATCAATATTTAGAGACAAAGATTTTGGAATCAGATATTCTAATAGACAAAAGTCCATTTTAGGCATGGGAGACAGCTACCGTAAAGGCATAAAGATAGGAGATGCAAATGTCCTACATGAGGAACAGAATGACAGGCATTTTGATAGGATTTTAGAATGTAGGGGAGGAAGTAATATCCAAAGAGACTGGAAAGATAGGTTAGGGCCAGGTTATGTAGGACTTTGAAAACTAAACCAAATAATTTACATTTTATTGCAGAGATAAAAAAAGAAGCTAGGCGAGTAGAAAAGTCATATGATCACATATGTCTTTGATCCTGCTCCAAAGAAGGAAACCTGAGGAAGGATTATTAAAGTAGATACTTGCCAGAATAAAATGGGTCAATAATTAGAAATGGAAGAGTCAAAAGAAGAGTAAAAGTGTCTGCTAGGCCCTACAAGATTTCGGTTAAGACAACAAAAGAGGCAGTATAAGAAAAGAACAAGGACTGTAATTGGCCTTTTAAAATTTTCTTAGAAGAGAAAAAGTATGTAAATCATTTTAGCACCAATCGCCCATAATCTTCTGTATCACAAATAGCATTTTTTCCTGTTATAAAAGGAAAGAATATAAAATATTCACATACAACTTGTCAATTTCATCCTTAAAAAAAGAGATAGTTTCTTGAAGTTTTAATTTTGATCTATTGCTATGACGAAACTGACTTTTATGTTCCAAAATGGCTGGATGATTTTAACTATCAGTCCAGAAAAGTCAGAGCTGAAGGCTACAACCTTCACATTCATTCTTAGTGAAGGAGGCCTTCCTAAAGAGAGACAGAAAGTCGTTAGGCACAGGGCTAAAAGGGCCTCCTATGCAAATAGAAACTCTCATCTCTGGTATTTGTCCTGCGTAATTAGAATCTGTTACCCAAAAAACTAGGATCCCCAGCAAAACTATGATTCCCAGCACCCTACTCACTTCCTATCCTTACCAGCTGATGTAGACAGGATATAAATTTGGGGTAGCGCCACCTCTTGAGCTTTTTCCTTCCTGTCAAGGCTTTGGTGGAGTGGGAATTTTTGAGCAGGTAGAAAAACTTAGTCATGTGGTTCTATTTTGTCAGATAATAAACTTTATAAAAAATACCTGAAGTATTAGACATTAATTTAAATGTTACAGTCCCCTATGCTCTCATATTATAAGGAAATAGATGTGACATGTCAAAACCTTATTGTCAGCTGCTCCAGGACCAGACTTCTGTCTTTCATACTTACAGTCAGCAGAGGACTGTAATCAATAGGTATTAATGTGGAATCTTATGTTTCTTTCTTTTCTTTTTCTTTTTCTTTTTTTTTAGGATACATGGGGAAGAAGAGAGGAAAGAAAAGCAAAAAAAAGAGAAAAGTTTTAGTTTTTCTTTTAAATCAGGATTGAAAACAATATTTATTTGCATATTTCTTTGTTTTATATTTCTAACACATATTCTATCTGCTAAACCCAGTATCAGGAAACTTCGAAAGAATCACATCTGGGATAAACGCCGAGTTCTAGAGTTTGATGAAATGAAATTGTGTGTCCTTTTACAGACCGAAATCCCTAGCCTCAGGTATTTTCCTTGTGGTAGGCATGGCTTACTCCAAGTTTGGCAGGAAGTGTTTGGAGAGTGTGTCAAAGGGATTATCTTGAAATCATGCTATCAAGCTAATCAATGATTAATCCACTATGCAAACAACTTGCCCCACAATAGTTGGAAAATAAGTTTCAAAAGCGCAACCAGCAGAAGTTATTTGGAAATAATATTCAAAAGGACAAATTATGGCAGGAATGGAGAGGTTTAAATTGTTATCCAAGACAGTCTGGAAATATGTTGAGAGGCTGTAGTTTCTTTTAGGCGGAAAAGGAGTTCTACTCATCTTTACATATTAGTCCCAATTGTCCCTACAGTTGTCCTTCATTCTCTTAAAGTTTTCTAATGGGTGGTCCAGTGATATAAGTTTCCATTACAGTAAATTCTTCAGAGAGAAAAAAGATACACTTCATTACACAGATTTTTTATCTATTCCCATATAGTTTGGTTTTAAGCTCTGGAACCAGTTTTACAATTTAGAAATAAGGGTGATGAATTAGTAGGAAAGTAAGACAATAAAACCAATAGAAATAACAACAAAAGCAATGCATTTTAAAAGGTTTAGTATGTACTAGACACTGTGATAAGCTCTAGAACACAAAGATAGACAGTACCTGCTCTCAAGAAGGTTACAATCTAAAGGGGGAAACAGTATGCAAACAATTACATATGGACAAGATACATATAAGGTAAATTGAAGATAATCAATAAAAGAAAGGCACTAGAATTATAGAAGAGGAAAGGATCTCTGTAGAAAGTGGGATTTTAGCTAGCAAATGAAGGAAATTGGGAAGCCAAGAGGTATTAGAGATGGGGGGGAAGAGAATTTCTGACATGGGGTACAGGCAAAGAAAATAGTCATCAGATAGAATGTCTTGTTCAAGGAACAACAGAGACCAGCAAATCATTAGTAAATGGGAATGAGTAACATTAAAGAAGACCAGAGATGTTTGAAGAGATTGGGTTATGAAGGGCACTGCACACCAAATAAAGGATTTTATATTTGATCCTGACAGTAAGAGGGAGTTCCTAAAGTTTATTGCACGAGAGCTATGCAAAAGTTGATTATGCTGCCTCAGGAGGTAATGGATGAATCCTATAAAACATGCTCCACTTTTAATGACTAGCCTTCTCCACGACCTTGTGAACTGCCTTGCCACATTGTAGAAGCTTCCTTATTGGAATCCTATTATATTAATTGGTGCTTGCCTCTTCCAGATTCCATAATATTCCAGGAGAGTCCCAGCCACCATGCTTTACTTAATGCCTTACTCTATATCCTATCCTTGATCCTATGACTTTCATAAGAATTAGGGATACAAGTACAAAGGGAAAGACAGTTCCTGCCCTTTCCTCCATGTTCTAGAATTAATCATAATCAAATCAATACTGCTATGATTCTTGAATGGCATGTGTCATTCTACTCTTCTATTTACTTTTCCAAATTTCCCCTTTCTGGGAACCATTCCTCTTTGTATTCTGTCTCTTATATTAGAATTATAAGTTACTTGAATACAGGAATTCTCTTTCCTCTTGTATTTGTATCCTGAGTTCTTACTAGAGAGCATTACATATAGTAAGCATTAATAAATATTGTTTTTCATTTACTCATTCATGGTCAATAGTGGCATTAGGACAAGGCCATTTCATGGTATGATATTCACTTTTCCTCTGCAGCCCTGTTTCCAACCTACATTGCTATTTTCCATGGGCTAAAAAACTCAAGAAACCATCCAAAATTCTACTGAATTTTCTCTTAAATTCTTCTCTGTATACTTAGGAAATTTATATTTAAATTTATCAGAATTACTTTCCTCAGATGGGTGGTAAGAAACGAGATAGAGTCTTCTAATATTCTCACCAGTCAGAGTAGGGGGAATAACAATCCCAGTATATTTGTAAAACTCATCACTACATTAACACATACACTTTTGTTCATAGCATAAATGAGGGGATTAATGGAGTTGAGAATGAAATTAGGAAAACGTCAAAAAGTTTTTAAAAGATACTGGGAACATAATAGGTGGATGAAGGTAGGAAGTAATGTTAGCTTTCCTGGAATGGGGACAATGGGAATAGAAAAGGGAATTGATGCCAGGATAGTCCTAAAACACAATCAAAAGAATTTGAAGTAATTGGATAGTGAAGTAAGGGGAAGAATCAAAGACACACTAATTAATATGTTGAACATCAGAGACAAAATGAATGGTGATGCTAGTTTTAGAAATAGCAAAGTTAGGTAAAGAAAAGATTTTTTTTGTACTTATTGAATTTAAGTTGCTCATCCAACTTAGCTATCCAAGTAGAGAGTACCTCAAGGCAGGGATCTACACATGGACTTAAGATTAGACATGAAGATTAGAGATGTAGATTTTAAATTGATTTGTGTTTGGGTGACAGGTGATGCCAGAGGCCTATATAGGATATTGTTTGTCATTATTAAAATAGTGGGAAGTATGTCAAACTAGAAAGTCCTAGAGAGCCTCTTTAAACTCCTAAGTTGTATGATATTGAATTAATGACATTACCAAAAATAGAGAGTAAAGCATTAGAATAAAAGAAGATCAAGCACAAATCTGGGAAATACCTACTTTAAAGTATTAGGAATAGGGATAAGAGCCAGAGAGGAGGAAAGAAGAATATTCATATATTGATGTGCAAGAGCAATGAAAAAGTTATCTCAGAAGAGAATATATCTAGAAACAATGGATGTCTAAATGCCAAATTTTTCAGAGATACCAAACAAAATTGAGTTGGAAAAAATGCTATCACAGTGCTTATCCCAAATAGCAAAAATATTTAGTGACGCTGTGGTTCTAACATGATTCAGACTAAAGATGGGGAAGTCCTGGGTAAAATGATGTAGCCATCCCATCTTCAGGCATTCAGTAACTTCTATTTCTTTAAATGTTTCTCATCCTGCATGAAAGTTAAGAATGTTAGACTTACAAGCTGGTTTGATTTCATGACTTTACTTGAATGTGAAAAAGATTTATTCAGTTTGCTACCTATTTTATACCATTTATAGCAAAATCTTTGTTTAATTATTTAGTGAAAATATTTTTGCTTCAGATGAATCAACTCCACACTACTCCATAACCTGGGGTTTAAATCTAACATCAGACACTTGCTATAGATGTGTGACACTGGACAAGTTCCTTAATTCTATTTGCCTCAGTTTCCTCATATGCAAAAAATGAGCTGGAGAAGGAAATGGTGAACCATTCCATAGTTTTGCCAAGAAAATGGAGTCACATCTAATGAGACAAGATTGAAATGACTGAATGAACATTTGTCAGATTTGCAAGAGTATACAAAGACAAACCTGTCCATTCAAAGAATTTACATTCTTCTAGGGGAAAATGACATAAATATCAAAAATTAAATCTTAAAACAGACAGAAATTAGTTGAAGAGGGGGAATAGCATAAGCAAGAGGTGGCCCTTGAATTGAGTTTTAAAGGAAGTGAGGGATTCTCTGAGGAGGAAATGAGCAAGGTGTACCTTCAGGCATTGGGTCCAGACTTTGCAAAGAGAGAGACAACATCTGGTAGGGGAACATCAACAAGGCCAGTTTAACTGATATGTATATAGAGTTCCTCCAAAAAAAAAAAGAGTAGGAACTTTGAAAAGCCATCTGGCTTCAGACAGGGAAGGAAATGAAAAGCCAGATAAGAAAGATCACATTTTAGGTTGGAGGAAAGAGAGAAACACTGGAACTTGAGCAGGGGAGGGATAGGATCTGTGCTATAGAGATTTGGTAGCTGTGTGAAAAGGAGAAAAGACTGGATAAAAGGAGATCTATAGTAAAGATATTTCAATAGTTTAGGTGAGAAGTGTTTTCCTCTCTTCCCTCATTCCCCTCTGCTATGAAACTCTCAGATGTTCAAGACTTCTGGTCCATTTTCATTCATTGTTTATGTCAAATTTACCACTATCCCTGACCTGAATTTTCCTCCTGCCTTGAACCTTTTTGTTTTTTTTTTCTTCTCAGCACATATTCCCTATTAGGGTGATTTCCCAATATTGTCTCAAATTAAGCTCTTCTGCATATGAAGAAGATCTAGAATGGAAGTAAAGGAATAATTGACTCTATTGCTCAAAAATGGAAGAAGAATAAAAATGAAAGTACAAAGAACTTCAATCATGCAGTCTGGGGTTCATATGGGGAATCTTAGATTTCAGAAATTCTTGTTTAAAACATGTGCTACTCAGTATGTAAATGTGAAGTGTTTACACTAATAAGGCTGTGGACTGAGATTATTTTTTTAAACTCTTACTTTCTCTCTTAGAATTGATACTAAGTATTCATTCAAAGGCAGAAGAGCTGTAAGGGCTAGCCAATTAGGATTTAAGTGACTTTCCCAGCATTACACTAGGAAGATTTTGAGGTCATATTTGAACCCAAGACATCCCACTAATAGCACAGACTCTCTATCCACTGAGTCATGTAGCTGCCATGGGCTGAGATTATTTAACCAGATTGTTTATCAGGGGAAATTGCAAACATTTACAGTGAGTACACATATTAGAAAACTAACAAAAACAGGGAAAATGGGAAGAATAGACTTGGGGTTATAAAATAATATTAGTAGTTTATTTCTTTGAATGAACTACCAATCATGTTTAATTGCTCCAATAATAAGTATCCAATAATAATATGTTACTTAATGAGTTTTACTTGATTATGATACTAGAATTTTCATATTAGCTTAGTTTTTACATTTTGTTGCTCATATAGTCTGATATTCTAATCATACCTTAAAACAATTACAGAGAACAGTGAACTGTATGTCTAATCTGTGCCTGGAACTGAAGAAGCTAAATTCATTAGGAGCTGGGATTACTTGTAGTAGCATGGGTTATTTTGAGAATAAATCATCACAATTTTATTTGTTCAAAAAATTATCCAACTATGTTGTTATGCAGGTGGTTTGTCAACTTTTCGTTATTTAATAACTTCAATTGGTGTAGGTTTGACTATTTTTTTTAAAGGAAACAGACCCATTTTCATGAAAAGTCATTGGACAAAACTTTCAAAGTTAGCAAGTTATTGATATTCTATATTCCCTCCTATAAACTCCCTCTCCCACTAGCACTGAGGAGGTCTTGCAAAGATCACCTAAGATTGTTCATTTGATCCCTCAGATAGTGTGATTTGGGAAAAAGAGGAAATATAATTTTCCCATAGTACCTCACATAGTCCAGTACATCTAACAAGTATCCGATAAATGAGTATCGCTTGATTTATTGAAAGAAGATACCCTTATAGACACTAGAAAAAAAGACTTTCTAGTTTTGCAGCTCTTATCCTAAAAAAAGTGGAGAACTAGAGTCATTTCTAACTATACACCATCTCTTCCTTTTGCCAAGAAAAATTGCATTAAACTGATGCAGTCAGCTGTAAATCACATTCTGTGGCCTTGACCTGAGTTTGCAATAGGCTGTTTTGCAGGTGGGGAGCAGGTGCTGCTACCTTTTGTAGAAAAGTGTCTGCATGCTGTTTGCCTTTACATTCTTTACTGTAGTCAGTGCCAAAAGATTGTTGTTCAATTCTGGTACACGCTCAGGGTTTCTTCTTGTAAATTAAACTTGACAAAGTAGGGGTTATTTGAAAGCCAACTGTGAGAGTCTTCAAAACCTCTTTTATCTGGCGTATAATATGTAGGAAATTGGTCCCTGTGTGATCGTCAGTACAGTTCACTGACTAAAGGAATTTATTGTATTAGGGGATTTTATTTTGTAATAACTGGAGGTTTGAGGTCTGGGTTCTTATCCTCTTGATGAGGTAAATAATAAAAAATCTGAAGGTAATCAAATTGTCAGCCTACTGTGAAGAGGCTTATCATAGTCTTACCATGGCTGGAGCAGATGTATAGTAAGTCCATAAAGGTCACTCATTAGTTCAATCCCTAAATATTTATTAAGTGTGATGTACAAAGGCAGCATGCTGGGTACATGGAAGTAGAACTACATTTGGTAGAAACTGGAGCCATTACAGACAGAGGTCAGCAAAGGTCACGGTTACACAGCAAAGATGGGCAGAATTCAATATTAGATGAGCCTGGGTCAATGGGGTTTCAAAACCCATGGAGAAGAATCCCCCCATGACATCCTCACAGACAAAATGGAAAGATGTTGGGTATATAATAGTACAGTTACATGGTACCCCACTGTGACTCAGAAGGGGAGACTTGACAAAGGGTATAAGAAGAAAATGGGAGAAATTTCCCTAATCTTCCACATGGAAATATGGTAACAATGCAGATAATAATAATAATGATAATGTTGGATTTGACTCTGAATGAGTAATCAGATCTAAAGGGCAGTCATTAAAGAATCAAGAATAACTTATAGAAGTTTCCCTAGTGGCATTCTGAAAGGATATATCTTTATCTGTCCAACATTTTTATCAAAGGTTTACTTGAGACTCAGACAGGAAGCTTTTTAATTTTATAGGTGATGTAAAACTGGAAGAGTTAGCTGTCATATTTAGATGACAAAATCTGTAACCTTCAAAGAGCCATGGGCATGACTTAGTAGACTAAACTATGTAAGATGGACATTATCAATGTAAAATCCTCCATGGATTCAAAAGTCAATCTCATGACTGTATGGGTAGGTGTGACTACACAACTGCTCTTGTGAATAAGATCTGGAACTTCTAATGCACAAGAAATGTATTATGAGTTAATAGAGAGACATGGATGACACATATGCTAATGTAATTTTAGAATGATTTAAGAAGGGGCAGAATATAAAGAAAAATATCTTTTAATTGATTCAGAGCAGATCATATTTGGAGTACTGTGTTTAATTATGGGAATCAGAAAGACCTTGATGAGTTAGAGAAGCCAGAGAAGAATGTATAGGATAAAAAAAGGTTCTTATGAATATACCACATGAAGAGTGGTTTGGGAAACAGGAGAAAATACAGATTGGCCTGGGAAAGCAAAGGTTCAGGGGAGATGATTGTGAGGATTATTATGTTAAAGAGGAATTAAGTTAGTTCTGCTTGACCCCAACAATGGGTAGAAGGTGCATGGTGCAAAATTGGGATTTATATAGAGCAAGCCTTAATTTTTAGAATATCCAAAGAGTAATGAGCTTTGTAAGGAAGCATCAGAATTCTTCAAAGACTCTATTACCACTTTCTGAGTATGATGGAAAAGAGGTTCTATTTCCTATATATTTTGGATTAGATGTCCCCTCCGACTCTTAGCTTTCTTGTTTTGTTGGTTTGGAATTCTACCATCAGTTTTATTAGCTAGGTGGTTTTTGGTAAATACTTCAACCTCACTGTAAAATCTCATGTATAAAAGGAAATATTAATAATTGCACTACTTATCTAACAGTTATTGTGAGAAAATCAGTGGATAAGCTTTGTGAAATTTCTTATATATTAATTACTAGACAGATAAATAGAGCAATTAATTTCTGGTTGTTGTTTAGTTGTTTCGATTTTGTCTGATTCTTCATGACCTCTTTTGGAGTTTTCTTAGCAAAGATACTGGAGACGATGTCATTTCCTTCCCCAATTCATTTTACAGATGAGGAAATATAGGCAAACAGGATTTAGTAACTTGTCTAGGGTTACACAGCTAGTAAGTGTTCGAAGCCAGATAGGAATTTGGGTCTTCCTAACACCAGGACCAACACCACCTAACTTCCCAGAGCATTTAATAAGTTTTTACTATGTGCCAGGCACTATGCTAAATGCTAGGAATACAAATACAAGCAAAAAGGGAGCAGCACGTAAACATTCATTGAAAAGGGCAGTGGAAATAGGAACATAGTTTGGACAGTCGTGGCCTGATCTGGGATTGAAGGGAAGGAACATGACTAGTGTGACTGTTTCCTCAAATGGAGGATCCTAAGAGGATTTCACCTTTTATAGCAAGGGGTCATCAGGGTGGAAGCATTTCTGGGCAAAATGTAGAAAAGTGGTGTGGGAAGTCATGTACATTCTCTGAAATAAATTAGGCCATGTATCATAAGAATGTTTGAAATGTACCTGAATTCCTGTGTGTATGCAGGTGACCAGCCTAGAGCAGGGAAAGACCTACTGCTGTCAGTTGTAGACATGGCTTCCTCTGCTGAAGTCCAAAGCCATCACATAATTTCAAGTAATTAAAATGCTAGAATTATGAGCTCTCTGAATTTTTTGGTTAGTTGAGAGTTATGAAGTAAACCCTTTGGGTTTTAACTCTTGTTTTTGAGAAATATTTCTCTAAGACATTAATTCACTATCTTGCCTTATGGAAGAGCATAATATAAAAAGTGGTTTTCTAATTGATAATCTTTGATGCCTTTAGGTAATATTGAACGACTTCTCATGTAAGTATTGAAGATGTGTGTATAGATGATGTAGAAGGGCAGACTGAATATATAGCATCCAGTACATTCCTTGGTAATGGCACCGAGGACTATCCCCTAATATAAACTTATTTTCTTTTGATTTTCCTCCTCTTAAAGAGACACGTCACAAAATTCTGGGTTAGTTGAAGACTCAGTGGTGAATAAATACAATCCGAACTTTACATTTTTTTATTGATTTGATTGAAACATTTTATTGATTAAATTAAATTTATTAAATATTGGCAAAGAAAAAAATTTGACCAGTGAGGAACATTCTTTGTGTGCCTCAGTTGATTCACACTTGATCTCTGGTAGTGATGACTCAATGAATGAATGAATCAGGAAATATTTATTGGTAATTTGCTAAATGCTAGGGATATAAAGAAAAAGGAAAGCCAAATATCCCCTTCTAGGAATATATGTCTTCATGGATATAATGCACCCTGACTGCTCTCTTGTACCTCATGATTTCCAGAAACTCATCATTATGCAAGATGATATCAATCTGGAACCTCCTACTTCCTCACTATCATTACCCCTGGGAGAACACCTTGCCTCTGTTGGAAGAGACTGTGGGCAGATCTAGAACCTCATAATTTTCCATCTTGGCTGTAGAACTTCATCATGAACCAGCAATTTTCCATGCACCACTATGTCCCCTCCATTGTTTTAAGTGTTATCGTCTCGCATTTAATTATGAGTATTTTGAGGGCAGAGATGTTCTTATGCCTTTTCTTTGTAACCCTAACATTTATCACAGTTCCTGCCACATAGTAGGTATTTAACAAATGTTTATTGATTCTGAAGCTTTATCTGACTCTAATGAAAGACAACATCCACACTCTCATATGTATAGATTTATGTGTAATGTAAGCCTGTGTACATATGTATATTTCTGTTTCTGTATTCAGAAATTATAGACAAAATGGGCAAAAAGTGATCTGGCAGAAGAAGGTACTGGCAGCCCAATGGGACAAGAAAGTGTAGCTTAATAAAATGGGTAGAAAGTAGTACTCTATAAAACAGACTAGAAAGATAGGAAGGAAATAGGTTGTAAAGAGCTTTAAATAACAAATGGAAGATTTTTATATTTGATCCTGGAGATAATGTAAGCTAGTGGAGTTTATTAATTAAAGAGATGATCTGGAAAGCGTTGACCTTTTGGAAAAATCATTTTAGGAGTTAGATGGAAGATGGATTAGAGATAGGACAAACTAAATTTACTGAAGATAATTAAAAAGTTTTTGTTTAAAAAATAAACAATAAAAAACTACAGGAGAGAAAAAATGAGAGTCTGTACCAGAGGGACATCTTTGTGACTGGAGAGAAGTATACACAGATATTTTGGTCCTAGAAAAGAAAATTTGGCACCTAATTAGTTGTGAGGATGATATCGAGATTGACACCATGTTTGAGGACTTGGGTGATAACAATAAGAATATTCAGAAGAGGGATAAATTTTGAGGGGAAAATAAAGATGGGTCAATGTACTTTTTTTGAAACTTTACCTTCTGACTTAGAATTGATTCTACATATCAGTTCTAATGTAAAAGAATGGTAAAGGCTAGGCAATTAGGGTTAAGTGATTTGCCCATGGTTGCACAGCCATAGGAAATGTCTGAGGTCATATTTGAACCCAGGATCTCCCCTCTCAAAGGTCTGGCTTTCTAACCATTGAGATATCTCTTAATGTACTTTTATTTTTATTTTCTTTTTAAAAACCCTCACCTTCTGTCTGAGAATCAATATTATGAATTGGTTCTAAAGCAATAGAGTAATAAGGGCTATGCAATGGGAATTAAGTGACTAGCCTAGGGTCACACAATTAGGAAGTATATGAGGTCAAATTTGAATTCAGTACCTCCTGTCTCTAAGCCTAGCTCTCAGTCCACTGTGCCACTTACCAGCCTCCCTCCTTTACTGTACTTTAAAAAAAAAGTAATAAAGGTATATAAATTCCAAGTCATTTGAAGGAGATGGAAGACTTTGTACTTTCTCTAATCTTCATGACATTTTTATAGATTAAGATTTATAGGGGCAGCTACAGAAGGAATATTGACATAATAGAAAATCTTGAATCCAGAATAGCAAACCTGACCAAAGAAACAAAATAAAGAGTAAATTATTCATAATTTAAAAGTAAGGAATGAAGCATAACCTGGAAGCAGAGAAGCAAAAAGCAATAACATTAAAAAAACCACACCTCAATAGGGGAAAAAACTGATTTTGAAGACACTTTGACTTCATAGGACTGAACCTGGCAAATTTAAATAAATACATAAATGAATAAATAATAAACAAGGCTTAACATCACAACTCAAAAAATAATACTAGAAAACTGCTCTAAACTTTGACTGTAAAAAAGTGCCTATTGAAAGAATATATAGATTTCCACCAGAAAAAAACACACCCTATATTGAAAATTCCAGGATAGTAATTGTTTATATGTAGTCTTTTTGATAAAAGGAACACATTTTTAATGGAACTAGGAGAAGAATCTTGAAATATAAAGGAGATTTCAATGACTTGAGACAATTCTTCATTTACCAGAAACTTCAGGAGGGAATGGAATAGTATATTTGGAAGAAAAAAGGCACTTATAGTACAATCCAAAGGAGAGAAACACAGAAAACTTGAGCTAAACATTAGCAAAAAGAAATGAAAGAGCTGTTCAGTAACTCAGTGGATAGATAGCCAGATCTGGAAATAGGAGGTATTGGGTTTATATCTGACCTCAGACACTTCCTAGCTAAGTGTGTGACCTTGGACAAGACATTTAGCTGCCATTGCCTAGCACTTACCACTCTTCTGCCTTGGGACCAATATTTAGTATTGATTCTAAGATAGAAGATAAGAGTTTAAAAAAAGAAAATGAAAGAAATGAACATCCCACTATTTATTTAAAGTATTCCCCCAAAGTAAAATGTATCTGAAAAAAATTTGCTTTGCAAACATTTCAGAAAACAGAAATACAGGAAACATAAACAAATACAGCTAACCAAGAAAACACAGGAAAGAAATTACTCTGTCTAGTCAATTCAATAAGTCCTTATTAAGCACCTACTACATGTCAGGTATTGTTTCAAACTGAGGTTACAAAGAAAAATAAAACAATAATGATAACAAAAGCAGCAGCAACAAATTATTCTTACTATCCAGAAGTTCATAATAGAATGGTAGAGAAAATGTAAAAACAATACAGGATAAACTGGAAGATAATTTGAGAGATGTGAATTAATTTGACCATTCTGGAAAGGAATTTTGAAACCGTTGTTACTGAATTATGATTACTCTTTTCTCACTATATAACTACTAGGACTTAATCCCTATATATATATATATCAAAGGTCAAAAGAGTTAATATGTCTAAAAACATGTACAATTATTTTTCAGTGTGGGTAAAAATTAGAAACTAATGGGCTATCCTCCTAATGCAAAATGGCTAAACAAATCATGTCATGTGAATGTAATGAAATAGTATTGTACCAAAAGAAATGATGAAATGGACAGTTTCAGGGAAAACTGGGAAGATGTACTAGGATGCCAGAAAAGGAATAATAATCACAAAATGTCTTGAATAATCTCCTTTCTATAAACTAATTGAGGGAAGGTCTTGTTTTCCCTTTTCTCTTTGTATCCCAGATGCAAAGCACAATGTCTGGAACACAGCAGACATTTAATAATTTTTTTAAACCAATTGGATCCTGTCCAACTCCCTTCACTTAATAGACATTTACTGGTAGCTTTTCCCCTTGAAGTTGAAAATTATGACATTGTGAGAGTTGATTCCGAGAAAATATTTGATTTGAGTTGAACTTATAGGTATTATCAAAAGAACTTTGAATGAAGTCTTAGTAGACCCGAGTATCTTCCAGTACTGCCAAGAGCTAGTTGTGTGACTTTAAGCAAGTCATTTTACATTTCTGTGTCTTAAGGTTCTTTCCAACTTTAGCAATTTATTTTTATTTTGTAAACCTCAGTCTCCCTATGTAATGCAATATAGAAATAACGCAGTCACTCACAGACCTGATACAGAAGCTATACTCTGCTTCTTTACCAAAAGTTGATTCACCTCTCCACAGGCATCCTGGTCCCCCACTCCTCACTCCACATTGGCAACAGACTTAGTGTGGGCATCTGATTTGTTTTAGTCCTACTACAACTCTCAAACTAAAAAAAAATTAACAGCCTCTTCCTCCCCCTGTAGTAGAGAGCACAGTCTCGCCCCAAGATGCTCTGATAGTCTATGATTGTTTGATAGGAAGTTCTACCCATTCCGTTTGGCTTATCTATTCTCATGGATATTGTTCTTATCTATACAGTAAAAAATAAAATATATGGGAGGAGGACCTTTTCTAAAGCTCTTTGCTTCTGAACAAAGATTGTCTATTGCCATTGAGTAGAGTTAGCTCTGACAGATTTCTTTCTTTCTTTCTTTCTTTTTTTTTACTAGAAGAGGAATGTCTGGGAAGAAGAGAAGAAATTTTTCAAAAGTGAATGAACCTTAAGGCAGGACAGAGAAAAGAGGGAGGCAGAGGGCACCAGGGAATGCTTTACTAATGTGAATTATGTCCCCTTGTTTCCCCAGATCCTTTTAGGTTTCATCCTCCTAGTGTTCTTTTATTATCTTTTTTTCCCTCTGACTTCCTACAATCCTCTTGCTCTTCTCACCCAAGGGTGTTCCCATGTCTGATTTGAAAACTATTGATCTAGAGATGGCTGTGTCTTGGGCATCTCTGCTTAAGGACATCAAATCATCTGTGTGATAACCCTCTCACTCCTTTTCCATTTCAGCCTTGGAGAAAAATAAAAAATCAAATGGCTTGGGACCAGAAGCTGGTGGTTGTAAGGGATTACTGGCAGTATGAGTTGTTCTAATTCATAGAATTCTGTTCTCTCAGATACTCATAGATCTAGTGCACCTAGATTTGAAGTATTTATTCTTCAAAAAATATGAGATCCCTTAAGGGGAATTTCTGGGCCAGAATTCTCCTTTTTCTGCCTTTGGGATTAATAGCATACAGTTGGGAAAAGGGTGAAGTAGTGAATAACAATTTAACTTTTAATCAAGGACACTGCTTAAAGCAGGAGAAAACTCATATATTCCAACTTTATACATATGTGTAATAGACTAGCACCAAATAATAAGGGTGACCATAACATACTCATCTTTGCTATATGACCTGAAATTCCCATTATTAGAGTCACTCTCTTTCAGTTAAATGAAGTAGAATCTTTCCCTCCTTCCTCACTACCCAACCCACCGCTGCCTTCCTAGAAGCTACACTTTAGAATGTACATGTTACTGGAGAGAAAAAGGATAGCCCTGGGGCCCTCTACTAGTCTTTTCCCATTAGCTTATAAGATTTAAATTTACATTCATATTCATATCTGCCCTGGCTCATTAGGATAAGAGCTCTGATCCACCCTGAGCTCGAATCTGGCTCTTATCATTGTCATCTTTGTGCAAATAGCTGAACTGTCACATCAGCAGTGTCCCAAATTATGGGTATGCCATTGAATATATGATATTAGGGAAGAGGTGGGGTCTGGACAGAATCCTAATTTTCAAAGATTTATTAGCTAGCAAGAATCTAAGAATCTCCTTAATCATAGTTCATATTTATAAAGGCTTTAAAGTCTGCAAACAGTTCTACATGAATTATCTCTAGGTGGTCTAGTGAATAGAACAATGTACTTAGACATAGAAATATCTGAGTTCAAATATTTTTCAGACATTTTCTAGGTTGTGTGACCCTAGACAAGTCATTTATCCTCTCTGACCTTCAGTTTTCTTACCTAAAAATGATATTTATGGGCTGCTATTTTTTTTAAGCTCAAAATTTCTTATTGTAAAGCATAAGCTCTCATATAGAGATGGTTGCACACATTCAATTCTTGCTTTAGATACTAGCTATGTGACTAAGCAAATCATTTAACCATGATCACTTCAGTTTTCCTATCTATAAAGTGAGCTAGAGAAGGAAAATGGTAAGCCATTCCAGTACACTTACCAAGAAATCCCCAAATGGGGTCACAAAGAATTTGACTCAACTGAAATGACTGAATCATGATAAAAGTTTGCTTGGAAAAGACTAGTTCCCAGGAAATATGGAAAACAATGAATGCTATTAAGATTAACAAAGTACTCAAAAACTTTTATTATTATTGGAATATTTTCCCCTAGAACTCTCATTTCATTAGATCCTTTTACATAGAAAAATATCATTGAATTTACCATCAAGGCAATAAGCATCTCTTTTTTGTCTTAGAATCAATACTAAAACTTGGTTCCAAGGCAGAACAGTCATAAGGGTTAGGCAGGGAGAGTGAAGTGACTTGCCCAGGGTCACATAGCTATGAAGCATCTGAAGCCAGATTTCCACCCAGGATATCCTGTCTCCAAGCCTGGTTCTCTATCCACTGAGTCACTTCTCTGTCCCCCAACAAGCATCTATTAAACATTTCCAGTGTGCCAATTACTATGCTTATGTGATCAGGATAGAAATGGAGGGGGGAAAAGTAATTTCTGCTATCAAAAGAACTCAAAATTGTATGGGGAAATGATGTGCAAACAACAATGTACAAACACACTATATACAAAATTAACTGGAGATAGTGTCAGAGAGAAGACATTAAGCTTAAGGAGACCTGGGAAAGACTTACTGCAGAAACTGGGACTGTCTGAGACTAGAAGGAAATCAGAGAAGTAGGGAATCAGATGAGGAGGGAGATTATTTCATGAATGGTGGGGCAGCCAGTGAAAATGCAAGATTTGGGAGATGTAGTATCTTATTATTGCTGCTATTGTTGCTCCTTCCTTTTCTTTCCTTTTTTTTCCATTTTCTTTTTAAACCCCTACCTTTAATCTTAGAAACAATAGTGTGTGTTGGTTCTAAGGCAGAAGAGTTGTAAGGGCTAGGCACTTGGAATAGGGGACTTGACCAGTGTGATATAGCTAGGAAATGTCTGAGGCCAGATTTGATCATGAGACCTCCCATCTTCAGGTCTGGATCTTTCACTGAGCCATCTAGCAACCTTTCCCCTTCTTTTTTTAAAGACTGGCATCACAATGCCACAATATTTTGACTGTACATGACTTGGATTTTAATGAGGCAGATTTATAAAAAATTGTTAGTCTCTCCCTTTCAGAGTTATTCAAATACAGTGGCAAGACAAAAGTGAGAATAACTGGCAATGGCCTGAGTGATCTTGATGTCTTCAATGTCTTACCCAATTCTAAGTGCTCCACGATCCTTGCTTCAACTGTCTTCATAGCTGCTGGAACAAATTATTTTCATCCAATATTCCATTCCACAAGAAGTCTTTGCATGACTGGGATTGGCATTCCTCTAGACCATCAATAGGTTGGAAGACTATCAGCTTCCTTCAACTTAGTTTATCTCATCTTCCAAGACATTTTTTACTGGAATTTGGTTGCTGTACCTGCTACAATTTCTTGGAGCCCTGGGTGAGATTTGGGTGAAAGGTGGACACCAATGATGGGTGAGTAACTCTGAAAAGACCCTGTCAAACCCTTTCACCAGAGATTCAAATCTTTCCCAAATATCCCATATTCCCCATATAATGTCTGTGCAAGGAATAATAAAGGAGTCAGTGTTACTGGCCTGAAGAGTAAGTCGAGATATAAAAAGAAGTCAAAAAAGGAATATTATATTTTATTGGAGAGGTAGCCACTGGAGCTTATTGAAGAAGGAAATATAATCAGACCTGCATTTCAGTAAGCTTAATTTGACAACTAAGTTGGGGTTGGATTGTAGAATTGAGGCAGAGAAATCAACCAACAGGTTATTACAATAATCCATGAATGAAGGCACAAGAGTCTGCACCAAGGTAGTTGAAGCATCATGGAAGAGAAGGGAGTAGAAGATAGATGTTATCAAGGTAGGCATGATAGGATTTGAAAGGAAGTAAAGAAAAAAAGAACAAACATTTATATAGTGACTATATGTGATAAGCTTTATACTAAGTATTTTATAAATATTATCTTATTTGATCTTCAGTTAAACCTTCAAAATAGGTGGTGTTGTTATTCTCATTTTGTAGTTGAGGAAAGTAGGGCAAAGTTAGTGATTTGTTCAGAGTTCCCCAGCTAGTAAATATCTGAGGCCACATTTGAAATCAGATCTTCCTGATTTGCAGCACTCTATCTACTGTACCCCCTAGCTTCAAGTGATTGGATATGAAGGAGTGGTGAGAGTGAGGAATCACAGATAACGTCTAAGTTGTGAGCTTGGTTGAATGGGAAGATGATGGTATTCTCAATAGTAAGAGGGAATTGAGGAAGAGGGGATGATTTGGGAGAAAAATCACTGGGTTAGTTTTAGGCATATGCAGTTTAAGACATCTATGGAACTTACAGTTCGAAATATCTAACAGGCAGTTAGAAATGTAATTGTTGTGATCTAGGAGAAAGCTTAGGACTGGGGAGGTAGATCAATGAAAAATGTGCTGAGAGATGAAAATTGAAACCATGGGATCTGACCAGATCACTAAGTGGAATAGTATTGAGGGATAAGTGAAGAGGGTCTTGGACAGCGACCTGAGGGATCCCCACAATTAGGAAGTGTGATATGTATGCAGAATCATCAAAAGAGACAGAGAAAAAATAGGCAAATTGGTAGAAGTTAATTAGGACAACGCAGTGCTGCAAAACAAAGAAAGAAGATAGTATCTAGAAAAAGAGGCCAATTGATAATATCAAAGGCAAGAGGAGTCAAAAAGGATAAAATTTGAACAAAGAACATTAGATTTTGCAATTAAAACTGGATAATGACAGGAAAGGAAGGGGAGGAGCATCTACTGTGGACAACTTTCTTAAGAAATTTAACCAAAAAAGGGTAGAAACATATAAAATGAGAGCCAGCAGCGATGGGCAGATTGAGTGAGAGTTTTTATGAGGATAGACAAGGTGGATGTTTTGATAGGTAATAGGGAGAATATGAAGATAAATGACAGAGTAGGGATGATAGAGAAGGCAATCTTCTGAAGAAAGAATGGAATAGGAACATGTATACTTGTAGAGAAGTTTGCTTTGGCAGGAAGAAGGGCCATGTCTTCATATGAGGCAGAAGACAAAGAAGTTAGTGGGAGAAGGCATCTAAGTGATGCAAGATGAGGAGGAGGGGAGAGGAGGGAGCTCTTGGTAAATGGTCTCATTTTTCTCATATGATATTTCTTATAAAATATGAGGCAAGTTTCTCAGCTGAGAAGATGGGGATAGGATTAGCTGTGGGAGGGATAAAAACATTTGGAAGAGCTGCTGTGGTGAGTGAGACAGTTAATTGATTGATGGGAATGGAGCCTAAAAGGACTGCTTTCCTGTAGTGAAGACCCAGTTGAAATTATGCAACATAACTGTGCAGTGCAGCAAGTGAGCATAGTTTTGTGATTTTCTTCATCTTTTTGAGTATTACATGAATATGACTGAAGGCAGCAGATGTTGGGTATAATTGTGGGGTCTGGCAGGGCAAAAACCTCATTAAGATAAAGGAGCAAGGAACTTAAGTATACAGTTGATCTAGTTTACCAAGAGCTCAAGATAGGGAGGGAAAGAGTGTGGTTCATTCAGGACTGATTGCCTAGAAAAGAACTTAATGGTAGAGGAAAGAGAGGTCACAGTCAGGACAAAGAATAGAGTTAGAAGCTGCAATGCAAAGGGAGAGATGGAATGATGACAGGTTATGATCTGATAAAGGAATTTCAGAGTTCATGAACATAAATGTAGAACATTTATAGGTAACAGAGAGATGTAAATTAGGACCATCTCCAGGTATGGCTGTGCTGGGGTAGGCTATAGGAAATGAGAAAGCTGAGGAATTGGAAGGTAAAGATATTTGAGGGAGTATCAATATGAATTCTGAAATTCCCTAGTATAAGCTCAGGCGCTGGGGAAGGGACAAAAGACAATGAACCAGGCACTGAACTTCCTGAAGTAGGGGGTCTTTCCTACCTCAACTGGTATTTGGGGTATACAGATGAGAGTGAAAGAAGTGTCAGAAAGGGTGAACAGAGCAGCTTTGTCATCAGAAGTGAGCTGGCTCTTACTGAGTGCAAGAAGATGGGAGAACAGAGAAAGGAAATGATTTAAGATTAAAATTAGTTTGTTAAATATAAGCAGGTATTCCATATAGCAGAATGGAAGGTTTGAATAGCTTTAGAGTTGGAGGAGACAGGGTGTTGGTTGAGTAGTATTGAAATAAGGGTGTTGTCATTGAGAGATTGGAAATCTCTTAATAACTAAAGGAGTTCAGATTGCTTATTATTATCCTTAAGTCTTGGCCTCAGATGGGATTGTCTTGGGTTATCAGATATTGTGGATGACAGGAAAGGGAGATGTGTTGAGAGTGTGCAATGGCTGAGGCAAGACAAACACTATGGAATTCTAAGTAGCCTAAGAAGTTACATAGAGCATGAAAGGCAAAGTAGGTCCCATGGAACTGTAAGTGGCCAGAGAAAAAAGAAAGCCCCTCTCCAAAGAACATAAAATCTAATGTGGGTCAATGCATAAAAGGGAAGGGAAGAGGTGAAAGGAGGGAGAAGGAAATATTAATCCAATGTCAGTGTTAAACTTCCTTGTCAGGAATGAAATGAACAATGACTGATGCCTGTACTTCCTAAAACATAGAATTTCCAGGGATTCAACTCAACAGTGGGAAGAGGGGAGAGCAGATTTAAGAGATCTACAATGGTGAGAATGTCTTAGTCAAGGAGGAATATTCTAGTTTAGAAAGAAAACTCAAACATGGTGGAAGAGTCCATAAAATCATGAGTGGAGCAGGGAGAAGTACATATTTTATGAGAGTATTATTATCTAATGTAGATATAGTTCTACCCTACTCTTTTTTGCTCAAAGCTTTTATTTGTGTTTGTGTAGTGTGAAAACTTTTAGTCTTAATGCACTACTTTAGGTATCAATGTATTTTTTTTTTGTGATGTCAGTTCACTGAAATTCAATAAAAAATCAAGTGACTTGCTGTATATTCAGCTTGGTGCTAGGAAATGGAAGAAATTTAATGTTTAGATAAGACATGATCTTTGCCATCAAGGACCTCATAAACTGGGTGAAAGATTTAGTATTTATTTTCCTTATCTGAATTTGACATCCTCATTCATCTTTAGCTCTTGTTTGCCTATATTTCTTATTTTATCAGATTTTAATTTGTTTCTTGTAGTTACTTTGTTAGAACCACCTTATTACAGTTATGTAAGATAGCTACAATTGTTTAGTATTAATTCATTATTAATGAAGCTGTCATTAAAGTCTTTTTCAGGATAAAATGTTTAGCTCATCTCTGAATTTTCCTCAAGTATTCAGGAATAACTTGGCTATCTTATTTTGGGAAAGACTAATGAGAGATTCAAACCAATTCAATAGCTGTAACTATAAACTTGTATCAATATTGCATTAATGAAACAAAACTATGCAGATCTTTAGGATCCGATGTTTATGCCAGTCATTTTATCCCATTGCTTCTTTGCTATGTGAACTGCTCACTATCTTTTTTTTTCCCTGAAGTCCACCTCCAGTGCATCTGACATTTTTGACATTCTGCAGAATTCTTCATATGTCATATGGCCAAGAAGAAAAGTTTTTTTCATCATCATTTCCACTGGATAATCATAAACTTCTTGTCTTCAATTGTGGACCAGCCATTTCTGCCTCAGGCTACATTTAAGTTGAACTTTTTTTCCTTTTCCTTTATGGGACCGCTCATGAATAAGTATTACATATATGTGGCTGACCTTGTACTTTTTTGTCCATTATCCTTTCATACTGTTATCTTGTCAAAGTTGGTGACTGAGGTAAAAATCAGCTAATTAACTTGGAAGATATAGAGAGACTGAACCTCCAAGGATTTTGCTTATAGGAAAGAAAGGTACTTGTTAATGGCTAGTACAAACAAATGGCTAGGCAGAACTGTATTCAATTCAATGAATACCATGCATTTTTTGTGACAAGCATTGTGTTATATATTAGAAATTTTTTAAAAATGGAGCATGAAACCTTCTTTCAAGAAGTTTATAGTCTAATGGGAGGTGATACAAATAGGTGAATAACTATGGGAGAAGAGAGATCAAAAAGTCAAGGCAAAGTAATATGAGAACTTTCAGGCGACAGAAATCATTTTCAGATGAGAGAATGTGTTCACAGAGAGACAAAGATTGACATCTGTGGAAGGGTCTGTGGAAGAAATAGTTTTTCAATGGGATTTGATGTAAAAGACTTTGTGAGTTTGCATGTATGTGTGTTTGTGTACATTTGTGTGTGTGTATGTATGTGTGAGTGAGTGAATGAGTAAGAGAGAGAGAGAGAGAGAGAGAGAGAGAGAGAGAGAGAGAGAGAGAGAGAGAGAGAGAGAGAGAGAGAGAATTATTTGTTTGAATAATCTTTGGTAAAATAATATAAAGTAACCCATTTTCTTAAAGACATCTATAGTGTCACCTGGAATCAAATGTACAGATTTTGCCTCCAATTCAAACAAAATAAATTATGACTCAGTGGGAAGGGGAGGGAGGAACAAACCAAAATTGAAAGAAAGGTGTGAACTTATGAATTCCTTGTCTCAAAAATCCCCCAACTATTATGGAGAGGGGATGAGGTAGAAATTCAGAGAATCAACCAGGGACAGAGCAAACCAGTGAGTAAGGAGAGATGACCACAGATCATTTGTATGGCACCTGGATATACTCATGTATATGGCTAGCTCAAGGTAGAGAATATAGTCATCTCTCTCATTTTATATATATATATATATATATGTATATATATATATATACATATATATATATATATATACCCAATGATGAAGTCAGAATTAAGGAGCACCAGGCAGCAGAGAGCATGACCCTTCCATCACAACGGGCATGCTATAGCCTAGCCAGTCCTGTAAAAGACCAAAGGGAAATATGAGCTTAGGGGAGGATACTCCAGGGAGGTGGCCAAGGTTGAATCTGGAAGCAGAAAAAGGAAGCATTTGAAGTTGGGTCTTTACAGAAAGGAAGTGCTTCAAAATGGAAAATATGGGTGGTGGGAGATGTTAGGAGGGAGTAGTCTATTCTAAACATACTAAGTAGCATGAGTACAGGCATGATGTTAAGAAAGAGGAAGGCAGACTGGGACCAGATTGAGTAATGGAGTATATTCCTATGTGGATAAAATGCAAGTAGAGTACAGGAAGAAGAGTGGTATAAAATAAAGATGGAAAGGCTTGTTGAAGCTAAATCACACTTTACTCAGCCAAAGGAAAGTAAGATCATTTCTGAATAGCATGAATATGGAAAGGATCTGTAGAAGGCAGTGTTTGACCAGAACTTGAAATTTCCAACATTTTTTTTTCAATTATAGCTGTGAACACCCAATGTATGAACTAGTAAGTGTCAAAGTTAGGGCTTTTGTTGCTAAATGTGACATCATTCTTTCCATTATATGATTCTGAGGTGTCTTTTAGTCAACTTAAAATATAAAGATAATGTTTAGTAACTGGGAGAATATTCTATGACTAAATGTTCAGGTTTACAACATTACTTTTTGACCCCAGACTAGTCACGTATCCTCCCCAGGGTTCTTTCTGAATCTATAAAATGAGATGGTTGTACTAGATGACCTCTAAGATCTCTTTCAGCTCTAGCCCCATGATCCTTTATTCCAGGATCCCAAGAATAAAAAACCAAATCCTATTCATACTATGTTTCTAAATCTACCTTTAGAATATAGATCAGGCACTGGGGTCAGGAAAAACTCCAGTTCTAAGCTATAAAATTGAAAAGGAAATGGTTGGTCAGGAAAAAAAATCATGATAAAATCATTTCTGCAGTTTTAGAAAAAGGCAGCTCCTAGATACCCACCATCCTCATTTCAATTAGTAGAAGTTTCCAGGAATGCTTGAACTGTCCATTACATTAATGATCCAAACAATCAATAATTTAAAAAAATACTTTACCAAGGGACTTTGGTGATGATCTTCCACAACCAATGGCCCCCTTACTATTAGTCCCTGATATTTTAATGAAGCTAGGTGACACAGTGGCTAGAGTGCCCAGTCTGGAGTTAGGAAAAGTCATCTTCCTGAGCTCAAATATGGTCTCAAACACTAACTAGTTATATGACCTTGAGAAAGTCACTTAGCCTTGTTTATCTTAGTATCTTCATTGGTAAAATGAGTGGGACAAGGAGATGGAAAACCATTCCAGTACCTTTGCTAAGAAAACCTCAGATGAAGTCACAAAGAGTCAGAAACACCTAAAAATGGTCAAACATTTTAATACAATTAAGAAATCTTATTATTTGTACTTGAAATACTCGATGTCCCTTAATTTTTCCATCTAAATATATTTAATTTTCCAAAATGTTACTTTCTGATTTTCATGCTTTTAGGACTGAGAGGAAAATACTAAAGAAATGTGATCACATATTTTCTCCCAATATACTCAAGATTCTTTTATACCTTATCATTGTACATCCAAAGGCTTAAAAAAAAAAAAGTACCTCACCACCCACTATGGCAATTCAGTCAAGAGTAAGGAGTGTTCTATCCAGTTTCAATCTCCATTTCTGTTCATCTCCATTTGAAAGCTATTATGCTTCCTTGCAGAGGAAAGTAAAATGTGAATACAGCTAAATATTCCATAAAGCTGTAATATAATTAAATAGAATCAAAGTTCTTTTCTATCCTTTAACTAACAAACGTTAATGTGATAGATTACAACTCCTGCTCAGGTATTGTTCTGAGCCAATAGTAAAGAGGAGAACCTTAGGCATGCATATCACAATGCTTTAAGAATGAATGAACATTTTCAATAAAGAATAAATAGTTCTAACTCCTGAAACTTTTATATACCTTTTATACTGTAACATATTTCGTGGTACTTTGTTTTTAAAAAATCAACAACTGGAGTTGGATTTTTAGTATTGGTACACTAAAATAGTCACTTTCCATTGTTCTTGTTATTCATTCTAATTGCTTGAAGATTCAATATTTCCTGAAAAACAACTTCTTAATAAAGTCACAAGGAGTCGAAGGTAATTGTAGCTAATGGTTGAACAAAGATCTGAATTATATCTGTAGGGCAGCTTAGCTCTTTGATGCCTGCTTTTAATGACACATCCATGGCTTCTAACAGCAGCTGTTTTTTAAGAGCTTGCATTTTTCCCTCAAGATTTAATGACCTCCAAGTCCACTTGTGGTCACACAGAACATTTCCAACTTTTATTTAACTACTTAGAACAATCTGAAAATTGATTCTGCATTGCTTGAGAAAAAGAAATACATGAAAGAATATAATGTCCTGGTGGCCTGGGCTTGCTTAATTTGTATTGGCATTGGCAAGGTAATCTTTGTAATGTTTTAGAAATTAGAACAACAAATTAAGAGCTTCATTTAAAATGTCCAAAGGGAAATATTCCCTCTTATTATCCACTCCTTCTGAGTCCTTTTGCCACCTGGTTTGGTTTTGTCTATGAATCAGCACTCTTGAAGCACTGAAATTCCCTTTAGTCTGGCACATCATTTTGAAAATGGACAAATGTCAAGTGTTTATCTACCAAACTGAACTGAGGAAAATAGATTGGCCATTATCCGTACTTCCTTCAGCATCAGTTTTATTATTATTATTTTATAGGAAAGACAATTTCATAGAGGATATAATATGGAGGAGACTGTTAAGAGACATTAAAACTAAAATGAATCAATGTTCTTATTCATTTTAGCATTTGAATTTTTATTTTAATAGTAGTGGTAATAATAACTAGCATTTATATGACATCTTATGGATTGTGAAATACTTTCCAAGTATTAACTCATTTTAACTTCTCAATTACCCTGAGAGGAAGGTACTATATTATTGTCATCCCCAATTTAAAAGTGAGAAAACTGAGGCAGGTTTAAGTAAGTTGCCCATGGTTAGGCACCAATAGTATCTAAATTTAGATTGGAATGGAACTCTTTCTGGCTCCAGATACAGTGCCCAATGTACTTTGCCACCTAGATAATGCTTATTACACATGGTATATATATAAAATGAGAGAGATGACTATATTCTCTACCTTGAGCTAGCCATATACATGAGTATATCCAGGTGCCATACAAATGATCTGTGGTCATCTCTCCTTACTCACTGGTTTGCTCTGTCCCTGGTTGATTCTCTGAATTTCTACCTCATCCCCTCTCCATAATAGTTGGGGGATTTTTGAGACAAGGAATTCATAAGTTCACACCTTTCTTTCAATTTTGGTTTGTTCCTCCCTCCCCTTCCCACTGAGTCATAATTTATTTTGTTTGAATTGGAGGCACTCCCTCTTTTCTTTATTGAAGTACAGGATTATTGGTATGGAACAGTGAATATATGACATTGCTTTGAAATCTTTGATGTGGGAGAAATGCACCCAAGGTTGGAACAGGGTCTTGCCTCAAGAATGGGAGACTCAAACTCTGTTAAATACAGAAATAAGAAAAAAAATTATTTGAAGAAGTGATTTATGGTGGTATAATAGCCTAATAGCTTGTGGAATAGTCTAGGGGCTATGCAGATAGCCTTCAGGTTGATGGATAAGCCCAGAGGCTAGTAGGTTAAGATCTCTGGAGCTGATACTATGGAGTAGTAGTAACTTAATAGGATGGGAGCCTCCCCACCCTATGGATCAGGGTTGGTATGTTTATTGAGGTCTGGTAGCTTAGCATAAACCTTTGCAAATTCAGGTGGAATGTCATAGGGAATAAGGAGCATGCACAAGATTGAGGGGGCATTGTGCAGGTTCCATGTTCTCCCATTGTCCACCTTGTCATCATTTGTCAGGGAGATGTCTTGATGCTCTTCCAGAGTGGGAACACAGGGAGAGGATATGGTACATTGGAGGACTATTATAGGTAATTAATTATTTCTAAGAACAATATAAGCAATTAATAAAACAGAATGGA
The DNA here is from genome assembly GCF_027887165.1 of Monodelphis domestica. Classification (NCBI taxonomy): domain Eukaryota; kingdom Metazoa; phylum Chordata; class Mammalia; order Didelphimorphia; family Didelphidae; genus Monodelphis; species Monodelphis domestica. Next base: position 138,729,630 of record NC_077230.1, on the reverse strand, counting down.
TACAAAGCTGATGCCTAGCATAGAATGTAACTAATCTAGTATACAGGGTGGAGACCTGAACAATATACAATTCAAGTTTGATTAATGCTGAAACTACAGGTGTTGCAGTTGATGTTTAACCAGTATTAACTAGCGAGAAATATAACATTTTAGAATCTGAGGGTCCCATTCCTATTACTGCCCGTTACTATCCACTGCCAACTCAAATAATCTTGATTAGCTTTGCTGCATTTCTTTTCCTTCTCTTTTTATTCTTTGATTTAAAAGAAGGGAAGGGAAAAGTATGGAGTGTAAAAAGCAAAGATATCAACTTTTTTAGTGTTGAATCAACTAAATTATCACCTTGCTCATCTCCTTTTTCCAAACTACCTTGAGCAAAGAGAAATTTGGCACAGTCTCAGTTATCCCTAGGTCTGTCAGACAGTCAAGAGAAACAGACTTCTTGGTCACAGAGGAAAAAAAAAACTGTCTCGGGTCTGATTCGAACTATGTCAGCAAGAAGTTGATGAGAAAGGATTTCCCTTGGAAAGAGAGAAATTGTTTTCTGCAAGAAAAATGAGTTGCCTAGACAGCTGGTGAGTTTCTTTTTGTTTCAAGTCTCCAGAGAAGGGATGGTAGTCATGCTCATTTGCTATACTAGATAAATGCTAAACCTTACTCTGATAGTCTATGATTGTGCAGAATAGGAAAAAAGGAAGAAAAAAGCATTTATATAGTGCCTACTATGTGACAGGCATTATACCAAATGCTTTACAAAAATGGTCTCATTTGATCCTCACAACAATGTTGAGCTGTAGGTGCTATTTCCCCCTTTTACAGTTCAAATGTAATTCCTGATAGTTATTTCCTGTGTGACCTTGAGCAAGACACTTAACTTGCTTATGATTCCTTTTTCTCATCTCTAAAATGAGAATGTTGGACCAAGTGGTTCCTCTCAGCTCTACATCTATAATCTCATGAACTGAATGAGTGTTTATTAAGTAACTATAATATGAAATGGACATTGCAAAGTACTGGGAGGATACAAAAATAAATAGAATTAATAGTCATTACTCCAAAAGGACATGTTATCTATGTAAATACCACTCAAACATAATATGATAGAAAAATAAGTTGAAGTAGCCTATGTGGAAGTGCAAAGTCAAATAGTACAAAGTAAGATACAAACGGTGATGAGTGAACAGACTGAGTCAGGCTCCAGAGTTACAGAGGACTTCTTAGCATAGTAAAGTTCCTATATCTACAAGACTGTTGTCTTCATGTTGTCCTGATGCCACAAATTTTGATGGAAAAATTGTTGAGTATGGAATCAGAAGACCTGGTTTCAAAACCCCAATATGGCACTTCAATCTAGAATACTTTGGGCAAGTCACAAGCTCTCCTGGCCTTGGTTTTCTCAGCCATAAAATGAAAGGACTAAATTAGTTGATATCTAATCTCCATTCTAGACTTAAATTTATGAATAATAATTTTATTTGGGGAGTAATGATTAGACAGATTCAGGCTTGTTTCAGCTTTTAATCTGAGTCAATGAACTATGCATATACAAAATTTTAATTGCTCCATGTGTACACAAAGCCATGATCTCTTGTGGTACATAAGTGCTTTCTCACATTTCCTGATACATTGGGTTTGATTGCTTTTGTTTTTATTAGTATTTTAGAAGACACCCCAGAATATGTTCTGTCTTTTCACTCAATTTCCAAAGAAAATGAATGAAAGCTTTTTGCTTTGCTCAGGTCAGCCTTTGAAATACTCATTTCTTCAGGAGAACCTTGCGCCAGATCTGAAAACCTCCAAGCTTCTTTCCCTCTTAATCTCAGTGGTGAGATCATCTCTTTCTACTCATATAACCCGCCCCCCCATATCTCAGGCCATACCCATTTTTTGCCCCGAGTTTTGCAATAATGACTCCCAATTTTTCTTATTGACTCTATCCCCTTACCATTTCAGTCTATCTTGCTCAGAAGTACCATAGCTCAGTTTTGACCTTATTAACTTCCCTACACATGACATTCCTGTGGTTTTCTATTTCCTCCAGGATCTCTAGGTCCAAATGTAAACTCCTATATCTGGCACTTAAAGTCTTTTACAATCTTGCTCCAATGTACCTTTCCATAAATATTATATATTACTTCCTTTCATATACACACTACAATGCATCCAACCTCCCCAGAAGTTTTTCATATATCTTCATCTACTATCCTTTGTTCTATTTGTGCATTTCTGCCTCACCTCCATAGCCTTCCAGATAGCTCATCACACCTACCAAATGAAGAATTTTCTGATTTTCACCAGCTGCTAGTGCTAACTTCTTAAATTATCTTGTCTTTATTTACATATATGTTTTGTTATATATATATATATATATATATTGCTATTAACCACCCCAATAGAATGTGAGCTCCTGTAAGGCAAGAATTGTTCATTTTTATCTTTTAATAGAGTTCCTAGCAGAGAATAGGTTCTTAAATGTTTAATGATTGATTGTTAAATTACATTACTGGTAATAGTAGTGGAAATTAGAAATGGAGGTGGTAGGCTCAGTGGAAACTTGGTTTTTTGGAAGTAAAAATCATCTGTTTTCAGATAGTTGCTTGTCACTGGCAACAGAGTGATAGAATATCTTGGCAGTTTCTATTGTTATTCACTGCTCATGGTTTAATGTTTTGCTGCCAGAGATACTTTAGGGAAAAGAAACCAGTTGGCAAAAGTTTGAATTGGCCATTCATTCTTTTGTTGGTTTTGCAGAACAACATCCATGTTACTTAGCTCTGATACAGACTTCAAAAATGTACCTTTTTTAGTTGGAATCAGGGTCTTTTTCAAAAAGGCAGTTGTATCATGGAAAAAATGTCAGATTTGCTAAAAGGAGCCTTGAGTTCAAAACTATTGCTTCATCTGTGTAACCTTGGGCAAGTCCCTTAACAGTTTTATCATCTTCAGAGTAAGAGGAATGAACTAAAGTAACTCTCATCTCCCTTCCATTGTTAAAACCCAGAGCCTACAAAGCAAATTCCATACTTCTTCTAGACACCAGCACCAACTCACCTCTATCATCTCTTTTTACTCCTGCAGTCATGACTGTAACCAGGTACAGTAATTGAGGTTATCAGTGATGCCCCTTAATAATCAAGAAAATAATTGTTTTAGAATTAGGAGGGATCTCACAGATCACCTGTATCAACCCAGAACTATGTATGTGGGATTAGACTTGTTCTTCTTGGAATCAAATGCAGAAATAAGATCAATGTAAAGGATGTGTAAATTTGTTATAACAATATGAAACCAAAAAAACTCCACAAAATTTACTAACAATTAGAAGGATTCAAAGATAGAATGGACAGAGTAGACTCAGGTAGTAGTGGGTCCTCCGTTATTGGATGTCTTTAAGAAGAGGCTAAACATTCACTTACTGAGGAGGTAGTGGATAGGTTAAGCTCAATGGCCTCTGAAGTTTCTTCTAACTGAAATTCTTTTACTTAGTGAGCTGCATCCTTATTACAATGTCCCGAAAACTGATCATTCAGTCACTCTTTGAAGACCTCCAATAATAATTTAATTATTAACACTTATGGCAACCCAATTCCACTGGACAGAAATCTCATTCTCATTCTAGATTAGAATAGATTAGATTCATCCTAGAATTTAAAACTGTAGCAATAATTATGATATAGTAGATGGTTAACGTGTATTCAATATGTACTGTTTAAATAGGTAAAGACTTTATAATCTTTTTATACATGACACATTATGAAGACAGAATTTTTAACAAAATGTCATGAGCATTTAATTAAAATAATTAAATTTCAGTTCTTAGGAAAACCCATTGGTCCAAAATACTTCATTCTTCATTAAGTAGCTAGAAATATTATTTATATTCTAATGCATATATTAGTAGTATCAATAAATTATGTATAATGTTATATAAAAATAATAAATGAAAAATAATAATAAATAAATAAACTAGAGTATAAGTGAGGTTTTAAGGAAGAGCTCCAAAGAATAAGTAGGATTAGACTAGATAGAGATGATAATTTTTCCCAAGGAAACATTTTGCTGAAGTGTCTGAAAGAAGCTCCTGAAGCCAACACTTCAGAGGGCAGATACCCTGTCTAACCTCATTCTGAGTGTGCAGTGGCTTGTGAACTCCCTCTTCCCTCATAAGCATTATTCGAGGACTTGATGATCAAATCCCTATAGTGATAATGGATTTTTAAATATTTGCCTAAGGAGTAGTCATCTAACCAAAGTAGAACTGCTTCTTTAAGGAAGTCATCACTGTCTGAGAGGATGATAAAACCATGACTGACAAAAGAAGATAGAGATTGGTGGATAACTTCTCTAGAAGCTCTTAGAATTTGATTAAAAGCCAATAGACTCATATATAATAAACATACCCTTTCAATTCTGCCTTGTAATTTAGAGATAGCAGCATGAAAGTAGGTATCAAAGTAGACCTGTACAGTCTACAGAGAATGCAAGACACCTTGGGATGTAGTTTGCTATTTCCTTGACTAATGTCTCTAACAGGGCTTGTTAATCTCAGCTATGATCAAAAGGCTATTAAAGATAAAACGGTGCTAACCTTTTCAAAAATTAGAAGAGCGTGACTACAACTGGAGCGACAATGGCTTCCTGGAGAGTCACTCATACAGGTGAAAGATCGTCCTAAGCAGACAGGAGTAATGGATGCATTATTTATATAGGATGTCTGGGGTCTGCATGAAAGATGAAATTCCTGTCTGGGAAGTGCCTTTCTCAGCAGGGGTATTTTAGTTAATGTGCACAATAGAATGAGGGAGGCCTTTGCATTTCCATAAACTATGGATAGAAACAGGAGAGACGAATACATTATCATTTCCCTTTACCTTTCCAATGTATGCGGGGTTTCTGGCACTGTCATCAACAAATTAATATAGGAAGAACATATTAGTTGATCCCCAGGCTCTATTGGTTGAAAGTTACTATTAGAGAATCATTAAATAACAATGTAATTTGTTAATTTTATTTCTTGGAATAACATTATTTTAAATGTATATTCAGTACAAGTAGCACTTTCTTTATGCTGTTGATGGAAGCACAATATAAGAGCACTATGTATGAGGAAAAAGTCCTGAACCTATAATTAGGATATTCCTGGTTTCAAATCTTGTTTTTGACAATTTTAAGTTATAAAACATTAGATGAATCATCTCTGACTTCTGTGAGTTTTACTATCTATAAAACTGGAATTCTAACACTTGTATTACCTCCTATACAGACATCTCTTTTGAAGTGATCCTCTTCCTAGCTTCTTTCAGGCAATGTGAATGGAGAGGGAGTCTGAGGGTTAAGAAATCCTCAGTTAAAGTCCACCTGTGATCTATATTCCTGAGCAAGACAATAACCTTCAAGGGATATCAGGCAGCTATCTGAGACTATACATGACAAAGAAGATGAGAATGATCTACACAGTTAGAAGGAATTCTTCACCTGAAGTTCCTTACTGATGAAATAAAAATCCAGTTTAAGTTTTAATTGTCATTATTATACTCTCCGCATTATATATAGATACATTTTAAAATGATTATTTTCTGACATTTTGCAATCTACATACTCTCCCTTCTCATCCTCCCTTAGATAGCAGGTAATATGATATAGGATACGTGTGCTATCATGCAATACATATTTCTTTGTCATGTTGTGAAGGATTACACGTACAGATTATTAAAGAAAAAAATTCATGAAGGAAATAAATTGAAAAATGACTTTCTTCAATCTGCATTCATATTGTCGAGTTTCTTCTATGGCAGTGGGTAGCCTTTTTTATAATGAGTTCCTTGAAGTTGCCTTGGATCCGTGAATTGTTGATAGTTAAGTCATTCACAGTTGATTATTATATATTCACTCTGTCCAGGTTTTTTTTTTTAAAGACCCTATCTTAGAATTGAATGTATAGAAAGTGCTTTGAATAACCTAACATGCTATACAAATGTAAGTTATTGTTATTATCTCTTGGAAATATATATACACACAGATACACAGTGACATTGAAATTATTTAATGTACTAGGAGATGCTGCTGTTTATTTAGAATATTTTTTCATAGTTACATGATTTATGACTCTCCCCCTACTTCTTTCTCTTTCCTCCCTCCTCCCAAAGCTGACAAGCAGCTCCACTGGATTATACATGTGTCATTGTTCAAAACCTATTTCCACATTATTCATATTTGCAGCAGAGTGATCTTTTAACATCAAAATGCTAATCATATCCCTGTCGAACCACTTGATCGATCCTATGTTTTTCTTCTGTGTTTCTGCTCCCACAGTTTTTTCTCTGGGTGTGGATAGTGTTATTTCTCCTAAGTTCCTCTTGATTGTCCTGGATCATTGCTTTGCTGCTAGTAGAAAAGTCTTTTACATTTGATTGTACAATAATGTATCAGTCTCTGTGTACAATGTTCTCCTTGTTCTGCTTCTTTAGCTCTGCAAGATCCTGTTATTTCAAGGAATACTATATTTTTGTGTGTGAAGAAATCTGCATGATGACTAATGGTCTTTTCACAATTCAGAACCTTGTATGAAAATATACTACTCATTTATAAACCTTTATACTCTGAATTTTCACATATTGTTTTCTTAAAAATAGAACATACTTTGCTTTTATATCTCTATAATGCCAAGATTTTGATATATTATGGGTTTGCTTAATGCAGGCTATATCTGACTCTCAATTATGAGCTTTACTTTTTTCTCCTTTGAGGATAACACAAGATAACTCTTCTATTAAGATTGGGTTTGAAATGTATTTTTCAAAGAAAAACAGTCAAAACATACTATGATTGAGGAAAAATATATCTAGGTAAAAAAAAAACCTATGAGCAAAATGAACATAGTTTATGTAATGATAGGACATACTAATGAAGATTACATATGAGAAAAATGTAGCTCAGAGGTCTTTTGACTTGCCCAAAGTCATATGTTTTTAAATTGCATAAATGGGGCAAAATTAATTCCCTTAACTACATTCTCCTTATCAGGATCAAGCAAAGATAAGGATGCCGGGTTAACTATGCTTAATCAAGCAAACCAGGGCTCAGAGTTTTCAAAAAAATCAAGCCTTTCCCCAATTGATAAATGGCCTAGGGACATGAATAAAATCTTTTCCAGATAAAGAAATAAAAACTATCAATAACCATATGAAAACGTGTTTGAAATCTCTTATAATTAGAGAAATGCAAACTAAGACAATTCTGAGGTACCACCTCATCCATCAGACTGGCCAATGTGACAAAAAAGAAAGATAAATGTTGGAGCGAATATAGAAAAATCAGGACACTAATACTCTACTGGTGGAATTATGAAATGAAACAACTATTCTGGAGAGAGATCTGGAACCATCAAACTGTGGATGCCCTTTGAACCAGAAATATCACTACTAGGTCTGTTTTTCAATGAGATTAAAGATAAGGGAAACGAATGTACTTGTGCAAAAAAAAAGTGATAAAGCAGCTCCTTTTTATGGTGACAAAGAACTGAAAATGTAAGGGATGCCCTTCAATTGGGAAATCACTAAATAAGTTGTGGCATATGATTGTGATAGAGTGCTATAAGAAATGACAAACAAGATGATCACAAAAATCTGGAAAGATTCATATGAAGTTACACACAGTTAGTGAGCAGGACCAAGACAACATTGTTCACAGTAAAAACAATAATGCATGATGATAAAATGTAAATGACTTAATTATCAGTAAGGCAAGGATCCAGGACAATTGCAAGAAACTCATGAAGAAAAAGGATATCCAGCACTGTAAAAAGAATAGCCTAAATGCAAGTTGCAACATGCCATTCTTTATTTTCTCTACAATTTTTTGTATTGTGTAAGTAATATGTGTCTTGTTTCACAATATGACAAACATACAAATATGTCTTATATGATAATATAAGTCTAACATATTACCTGCCATTTGGAGAAGGAGAGGGAACATGGATTGCAAAATATTGGAAAACAAATATTAAGAAATTGTATTGACATAAATTATAAATGTTTGAAGACTTCCAAAGACCTTAGAGACTATCTATCTACTCCAGAGTTCTCCAGAGACACTTCAAAGTTGACTTAGTCAACAGTCATTGTTATATTCCCTTTTCCTTGGCTTTCCAGGAGCCACAATCCCTCTCTCCACTCCCTTTCCCTGCCTCTAGTACCCCAATAGTTTTGTTAACATAGAAACAGCAACCTCCCTACTTCCACTTCATCTTCTCAGCTCATTGGTTTACATTATTAGCATTCTGTCAAACCTTCTTGGTAAACTGAAGACTAGAGGAAATTAAAAGAAGGGGAAAGTGAATCCAGGCAATGTTCAGTTCCCAAGATCACAAAGTTTCCTTCTCTTCTCAACTTCTTATTCCCTAATGATTCCAAAAAAGGAGGATTATAAATAACTTGCTGGCATTTCTCTCACCCTTCATGCAGCTATACACTAAGCTTCAATGAAATGATCCCAAATCAACAATTTAGGATGATCAATTTCTTTTCGAATGAGGAGGGGACTAGTACCTACAATTTCATTAGTATAGAAAATTTCCAATGAAGTAATTTCCTCTATAAATTAAGATTGCTACCTGATCTGCAATTTATATAGCAAGGTAACACAGTCAGTATATGTTGAGAATTGAACTTGAATCCAGAATGCTTTCTAATTCTAAGATTCTTCAGCCATTATACACTACTTCTTTTACTATCCATTATTAATAAATAAATATTTATCAAAGGATATTTAATACCCTCCTCATGGAAGGAAGCTAATTATTTAATATTATTTTAATAAGCATTAAGGGCTTGCTATAAGCCAAATACCATGCAAAGCACTTTGCAATTATTAGCTCATTTGATCCTCTGAACAACCCTGGGAGGTAAGTGTTATTTTTATCCCTATTTTAAAGACAAAGAAACAGAAAGAAAGAAGTCAAATATCTTATCCAGGGTCAGATAGTTATAAATGTCTGAGGCTAAATTTGGATTTTACAAATACCTAACTCTAAGTTTAGAGCTTTATCTATTATGACACTTAGTTGTTTCTCTGTTTTTAGCTTCTAAATCTAAATCTAAACCTAAAATTTACTTAGGGTTCTTGAATCTGCAAGGGTCCTGTGAATATTTTTCAGGGAGTCTCTGAACTTGAATTAAAAAAAAGCACAACTCTATTTTTGTTAACCTTTGTTTACCTTCATAATCCTATATATCTTACACATTTAAAATCATTATTCTTACACATTTAAAAAATCATTATATCAGTATAGCCACACTGTTTGTGGTGTAAAAAAATTGGAAAAGAGGGGATGCCCTACAATTGGGGAATGGCTGAATAAACTGTGGTATATGTTGGTGACAGAATATTATTGTGCTCAAAGGAATAATGAACTGGAGGAATTCTATGTGAATTGGAACAACCTCCAGGAAGTGATGCAGAGTGAGAAGAGCAGAACCAGGAGAACATTGTACAGAGAGTGATATACTGTGGTACAATTGAGTGTAATGGACTTCTCTACTAGTAGCAATGCAATGATCCAGAACTCTTTGGAGGGACATATGACAAAGAACACCATCCACATCCTGAGAAAGAACTGTGGGAAAAGAAACACAGAAAAAAAAAAAAAAAACTGCTTGATCACATGGGTCATTGGGGCTATGACTGGAAAAGCAGACTCTAAAAGATCACCCTACTTCAAATATTAATAATATGGAAATGGGTCTTGATCAATGACACATGTTAAACCCAGTGGAATTGTGTTTCAGATACGGGAAGGGGATAGGAGGAGGGGAGGGAAAGAATATGAGTCTTTTAACCATGGAAAAAATATTCTAAATCATCTAATTAAATAAAATATTTTAAAAAGTAAGGTACAATTATAAAAAAATAGGTGCTTTAAAGATTGTTGGAATTGTTGGAAATTTGATTTCCAACAGTTGAATAATAATGAATATGTATTCATACAAGCAAAACACATTTAAATAGAGAAGATAACTTAGACACATATATGTTTATGTGCAAGAATGTATGTATAATGTATGTATTTTTGTTTGCTTCTCCAGTTGAATATAAGTTCCTCTAGGACAGACAGTAGATTTACTTTTTTCTTTGTATCTAAAGAAGTGTGCACATTGTAGGGTACATGATAGGCATCTCATAAATATTTGTCGATTTATAGGTGGAAAGAATATTTAAAATACTATAACTGCATATAACTGTTATGATTCTTATTCACCACTTTTACAATAAATATATATTTTTATTTCTTAAAAAATCATTATTCTGACAAAGAATCCATCAATTTGCCAAAGAGTTTCATTTTTCTCTCTCTCTGTCTCTCTGTCTCTCTCTCATTCACACACACACACACATGCACACATACATACTCTCAAGGACTCAAACTTAAGGGTTTGGAGAAAGGTCTGTATGGCACTTAGAGGGATTCTCAGCTCCCTAAATCCTTCCAAAGAACGTAATACATCAGCTAAATTCAGAGACTTTTATACTTTCAAGTTCTGCAACTGCACCAACCAAATATTATTGCAGGACTAGCCTCAGTGACAGATGGTTAGGTCACTCTGCTACAAGAGGGCTATAAATATCTCAGAACTGATTAGATACAGATCTTCAAATTAGAGGGGAACAGCAAAATATTTTGTATAGCCTTTTTATTTGCACAAAGAGTATTCTTTCCCAAAGATCAGCTTATTTGTTTAGAACAACTAGGGCTATTCATCTTGTACCTGGACATCAAGCAAAAATGAAGAGGGAAGCTGTTAATGGAAATAAGAACAAAATAGTGTACCTAATGGATAACATTTTAGAGTATTCCCAGGGGTAAAGCACCAAATAATTCAATCATTTAGTGTATATAGATTAAGGAGTTTTCCTCTACATCCTGAAACTTGAAGTACCTTAGGTGGAAAAAATGAAATTGTATTTAAATTTGAGTGTTCTTTTGTAACATGGTAGTATAGTAAAGTTTGTATTTGTATTATTTTTTAAAGGTAGTTTTTTTTGGTTAATATAGAGGGATGTGAGATTATAAAGGAAAGTCTCCTCTTCTCACCTTCAATTGTCATCTCTAGCTTTTGAGGATCTCTTAGGCCTAATAGTTCAGAACTAATGCCTAAGGGGGAAAGATGAGAGAATAGGTCACAACTTCACATGTAATGTATTTATATTCATATGAACAAATATCTGCTTTAATATTGTAATGGGCTAGGGTTTGGGGATACAAAGATTTAAGGGGGTGGGAAATTGACATGGCATTTTCCTTCAAGGAATTTGTTCTTTTATGTGGTTATGAGGTTATGTGATGCATTGTGGATTAGATATGTATACAAATGGTTATAATACCAAAATGACAATTTAATAGGAAATCCATCTTCCCTATAAGAAAGCTTACTTGGAAAACAAAAAGATCAGAATTTCCTACTAGGTAAAGTCATGCTAAGAGATTTATAAGCATGGTATAAGAGCTAATATTGGAATAATCTCTCATTTAGATAGATTCTGAGTCCTGTTTTGGATGAGGTAGAAGTACAATCTGTGGTTCCAAGGAATAGTTAGTCTTCTATAGAAGATGACTAACAGAATGTCATAACATTTACCCATAAGGATAAAGTTGCAGAATGTAATTCTTGAGTAAACTTTTTTTTTTTTGTGATAGCTAGAAGACTACTAACCATCACTGAGGTAGATTAAGTTATTCTATATTGTACACAAGTTCCTTCTTCCTTTTTTCTTTTTTAAAATTTAATTTAGAATATTTTCCCATGGTTATATGATTCATGATTCCCCGCCCCCCACTCTTTCCTCCCCTGTCTCAAAGCCAACAAGCAGTTCCACATGTATCATTGTTCAAAAACCTATTTCCATGTTATTCATGTTTGCAGTAGACTCATCTTTTAACATCAAAACCCTAAACACATCCCTATCGAGCTATGTGCTCGATCAATGCATTTCTGCTCCCACAGTTCTTTCTCTGGATATGGATAATATTCTTTCTCATAAATTCCTCTGGATTGTCCTGGGTCATTGCATTGCTGCAAGTAGAAAAGTCTTGTTACATTCGATTGTGCCACAGTGTATCAGTCTCTGTGTAAAATGTTTTCCTGGTTCTGCTCCTTTTTCTCTGCATCAATTCCTGGAGGTCTTTCCGGTTCACATGGAATTTCTCCAGTTCTTTATTCCTTTCAGCACAATAATATTCCATCACCAACATTTACCACAATTCATTGAGCCATTACCCAGTTGTTGGACACTCCCTCATTTTCCAATTTTTGCTACCACAAAGAGCATGACTATGAATATTTTTTGTAGAAATCTTTTTCTTTATAATCTCTTTGGGTGTACATACGTTCTTAAAAGTGTTGGATACCTCACTTCTTTATTAGTGATTTATTCTAATAAAAAGCTATTTAGAACATGATAGGAAACATGAAAGTAGGTCAAAAGAACCTTTAGGCAATCAGAACTAATATTCTGACATCCTTGGATCATGGATTTAGACCCTGAAAAGCACCTCAGTGGTAGTCTAACTTTACAAATAAGGAAACCGAGGCCTAGAGAGTCAATATATTTTTTTTCAAGCTCATGAAAGTAGTAGAGCTGGAATCTAAAGCCAGGTAATCTATCCTATTTGTTGACTTTTCTCTTCATTACACCATGTAAACTGCTAAAACTCATTTACTTTATTCAGGTGAAATCTTCATTCAGAGCCTATTTACTTTTTTAGTTACAATTAATATTAACTAGCTAGAATGTCTGATTTTTCTCACACCAAAGAAGATTAGAAGCAGCAAGTTAGAAGTGGTTGCATAGGACAATTTGATGTAGACATATGCACAGAGCAGCACAAAAATGAGAGTTGACACTAAGGGGGAAAAAATCTAGAGAAAGTAGTCCCAAGAATTAAAACAATAGCAATAATAACAAAGTCAAATCATCCTAGAGTTAGATAGGACAGAGGCAGACTAGAAAATAAATTTTAAAAACCACTAAAATTATTGCTGTCTGGTAATTAATATTGATAATGATGGCTTTAAGCCAATAAAAGACTTAAATATATTCCAGTTACTACTTTTCCAGTCTTCTTTCACTTTCTACTGTTTTATGTAGTCTTCAACCTATGACATTGTCCTCCTTGCTGTTCCTTAAATAAAATATTCCCTCTTCCCACTCACTGTCCTCCGTGAGTGGCATAATCTCCCTCCCATCCCTGGTTTCCCTACCTTCCTTTTAGTCCTAAAAACCTCATCTACTATAAGAAGCTTTTTTCCTGATCCTTTTAATTCTAGTGCCTTCCACCTGCTGATTATTTCCATTTTATCTGTCTATATCTTATTTGTATATAATCACTTATATGTTGTCTTATCTTCCATCTACCCTCTCAAAATAAATTGTGTACTACACAAAAATAACAAATCCTATTTTATCTTTGTTTCCCTAGACCCCAACATTGTGCCTGTCATATAGTGGGCATTTCATAAATGTTTATTGACTTACTGTCTGACTAAAGCAGATTTTATTTTATTATTTTATTGTATTTTTAAAACCCTTACCTTCCATCGTGGAGTCCATACTGTGTATTGGTTCCAAGGCAGAAGAGTGGTAAGGGCTAGGCAATGGGAGTCAAGTGCCTTATCCAGGGTCACATAGCTGGGAAGTGTCTGAGGCCAGATTTGAACCTAGGACCTCCCAACTCTAGGCCTGGCTCTCAATCCACTGAGCGACCCAACAGCACCCTAAAGCAGATTTTAAAAGTATGCAATATATTTAAATTAAATTACTACAAAAATAGATTAATCAGATAATGATTTGGATTTAAAAGTATAGCACTCAATTACTCTGGAAAATTCATTTATGTGAAGTGTTCAAAGATGTTCTGAGAAGAGTTGTCTCTGAGTCTTGATTCTGCCAGTTAGAAGAAGTAGCAGCAGGGAATGAAGTATGCAGGTGAAAATGGAAAGAGTGAAGGAACAGAGGATAAAAATCTTTGGTATGTTGAGAGGATTTGCCAAAAAGCAAATTCTAGAAGTCAGGAAAGCTGATGCTGTCAGCAGGATAAGTAGCTGGAAGGCTTTTTTAAGAGGGCCATGTTGAGTGAATCAGAACACTGGAGGAGACTGATGAGCTAAAGTATGGAATGCTTTTAGGTAGAACAGGACTGTTATCTGCATCGAGGTTGAGGAAAATTGTCACTAAAATCAACTTCTTAGAAGAGAGGCTAGACTAAATTCTAGGAAAAGTTTGGGAAGACATTTGATACGTTGTGTGACATGGGACAAAGATGTGAGTATATGTAGATTGCTGTTTACCAAGTTATTTTTACAATGTTAGTTAGTTAGTCCAATGCAAAAATGTACACCTGGCCCCCCCAAAATGCACTTGACAGGTAGCAATCTAAATGGCAGGAGGATGGGGACCAAAACAAGGCATCTGTTTCCTGACAGTCAGTCTCCTTTTTTGTTTGTTCTGTCAATATCCACTGATATAAAGTGTGTGAAATCCTTGAGCAGGCTTGCCATGGACAAACTACTCATTTAGCATAAACTTGCAGAGAGGACATCTAAAACACATGCAAAGCAAAATTTTGAAAAGTATATTGTATCATGAGGAGTGGTTGCTTTGAGAGCACTGATTCCATCAGTAGAGTGCAATTCTAATCTGCATCTAAATCTCTTGTGACATTTAACATTTTAATGGCATTAAAAAAGTAAGATTTATAAAAAAGGAACACAAGCATATGCAGTTGAATACATGTGAGTTGTATTGGCCATGCCAAATCATTCACCAATTAGCTGCTTAAGTGATCTCCCTAAGGGGCTAATCTGCACACAGCACCCCTCCTTAAACAAACACAAAGCTCTAATAGTTCTCTATTACCTCCGGAATCAAATAGAAAGCCCCATGTTTGGCACTACAAAACTCTTTACTACTTGGGCTCTTCAAACCTTTCCAGTTTTCTTATATTTTATTCCCTTCCACTCTTTCTATCATCCAACCACACTAGCTTACTCCTTTCCCTCACATGACACCCCAAACCTACCATTACCATGATTTTCAACTGTTCTCCAAGCTTCCATGCTTGGGTACTCATTCTCTCTTTGTGTCTGTTTTGTCTGTCTCTCTCCTCTCTCTCTTTTCATTTACACTTTCAATACCTTGTATGCAAAGGGATTTGGAAGCTAGTTTATGCCTGTTTGGAGAGCTGTTAAAATGTTGAATTTTTCAGTTTTAGCATTTACACCTTAGAAATCAGCAGGCACTGCAAATCAAGACTTGATCAATTGCTTTGTTGATTGTAAAGGCTTAAGGAAGTGTGGAGAAAATGGTAACTATACAAATTAAATTTAAATATTTGTACTTGAATATATATATTTTTTCTGGAGAGCCAGTTGTTAAATGTTTACCTCTGTTTTGTAAAAAATAGACTCAAGAAAACTTCCAGTCAAGATGGAGGCTTAGAGAAAGCTAAAGTTCAGATCTCCGGAAACCCTTCCCTACCAAACTCAAACTATATGCTCCTAGGGCACTGAAATTCAAAACAATCAACAGCATAGACCCCGGGAACTCTCCTCCTGGACCTGGATCAAAAGGTATGCCCCCCTCCCAAAAGCCAAAACCCAAGATCACTCGGACCTAAGGGGTAGGCAGAAGGAAGATCCCAAGACCCATCCCCCCCCAACCCAAAGTGGCGAGTCCAAGGCAGCAGAGGGAACCTCAGAGCCTCAGGGCCGGCTATTCTGAAGGCCTCTTCCTGAAAACAACCTGACTCAATCGAGGGGGCACCCAGACAGCAGGGAAACAGAGAGAGACGAGGGGGAGCCTGTAACCCCCAGGCTGGATCCCTCCATCCAAGTCTCACGGAAGATCCCTGCCCCAAGGCATACTCAGTTCAACCCAGCGAAAGCTAATCTTATCAGGACCCCTCTGAGCTCCAGGAAGCCACAGCCCCTCCCCCTCAGAGTGCAGCCTCCTCTGGTCAGCAAAGGCAGTGAAACACCTCACGGAGAGTGCCGAGCCAGGCTCAGATCATGGAAGTAAGGCAACAGAGAAGCATCGGGAGGGAACCGAGGAGGGCAGTAACACGGAAACACCAGCAATTCCTAGCTTCCCCAGGAAGACAGCACAACAACTGCATAGAAAGGACAATCTACCTAGGGCTAAAACCTCTGAACACCAGACAGAGATAAGAAAAGCCAGTCCTCCCCACTCAGATAGAGATGGCAAACTCCACAGAAGGACAAAACCCCCAAAATTCCAAGAAAAACAAGAAAGGGGCAACTTTGGACACATTTTATGGAGCAAAAATACAAAATAGAGAGGAGATAGAAGAGGAAACACAAGCAAATGCTCTGAAAACTTCCAAAGGAAATGGAAACTCTCCACAAACCCATGAAGACTTTGAATAGGAAAGGATCAAAAAGATGGAAGCCCTCTGGGAGGAATAGTGGAAAATAATGCAAAAGAAAAAAAACTAACAAAGTTCATTTGGAATAACAAAAGATCAAGGATATCAAGGGAAATAATGAAAAAAAAAACACAAATGATGGGGGCCTTGCAGTCCCAGACCTTAAACTATATTACAAAGCGGCAGTCATCAAAACAATTTGGCACTGGCTAAGAGAAAGAAAGGAAGATCAGTGGAATAGACTTGGGGAAAGCAACCTCAGCAAGACCCAAAGATCCCAGCTTTTTGGGACAAAAATCCAGTATTCGATAAGAACTGCTGGGAAAATTGGAAGACAGTGTGGGAAAGATTAGGAATTGATCAACATCTCACACCCTACGCCAAGATAAATTCAAAATGGGTGAATTACTTAAACATAAAGAAGGAAACCATAAGTAAATTGGGTAAACACAGAATAGTATACATGTCAGATCTTTGGGAGGGGAAAGACTTTAAAACCAAGCAAGACATAGAAAGAGTCACAAAATGTAAAATAAACAATTTCGACTACATCAAATTAAAAAGCTTTTGTACAAACAAAACCAATGTAACTAAAATCAGAAGGGAAAAAACAAATTGGGAAAAAATCTTCATAGAAACCTCCGACTAAGGTTTAATTACTCAAATTTATAAAGAGCTAAATCAATTGTACAAAAAATCAAGCCATTCTCCAGTTGATAAATGGGCAAGGGACATGGATAGGTAGTTCTCAGATAAAGAAATCAAAACTATTAATAAGCACATGAGGAAGTGTTCTAAATCTCTTATAATCAGAGTGTTGCAAATCAAAACAACTCTGATGTATCACCTCACACCTAGCAGATTGGCTAACATGACAGTTATGGAAAGTAATGAATGCTGGAGGGGATGTGGCAAAGTAGGGACATTAATTCATTGCTGGTGGAGTTGTGAACTGATCCAACCATTCTGGAGGGCAATTTGGAACTATGCCCAAAAGGCGACAAAAGAATGTCTACTCTTTGATCCAGCCATAGCACTGCTGGGTCTGTACCCCAAAGAGATAATGGACAAAAAGACTTGTACAAGAATATTCATAGCTGCACTCTTTGTGGTGGCCAAAAATTGGAAAACGAGGGGATGCCCATTAATTGGGGAATGGCTGAACAAATTGTGGTATATGTTGGTGATGGAATACTATTGTGCTAAAAGGAATAATAAAGTGGAGGAATTCCATAGAGACTGGAACGACCTCCAGGAAGTGATGCAGAGCCAGAGGAGCAGAACCAGGAGAACATTGTATACAGAGACTGATACACTGTGGTATAATCAAACGTAATGGACTTCTCCATTAGTGGCGGTGTAATGTCCCTGAAAAATCTGCAGGTATCTAGGAGAAGAAACTCTATTCATAAGCAGAGGATAAACTGTGGGAGTAGAAACACCGAGGAAAAGCAACTGCCTGACTACAGTGGTTGAGGGGACATGACAGAGGAGAGACTAAACGAACACTCTATTGCAAATATTAAAAAAAATGGCAATGGGTTTGAATCAAGAACACATGTGATACCCAGTGGAATTGCGTGTCGGCTATGGGGGTGGGGGGGGAGGAAAAGAAAATGATCTTTGTCTTTAATGAATAATGCTTGGAAATGATCAAAGAAAATATTATATAATTTTTAAAAAATAGACTCAAATCCAGGACTTCAATCCCCAGAAGCCCTTGCTCCACTTCCCCAGAATGCTTTGTAATCTCACTGAATTCTCACCTGGGCCGAGAACGAGATGGCATATTTAACCTGATTGCAAAGGCTTTTGTGGCTCTTTTTTCTTCCCTGTTTTCCGCTTGCAAGCAGATGTGGCTCTTTTCATAATGTCGGTGAGGTTGTGTCTAGGCCTCTCTCTGGCCTAGTCACGTACTTTCTTATCCTGTATTTTCTTTAATCCTTAACCTTAGAAACTAATTTCTATTTGCCTCAGTCTCCCCTAAATTTTAATTTTTACAGTTGGCGTCCTAATGGGAGAAATACTCTCAATCTTTGATTCTTTTCTGATCTTAAGTTCAGCTTTAATAGCTAGTGCCTAGAATTTTTTTTTAAGTCACATTTCTCCAAGATGCTTTTTTAGAAAACCATCTTGATCAGCTCCTGCCGGCAGCCATTTGATTGAGACTTCTTGAGTCCTTCCCTCCCACAGTCTCGGCCACTTCCTGCCTGCAACCCTGATCCTTATGTCTCTCAGTCCCCACATGGTGTTCTGGTTCCCGGCCCTGCGTTCCTGCCCCGACCCACCCCAGTGGTCTCTCACCCACCTGGCCCAGCCGATCCCAGTCCAGCAAAAACTGGCCTCCGACCCAGCCAGTTCATCACCCAGATCCTTGGAGAAGATCTCTCAGGACTCATTTCTACCAGCTGGTAACAGTATTGGCCACATGGGTGGAGGGGAGAGACAAGAGGGAAAGGAGAACAGGTAATTTTCCCTTAGGCTAAGCCTCCAAGTGAATGGGGGTATTGACCACAGGGGGAATCATAGCAGGGGAGAGAGAAAAGGGAGAGAGAAGAAACTGACTTTTCCAAACAGGAACTTAAAAGCAATGGGCTATTTAAAAGGACATATTTTGACTGTTCTGGTAATTTTATTGACTTCACCAGCATGTTAGGGAGAAGATTCAACTAACTTTGAAGGGGCAAATGGGTGGCTCAGCAAACTGAGAGCCAGGCCTAAAGACATGCAGTCCTGGGTTAAAATCTGGCCTCAGATACTCCCCAGCTGTGGGGACCTGGATGGGTCCCTTAACCCCCATTGCCTAGCCCTTACCATTCTGCCTTGGGACAATAGACATTTAAATGGATAATTAATTAAAAAAAAACACACCTAAGGAACTTTAAAGACTGGAGGTTATATAATTTTAAGGCATTTCAGACTCCAATGGTTTATACAAATCTCTGTATTCTACCTTATTTTATTGCTTGTTTTGTTTAAGGTTTTAACTTTGTGATTTTAAAATCATATATTACTGGATTTAATATTATTCTGTTACACTGTTCATTTAATGTACTGAGTTTTAAAATTCTGTTGCTTTTCCCCTAAAACTATTGAACAAATATTATTGAATAAACCCATATATGAAAAAACAGTTTTTCTATTTTTCCCTTTGTAAATTGTCACATAGAGGATAGATGGACTTCAGAACTGGTTACAATTGCTATAGCAACCTTTGGAAAATTTAATGTGCTAAATATATCAAATGATTTTAAAGGTTTTTTAAATATGATTTTTGGAATTTTTTTGACAATCTCTGGTTATTTTTGCCTGCCCCTACCATAAGGTGTAAGGCCAATTCTAGCTGAAGTGAAATACATTCCATAACCCCCAACCTTCCCGCATTTCTAAATATGTGAATGGAAGTTGGGTCAGTTAATCTCAGGGCATTTGTGTCCCTAAAAAGCCTCCAAAAAAGGAGCACCCTTCATTTATACTCTTCAGCTCACTATTTTACTTCCACCAGAATGATATATAGATTTCTTGATTATGTTCTTAACCCAACATGAGTTTTTTTTTTTTTGTTTGTTTGTTTAAAAATATGTTTATACACCAAGGTTGAAAGATTGCTATGATTGTAAAAATTGTGACAAATATCCATCAATTCATAGGTTTTTAAATGCCTTACAGCAACTCCTGTAAATATGATAGTGTGTTTGTTTGCTATTGTAATTAATTGGGCTATTAAGAATTTTGGGGATATTGATACTACATATTTGTACTATACTCACAGTGATCATGGCCAGATACGAAGAGGAAATTGATCTCATTTTTGGTGAGAAAGCCTTGTATTCTATATTTTCTTAGCTGACACAGAGTGTCAATGATTATAAGCTATATTTTTGAATTTTTAAAGCTCTTTTATTATTATATTTTTCTTGCATGTGCAATATACTATTTTTTCTCTCTTTTTTAGATTTGAAGCACATGTCACCAGTATTAAGATTTTCTTTAACTTTTTGATTTTGCAGTAGTATAAGTTTAAGATACATTTGCCAATGCATACCCCCCCCCCCCAAACTCGTGACTATAAAAATGATGCCACTACTTATTTAAAAAATTATGGGACTTTGCTTAATGATTCTGTCTGATTCCAGGACAAGATATACACACAAGAGCCATTTCACAGAGCCAAAGAAAACCCAATCCAGGGTGGATTGATGCACTTCTAGGCCAATACAAAGGACTTGAACCTAGTGTGAAGACTCGAAGTTATTGTGTTTAACATTTTGTTACGACATAGGCTTTCCTTATGTCCACACTCACTCTGAAAATACTCACAGATGAGTATCCCCGAAACCTTGGCTCATATGATCTGGTCCCCTTTTCTGTCTTTCATAGTGTGAACCATGAAAATTCCCAGACCCTACTTCATAAGGTTGGGTTAAGACCATTCCCCACTTTAAACAATGAAGGAACTTAGATCAGGAATGTGAGAGTTCTACTTAGATCAGGAATGTGAAGACCTCTACTCCACCCCTACTTAAGCATACTTTAGGGGAAGATAAAGTTGTAAACTCTTTGTTGAACAATGAAAAGTACTTCAACCCATACTTATAATAAGGCAAAAAGTTCTTAAGCTGTGCCTATTTTTAGAACTAATACAAAAGGGTGCTAAGTACCTATAAAGGTCAGGCAACTTGTGAATTTACAAGGAGCAAAGATGTGAGAAACTTACTCAGAGGTTTTTTGGTGTGAACTTAATCAAATTTTTAAGCCTTCTTAGGTGTGAATTAAAAATGGTCTGTCCTTTGAAAAACATCTACTGTGACTGGTAGATATAAGAACTTAGGGGAGGTGACGTAGGAGAAAATTCGCTTTAAAAGGGAGCTCAGATAGAGCTGAGAGTCATTCAGATTCAGGATTGAGCTGGTGGAGTCAGCTGAGATGGAGCTGGCCTGGTGTCACTAGAATCCTTGCTTGGACAGATCTTGTGGTGAGTGATTAAGGACTGACTGAACTTTCTCTTAGGGATTAGGCCTGGGTTGGCCAGGGTTGCCCTGGGCCGGCCTATCCTTTTTTCATTATTCCCTTTTTTCTCTCTTTCTCTCACTTTCTTTAATTCCTCATTTGTATGAATTAAATTCTCTATAAAACCCAGTTGACTTGGGTATATTCATAATTGGGAATATTTCCCTGGCAACCACCTTATATATTGATTTTTAAACAAGACACTGTCTTGAAAACATAGTTTCTGCTGTCACAATTTAAGGCAACCACTCTATTATCTGCAACAATTTAAGTCTTCCACTATTTTAATTATTACAATAGTGTGGTACCTTTCTGTAGTCCTGGCTATTGACTGGGTAAATGCATCATGGCTTAGATCATTTAATTGGGCCCTGATTCAAGGACCTGTTATAGATTTATTTTTCTTTTTACTTGGAATTTTTACACATAAGACTTTGATAGTCTATATTTTCATCTAGAAATTTTTCTTTTCTTTTGGAATTTTCTGATATCATTTTAATTTCTCTTACCAATTGATTCATATACCTCATACCTCAGCCATGCATCCCTAAGTGATCCTGTATTTTTCAATCACCCACAACATGGGGAAATGTAAAAAATATCATTATTTAAATTTCAAAGTTTAAATTCTTTTTGAGAAGAATTTTAGGTAAAGAAAGATGATACCTCTCTGAATCCAGAAACTGAACTGTTGAAGATACCATGAAGAAGCCTCCAGACCACAAGTGCACAAAAATAAACTTTGGGTGTAGTTGATTGAACATTTATTTGTATGTATACTTTCATGCCAAAGGGGACTTCCCCCTAACTGACTTTTTGTCAATGTGACCAGCAATTATTGGTTTTGTTTTTTTTCCCCTCTTATCCTCACATTATTGTAATTTTTAAGTTGATTATGTTTTCATGATCCTTTTGGGGGAAAAATAATTTTTTCCCAAAATGATCATATGGAGAAATGTAAAAAATAGACTCAAATCCAGGACTTCAATCCCCAGAAGCCCTTGCTCCACTTCCCCTTTGTAATCTCACTGAAAACCTAACCTGGGCTGAGAACGAGATGGGGTATTTAACCTGATTGCAAAAGCTTTTGTGGCTCTTTTTTCTTCCCTGTTTTCCGCTTGCAAGTAGATGTGGCTCTTTTCATAATGTCGGTGAGGTTGTGTCTAGGCCTCTCTCCAGCCTAGTCACGTGCTTTCTTATCCTGTATTTTCTTTAATCCTTAACCTTAGAAACTAATTTCTACTTGCCTCAGTCTCCCCTAAATTTTAATCTTTACAGTTTGTATGTTTTGGACTCCATCTGAATGTGATCTCTTTGTGGCTAGATATCCTTTTTTGACTTCATATTGTCCTGATTCAGCACAGGGCTTAAAACAGCTTGTTGACTGATTCATATCAGTAATTGTTATTCCTGAATTTTATTTGTCAACTGGAGAAATCTTGTGATATCTTTGTTTTCCTGAAGTCTTCATGTAATTAGGTTTTAATAGAGCATGATAAAAGGATTCCTAGAGCAGGAGGCAGCTGGGTGGCTCAATGGATAAAGAGGTCTGAAGATATGAAGTCCTGAGCTCAAAATCAACTTCAGACACAGTATATGACCCTGGGAAATTCACTTAACCCTCTTTGCCTAGCCCTTACTATTGTTCTGGCTTAGAACCAATGCATAGTATTGATTCTAAGGCTGAAGGTATGGGTGAAAAAACAATGCCAAGAGCAACATCAAAATATATTGAATCCAAAGAACTACCCTTCTGTTGAGGAATTAGTTCCCTCATATCTCTCTTATAGATCATGAAGACTGCTAACATGGAAATCAACTATATTATCCTTCTATCAAGTAGTTAACAGTGCCCCACGGTTTGCTGGAAAGAACTCTGAACTGTCATTTGTGAAAGAGAGGACTGTTTAATTTTTCAGTCTTTTGTTTCTTCATCTGTGAGATAGAACTATAATACTTATTTCTGGTTTTCTCTGTAATTTTCAAAAGATTATTACAAGGGTAAAAAATGATATGGTAGATTAGGGGGATTGACAGTGTTTTAGAGTCTTCAAAACTCCTTCCACTTTATCATCTCATTTGAACTGACAATCACTCTTTGAAGTAGATGCTGTTATTATCCATCATTTAATTAATGAAGAAACTGAGACATGGAAAGAAAATGACTTTCTCAGTGGTTGCAGAACTAGTAAGGCTCAGAGGGAGGTTTTGAACCCACTTGTTTCTTACATGAGGTCCAACACTTTAGCTACTATTTCATGCTGTATCCCTCTTCCAGAAGCAAATGTCTTGGTACAGAAAATGCTATATATGGACTATCATCACCTTTTCATTGATTTGACTGTGCTGTATTGTACAGATACTTCAAAATAGAACTGACCTAGAGAGTAGGACAATGCCTTTCAGAAACAACTATTTTAGGAAAGTGAGACCACAGTACTACTGTTTCTTACACTTTCATAGAGGCAAGAGGCTTTGGCTTATATCTTTATGCTATTTTTTTTTCTCAGCAGGGTGGATTTAAAAATTCATCCCTACTATTTTCACATCATAACAAATGATAATTTCAGTCTAAAGATGAATTTTCTTTAGTGGTCCTGAAAGAGAGAAGACCGTGAAGAATGGTTTCCTGTCTACTGCATCCAAATGGTTCATACTGTGAAGAAAAAAAAAATGAAGTTACGAGAGATGTATGGATAGTATCCTTCCCCTCTCTTCACCCTTTCCCTACTTTCCAAGTACATTTCACTGCCTGCTAAAGCATTCAATGGCTCAAGGTTTCATTCTCCTCCAAAGTGGCTTGTGTTGTTTAAGGGATCCCTAGATTTCTTAAATAGTTCTCTCTCAAGCAGAGGGGAGAAAGGTTTCATTAGAGCTCTCTTCATTGTCACTTCCCCATGGATGTCCTCATTTCGTCCCTTCTCTCCAGCCTTCCTTGCAGAAAGTACACCAGGTAAATCTGAGGATATGAACTTAAGCTGGCTCATTTTGTCCCTCTTAAGGTAGCTTTGAGAAAAAATGGCCATCTAAATAACACTTGAATCTTTATTATCAGGGTTATTACTTTCCTCATTACTTTGGATGAAAGGTACATATGTAAATTCTGAGAGGAAACCAAAATTTTTCTCTGTGAATCTTTTCAAATATTTATGAATCCTAGGAGCATTTTTCCTCACAAAGAAATTAGTTAAATATTTCATTTTTGCATCTTATTATGAGCCTTTGGCTTAATGTATTACTTCAGATTATTTAACGACTTTTTTTTCCTTCTGAAGTTCCTTGTTTGTTCAGCCAAAGGTAGTATTGCTTTTCTTGGCTCTATGTCAAAAAGTATATAGCGAACAGTTCAGGGAAATCAAATGGAAGGAATGTGCCAGCATTTACTGTTTGTAACAGAGAAAAGAGAATGGAATCAATGTCATAAAAATACCACAGACTTTGGAATAAGGATAACTAGGTTCTCCAACTGTCTCTCTGATGTTTACTTCTCAGGTAGCTTGGTGGCCCAGTGAATATAACACTGGATCTGGAGTCAGGAAGATCTGAGTTCAAATCCAGAATCAGTAACTTCCTACCTGTGTGACTCTGTGTAAGTCACTTCTCCATTAGCCTCAGTTTCCTTCTATATGAAATGGGAAAAATAGAAGTACCTACTTTCCAAAGTTGCTATAAGGATCAAATAAAATAATGCTTAGGAAGTGCTTAGGATAGAGTCTGGCATATAGTAAGAGGTTCTCAATGTTAACTAGCATTATTTTTATTATTACTAAACTAGGTGACCTCAGATAAGTCACTAAACCTCTCTGGGTTTGCTTTCTTCACTTATAAAATTAATAAATTGGAATAGATAGCCTGCGAAGTATCTTTACAGATTTAATTCTCTGATCTCAACAGTGGAGAAAAGTAGAGTTTGGATGCAATGAAAATGAAGGAAGAATACCGACCTCAAATATTAAAATGGGAAGAATTCAGAAAACCTATAATAAATAATTTATAATTGTCCCTCTGTCCCTGATTAAGGTTATATTATTTTTTTCTCCTTCACCTCCTTTGTTTGCTTCTTTATAAAGGAGGCCAATAATTTGTGCTGAATATGCTCCATGATGATTGGCAGAGCTTGGTTCTAAGTGTGAAATGAAACCAATTGCTATAGTGATAGTTCTTAATTTGGGGTTCTTTGTTTGGGACATTGGACGATGAGGTATAGTGAAGATGGCTCTCAGATCATAGGATTAAGTTTCAGAGAGTGAATAAGCTCTGCTTATTAAAGAGAATTAGTATCTTTCTAAGAAGGGTTCCCTTAGGAGCTTGCATTGTCCCTGTAAAGGCAATTAAATGGGCCAGATAGAAAGCATTATTCATTTGGACAAAACAAACTAACAAATTGCTAGAAGAAAACAGTTCTGGATTTGAGAAACCAATGTTCAGACTGCTAGAATTCTGTCTTTGCTTTCATGAAAGTGTTACACTTATAGGAACCAAGACAGAGAATAGTTTCCTCCTTTTTCAAATTACCTACATTCTACATGAATCGACTCAGACCAGCATTTTTATTTACTAAGCTTCTAGTACACAAACTCTGGAGTTGTAACTAAAGATTTTTCCACAGTGATGCTGGCTGAATAGATGATCTGGGTGTGGAAATATTAGAGGCATAATGTTTCTGCTGAATGAAGTCAAAATTTAGTACCATAGCACTTTTACTTTATGTAAAATATTGGGAAATAAGAGGATGATACTAAAACTATCAACTAGAAAATTACTTTAGTACTGTAGCATATCGTTTTCTCATGCATAACTTTGTAAAGTCAAATTAAAAAAAAGTCTTATAAATCCCTATGGCAAGAAGAAATGAAATTAAAATCCAAGCAAAATTAAATTCTAGAAGATTAATGTTGCCTTTTATGTTTTGATGACAACAATAAACATAATGCAATTTTGTTAACTTATTGCTTTAAATTACAAGTTTATAGCCAACAATGGTACCATTTTAGCATAGAAAACTAAGTGCTTTTGTTTGAGGGTCCTGACAGGTAACCTGCAGACTCATAATGAAGAGGCACTTAACTCCTTAATAGTTTTTATATTGGCTTAAATAAAATTGAAATTGGATTAAAGTCCTTAGTGTATGTAGATTACATGTTAAGTCTTATCAATTTTTCTTTTAATAGACCTAATGATTTATATTTTCTTTTATATTTAAATATATATTTTCTTTACATTTAAATGCATTTATATCTAAATATGGTTTTCTGATGTTGGTTTTAACTGTATATGAGGTGGGTCTAAAATATCTTGAGACCCCTTGGAAGGTATTTGTTTCTAGACGTTCCATAGGGAAGGATTGGCACTCTGCAATGATGAAAAGTCTTCTATTTGTCTGCTGAGCCCGAACAACTCTAGAGTGACTGAGTTGAAACTGAGTATCCTTTTGTTCCTTTGTGAAGAAGACATGATAGACACATTTTGATTCTCACCCATATAATATTGATAATTCTATATCCTCAATATTAAAAATATATCTTGTTTTAAAAGAACAGTTACTTTCTAATAGCTTTCTCTCATGAAACCTTCCCTTGTTAAAAAGAAAAGTATTTAAACAAAGTTAGTCAATCAATCACTAAACATTTATTAAACACTTATGGTAAAAGTACTATGACAGGTACTTTGTTTTTAAAAGAAAGGTTAAAGAAAAATCCTTGTTCTCAAGTTGTTCACAGCATAATGGGGAAGCTCCTATTATGAATTCACTGGTTGTTGTATCCAATACTATAAATAGGGAGCCCCATGCTTTTCTCTCTAAAGGAGCAAATTTGTTTCATTGTTTTTCTTTTAAGACCAAGACTGGTCATTATATTCAAGGCCAACTGCTTTTCTGAGTTGCTTTAATATACATTAATGTTCTCTTGTATATAATTTTATTTATTTGTCTTTCTTAGTCCTGTGTCAGTTCTTTGTCTTCCTACATTTCTCTGAATTACCTACATTTGTCATTTCTTATGGTGCAATAATTTTATATCCTACCCATAAAGCAAAGTTTGTTCAGCCATTCTCTAATTGAGGGACACCGCCTTTGTTTGCAGGATTGTTGCTTTTTTAAGTTTTATTTTTAGGCTGCATGATGCAAAACCTTGGAGAAAAAATTTTTTTTTTTTTGTGGAAGTCTCATCATGTGTATCATAATGAAAGAGATGCTTTTCTATGCCACATAATGGTCTTTTCCAAAGCAGAATCAAATGCACGACTTGGACAAAGCTTGTCCTGGATTATGCCTTCATGAGAATAGACATGATACTACTCAGAAATTAAAATGTTCACATTGCAACATCTTGGTCTCCCTAAAGGAAAGCCTGAAGAAATGAATGAAGACAGGTCCTGTATAAAGAGTTGAAACTGTGCCAAGAGGAAATTGCGTTTTCTAAAGAAGTCCTCTGTGAGGGGGAAAACACAAAACACCAGCTAAATAAATCAAAGTCCTATTTCAATGAGCCCGTCTGAACAAAAACTACATGGGCCTTGATTCATTACCTAGGAAAGATGAGCCGACTCCATGGGGGTTTTTCCAAGGATTTCAAACTTGATTTTCAGGCTGACTGCTATATCTGATTATTAATGTGCCTTGATCAAGGAGAGAGTTAAAAGTAACTTTCTATTCCCAGTATCTTTTTTTAAATAAATAAAAAACAATGTGTGCCCAACTTTCCATTACTGAATTTTTTCCTTAAAAAAATCCCACAAATATTCAATTTTTGCTGAGTATTCAGTGTGTTTACTGTAATTCTCCTTAAGATTTCAATTTCAGAGTCAGGAATACCTGGTGTATATGTTTACCCTCCAGTAAGTGATAGTACCTTAGATACTTTAGGAAGCTGTGGCAACTGTTTTTGACAGCCGGGGAACTCTCTGTAAAGTACAGAAATGCTTTCCTGTAGTGGATTTTAAAGAAGTAGTTGGTTGTTCCACTCAAAAAGTTGGGGCCCTGACTTTGGAAACCATAATTGTGGTGGTAAATAGGGAAGTCACTTGATAGACTGGTCCTCTCCCCTTCCCCTCCAATGATGATGGGGAAAATGATCTAGAAACTCTTAGAAATCTAGAAATAGTGCAAAGTTAAGGAGAGATATGCCATCCACTTAGCAGTTATTTACTATTTAGCTCAAGACCTGAAAAGTGTTTTGAGATCAGGCATTACATTTTAAAGATCACTCCTCGATCAATTTTGTGATGATTCTAGTCTCTTTACTCTGGTCAGGTGTAGAGTAAGAATTAGTTATTTCTGAGATTTATAAAACCCATGATATTTAGTATGGATAAGCCTAGCTAGAATGATAGCCGTATTCAAGGCTATACCTCAACCCAGTGGTACCCCACAGAACTCTAGATGCTTGAAAAAATTAAATGTTACTTGTTAAGTATTTACAACTGGACTATTGGAATTTATTTCATATTTTGGA
This sequence comes from Monodelphis domestica, assembly GCF_027887165.1. Lineage (NCBI taxonomy): Eukaryota > Metazoa > Chordata > Mammalia > Didelphimorphia > Didelphidae > Monodelphis > Monodelphis domestica. Next base: position 138,700,728 of record NC_077230.1, on the reverse strand, counting down.
TCAAAAAAATATGGAGGAGGGATAAACCATGGAATATCTGCCTCCTCAGAAGGCATGTAGTAATTTTAACTTTCAGTTTGTATATGATCCCATAAAATTTATACGGGAAGAAATTAAATGTATAAAATGATTTATAGGTGGATTAAAAAAGCTTGCAAGTTTGGGGTTTCATATATCTTCATGAAAACTGTTATAAATCTCTGTAAGCTAAATTGCTTATCCTAGTTCTACAGAAACAGCATAAACAGAGCAAGCAATTATCTATAATAAACTTTTTCTTTAATACTGTGGCAATCCCATTTTTGTAAGGTACATGTCACAATTTATCTTGTGTGGTGTCACAGTCAGATATGGTATACTAGTTCCACATGTTGTTTTTTTTTTCCAATTGTGCAGAAAGTTTAGCCACTGTGGGCAAGTCAATTCAGTCATAAAATTGAGAACATAGTGCTAGCATGAATGAAATCATCGGCATCTTCAGTCTGTCTATAGGGAGCCATCATATTTTTACAAGCATTCCCCAGATTTACAGGATATAGTACTAATAGGTAACAACTCAAAACAATCTGTCCCAAATGTAATTTTAGGAGAATTAATGAAACAAGGTTTTGTTTATATCTAGTATTTGAAAGTGGGTTATTGAAACAGCACAATGCCACATATGAGACATTCAGGTAAATATTCAACCTCAATAACTAAAAGTTAATTATAACCAGTAAATGATCATTTCTAATTTGAATTACATATATTTTTCTCAAAATGGTACAATAAATTTTATACTAAAACCTAATTGTTCTCTATGGACCCCAAATTAGGAAATTTAGAAAATTAATCTAATATGTATTCATTTTCCCACAGAGTTTTTGTTTTTGTGGAAGTGAGACCATTGTGAGAGTAATATAAAGTTTCAAAAAAAAAAAAAGAAAACTGATTTGCATTGATAGCTTTTTCTTTTACACCATCTATGTTTCCTCTGGTATTTCTCCTCTTCCTGCCTCCCTAACCTGTCTTATGACAAATAACATACAATTTATTTTTAAAATTAATTTTGTTCTACAACATTTTTAGCATTTAAAAATTTTAAAAATCACTTTTTAAAAATCACCTGCCATAATCTCTACCTATCTATTCATTTTTGGTGATGACTACAAACATGCCTGTGTGTTTCACAGACTCTGGGGCTTCCCCATATGTCACACAGGAACCGTTAGAATATGTACACTAGTTTCAAGATATTATGTAGACTAGCTTCCAATCAGAATTATAGTTCATTATAATGTTCCCATTGATTTGTCTACATTTTTTATTTATTCAGAAGACATAATTATCTTAAAACAAAGAAATTTAATAAAATGCTTTGGTAAGAAAGTTGAAATAAATCTATCTCCATGTAAATGTATATATTTTTCATCAAACATTGATGTTTAAATAATAATGAGCTCCTTGGTAAAGCCAAGGGATCCTATTTTTTTTAAAGTATTTTAAACTCTATATTATGAAAACTAGCACAGTGTAGACTGCTCTTCTTGAAATGAAAGCCCTAAGTTCAAATCTTGCCTCAGACATTTAGAAGCTATGTGACCTTTGTCAAGTAATGTTTCTGGGCCTCAGTTTCCTCATCTGTAAAATTAAAGAATTGTAGCTGAAAACCTATAAGACTACTTCCAACTCCCAAACTATGTTATTTAATGGACAAATGGTATCTTCTCTGAAGAGCTGTAAATGTTTTAAATTTTAATATGTAGCTAATTAAATTTATATATTATGATTATTATTAAACCCATATTAAAAAGTTAAATACAGGGACTTGTGGGATAAGATGGACATAAAGTACAAGCAAGGGTGTTCTAACAACCCACCAATATAAAGCACCTCAAATGGACAAAAATCAAAATCAGACAAGTGAAGGGGCTCTACTGAAGGGCACAGCTCTGAAGGTTTCAGGCATTTCCATGCTTTAAGGGGGTAAAATTAGACCTACCAAAGTACAAGCTAATCACCCCTCCCCCACTCCACTTACCACACCAGAGTTAGCAAGTGCTGAAGCAATCTCTAGGTTCTTGGTGGCTAGATGAGGGCACCACAGAGTTACCCCTAAGGGCAGCAGGACTTGGGACCTGAGGGAACATGGATCACAGAGATAGGGCAGAGAGGGACTACCAACAGCAGACATGACAGAGAATGGGAAAAAAGCCTCGGGGCAAAAACAACTTGGTAGCTTGGTACACAGAAAATTGCCTACCCTCCTCACTCAGACTTCTCCAGGGAAGAGAAATAAAAACTAACACAGCAATAGCCACCAACACCCAAGAATTACAATCTACAACTACCAAAAAGAAATAAGCAAAAGTCTCTGATATTGAATAACTTCTATGGAGAAAAAAAGCAGAGTACAAAGGTGACAGGAGAGAGCAACAAACAAGAAAATACATCCAAACTTTCCCAAAAAATGGAAATTGGTCACAAGCTCTCAAGGAACTTAAAAAAAAAAGAATACAAGAACCAAGTAAGAAAGACAGAAGAAACTTGGCAAAAAAAGTGAGATACAGAAATGCAAGTAATTCAAAAAGAAAAGGACATTTTAAAAGACAGAATCTCACACTTGGAAAAAAAAAAGCCCAGAAATCACACAAATTGATAAGCAAATTGGAGACCAGAATTGACCTGCTAGAAGCCATGAAAAGCAGGATAGATCAAACTGAAAAGGAAAAATCAAAAGATCATAGCTAAAAACCAGTCTTTAAAGTCTAGAACTGGAGCAGAGTCAATATGGCAGTGTAGAAGCAGCAAAAATTCAGACCTCTGAATACCTTTCCTTACCAATTATAAACTAAATGCTCCACCAGACTGAAAATCAATCCTAACAACAAGACAGAGCCAAGAAACCCTCCTGTTGGACACAATCCAAAAGGTATTCCCCCACCCCAAAAGCCGGAATTTGAGAACACTGGGATATAAGGGGAAGGCATTTGGAAGGTCCCAGGACACCTCCCCCCTACCTAGAGCTCTAAACCTCTAGGGGCAGCAGGAACATCTGGGAGGGCAAAGGCACTTATCTGGAGGGTGTGCGTTGCAGGCAGGGTTTTGCCAGGCTCAGAGCATCGAACACAGGTGGTGGGGAAGGAGCTGGAGAGGGTGCATATCGCAGGCAGCCTGGTCACAGAGACGGAGACCCTCCATATTGCTCCAGCCTTCCAGGAGGTTTTGGCCTCAGAGCACATCCAGCCCAACAAGGCTGAACTTAATCCCATCAAAAGTCTTAAGATGTCAGGGATTCCTAAGCTCCAACGCTCCTCCCCCACAGACTAATAGTAGTAGTCTCTCGGTAATGGAGGATGACGATTGTCTTTGTGCATTTTCATCTATGATAGATGAGTGTGCACAAAGACACTTGTGCGTAAAGGAGATTTAAGTGGAAAAGTCAATGCACAGAGGCAGTCCCACTCTCTCGGCATTGGAAGCCTGGGTCCATTGGCACAAAAAGTTGTTACATCTGGATATTTCCTCAGCTGCATTGGATGACCTTGTTGTCTTTTGTGCTCCAACACGCCTGAAGCACTCCACAGTGCTTTGCTGCATCGCCATCTCAGCCGTTGAACCTTCTTATTGGTTTCTTCTGTCTGTTCAGCCAAAGTAGTCTTCACATGCTGGGTGAGCAAGGCCCTAGGTCACCAGGGGTCTACAACCCAATGGCTACTTTCACAAGGTTTAGCTGGCCTGTTGAAATCATTGCCCAGGGTGTGGCCGCTGCCACATGCTAGCAGCTACTAGGAGCCACAAGTGAGAGCTGGGTGTCAGGTGGGGATCAGAGGCTGGAGAGCTGCCCTATAAGGGCACAACAAGCCCTCCATACCAGAGATACTACCCCTCCCTGAAAACCCCTACAGACTGCTGGACTTTAATCTAATCAAAAGCCTCCAGAGGACAGGAAAGCCAAAAATCCAACACCCCTACCCCACAGATTGCACGGAGAGATCTTCTGTCAAAGCTCCAAAAGGGAAGACTGACAGAAAACCCCAAAACCAAAAAAAATGAGAGGAGCAAGAGCACAGACAAATACAAGGAGTAAAGAAGGGGCAAATATGAGTAAACAACAGAAAAAGAAGAAAGAAATTACAGGCAACAAACAAAGAGAAAATGGAACAGAGGAAAAGGAATCATCAAACAATAAATCAGAAATCCCAGTGAATTGGATACAGGCTTTGGAAGAACTCAAAATTCAATTCAATACACAATTTAGAGGCAGAAGACAATTGGGAAAAGAACTTAAAAACTAAGATAAGTCATCTGGAAACAGAAAATAGTGTCTTGAAATAAAAAAATCAACCAAGTTGAAAATGAGGCAAAGGTGATGAGAGATGAGGCAAAGAGGATGAAAGATGACCTCCAAAGAAAATCAGACCAAAAGGAGGATGACCTAAAAAAACCAGGGATGAAATCTAGTCTTTAAGAACCAGAATACAACAACTAGAATTAAGTGACTATAAAATAAAACCAAAATAATGAAAAACTTGAGGAAAATATGAAGCATCTCATTCATAAAAAAGAAGATTTAGAAAATTGTTTGAGGAGGGACAATTTAAGAATCATTGGTCTAACAGAAGACCATAACAAAAGAAAATTCCTGGTGTAAAAATGGAGATTTGAACCCCAGACTTCAATCCCCAGAAGTCCTTGTTACTTCCCAGAATTCCCTATAATTTCACCTGAGACTCCACCTGGACGAGATCACAATTTATTATTTAAAGGGCTCTCTGCCTCTCAAGAGTGCTCTTCCTCTACTCAGAAATTGCAACATGTTGTAAGTAGGTTGTGAATGGGCTAATCATGTGCTAGGCACGTGGCTTATTATTTTGTATCCTTGATTTCTAATAATCATTAATAAACCTCATAAAGATATAATACTTTTAGCAGAGAAACTAATTTAATTTTTATACTGGACATAATGTTACAGGAAATTATTCAAGAAAACTGTCTTGATATTCTAGAATAAGAGGGAAAAGTGGAAATTGAAAGAATCCACAGATCACCTCCTGTACTTAATCCCCAACTGACAACACCCAGGAATGCTATAGCCAAATTCAAGAACTATCAGACTCAAGAAAAAAATATTACAAGCTGCCAAGAAGAAGTCATTCAGGTACCATGTAACCACAGTGAGGATAACATAGGATCTGGCTGCATCTAACTGGAGGACTGAAAGGCATGGAATATGTAATTCCAGAAAACAAGGGAACTAGGTGTACAACGAAGAATTAACTACCCAGAAAAACTGACTACATTCTTACAGGGGAAAGTATGGTAATTCAACACAATAGAAGAATTCCAAGAATTTGAAAAGAAAAGACCAGACCTGAACAGAAAATTTGATGTCCAATCACAGAACACAAGAGAATCATCAAAAGGTAATTATGAAAAAGGGAAAAAAGAAAAACAAAACAACAAAAAAATTTTTTAAGAGACCAAATAAGTAGAAATGATATGTATCCCTATAAGAAAAGAGGTCATTGATAACTCTTAAAAATTGTTATTATCACCCAAGCAGCTAAAAGAAGTACACTTAGAGGGAACAGTGACAAACTATATAGGATGAAATGACAAGACATAAATATGTATATAGATATATGTATGCATAAATACATATATGTGTTTATATATATATATATATACACACACAAAACTAGAACTAAAAAAAGAGGTTAATACTAAAAGGAATGGGAAAAGCAACAAAAGTGGGTAAATTTATATGTTACAAAGAAGCGCAAGGCGAGAGAGGAGAGAACATCAGTACAGTGGAAGGGTAAAGAGGTTGGAGATAGGAAATAGTCAACTCTTACATGCATTGAACTTGACCCAAAGAGGAAAGAACAATCCAATCCATTGGGGCAGAGAATTAATTTGTACTCTATAGGGAAGTAGAAGGGTAATAGATGGACTGGTGGGGAGGGAAACAGTAGAAGGGAGGGAGAGAGTGGGGGGTAGTTTAAAAAGACTGTAAAGAAAATAAGGGGGGTAAAACAAGGAAGGGGGAGAAAGGGAAATAGAATTACAGTGGGAATTAGGGGGATGGATTAAAAACAAAACATTGGTGAAGAAGGAAATAGTGAAAGGAGAAAAGGCAGAACTAGGAGTAGAAATCAAAATGGTGGGAAATACGTAGCTAGTAATCATAATTCTGAATGTGAATGGAATGAACTCATCCATAAAATGCAAATGATTAGCAGAGTGGATTAGAATCTAAAACCCTACCATATGCTGTCTATAAGAAACACACATGAGGAAGGTAGATACACATAGGGTGAAAGTACAAGGATGGAGCCAAATCTATTGGGAATCAACTGATAAAAAAAGGCAGGAATCACAATCATGATATCTGACAAAGCCAAAGGAAAACTAGATCTAGTTAAAATTGATAGGGAAGGTAATTACATCCTGATAAAAGGCAGTATAGACAATGAGGAAATATCCGGACTCAAAATGGATACACCAAATGTCATAGCATCCAAATTTCTAAAGGAGAAACTAGTGGAACTCAAGGATGAAATGGATAGAAAAACTATACTAGTGGGAGACCTGAACCTTCCTCCAATCAAACTAGATAAATCAAATAAAAAAATAAATAAGAAAGAGGTAAGAGAAGTGAATGAAATCTGAGAAAAATTAGAGTTGGTAGATATGTGGAAAAAAATAAATAGGTACAAAATGGAATACACCTTCTTTTCAGCAGCACATGGTACATTCACAAAAATTGACCATGTATTAGGACATAAAAACATTGCAAACAAGTGCAAAAGAGCAGAAATAATAAATGCAACCTTCTCAGATCACAATGCAATGAAAATAATAATTAGTAAGGGTACATGGAGAGGTAAATCAAAAGTTAATTGGAAATTAAACAATATGATTCTCCAAAAATGGTTAGTCCAAGAACAAATCATAGAAACAATTAATAATTTCATTGAAGAAAATTACAATGATGAGACATCCTCTTAAAACTTATGATATGCAGCCAAAGCAGTAATCAGGGAGAAATTTATGTCCTTGAGTACATATATTAACAAATTAGGGAGGGCAAAGGTCAATGAATTGGGCATGCAATTTAAAAAACTACAAAGTGAACAAATTAAAAATCCTCAGACGAAGACTAAATTAGAGATCCTAAAAATCAAAGGAGAAATTGATAAAATTGAAAGCCAAAGAACTATTGTTTTAATAAATAAGACTAGAAGTTGGTACTTTGAAAAAACAAATTCAATAGACTAAGTACTGGTCAATCTAATTTAAAAAAGGAAAGAAGAAAACCAAACTGACAGTATCCAAGATGAAATGGGAGAACTCACCTCTAATGAAGAGGGAATTAAGGCAATCAAGTATTATATCCAATTATATGGCACCAAATATGGCAATCTAGGTGATATGGATGAATACTTACAAAAATGTAAATTGCCTAGACTAACAGAGGAAGAAATAGATTACCTAAACAACCCCATATCAGAAAAACAAATTGAATAAGCCATCAAAGAACTCTCTAAGAAAACATCCCCAGGGCCTGATGGATTCATAAATGAATTCTATCAAACATTCAAAGAACATCTAATCTCAATATTATGCAAACTATTTGACAGGATAAGCAAAGAAGGGGTTCTACCAAATTCATTTTACTGCACAAATATGGTACTGATCCCAAAACCAGGCAGGTCAAAAACAGAGAAAGAAAACTATCCACCAATCTCCCTAATGAACATAGATGCAAAAATATTAAATAGGATACAAGCAAAAAGACTCCAGCAAGTGATCACCAGGCTTATTCACTATGACCAGGTAGGATTCATACCAGGAATTCAAAGAGGGTTCAATATTAGGAAAACCATCCACATAATCGACCATATTAACAAGCAAACTGACAAAAACCACATGATTATCTCAATAGATGCAGAAAAAGCCTTTGATAAAAATACAACACTCATTCCTATTAAAACACTAGAAAGTATAGGTATCGATTGCCTTTCCTTAAAATAATAAACAATATATATGTATATGTTTTATATATACATATATAAAACCATCAGCAAGTATCATCTGCAATGGGGACAAGTTAGGAGCCTTCTCAATAAGATCAAGATAGAAGGAAGGATGCCCATCCCCTCTTTTTATTCAATATTGTACTAGAAATACTAGTAGTAGCAATTAGAGAAGAAAAAGAATTTGAGGGTATTAAAATTGGCAATGAGGAGACCAAGCCATCACTCTTTGCAGATGACATGATGGTCTACTTAAAGAATCCTAGAGAATCAACTAAAAAGCTAGTGTAAATAATTAACAACTTTAACAAAGTTGCAGGATACAAAATAAACCCACATAAATCATCAGCATTCCTATATATTTCCAACACAATTCAGCAGCAAGAGTTAAAAAGAGAAATTACATTTAAAATCACCCTAGACAATATAAAAGACTTAGGAATCTATTTGCCAAGACAAACACAGGAATTATAGGAACACAATTATAAAACTTTCCACATAATTAAACCTAGATCTACAAAATGGGAAAAACATTAATTGTTCATGGGTAGAATAAGGTAATATAATAAAAATTAGAATCCTACCCAAATTAATTTACTTATTTAGTGCCAAACATATCAAACTACCAAGAAACTTTTTTATTGAATTACAAAATATTATAACAAAGTTCATTTGGAAGAACAAAAGATCAAGAATATCAAAGGAAATTAATGAAAAAAATTGTGATATATTGGCACCTAGCAGTACCAGATCTTAAACTGTACTATAAAGCAGTGGTCATCAAAACAATATAGCACTGGCTAAAAGACAGAAAGGAGGATCATTGGAATAGACTAAGAGTAAATGACCTCAGTAAGCTAGTGTTCAATAATCTCAAAGATCCTCCCTTTTGGGACATGAACCCACTGATTGACAAAAACTGCTGAGAAAGTTGGAAAACAGTATGAGAGAGATTAGGTCTAGTTCAATATCTGACACCCTATACCAAGATAAATTCAGAATGGGTAAATGACAAATATAAAGAAGGAAATTGTAAGTAAATTAGGTGAACATAGAATACTATACATGTCAGATATGTGGGAAAGAAAGAATTTGAGACCAAGGAAGAAATAGAGAATATTACAAAATATAAAATGATTAATTTTGATTATGTTAAATTAAAAAAGTTTTTGTACAAACAAAACCAATGCAACCAGAATTAGAAGGGAAACAACAAATAGGGGAAAATCTTTATAACAACAACCTCTGACAAAGGTCTAATTTCTCAAAATTATAAGGTTCTAAATCAGTTGTCAAAAAAACAAACAAAAAAAAAAAACAAGCCTTTCCCCAACTTGGTCAAGGGACATGAATAAAAACTTTTTCAGATAAAGAAATTAAAACTATCAATAACCATATGAAAAAGTGTTCTAAATATCTTATAATTAGAGAAATGCAAATCAAAACAATTCTGAGGTACCACCTCACACCCAGTGGATTGACTAATATGACAGCAAAGGAAAATAATAAATGTTGTAGGGGATGTGGCAAAATTGGGACACTAATAATGCATTGCTAGTGGAGTTGATTCAATCATTCTGGAAGGCAATTTGGAATTATGCCCAATGGGTTTTTAATGACTTCCTACCCTTTGATCCAGCCATACCCCTTCTGAGTTTGTATCCCATAGGGATAATAAGGGACAAGACTTGTACAAAAATATTCTTAGCTGTGCTCTTTTGTTGGCAAGAAATTGGAAAATGAGTGGATGTCTTTCAATTGGAAAATGGCTGAACAAATTGTGGTACGTGTTTGTGATGGAATATTATTGTGCTAAAAGGAATAATGAACTGGAAGAATTCCATGCAAACTGGAACGACCTCCAGGAATTGATGCAAGTAAAAGGAGCAGAACCAGGAGAACATTTTACTCAGAGAATAATATACTGTGGCACAAATGAATGTAATGAACTTTACTATAGCAATGCAATGATCCAGGACAATTTAGAAATTTTTGAAAAAGAACACTATCCACATCCAGAGAAAGAACTGTGGGAGCAGAAATACAGAAGAAAGACATTAAATTGATCACCTGGGTTGATGGGGATATGATTGGGGGTAGACTCTAAATGATCACTATATTGCAGATATTAATAATATGGAAATTGGTCAATGATACTTGTAACACCCAGTTGAAATGAATGCTGGGTATGGGAGAGGGGAAGGAGGAGGGATGGGAAAGAACATGAATCCTGTAACCATGGAAAAATATTCTTAATTAATTAATTTAATTAAAAAATTCATTTAAAATATAAGTGCAAGAGGTATTACTCATCCTTCTAAAGAGTTGTAAGGGGGGGGGGCAGCTGGGTAGCTCAGTGGATTGAGAGCCAGGCCTAGAGACAAGAGGTCCTAGGTTCAAATCTGACCTCAGACACTTCCCAGCTGTGTGACCCTGGACAAGTCACTTGACCCCCATTGCCTAGCCCTTACCACTCTTCTGCCTTGGAGTCAATACACAATATTGATTCCAAAACAGAAGGTAAGGGTTTAAAAAAAATAGTTGTAAGGGGAGGGTAAAGGGTTTAAATAGAAGATCTTGGTAATAAGAAAAAATCATTTCTTCATTGAATTATATAGAGTGGAGAAAATAGGAAATAAAGCAAAACAAGAGCATTTAATTTGCAAAGAGGAAGAGGAAATTAAGGTATGATGCCATCCATTAAGCAATATCAATCAATCAACCAATCAACATTGGAGGATAGAAGGGTTAAAAAAAATACAAATTTTAAGAAGCTTATATTCTATTGGGGAACACAGAATGTATATATTTATATATACATATATGTTTATAGATGTATGTATATGTAAAGAAAAAACAAACAAGCAAACAAAATATACCTAAAGTAGTTAAAATAAAGTAGTTACTGAGGTAGGGTATTTGTATTTGAATGGATCAGGAAAGGATCATATAATACTTGAGCTATATATTTTGAAGTTACAATTCTTGAGATGGAGTCAAGGGGAGAATAAATTCCAGCTTTCTCTCTCTCTCTCTCTCTCTCTCTCTGTGTGTGTGTGTGTGTGTGTGGGGGTGTATTGAAGTATCATCAACTTCCTTGTTCCTCAGTCTATTCAATTCCCATGACCTATTTTTTCACTTCATTTCACCTATATAGAGACATGATGTTCTTTGATATTGCCATCACTTACTATAAATGTACCACTTCCATGATTTTGAGCTCCAAAATAGCTTTAGCTGATCCTAATCATTTCCCCTTCCATCTTTCCTACTACCTATTAACTTGTCCTGTTGTTCTTTGTCCTCAGTGTGACTTGTAGTCCTCACCCCCTCAGACCTTTGCAATGATATCACTTCTATACTGGTTATGCTTTATTCCTTTTCTTTCTCAAACCCTAGGTCTCTCAGTTGAACTTTTCATTTAAATCCCTTGCCCCTTTTATAGCTGATGATACCTTGAGAAACCTCACCTTTGGATTATTGTCACCATCCCCCTCTTTCATTCCTAGTCATATTTTATTAAACAGATTTCAAGAAAATCAGAACTATGCTGATTTAGTCAAATTTATCTAATTATCTAATAAGATTTCAGCATGACCTTCATTTCAGTGAGGCATGAGTCTGATAACACCTTCCTAATCTCACTCAGTACAGCAACTATTCTAAACCTTTTTATATATGAAGTATTCCATGATTATCCCTCTCTATCCACTCTCAGTTGAAGATCTTAAACTATATTTCACTGAAAAATTGGAGCCATTCCCTATGGAAAGCTTTTTTGTTGACTTGTCCTCATCTCACATCTTTTAGCAATGTTATCTTAAATTGTTTATTGCCTTCCTCCAAGTCTGGAATAAAGAGGTGATCCTTCTGCCCAGGACAAACCACTCTGCATATGCTTTTGATTCCATCTCATCTCATCTTCTCTAGGAAGATAATGTTCAATATTATCACCTCTAATTTCTTTATTTTCAGTCTCACCTAATATACTGCATTCTTCCACGTTGTCTATAAGCACAATGATGTCTCTCTTCCATCCTTAAAAAAAATCTCTTATTTGATCTAGCCATCTTCACTAGCTATCATCCTAAACTCTCTGTACTCTCTCCACTTCCTCTCTTCTCACTTGTTTCTAACCTCTGTAGTCCAACTTTTAACTTAATCTTTCAACTGGAATTGCACTCTCTAGATTACTACTGGAAATTCAATTGCCAAATGCCTTTTTTACCCCAATACTCATCTTTCTTGACCTCCCTGAAGCCTTTGACATTGCAGATCCTCCTCTTTTGTGATATAACTCCTTAGTTCTCTTCCTACCTTTCTGACTGCTCCTTATCAGTCTTTGCTAGATCTTCACACAAGTTACAACCATTAACTATGGGTATTATTTATATTTCTGTACTAAACCCCATTCTCTTTTTCCTTTATACTATCTCACTTGAACTCATCAGATTCTCTAGATTTAATTATCATCTCTAAATAACTTATTCATATATATATATATATATATATATATATATCCAGCCTATTTTGCTCCTCCTGAGTTCCAATGCTGCTTTCTGAACATCTCAAAATGCATATCTTAAAGGTGTCTCAAATTAAATACAGCCAAAACAGAACTTATTATCTTTCCCCCAAAACTCTCCCTTTCCCAAATTTTTCTGCTTTTAACAAAGATATTGCCATCCCATATCAGTTACCTGGGTTCACAACCTTGGAATCATCCTCAACATATTTTTTTATTTATTCTATATTTCCAATCTTATTAAGTCTCATTAGTTTCTACCTTATATCAGCTGTCATATCTTTCTCTTTTTCTCCAACACAAAAATAGTATCTAATTTAATTTCTTATTCATTATTTCAATAGCCTTATAATTTCCCTCTCCACCTCAAGTTTTTTTTTTTTTCTGGTTCTAATCCATAATGTACCCAGTGCTTTTCCTAGAGACTATATCTGATCATGCCATCTCCCTTATTCAGTAAACTTCATTAGGTCCCTTTAACTTCCCAAATTTAAACACATTGTCATTTAAAGTCTTTCAAAGCATGTCTCCACCATATTTTTCAAGTCTTCATAGTCACTTCCCCTCTATATACTCTTTGGTCTAGTTATACTTGCCTACTTATTTATCTTCACACCTGGCACTCCATCTCTTTACTCCTTACATTATTCAAAGCTTTCCTCCATGCTTGGCATGCTAAAATTTATCTCCTGGCTTCCTTCAAGACTCATCTCAATTCCTACCTTCTGCAGGAAATCTTTTATCATCACCTCCTACCCCTTCTAACATTACCTTCTACTCCCATATTACCTCCCCTTCTGTGAATGTATTATGTTTGTTCCTTGATGTTTTCATGTGTGTCTCTTCTTTTAGAATATTAGCTTTTTGAGAACAGGAAGAATCCTTTCATCCTTTTTTTTTTTGGCATCCTTAGCACTTATCACAGTGCTTGGCAGAGAACAAGTACTAAATGAATGCTTATGGACTGTGTGGGTCTATGTTTTTTTCTAAGAAGGAGTATTACAGCTTTTGGAATAATAATGTTCAGATATATACTGAAGAAGTATCTATTTTGGCAAATGTATAAAGAATAGAAAGGAGAAAATTGAAGCAGGGACACTATTTCAGTAGTCCAAGTGATAGGCAATAATTGATTGCACTAAGTCATAGCTGTCTGAAGACAGAGTATGAGGTAGATGTGAATGTAGAACATCAAGATTTAGTAACTGATATTTGGGTTGAGTGGGAGGGAGGAGTCTAGGATAATACTGAATTTATGAACAAGTAAAAATGAATAATGCCCTCAATAGAAATAAGGATGTTTGGAGCAAACAATGAGAAATGAATTTATATGGAAAACATTTTCTTTAATTGAAATGAGTCTGTTTTTGTCTTGTATTTTTATAATATGAATTTTTACACACAGAGACATAATTCTTGGAGGAAAGTTGTTTTGTTTACTGACTGCTATGACCTATTATTCAGTTACTATATTGGATATCTTTAAAAAGGTCCAGGATCTTAAAAATTAAATTTACCTGCTTGGTTAGATTCATTGATTAAAATTAACTGAGTGATTAATTACTATCAAACAGTATAGTTGTTATATTCAATTTGATTCTTCTCCTCCTGCTGCTCTGCTCTCCAAACCAGACTACCAGGAACCATGTCTGGGAGCATCTAAGCCATTGTTTCTGCTAGTCCTTGAACCATGAAGTTCATTTTGAGCCTGGTCATTTCTACCAGTTCCTTCTTCACCCCCACCACCTTTCTATCTCTTGCTTTAAGTAATCCAATCAACACTGCTGGTACCTCTTATAAGGATATGTCTATTGAGTATCTTATTGTTCTCTCATTATCTTTGTGAATTTCCTGATCCTAATTACTTTTCCTGGGGTTCCTCCTATATGGGAATGAAAACTTCCTGAGATTAGGATGTAACTCATAGTTCTATTTGTATATTTAGCACTTAATATAAGACATTTTTATTCAGATTCTCCCTAAACCCCACCAAATGATGTTTACAATAATAAAGCATGTTCAATCATATTGCTGTCACTAAAAAATATCAGTATTCATACTTAGTGGAAGTAAACATATTTCTATTACTAAATGAAAATATTTTAAAACATTTATTTCATCTTTATTTTTAATTTTTATTCTCTATATTGTTGTTCAGTTCTTCCAGTCATGTCTAACTCTTTGTGACCCCATTTGGAGTTTTCTTAGCAAAGATACTGGAGTGGTTTGCCATGTCTTTCCCCAACTTATTTACAGATGAGGAAACTGATGCAAATAGGATCAAGTGACTTGTTGAGGGTTACATGGTTAGTAAGTATCAGAGGTCAATTTTGAACTCATGAAGATGAGTCTTCCTGACTCCAAGCCCATCACTCAGTCCACTAAGCCAAACAGCTATCCTCTCTTCTGTGTATATTTTATAATAGGGTTAGGGATTGGAGTGCTATTTAATGTGATTTATTATCATCTCCATATTCTTCACATACCCTTAAATGAAAAACCATGTTGAGTCTTCAAATTGTAAACATACTAAAACACCCATCTTAATGCTAGAAATGGGGAAAAATGAACTCAGATTGCAGATAGAGATTTAGTTGCAGATAAAGAGATTTAGTGACTTCTTCTAGAAGTTTGTGTTTTTTTAAAAGGAAGAAAAGAATCAAGGGCTCATTTCCAAATATAACTACAGTGCTTTCATAGGGGCTCCTTTGTCCACTCAGCAGTCAAAGTACAAATGTATGAAATCCTTTATAAAAATGGTCATACCTATAGAAAGCTCACAGCTCTTTCAGATTCAATAAGATGTCAATTTGGAAGTGTAACAACTCATATATCATATGAGACAGTTCCACAGACACCATATGGAACCTAATGGTTTTCAAACTTGGCATAGAAGCTTCCCAAAGCTATTTTCAAACAACTGTTTTAAGCTTCTTAGAAAAAGTGTCTGACCAAATTGAACCACTCCCTTTTTTTTTCAACAAGCCAAAAAGAGTGCAACAAAGTTGACAATTAAAAGCAATAGTGGTATATCACTGAGAAAGAAGCTTTCAGTAGAAAGTGGCAAAAAGATTTATGGTTTTCTGAGGGTTTTATATATGAAATTACAGTAGAGAATCATTCACAGGGTGGATCTGTTAGTTAACAATGGGTGTGACTACACGGCATTCAAGTATGTTTTTACTGCCAATCTTAATGTTCTGGCATCAGATAAAGAGCCAAGAGAAACTATTAAAAGTATATGGAAACTCATTGATTATAATGCAACATTAGATTTAAATGAAAAAATCTAAATAATTCAAATATAACAAAAATAGAAGTAATTGGCATGAACCGAGTGGTGGAGGAAGCTATTCCCTTTTAATGTGTATCTTTAAATGTCCAGAAATCAAATAGTAGATATTTACTGGACACGGTTTGGTCAATTATACTATCCTAATGTAAAGGTTGCTATTGAGTTTTTTTAAAATGGAGTATATTTTCTGGAGGCATAATTTTCAATGCCTAATAACTTACTTTTCTACATTCACGCATGAAGCATCCCCAGCTGTTATTAACCAAGTTAAAAGTAATTGTTTTGTTAATTACTTTTCTTGGATTTTGTGTTCCCATGATGGTAAAATAACCAGTCAAGCTTATCAATTCAGCAAATTCATTCAAAGATACAAGTAATGAAGTAATAATACTAATAAAATGTTTAAACAGATTGTTACAACCAAGGATTTACTAAATGTTTGCTAACTGACCATTTATTTGACCAACTATACTACTTAATTTAGTCAAAGAATGAGGAGTACTTGAGTATTCAACTTAGTGAAAGTTGTTGCCTGACTGGTGAACTCTTTTTCTGACTAGATCATACTACCCACAGACTTTCCCACTGCATCAATTGTTTCCTTTATATTGTTCTTAATGTTTAAGAAATAATCCTTTGTAAGGAAGAAGGAATTTTCTATTTTACTGAATATCCTCCATAACAACCCACAGTTTTGGAGAGAATTCCAGTGTGGACACATTTTCCATTCCCATTCCAAATCTGCAATTGTGGAAAATAATGGGCTATTCTTTGTAACCTGATCTTTGAGGAGAATATTCAAAATACAGGAAAAGGTAAAGAGATAAGATGAGAAAAAAAAAGGAAGAAGAGAGTAAAATAAGTAAAAGTTCTACTGTTTCTCACTTCTAGGTCTAGCTTTCATAAATACAATTTTTTTCACATATATAAAAGGAATATTACTGGAAACTATGCAAATTAATGCTTACTAGTTTAGAATTCTATTTTTAAAGTGTCAATATGAAATTGCTAATAAATAAGAATATTTTAATAGAAATAAAAAAAAAACTACTTGTACTGTTTCTGTCATTTTTTGAGTGATTGACAATTTTGAGTACTCAGAAGAGACAGACTTGGTACCAGCATCAACTCTTTTGGATTGATTAATTTTTTAAACAATTATCAATCAATATGATTGTCAAACATTTGATTATTTCAATTAATTGATAAACTTTCACTGAATTCCTACTATAGTTAAAAGAATGTTTACAAGGCTAGGAGTACATAGAGACTGCGTATATCTCATAAAATAAAGAGAAATCTGTTTTGAGGAGCAAAGAATATTCATAACAAGGCAAATGACTATAGTGGGCAGTTTAGACATGACACAATTCAAGGAAGAGTACAGTAGCCAATGAAAATTTCAGTAAAGAAATTGGGACTTTAAGCTGAACTTTGAAAAATAAAGTAGGATTTAAGTAACTATATAGGACATTGCAGGACACTCTAAACTTAGGTATGAGAAAGAAAAAAATGCCTGGAGGAGAGAATGCAAATACTGCCTACTCCATAATCTAATCAAAGATTATTCCAGTAAAGGCAATTCTATAAAAATCTACTTCAAAGATAAATTATAGTTTCAATATTTGGGTCCAAATTGCCTATTCAGTCATTGGGATTTTTGAGTTTTCCATTATAGTATAAAATAGTCTTATTGCATGGTCATTTATCTACCAGTAAAAGACCAGTATCTATCTTTTCATCTATGAAACAGTCTAATCCTATGGAAAGTTTGAAAATTGATTATTACTATTATTGTTCAGGTTTTAGTCAATTTTGGGGGTTTTATTACCAAAGATACTGGAGTGGTTTGCTATTCCCTTCTCTGGTTTATCTTACAGATGAGGAAACTGAGGCAAACAGAATTAAGCAATGACCAGAGTAATACAGCTTTTAATCTTTCTGATTCTGGGTCTGGCACTCTATCCACTGTGCTACCTTGTTACCCTGATGAACTAGTGACTAACCTGCTAGTATTTAGGGAAGCATGTTGGTATAATAGAAAGAATATTGGATATAGAATCAAAGGATCTCATTTCAGATTGTGGCTTTGCACTCTACCTCTGTGATCTTGGACAAAATATTTAATTTATCTGGGCTTGTTTCCTCCTTTATAAAACAAAAAAATTTGGACTAAATAAATTCAAAATTTCATCTAAATACTCATTGTTCTTGTTTCTTAGAGTTAAGTAATTCATACTATCTAAAACAAAAAGACATAAACACCTAATGGGTGAGTACTAAAATGACAAAATGTCTTCAGAATATAGAAATAACTAGAGTACACATGAAAAATATTACAAATAAAACCATAATTGCTATGGGGAATTAGAGAGAGCTTGCATTTTTATATTCTAGAAATAGGCTAGAGACATTCCCTTGAAAGAAGAAGCTTGAATACAGTGAACATAGTAAATGTGAGGCATTTCATTTTGTTGATGTAATTAATAATTAACTACAAAATACTAAGCCAAGATCAATTCTTTTGTTAGAGCAGTAATATCTGGGGCCATCCTTGGTGATTCCACAGCAGCAGATATGAATATTTGTTGCCAGGTTTTTATCATTTAAATTTCAAATAGCCATTGCTAAAATATGTCAAATCTCCAGTGCATACTTAAAAAATTTTAATACATGTATGCATATAGATATGCATATATATGTATATATGCAAGGATGAACTTCTGAGAATAGAACTATACAAATCATTTAAAAGGAAAGATTAAATTGATAACTAAATGAATTTATTCATTTAAGGATAGGTAGTATGTTGGAAAAATATCTCTCAGTGAGATTAAAGAAAAAAAGTAACCATTCTCATTCAGATCTCATTTTTTTGTTAGAAAAAAAATCTAGTTCTGATTCTTGCAGAGCAATTAGCAGTACAATTTCCTGAGTACTTACGAAGTATATATTCTTCTGTTGACAGTAGAAGAATAAAAAAAACTTGATGGAAGTTTTGTCCATTCCCTCACTTTTTGAATATTCAAAAATGTCTTGGAAAAGTAATGAGAATGATTACTATAAAAGAAATGCCAACAACAAAAGAAGGAAATGTGTAAGATACAACAATTACCTTTTCACATTAGTAAGAAATACATGTTTAGAAATGTCAGATTTTTTTCTGTAAAGTTAAGTAGTCTTATTCTATACAATCTTTATTATAACTTACCAAATAGAAAATAATTATCATTCTAGGATCATGGGTATCAGCAGAACATGGAGTCTCTGGTTGGAGGTCAGGATCTGAACAATTAGAATTTAGTAAATTATGAAGAAGAACAGCAGTTGGTCAAAGATCCAGTGTTTATGATGAAAGGTTAATTCAATAAGAAGAGGAGATTCTGATGGTGCCTTATATATTTCCTCTTTGAGGAGCACGAGTTCCAAAACTATTGAACTGTTCCTGAAAACATTTAGTGGTGATACTTTCTTGGAAAGTAAAGTGAAAATTTAAAAAATGAAGGTAGAAACTGAACAGTGTCACTTTGAATATGAAATATAATTAAACAAAAGAAAATTCTAATAGATATTTATTGAACAGATCAAGTATCCTTAGTGTATAATATAGGAGAATGCAATATTTGTTTAAAATGCATGTATTTTTTCTTAACTTTCGCATCAAATTTCCCATGATAAATCTTACCTAAGAGTACTCTCTTGGGTATTACAATTATAAAGAATTATAAGAACTTCAAATTGATTAATTTACAAGATAGAGATGATAAAATTACCTAAAAAATCAGTTTAATATTAAGATTTTTTTATCCTTCTATTCCTTCTTGAGCAAGTATAGAGGATGCCCAAAGCAAGCTAACTAATATGATGAAAAGTCTTAAAAACTCATCAAATGTGAAAATATTGAAGGAGATGTTGATGTTAGAAATGAGAAGACTAAAATGGAGGCCATGGGGTCATGGTGATTTTTCAAATGGCTGCATGACAGTTGAGTAAAAGAAGTTATTTTTTTCCATGTTACTCTAGTAATTAGAATCAGGATTGATAAGTGGGAGTTATAAGCAGATGGATATTAGTGAGTTACAAGAAATAATTTTGCAATCCAAAAAGGAATAGATAGCTTATAAAGGTACAGAGTTTCTAGTAATTAAAGGTACTTAATAATTTGGTGGATCATCTCTAAGAGATTTAGTAAATAGAAGAGATTCCTAAATTGGATGGATCTGATTTCACATTCTTTCTTTCATACATTCTGGAACTGTTTGCTGTTCATCAAACTTGGAATTCTTTTCTTATCTCAGTGCCTTTATATACACTCTTATGATTTCTTGGATATATTCCTCCATTGCCTCTATCTCTTAGAATCAACTTTCTATATGGTACTTTTCAGGAAGCATCTCCTTTTCAAAGATATTATATATCCTCTTCCCATGTAGTAATCAACGTTATCTTTCTGTTCAGATAATTTATGTACATGTATGTATGCGTATATGAGATGAAAGCAAGACTAATCTACCAATGGCTGATGTGTTTTATTCTAAACTTGCTTGCTTGTTGTAAACCAGTCCCAAAATGGCATGACCAATGGAATGTAAACTCAAGCACAAGAACTTTTAAAATATCTTTGTATTCCAAATGCCTAGCATCATGCTTTGCACATATTAGAAACTTAATAAATATTTATTGAAATGAATTATTAAATGAAATTATTATCTATGGTTTTTTGGAACTTAATATACTCTCTGGGCTCACTTAGAACAGAGATGAAGCACACTGGGGCTCAATGTCTTCTCTGGGTTTCTGGAGCAAATCAATCCCAAAGTTGAAATGAATGGAAGTTTGTAACATTGATTCTGATGACTAGATACTTGTTCATACCTGGTCTCACAACTATCCAAACATGTGTTTTGTAACTATTTCAGTCTTTTCTCCTGATTTTTGTCCTTGTTATTTTTACCATCTGTATGAACACTAGTCATGTCATGTCAATGAATACTTCTTAAACATCTACCATGCACCAGGAGCCATGCTTAAGACAGGGAATACTATTCTCAATGAATGTTTTTGCTTCTCTTATCTGTCTTGCAGTCTATAGTTAGAGAGCAGTTTCTGGTAAGGTCTTGCCACTCTAGGTTATGGAGGGCAGATACTATTCTGTAATTTTCTTAGTTGACATATGGCACCTGCACTGAAGGCACTTTACCATCTCTCCTCTACCCTGGCAGATTTGGGTCTCCAGAGGGAGGTTGATACTTTTATTCTCAGGGTTCTAGGGTTAGGTCTGTGGGATTGAGAGTTATTTTCTATTACTACATCTTACTCACCAGTGTGCTTCCTACATGATTTTCAGTTTTCATCAGTCAGCCAGACTTAATTAGCTTTAAGAAATTTTTATGTACTAAGATGATATATTAAGGAAAAATAGTGTTCCAAGGGTGCTGCTAAGATGTTTATAAATCTAACGCCTTTCACTCTTTAAAGATCACCAAGTCCTCCTCTGAGAAAGTGGAGGGGAGGAGATTTAGACTAAGACCAGGCTCTTTGACATGCTCACAAGCCCCAGCTCTTCCCCAATCCCACAAAACAATTTTTTTAAAGCTGTGATGCTATAGATGTTATTGTGAGCATATAATGCAGTTTTTTTTTCTTCTTGTATTTATTAAAGTTAATGTAGTAGCACTAAAATGATCATGTTTGTCTTCAGTCCTTTCTGAACTCCCTTCTGCTCTCTTTTATATATTTAAAAAGTTTTAGTGATCATTATTTGCTTTTCTTATTTTCCCCTCTTTTTAAAAAAATAATTATTTAAATATTTTATTTTCCTAATTACATGTAATAACAATTTTCAGCATATGTTTTCCAAAATTATAATTGTCTACTTCCTTCCCTTCCCTCCCCCTCTCAGAATGGTAAGCAATTTGATCTGGGTTTCATGCAAAAACATACTGCCATGTTAGTAATTTTTGCAAAAGAATATTCATATAAAATTAAAACTCCAAAATAAAACCATAAATAAACTAATGTGAAAGATAATATGCCTTGATCCCCATCTGGTGCCAATTGTTCTTTCTTAGCAAATGGATTGCAATCTTTGTCATAAGTTAATCAGAAATATGCCAGATCATTGGATTGCTGAGAGTAGCCATTTTTTCACAGTTGATCATCATATGATATTGCTGTTATTGTGTACAATGTTCTCCTGGTTCTGTTTATTTAAGTCTGGGTTTGTTCATACAGATCTTTCCAGCTTCTTCTGAAATCATCCTGCTTATCACTTCTTGCAGCACAATAATATTTCATCATCAACAAATACTGAAATTTGTTCTACCATTTCCCAAATGATGGACATCTCATCAATTTCCAATTCTTTGCCATCACAAAAAGAGCAGCTATAAATATTTTTGTACAAATAGGTCCTTTCCCCTTTTTCATGATCTCTTTGGAATACAGACCAAGTAGCGGTATTACAGGATTAAGCTCAATTTTCATGGCCCTTTGGGCATAATTCCAAAGGGTCCTCCAGAATGGTTGGAGTTCGGTTCACAACTGCACCAACAATCCATTAGTGCCCCAATACTGCCAAATCCCATCCAACATTTATCACTTTCCTTTATTGTCATATTGGTCAATCTGTTAGATGTGAGTGGTACATAAGAGTTGTTTAAATTTTCATTTATTTAATGAAGAGTGATTTAGAATATTTTTCTATATGATTATTGATAGCTTTCGGTTTTATATATTTATAATTTTGACTTAATTCTATATCAATATGAGAAATTAGACTTTTATTAGCGAACTTTGTTATCAACCCCCCCCCCATTTTTATCCTTTATAATCTTGGTTGTTTTTTTGTACAAAATATTTTAAATTATTTTAATTAAATTTACTTATTTTCCATATTATAATGTTCTCTGTCTCTCATCTGCTAATAAATTCTTCTCTTTTCCATAGATATGCCAGGTAAACTATTCTATATTCCCTAAATTATTTTGTTATCACTCTTTATATATAATTCTTATCCATTTTGACCTTATCTTGGTATAGAGTGTGAGATATTGGTCTATACCTAGTTTCCACCACACTATTTTCCAATTTCCCAAACAGTTTCTATTAAGTAGTGAGCTCTCAACCTAAAAGCTGAAGTCTTGCGGTTTTCCAAACACTAGGTTGATAAGGTAATGTACCCTTATACGTTGTGCATCTAATATATTCCAATGAACTAGTATCACATTTCCTAGCCAGTAACAAACTGTTTTGATGTTTGCTTATTTACAGTACAGTTTGGTACTGCTAGGTTACTTTCCTTCATAGTGAACTTTTTTTTATCTTCCAGATGAATTTTATTTTTTCTTGTTTTATAAAATAATTATTTGGTAGTTTGGTATAGCACTGAAAAAGTAAATTAATTTATTTAGAATTGTCATTTTTATTATATTAGCTAGGCCCACTCATTACCAATTAATATTCTTCCAGTTGCTTAGATGTGACCTTATTTCTGTGAAAAGTGTTTTATAATTGTCTTCATATAATTCCCATTTTGTCTTAGCAAGTAGATTCCAAGGGAATTGATTTAATCCAGAGTTATTTTAAATGAAAATTTTCTTTCTATATATTGCTCCTAAACTTTGTTGGTAATATATAGAAAGGCTGATGACTTATATGAGTTTATTTTATATCCTGTATCTTTGCTAAAGCCATTAATTATATCAACTTGTTTTCTGTAGGATACTCTAAGGAAACTATCACATCTGCAAAAAAGTCATAATTTAGGTTTCCTCATTGCCATTTTAATTCTTAAGCTAGCATTTCTAGTGCAATATTAAGTACTAGTGGTGATAATGGGCATCCTTGCTTCACTCCTGATCTTATTGGGAAGGCTTCGAACTTACCCCATTGCAGTTGATAATTTGCTGATGGTTTTAGGTACATATTTCTTATCATAAGGAATTTATTTATGTTCTTTTCCCATATTTTTCCAGCTGTTGTGTTGATTTTAGAAGAGAAACACTTTTCCTCCCTTTAAAAACCAAAACACCTCCAGCCCTATATTTCCTATTGAGACAATTAGATGGTTTGATCTTGATTTTGTACTGTAACTGAGCTGCAAGATGTTTGTAGCAATTATAACTTTTACTACTCTGAAATATAATCAAACTTTTAAATTTTTAATCATTTATTCAACCCTGAACCATTGTGCTCTAAAACTTTCTTATTATGTATATAAACCCAGAATTGACTGACTTGATACAACAGAATTAAAGTTTTGGCTTCTTTTATTTAAAAAAAATATTTATTCCTATGTTTTCTAGAGTTTTTTTTTTTTAAATAAGAATGGGTGTTGTATTTTGTTGATTGCTTTTTCTGCATCTATTAAGTGATTTCTCTTAGTTTGGTTATTTATATGTTAAGTTATGTTGGTTGTTTTTTAAATATTAAACCAGTCCTGAATTCCTCATATAAATCCTATTTGAGCATAGTAAATGATATTTGTGATATATTGCTGTAGTCTCCTTTCTTCTATTTTTTTTTTAGAAAATTTGAGTCAATTCATTAATGAAATTGGCCTCTAATTTTCTTTCTCTGTTTTTCCTCTTCTTGTATTTGTGTCATAAAAAGAATTTGGTTGGAATTCCTCTCTGCATATTTTCCCAAATAGCTTATATATTATGAGGGTTAGTCATTCTTTAAATGTTTGATCAAATTCACTTGTTAATCCATGTTGCCCAAGGGATATTTTATTAGGGAGAACATTGATGGATCAGTCAACTTATTTTTCTGAAGAAGGAATTATTTAAATACTCAATTTCTTCTTTTGTTAAGCAGGGCAATTTATATTTTTTATAAAAATTCATTCATTTCACTTACATTGTCAGATTTATTGTCATATATTTGGGCAAAATAGTTCCTAGTCATTGCTTTAATTTCCTCTTCATTGTTCGAGCATTTACCCTTTTCATTTTTGATATTGATTCTTCTCTTTTCTTTTTTCCTTTTTTTAAATTAAGTTAACCAACACTCTATTTGATTTGTTTTTCCATATAACCAACTCCTAGTTTTATTTATTAGTTCAATGGTTCCCTTACTTTCAATTTTTATTAATTTCTACCTTGATTTTTAGGATTTCTAATTTAGTTTTTAATTTAGGATTTTAAATTTGTTCTTTTTCTAGTTTTAGTAGTATGCCTAATTCATTGATTTGATGTTTTCTCTGTAATAGATTTAAATGTTTAGAGATACAAATTCCCCCCTAAGTACTGACTGGTCTGTATTCCATAAATTTCAATATGTTTTCTCCTCATTGTCATCCTCCTTAAAGAAATTATTGTTTGTTTCTATAATTTGTTCTTTCACCCAACTTTTTTAAGAATTAGATTTAGTTTAGAATTTAGTTTACAATTAATTTTTATTTTTCTATGAATGGACACATTGATGTTAATTTTTATTTTGTTATGATCTAAAAAAGGATGCATTTATTATTTCTGCATTTTGTTGTTAAGTTTTTATGCCCTAATAATACATGATCAATTTCTGTAGCTGATATGTATTGACGAAATAAAGGTATATTACTTTTTATCCCAATTTGATTTTCTCCAGAGATCTATTAGTTCTAACTTTTTAAAAATTTCATTCAATTCCATCACTTCTTTCTTGTTTATTTTTTGGTTCTATTTATCTAGATCTGAAAGGGGGAAGTTGAGGTCCTTCACAAGTATAATTTCGCTATTTATTTCCTCCTGAAGTTCATTAAATTGTCATTTAAAGATTACAATACTTTTCTATTTTGTGCATATATGTTTACTATTGATTTTGTTTCATTGTCTACAGTATCTTTTAATAAAATGTAACCTCCTCCTATGTATCTTTTAATTAGATCTATTTTTGCTTTAGTTTTATCTGAGGTCACAATTGCTATTCCTTTTTGTTTTTGTTTTTTAACTTCATCTGAAGCACAATAAATTCTACTCCAGTCCCTTATTTTCACTCTGTGTGTGCATGCCTGAAATGTGTTTCTTGTCAACTACATATGGTAGGACTATGGTTTTTAAATGACTTTGCTATCTGCTTCTGTTTTATAAGTTCATCCTGTCCACATTCACAGTTATGATTACCAACAGTTTATTCTCCATCTTATGTTCCCCTTTTGATCCTGCTCTTTCTCTCTTCTTTGACTCTGTCTCCTTATAGTTTGCTTTTAATCATCATCCTATAATTCCTCATCTTTTCTATTCCACTACCTTGTTTTATTCTCCTCCTACTTCTCTATTGTGTAAAATAGAATTCTATATACAAGTGAATATGGTTTTTATTCCCCTCTGAGACAATTATGATGAGAGTAAGGTTTAAGCATTGCCTGTCACCATCCTCATCATCCCCTCCACTGTAATAGTTTTTCACATCACTTTAGGTGAGATAATTTACATCATTCCATCTCTCCCTACTCTATTTTCTTAAGAGCAATACTCTTTCTTTCACCCCTGGATTTTGTTTTGCATATCATATCATCCTAATCAGTTTACTCCCACACACTGTTTATATTTGCTCCTTCTAAATGCTCTTGTGCTGATAAAAAATATTAGGACTTACACATATCATTTTCCACATAAGAATATAAAGTGCAACCTTTTTGAAATCCTTAAAATTTATCTTTCTTATTTGCCATTTTTAAGCTTCTCCTAAGTCTTATATTCAGACATCAGATTTTCTATTTAGGTCTAATCTTTTCATCAGGGATGCTTAGAAATCTTCTATTTTGTTCAATTATATTTTTCTCCCTGAAAGAATATGCTCAGTTTTGCTGGGTAGTTGATTTGGAGTTGTAACCCTAGTTCCTTTGCCTTCTGGAATATCATATTGTAAGCCTCTGATCCTTTAATGTGGAGTCTGCTGAGTTCTATGTAATCCTGTGTAGTTCTATGGCATTTGAATTGTTTCTTTCTGGCCACTTACAGTATTTTCTTCTGGGTTTCGGGGTTCTTGAATTTAGCTATAATATTCCTGTGAGTTCTCATTTGTGGAATTATTTCAGAAGACAATCTGTGAATTCAGACACCTTTTATTTCACCTTTTTGTTCAGGAATAACAGAGCAATTTTCTTTCATAATTTCTGGAAATATGATATCAAGGCCTTTTTTCTGATCATGGTTTTCAGGTAGTCCAATAATTTTTAAGTTGTTTCTCCTGTATCTATTTCCTAGGTCAGTTTTTTTTTTTCTGTAATGAGATATTTCATATTTTCTTTTTTAAATCTCTTGATTTTGCTTTATTGCTTCTTGATGTCTCATAAAATCATTAGCTTCTAGTTGCTCAATTCTAATTTTTAAGGAATGATTTTTTTCTTCCATGAGCTTTTGAACATTCTTTCACTTTTGGTCAATTCTACTTTGTAAGAAACCCTTTTCTTCATTGAATTTTTATACCCCTTTTTCTTTTCAGATTCTTTCAAATATGCTTTGAATTGCATCCATTTTTTCTCCCTTATTTTCCCTCTGTCTCTCTTAATTGATTTTTGAAATTCTTTTTTGAACTCTTCCAGAGCCTGAGACTAATTCATATTTTTCTTTGAAGTTTTTTATGTGGCTGTTTTGCATTCATTGTCCCCTTCTGAGTTTGTGCCTTGCTCTTTATCTCCCTAAATTTTTTCCATGGTTGGAATTTTTTTTGTTGTTTGTTCATTTCCCCAGACTTTTTCTTGACTCTCACTTAAGGTGGGTTCTGCTCTCTGAGTAAAAAGGGAACTTTCTTAATTTTCTGTTTTTTTTTTTTTTTTGCTACATCCTTAGCTTCATTTCTTGCTTTCTACAAGTTTCAGTTCATCCAAGGTGATATGATGCCCTCTGAGCTAGAAATTCTGAAAGCTACCCCTCACTGTTGATTCAGTTAGTCTCTGGGATGTATGATGACTTGAAGAGCTCAGAGCATTTTGCTCTATGCTCTCCTGGGGCTCCAAATCTAGCCTCAGGTTTAAGAAGGGTCTTTCTGACTCACTCTGAGCTTTATCATGCCAGGCATACTATAGAGAGTCTTTCTCTGGGGCCTTCTAACCTCCCACTGGGCTTCAGTAGTGGCTCTAAGCCTTGCTCTGGGTTTACATGGACTAGGCATGTGTCATGGACTGCCTTGTTCTGGGAATCAGGGCCTTACTGCTGACTTGGTCAAGGTCTCTGGGACTCCTCTTGCCTTCCCTAGCTAGTTGCTTTGCTGACCACTTTGAGCTGGGACTAGAGAGCTCAGTTTGAGCTCTGACAAAGACTCAGAGCCTCCTTCAGTGCCTCCTCCACCCAAGTACACTGTAGACTTCTCTGCACTAGGGTTCGGGGCCTCACTGCAGGCTTAGGCTGGGACTTGGAATTTTAAGGCTTGGGAGTGTGGTTGCACTGCTGTTTTCTTAGGCAGGGCCTCAGAGTCTCCACAATGGCTTGGGCCCAGGTTAAAAATCTGTAACAGTAGATTTGGGGTGGAGTGGCTTGTTGTGGACTTACATAGGTGTTCTTTGGTGGGGTATTGCTGCAGGTTGCCCTTCTCTTTCAACGTGGTGAACCAGACCTTCTCTGCCTACTTTTTAAGTTGTTTTCTGTAAGAAAGTTGCTTTGTTTCTGTCCCATTAATGGTTCTGTCATTCCACAATTTATTTTGAAGCATTATTTTAAGGTTGGTTGGAGAGGATTTTCAAAGTGGTTCAAGCTTTCTCTGCTCCTACTTTACCATTTCTGCTCCACTCCACCCTTATTTTTTATATCAATCTCCCCCTAATAATGAAATGATCCTCTAGTAAAAGCCTTCATTTGTGCCAAATTAGAATAGTCAGGGAAAGATAGAGCAAATCATTGACTATGTCTGCAAATATAGATCACATTGTACAACTCTAATTATTTTCATTTTTCACTATCATGATTGGTCACTTCATTGAGCAGAATTGTGAAGTGTTTCAAGACTCTTTTGCTTCATGTCTCTTTCCTCTATACTACACTGTGGTGTTATCAACTTAGGAAATCTTTCATGCAAAAATGAGACATTAGTGTAAAACTTCAGTAGAATCACAAGCATTATGCCATCCGCAACTTTCATTCTCAAGAACTGTTATTCCAGAAGTCTGGCAGATGAACATGAAAGAAATGCACAATCCGTAAGAATTAGACTGCAATAATATGCTCTATCAATAGGAATTTCCATCTAGCAAATGTTGTACTTGACTTAAACATCCCTTAACTTTGAGGCTTCACTTGACATAAAATGAATTTGTTTCTTTTATCAATTCTGTAAATATAAAATTCCCCAAATCAAACTTTATTTGTAACAAGGGACAGCCTTACTTTTATCTCTAATTGCTAAGTCTAATATAGTTCTGGAGCCCAGATAGAGGAAACCATAAAGACTTCTTTTCCTGAGTTGTAGTGTTCTTCTCTGGCAGAATAGGGATGGGTAAGAGTGAGGCAAGGCAAAGAGAAGCAATAGATTTGAGTTTTACTATCATCTCAAGAATAACTTCTCTTGTCATCAAGATAAATGTCATTTTCTGGAACTCAAACTTCACAACATGATAGGAGGACTCAGAAGCAACAGGAGACAAGGATTAATATTGCAAGGAGAAGCATTAAATTTTTGAGACAGCTATGTTATGAAGCATTTCATAAATAATAGAAGGTGGGT
This sequence comes from Monodelphis domestica, assembly GCF_027887165.1. Lineage (NCBI taxonomy): Eukaryota > Metazoa > Chordata > Mammalia > Didelphimorphia > Didelphidae > Monodelphis > Monodelphis domestica. The sequence goes on along the minus strand of NC_077230.1, from coordinate 138,671,243 downwards.
CCCTGAACTAGAAGCTGTCAGAAAAGAAGTAGCTCTTCAATTATGCTAATTCAAAATGGTAATTTCTACCCTTAAGGATGAGATATCTTTAAGTAGTCATCATAACACCATATCATCACCCTGCCCTTTGCAATTGTCATTGGTCACTGGATTCTTCAGTAATATTTTATTTGGAAAGATTATCTTTAGGAGTTTATAATATTGTATCAAGACACTGCAAAAAAAATTACTGCCCATGGTTTGAGATGAATGACAAAAACCTAAGAATAGGTGTGTTTTCTATTTATGTAGGCATTATAGTGGAAAAAGTACTAGACTTGGTACTAGAAAGACTATAATTTGCATTCTATCTCAGACCTGAAAGCTGTGTTATCTTGGGTAAGTCCCTAAACTCTCAAGGCCAAAGTTGTTGTTTTTTTTCAGATGTAAAGTAGGGATATTAAGAACTCTTACCTCACTGGATTGCTATGAGAATCAGATTTGATAATATATGGTTCAATATGCTCTTTGCAAATCTTAAAATGTGTATAAATGAAAGTTATTTAATTGCAATTGTCTCTCCTCCCACCTCCATGAAAAAACAAATGAAAAAAAAAAACAATAACTACCCAAGGAAATTTTACTGGAATAAAAAATGCATAATTTCCAGAAATTGTGTGACTGTAATGATGAACAGTGCCATGAAGACTGCTGTGATTAGTGATGAAATTTCTTTAATGACTCACTAATGAATATTGACAGTTAACCACACTTCTTCCTGGTATTAAAAGTTTCATGTAGCCAAGTGTCTGGCTTTGATTGTGAGTAAAGTTTGGAGAAGATTTGATGGCTACTAAGTATAATGATGTATTCTTTCTCCTCATATGATGTTTAAGGTATAAATTAATGTGAGGATCAAATAGTATTATTTGATCAAAGTGTTCTTAAAAAGTAAAATTCATATCTGGCCTCAGATACTTACTAGCATGGCAAATCACTTAATCCTATATGTCTCAATTTCCTCATCCTGTAAAATGAGCTGGAGAATGAAATGACAAACCACTCCAGTATCTTTGCCAAGAAAATCTTTCTTAAGAAAAAAAGGATTGAAAAACAAGGTGGAAACAATCCTATATCAGGTTGCAATTCTAGAATTTTTAAAATGTAATATTCTTTAGCACATTAGACAAATGGATAAGGTGACTACTTTTGGAATTGAATAAAAATATTGGGAAATAAATTGATCTTTTTCAAGTTCACTGAAAGTATCTTCAGAATGATCCTAGTAGCCCACAAGACGATATGGATGAAATGTACTTCAACTTATTCACATACACTTTTTATTTTTTCTGCTAGAATCCTACATTTGGAAAGGTTTTTTTAATTCCATTTTTTTAGATTCCGTTTGGATATTCCCAAATTTTTATATATTAGCATTGTCTTGGTGATTATGTACAGCAGTTTTGCCTTCATTAGTAGTGCTTTAATTTTTTTTCTGCTTTCAATACCTTCTTTGAGGTTTATATGGGTAATATGGTCACCAATTGCCTATTAATTAATGAAAGTTATCTATTATAGGTTTATATGGGTAATATGGTCACCAATTGCCTATTAATTTATGAAAGTTATCTATTATAGGAGCATAGATTTAGAGCTCAAAGAGTCCATAGAGCACCTTGTCTAACCTCTCTCATTTTATGGATGGTTCAAAGGTTCAAAGGATAAACAACTTGCCTTAGGTCACATAAGCAATATTATGTGAGAGCCAGGATATGGCTCTAGAACTTCCTGACTCTGGAGCCAGTAACCTATCTGCTATGTCATTCTGTTAATGATATCATTTCCCGCTAAGTAATTGGAACACTCAATTTTTGTAACTTGCAGCTATATACATTGCATGGTTTTTACCATTTTATTGTAAAATCTTTTATTAACATATCTAGGGTCCCAAAAATGACCTTTCTATAATTTTTCATGGCAATGACACTTTGCATAAATCACTGGCATAACCCCCTTTATTTCTCTAAGCAAATCTACAAGATTGTTCTTTATCAGCCAAGAAATGTGCAACTAGAAAAGACGGTTGGCTGGAAATGTAGTAAGAGCAAAAAATAAATGATGTACAGGTCATGTGCTGTGTCAGTATCCACACAATGTCAGGAGAACTTACTGAGGATTCCTGGCATATTTGACTTATCTGATAGATTCATAGTAGATCATAGATATGGGTCTGAAAGAATAAGATGGAGTGGAGTAATGACTTTGTATTACTGGAAGATGTATCTACATCAGTGAAATAAGAGACTGATGAAAGTATAGAGAATTGTAATATTAAATCTTATTTAGAAGGCTCAGCAGTATTCTAAGTCTTGAAGCAATCAGCACCATCATCTGCAAACAGTAGAACCTCACTATCTAGAGAATCATTCATCCATTTGGATCTTGTCCTCTCCTCATGACAGGCAAATACTTTTGGCACTTATGAGCCTCTACATTTTATGCCCTATTTACATCTTTTGAAGAATCTTTTAAAATAATCTTTGCTTTACAAACAACTTAGGTAAAGAGATACTATCAAACTAAATATTTTAAAAATAGTAATAAAAAACAATAAACTTTTACTATACCTTTCAGTTAAATGTGACTGCAAGAAGGTAGAATGCTATATTATTTCATCTACAATGAAGCAGGCAACATTGATTCCATAAATTCCAAAGGACACAATCCAAATAATCCATGATATTTTAGTAATATATGACAGTTTTGAAAATTATTTAATTCATAACAATATAAGAAGCTGCATAAGTGTTACTTTAATATTTCAGTGGTTCTTGATTCTTGGTGTAGCTTTTCCTTATATCAAAGCAGACTTCCTCACTTTTTTATAATGCCTTTGTGAATTACCGTAGCCAATCATCTGGTGTTGAACATCTATCAACTTTTCCCTTAGTGAAAGACTTATTGACCATTATTAGGACCATATTTGAACCATATTCTTTTCATTTTGAATGGTTCTTTTTTGAAAACATTCTCCACTGTAGTGCTGACAACTCAGGAAATTTTTCATGCAATGAAATATTAGGGTAAAATTTTAGTGGAAACATAAGCATTGTGGCATCTGCAACTTTCACTATGAAGACATGTTATTACAGAAGTTTGGCAGAGAATCATGAAAAAATTAACTGCAAGTTATTATTTATTCAATTAACAAATAACAGAACTCCTTTTCCATATTTAAAATTATCAAGCACACACCCCTCATAATTTTGCTGATGCTGACACTACAGCCATTACTCCAAAACATTTTTTTTTGAGTAACAATCTGGTCTCAAAATACAACCATTGTTCAGAAGCAAAGGCACACAAATGCAGATCAAAACTACTGTGAAGTAGATGTTTGAAACCAACAAAAGCTGACAGCAATTATGTTGTGCCAATTTGCTTATGTTAATCAAAATGGATGTTTTTTGCATCAGAAAATCAAAGTAAATCCTTGGGAAGTCATTATTTTGTTGCAGTTTTTAAGGGCCCTCTGCCATGTGCTCATGGAAGAAATGCTTAATCCCTATATTCAAGAAAAGTGAGACTGCCCCAGTCCATTCTCTCCCAACAACCTGTTTCTACTATGACTGACTTTTAATATTTCTGGACTATTTCCTCATCCCCATATTTTAATGATTTTAATTGCTGATTCTTCCATTACTTATCCTATAAGGTTGGAGTTTTTAAATTTTTGGTTGATTTTTAAATTTAATCCTCTCAACAGCTAATCTCCCACCCCCCAACCTCCACCCCTGCTATGTTTCATTTTGATTCTTCCCATCTAATCCCTAGAATTGACCATTCCTTGATTTTTCCCCTTATCAGCTGACTGAAACAGTAACACTAACATTTTCCCAGAACTCTTTCTCTTCCTGAATCTGAGGCATTATCCATTGTATTTTAACATTTCATCTTTGATAAGAGGTTCTTTTGAAAAGAGTTCATGAAAATATCCACTATATTCCAAACTAGTACAGTTTGTGATTCACCAAATTCATTTACGATCTACATCCTAAAAATGTATCTCAAGGTGTAATAGAATGTTCAGATTAGAGTCACAGAACTTGATTTCAAATTCTGGCTCTGCCTTTTCCTCCTCCTATGATTTTGGGGAAGTTAGTTAACCTTTCTGAACCTGAGTTCTTTTATTTGCAAAATGAGGGATTGGGCCAAATCACCAATAAAGACTCTTCTACCTATTGCCCTGTTATCCTAAGATTTTAGAAAACCATTAATTAACCAATTAAATAGTCCCTCTTTTGTTTATCAAAAAATCAGTTGAACCAATTGCTTCACTGTATTAGCTAAAAACCAGTGCTCTTTCAAGAGCACCTGTCTTAGAGTCAGAAAATTTGGTTTGGCTATTATTTCAACCCTTGCTACCTAAATGGGTAAATCAGTTAATCTTTCTGAATTTGTTTCCTCATCTGTAAAATGGGCATAAGGATACTTTGATAACTTGTAATAAGGCTTTGTGAGTTCTATAAACATTATAAATCTCTGTATTTTTTTATTTGTGAAGACTAAACATTGAAATCCACTGTCTTGTGGTTTGAACTATCCACCTTCTACTCTAGTTCTCTGACACGTACTATATGATGTGATAGGTATCATATCCACCAATTCTTTCACTCCATCTGATTTCAGATGTAGTTACCTGAAATCACTGAAAGGAGAGAAATTCTTTCTTACTTTGACATCATTTATTTTCACATATATTGATGGTGCTCTTCACACAGGTGCTATAAATGAAGGATGTATCTATGCATACAAAATGAGGTAAAAATATGGGAACCTTCTGTGTCACTGAGATTATTAAAGAAAATGCCTGGATTATCCAACAAATTGAGATGATGCTCACCTTTTCATTTTGCCCATGAACACCTGGCTTCCCACTCAAGGTGTTGGCAGTAGGAGGGAGGAAGGCAAAAGCTAAAGGAAACCAAAGATGAAAATATTAGCACAATGAACAAGAAACTAATGAGATCAGAAAGGATTAGTTTAAGAACCAGAAGCTACAAGGAACTGTAAAAGAAGTAGTTTCAGAATCCTCATATACATCATTATTTATTAACTCTTTATTAGGGATGGAGATGAGAAATGTACCTTATAATTTCACGGGTACAAGGGAACTAATTACCAGCTAAGGAAACTTTCTCTAGTAAATCAGGTTGATACTTTCTCTTCAAGTCTTAGAGAGGTGATTAGAACAATGAATGGCTAAGTGACTTGCCAAGGGTCACACAAGCCAATATATGTCAAAATCAAGTCTTGAACCTAGATTTTCTTCAAATCCAGCTCACTATCTGGTATGGATTTCTCCTCTTTATTTTTTTTTACCAAATAAATTTTTTTCCTTTCTCTATTTCTTCCAAAAATGAGATTCAGATTAAAATAAAACCCCTATTCAAACAATTTAAAATTGAGTAATCGGTATTTTCTACTTCCTTAATTTGGGTCTAATAAGCTCTATCAAAAATAATTTTAGAGAGTAAATAAATTCCTGAATGCAATATTCTATTAATTAGAATTTTGGATATCAATAAATAAATACATTTCTATTGCATTTTTCACTTGAGAAGTAGAACTTTTTATTTATCAGGCACATTTCAGGAATAAATATTTCTGAAGTAAAAGAAAAAGGAGTTATTTAGAATGAAACAATTATTGTAATCGTTCAGACAAGAAGCAGATATCTGAATAAAGTCAAAATGGTGGGCATGGAACATCCTCCAGATATAGAATAAGAAAAAAAGAACTTGACATTTCATTGGATTTGGAGGGCAAGAAAGAGGAAGAATGAGGGATTACTCTTATGCTAAGAGCCTTAGTGACTGGAAAGATTATTGACATGTACAAATAAATTGGAAAGTTTTGAAATGGAATCTATGTTGGAGTTGAAAATTGGGAGTTCAGCTAATGGAAATTCAGTTCAGGGTAAGCAAAGGCCCTGAGCAAGTGGTGGAACAAAGAAATATAGGACCTTTCAAGTAGATAAGTTCTTGATTGAATATGCAATAAAGGCTATCAGGATGAGATGAGAATGAACCATTTGATTGTAGACTGATTTTTCAGGGCATGGAATTCCAGGGCAAGAGTTAAAATTTGTTCAGCAGGAAATGAGGAATTTTGGGAACTTTTTGGCAAAAGGAATAGCCTTATTACAGTGATATATTAGGAAGTAATGAGGGAGAAAGGTTTTATTAAACTCCTGCTTTGTGCCAGACACTCGGCTAAGTGCTTTACAGCTATTTCATTTGATTCTCACAATTACCTTTTGAGATAAGTGTTATTATTATCACCAAATACAGTTGAGGAAACTGAGACAGGGAGTGGAGAAGTGGCTTGCCTTGGGTCATAGAGATAGTTACTATCCAAGGCTAGATTTGGATTCAAATACAGTGCTCCATTTACTTCATTACTTAGCTCAGTGATGATGAACCTGTTAGAGACCTAGTGTCCAAACTGCAACCCTCACAACTCAAATGAGCCCCTTGACTTACCCCAGACAGGGGAGGGAGGACGTGCTCCCATTGGTCTGCATAGCAGAGGGGCAGGTGATGTGAAAAGTGTCCTCAAGTGCACATGGCAAGGGGCAAGGGAGCAGGTCCTTCCAGTATGTATGTCCTAGGTTTGCCAACACAAACCTAGCTGTTTCAGTCAAAACAATTATTCAGGCAATAGTATGCATGATAGACTGATGAAGAAATCAAATAGCGGTATAAAGTTCCTTTACACGGAAGCAGTAGTCCACTTGTTTCGGTAAGAAGAATGGCATGCTCTCATGCATAGAGCAATATGATTAGAAATAGAAGACAAGTTTGAATCTTGGTACTTCAACTGACTTTCTGTGTACCTTGTGGCAATCCCCTAACATTTTAGGTCTCAGTTTCCTTATCTATAAAATAAGGATGCTACCATAAGGGCCATACTAAATGATCTGTCAAATGTCTTTTAGATAAAATTTTTATAATCCTGTAAGATACTCATAAACCTTTTCTTTAAGTGATAACTACACCAATGAGTAAGGAACTTGTCAAAGATAGAAGCAAACCACTGCTGAACTCAAGGAGCTTACCTTCTACAGTCGATACAGTATAAGTAAGGAGGAAAGAAGTTATTAGTGTGGGCAGGGATAAGATCTGAGAGTTGTTGCAGAGGTATAAATGACAATGTTTAACTAGTGAAAATAAGAGTTAAGAGACAAGGAATAACTTAGTTAAATTTGATATTATAAACCTAGGTATTTGGGTTAATAGTCATGTCATTACTGGAAAGAAAAATTAGGAGAAGGGCAAGTTTTTTGGGGGAATATGATGAATTCTGGATTAAAAAAAAACTTTACCTTCTATCTTAGAATTTATACTAAGTATCAGTTCCAAGGCAGAAGAGCAATAAGGGCTAGGCATTGGGGTTCAGTGACTTGCCCAGGGTCACACAGTTAGGAAGTGTCTGCATCCAGATTTGAACCCAGGCTTTCCTGTCTCCAGGCTTGCTTTACACTGACCCAACTAGCTGCCCCAATGAATTCCGTTTCAACAAGTTAAATCCAAGGTGTAACTGGAGAGCTACCTAATGATTTTTTAGCAGGAAGTTAGAAATCCAGACCAGGGTCTCTGGGGAGGAATTGCATATGTATGCATGTGCATGTGCCTCTGTGTGTGTATGTATTTTTAAGTTTGGTAATTAACTAAATAAAGATGATAACTGTAGTCAGCAGAGTGACTTCACAGCTGGTGGCAATCTTTTAGGTATGTGAGCAATATCCTGATTTGTAAGGAGCTATAGATGTTTAACCTGAAGAAGAAAAGATGAGAAGAAAGTTGGATCTTTAAGATGTGGTAGGAAAGTAAGGGCTCTCAGAAGGGCAGGACCTGCTCATCCTAAGATCTTTTCATCATGGCTCTTGCCAATAGGCATGGCATTTTCAGCTTCTAGGTAGCAGGCAACAAGGAAACAAATATTCACCTACCATTTTAGGACCACAGACACCCTGACTTTATGGGAAAGGCAATCAGCTGAACATCTTTATTGTACTTGAGGCACATTTTCAGGGACTCCCACTGCCTCCCAGACAAATCCCAGACCTCACTTAGTTCCATTCTTACCTTGTCATCCTTCAGAACTCTGCACTTCACATTAATCAAAACCAGTTCTCCAAAGAATGTACTAGGAATAGCACTCTAATTAGTAATCAACCAGCTTCCTGGTAGTTGCTTTTAGAATCCACAGCACAGTAAGAGCCTTTTGGGGCAACCTCTTGTATGCTATCTGTACCCTTCTCGATCTCTCCTCTGCTCCTACACCTGCTGAGTCTTTCTCTTCTCACTCCATCAACAGCTGCAGCAAAATGGAGACCTCCAGTGCCCTCATCTTTCACTAGGCACGTGCATCTCCTCTCTCTATGCTGTGCAGCAGCCTAGGGGGCTTGTAGGTGTTTATTTGCAGTCTCTTGTCCCCTGGGGATTCAAGGGTGAGAGGCAATTAATTTAAATGGAGGCAGTCTTATTTTATTTTAATGTATATTCTTTTATCAAAAGACATAATAATGAGAAATCTGTTGCTGTTTAACACGAATTGGATAACCATGCAATATGCACTGTTCATGTCATGATAGACACCCAATTGATTTTCAAACATAATTGATAGAAAAATAACTGTGATATCCATTGGAGACAAAACCACAAGTACAAGTTAACACTCCCATGGGCTGTCTTCTACATTCACAACTATGCTAAATTTCATTGAAAATAAAGATGCATTTTCGCCCAACAGAAGTTCATGGACCCACTGAAATCCAATCATGGATCTCTAGTCAAAGACCCCCAAAATATGCTGGTTTCAGAGTATCAAATTTTAGTGTAAATGGTAAGTGCCATAGAGGTTAGTGACATATTACAGAGTGCTGGACTTCAAGTCAGAATGACCGAAGTTTAAATTCTTCCTCTGTTCTGGTTCTATGATCCCAAAGGAGTCATTTAACCTCTCCCTTCTTCAATTTTCTGAACTAAAATTGGGATAACAATAACTATTACTTCTCAAATTTCTTGTAAGGATTAAATGAAATAATATATGTAAAACCTTAGAGCTATATAAAAATGCTTTCTGGTTTTTGTTATTAGGAGGAGGTGAAGATGAAGAGGGCTTCAAGGGATGAGGGGAAAGCTTCACCAGAGAGCATGTTTCTTGGAATGCTCTTGAAATAATCAGCCATCAGCCAGCAATTAGTATCCCTTGGATCTACATAGGGATAGAAGAGGAGAAAGCAGAAGAGTTGTTTGGATTTCATTAGGAAAAAAAGTAAGAGCACTAGAATATGGAGAATTACATATTTTAGGACTGCAAGTCTTTGCCTTTTTATTTGACATTCAGCCAGTAGCCAGATTGTTTCTAAGACTTATCTCACAGATGTTTCTCAGTGAAAGTGTGAGAAAGGGCTGTCCATCAGCACTGACACTAATTATAATAACAATTTCACCCAAGGTCAGTATTTTGAACCAAAGCCATTACATACACATTTCACTTCCATAGCTGTGAGACTTCCTTTCTTTTAAACAACAACAAAAAACATGGAAAGAAAAAAAAAGAGCAAATATTAAAGGAGCACAGATGGTACAGGCTGAGTCTTTAGTGCCTGGTTACTACAAAGCAGTTCTATAGTCCTTTCCCTATCCAAGCAGTGAAGGAAGAGGAAGGATCAGTTGATCAATAGTGACACTGCCACATGGAGTGCTGAAAAGGGAAACATGGGCTTAAATTGTCAAGAGATATTTTAACTCAACATAAACAAGAACATCTTTATTATCAAGGTAATTGGGCACCTGGAATGGGTTGCCAGAGCAGCTTGTGGAATCTCCATACCTGGGTACCATTAAACAGATGGCCAGACAACCATCAGTCATGGAGAGTTTAGTCAATGGCCAATCTATGAACATTTATATACATATATATATATAGCATAGTCATTGTGGGGATGCCAGCATAATGAGAAGAATGTAGGATAGTGTGTCTACAAGTATTCTACCACCCAAAAGAGGTGAGAAGACATAGCAGAGACAAATAATACCAACATGAGACATACAAGGTGCTATGTGATTAAATGCAAACATGAAAATAATAGACTGTAGATGTTATAGCAATTCAGAGAAAGGAGAGATCAATGAGGAGCGGAGCATTTGGTGCAATAAATATTTCTTGAGTTGTATTGAATAGAAATCTTTGCCTTGCTTATTTGGAAAACAGATAGCTTTTCTCTTTTAGAGAAATTAACTCTGCTGTGCTTTGGGATCTGACTTTTATCCAAATAAATAGGACCATGGCACTTGTACTTAAGGAATAAGCACCCACAAATTCTCAAGATTCAGAGAACCAGTCTTTGTTAGTGCTTTAAGGACATGAATTAATTCCCTGATGCTTTATGGATTTCTACTGTATGTTTCAGGCTCTGTTTGTACCCTTTCTACCCTGTCTCCATCTCCCAAAAAAGGATGTGAGAGACCCAGTAGGACTGATTCATGAACCAATTAAAGAAAAAAAATACCTTGGAGTCAGATCTAGAATTAGTCCTTGCCATGCCCATATCCAAACAACTTGACCAATGGCAAGTCTCCTCTATCTGCCTTAGTTACTCAACTGTAAGATGGGTATAATGATAGCACCTACTTTCCAAGGTTATTATGAGGATCAAATGAGATGATATTTGTAAAAGCTCTTAGCATAGTATGTGTATAGTACATTTTAAGTGCTTAATAAATACTTATTCTGTTCCATTCTCTCTTTAACCCTGAGATAACGCCTTAAGAGTATATATTGGGGCAGCTAGGTGACCCAAGGAATTAAGAGCCAGGTCTAGAGACAGGAGGTCCTGTATTAAAATTTGGCCTCTAACATTTCCTAGCTGTGTGACCCAGGGTAAGTCATTTTACCTCATTGTCTATCTATCATTGCTTTTCTGCCTTGAAACCAATATAAGGTATTGATTCTAAATCTTGGGGTAGAGTTAAGATAAAAGAGTATTTATTGGAAACTTCCGGGTAATCATGGCTGCAATCTAGATGCCACACGCTTCCTCTCCCTGGCACCGAACGAAATAGACTACATCAAAGGAGCATAAAAATCACCTTTGGCAGAACAGGACTCCCCATAATCCCACAGAGGTGAAGGTACATGGGGCTTGAACATTTCCACACTATAATAAGAAGGAGGAAAAGCTTGCACAGAAAAGTGAACTGAGCCGCCCTTCCCCCACCCCACCTCCCCCACCAAACCAGAGCGAACTACCTGAGCGCTCACCGGGACAGCGAGTGAGTGGGGAACATCTCTGTCTGGGGTGGGGCACTCCAGGGTCCTTGGGATCTGGGGACTGCCAGGAAAAAGCGTCTCAGGGTGGTTTCACTGGAGAACCCGGCGCTGATTACGGGGGGGTCAGCGAAGCTATACTTGGGGCGGCTGGGCTGAACATCTCCGCAGAGCTAAACACCAGGGGGGGACCACGCGTTGATTATCTGGGCAGAGCTGAACACCTGGGAAGTGTGGCTGTGATCAGGGACCCAGTGCTCTAAGAAACCTCTGAGGCTGGGAAGAACTAGTCTGAAGCAAACTAAATTCACAGAAAAACCACCCATATAACCCAGACCCCAGACCAAAAAGGAAAGGGGAATAAAACCACCAAAGGGATGGCTCACATGGCCCAAAATCAAGCCTCCAGGAAGAAAGGGAAAAAAGTGACTATTGAAAACTTTTATGGTGGAAGTACCCAAGGAAAAGAGGAGAATGAGGAGGAAATCAAAAAAAAAAAATCAGAACATGCCTCCCAAAATGAAACTATCAACAAGCTCTGGAAGATCTCAAACTGGAACTTATCCAAAAGATGGAAACCTGGAAAGAAAAATGGGAGAAAGAGATCAGCAGTCTGACAGATAAGACTACTCAATTGGAAAAAGAACTCGAAGCATCTAATAGAAGGGCAGACAAAGCTGAAAAGCAAAACCAGTCACTAACGACCAGAATCAAGCAACTCGAAGAAAGCGAGATGATAAAACAGCAAGAATTAATAAAGCAAACCCAAAAAATTAATGAATTAGAAGAAAACATAAAATATCTCACTGAGAAGGTCACCGATCTCGAAAACAGAGGGAGAAGAGAAAACCTCCAAATTATTGGTCTCCCAGAAAAACCAGAGATAAACAATAAACTCGATATTATTCTACAGGAGATTATAAAAGAAAATTGCCCCCACGTTCTGGAGCAAGGGGGCAAAATAGAAATAGAAAGGATTCATAGAACACTTTCTATACTAAATCCCCAAAAGAAAACCCCTACAAATATAATTGCCAAATTCAAGAGCTTCCAAGAAAAGGAGAAAATCCTACAAGAAGCCAAAAAGAGGAGCTTCAGATATAAGGGGGCTCTCATAAGGATCACACACGACTTAGAGGCTAACACACTAAGAGACCGCAAAGCATGGAACATGATATTTAGAAAGGCAAGAGAGCTGGGTTTCCAACCAAGAACCAACTACACAGCAAAACTGACTATATGCTTCCAGGGGAAAGTATGGGCATTCAACAAAATAGAAAATTTCCAAGCATTTGCTAAGAAAAGACCAGAGCTCTGTGGAAAGTTCGATATCCAAGCACAGAAAGCAAGAGAAACATGAAAAGGTAAATATGAAAGAAAGGGAAAAGGAGATAAATCTTATCTTTTTCTTTAAGTCAAACTCTCTTCTATAAGGACTACATTTACATAAAATTATATATATTAATATGTGGGGAAAATGTTTTGTGTAACTCTCATAAATTGTAGCATCATAAGAGTAGTTAGAAGAAACATGCATAGGGAAAGATTGGGACATGAAGAAGATTTGGTGAAAGGGGGGCAAAGAAAGGAAAAGGGAGGGGGGAATCATTGATAATACTAAGATTAACTTCAAGAAATAGGGGGGGACTCAATAGAATAATCTATCCCATATAAAGATACACATGGGAAGGGGAGGGGAAGAACTCTCATATGAGACGGAGAGGAAGAAAGAGTGAAGAGGAATTACTTAAACCTTACTCTCACTGAAATCAAATCTGAGAGGGAAGAACATCTAGATCCAGTGGGATCCTGAATTCTATCTTACCCATTAGGGCAAGAAAGAAAGGAAAATTAAGGAGGGGGAGAGGGGAGGGAGTATAAAAAGGGAGGGAAGGAGAGGGGGGAGGGGAAGGGAGCATATAAAGGGAGGGGCTAGAAAGGGAAGCATCGAAAGGGAGGGGACTAGGGGGACTGACCTAAAGTAAATCACTGGTTCAAAAGGTTATAGCTAAAGAAGAAAGGTCAGAAGTAGGAAAAGATATCAAAATGCCAGCCAATCCACAAATGACAATCATAACTTTGAACGTGAACGGGATGAACTCACCCTTAAAACGTAGACAAATAGCAGATTGGATTAGAACCCCAAACCCTACCATATGTTGTCTTCAAGAAACACATATGAGACGGGTTGACACTCACAAGGTTAGAATTAAAGGTTGGAGTAAGACCTTTTGGGCCTCATCTGATAGAAAGAAGGCAGGAGTTGCAATCATGATATCTGACAAAGCCAAAGCACAAATAGACCTGATCAAAAGGGATAGGGAAGGTAAATATATTCTGCTAAAAGGGAGTATAGACAATGAGGAAATATCACTAATCAACATGTATGCACCAAATGGTATAGCATCCAAATTTTTAATAGAGAAACTAGGAGAACTGAAGGAGAAAATAGACAGTAAAACCATATTAGTGGGAGACTTGAATCAACCACTATCAAATTTAGATAAATCAGACCAAAAAATAAACAAGAAAGAGGTAAAAGAGGTGAATGAAATCTTAGAAAAATTAGAGTTAATAGACATATGGAGAAAAATGAATAGGGACAAAAAGGAATACACCTTCTTTTCAGCACCACATGGCACATTCACAAAAATAGATCATACACTAGGTCATAGAAACATGGCACTCAAATGCAGAAAAGCAGAAATAATAACTGCAGCATTTTCAGATCACAAGGCAATAAAAATATTGATCAGCAAGGGTACATGGAGAGCCAAATAAAAAATTAATTGGAAATTAAATAACATGATACTCCAAAATCAGATAGTTAGAGAAGAAATCATAGAAACAATTAATAATTTCATTGAAGAAAATGACAATGGCGAAACATCCTTTCAAACCTTATGGGATGCAGCCAAGGCAGTACTTAGAGGAAAATTCATATCCCTGAGTGCTTATATTAACAAATTAGGGAGGACAGAGATCAAGGAATTGGAAATGCAATCAAAAAACTTGAGAACAAACAAATTAAAGACCCCCAGCAGAAAACCAAACTAGAAAGCCTAAAAATTAAGGGAGAAATTAATAAAATCAAAAGTGATAGAACTATTGATTTAATAAATAAGACAAGAAGCTGGTACTTTGAAAAAACAAACAAAATATACAAAGTACTGGTCAATCTAATTAAAAAAAGGAAGGAAGAAAAGCAAATTCACAGCATTAAAGATGAAAAGGGGGACAGCACCTCCGATGAAGATGAAATTAAGGCAATCATTCGAAATTACTTTGCCCAATTATATGGCAATAAATACACCAATTCAGGAGAAATGGATGAATATATACAAAAATACAAACTGCCTAGACTAACAGAAGAGGAAATAGAATTCATAAATAATCCCATATCAGAAATTGAAACCCAACAAGCCATCAAAGAACTTCCTAAGAAAAAATCCCCAGGGCCTGATGGATTCACCTGTGAATTCTATCAAACATTCAGAGAACAGTTAATCCCAATACTATACAAACTATTTGACATAATAAGCAAAGAGGGAGTTCTACCAAACTCCTTTTACGACACAAACCTGGTACTGATTCCAAAACCAGGCAGGTCAAAAACAGAGAAAGAAAACTATAGGCCAATCTCCCTAATGAATATAGATGCAAAAATCTTAAATAGGATACTAGCAAAAAGACTCCAGCAAGTGATCAGAAGGATCATCAACCATGATCAAGTAGGATTTATACCAGGGGTGCAGGGCTGGTTCAATATTAGGAAAACCATCCACATAATTGACCACATCAACAAACAAACCAACAAGAATCACATGATTATCTCAATAGACGCAGAAAAAGCCTTTGATAAAATACAACACCTGTTCCTACTAAAAACAATAGAAAGCATAGGACAAAAGGGTCATTCCTAAAAATAATAAACAGTATATATCTAAAACCATCAACTAATATCATCTGCAATGGGGATAAACTAAATTCATTCCCATTAAGATCAGGAGTGAAACAAGAATGCCCATTATCACCTCTATTATTTGACATTGTATTAGAAAAACTAGCAGTAGCAATTAGAGAAGAAAAAGAAATTGAAGGCATTAAAATAGGCAAGGAGGAGACCAAATTATCGCTCTTTGCAGATGACATGATGGTCTACTTAAAGAATCCTAAAGATTCAACCAAAAAGCTAATCGAAATAATCAACAACTTTAGCAAAGTTGCAGGATACAAAATAAACCCACATAAGTCATCAGCATTTCTATATAATTCCAACAGAGCTCAGCAGCAAGAACTAGAAAGAGAAATCCCATTCATAATTACCTTAGACAAAATAAAATACTTAGGAATCTATCTCCCGAGACAAACACAGGATCTATATGAACACAGCTACAAAACACTTTCCACACAACTAAAACTAAACTTGAACAATTGGAAGAACATTAACTGCTCATGGGTAGGATGAGCCAATATAATAAAAAAGACCATCCTACCCAAACTCATCTATCTATTTAGTGCCATACCCATGGAATTTCCAAAAATATTTTTTACTGATCTAGAAAAAACCATAACAAAGTTCATTTGAAATAACAAAAGATCAAGGATATCCAGGGAAATAATTTAAAAAAATACAAAGGAAGGGGGTCTTGCAGTCCCAGATCTCAGACTATATTATAAAGTAGCGGTCATCAAAACAATTTGGTACTGGCTAAGAGACAGAAAGGAGGATCAGTGGAATAGACTGGGGGCAAGCAACCTCAGCAAGACAGTATATGACAAACCCAAAGATCCCAGCTTTGGGGATAAAAATTCACTATTTCATAAAAACTGCTGGGAAAATTGGAGGACAGTGTGGGAAAGATTAGGTTTAGATCAATACCTCACATCCTACATCAAGATAAATTCAAAATGGGTGAATGACTTGAACATAAAGAAGGAAAATATAAAAAATTTGGCGAACACAGAATAGTATGCATGTCAGACCTTTGGAAAGGGAAAGACTTCAAAACCAAGCAAGAATTAGAAAGAGTTACAAAATGCAAAATAAATAATCTGGATTACATCAAATTAAAAAGATTTTGTACAAACAAAACCAATGTAACCAAAATCAGAAGGGTAGCAACAGATTGGGAAACAATCTTCATAAAAACCTCTGACAAAGGATTAATTACTCAAATTTATAAAGAACTAAATCAATTGTACAAAAAATCAAGCCATTCTCCAATTGACAAATGGGCAAGGGACATGAATAAGCAGTTTTTAGCCAATGAAATCAGAACTATTAATAAGCACATGAAAAAGTGCTCTACATCTCTTATAATCAGAGAGATGCAAATCAAAACAACTCTGAGGTATCACCTCACACCTAGTAGATTGGCTAACATGACAGCTATGGAAAGTAATGAATGCTGGAGGGGATGTGGCAAAGTGGGGACATTAATTCATTGCTGGTGGAGTTGTGAATTGATCCAACCATTCTGGAGGGCAATTTGGAACTATGCCCACAGGGTGATAAAAGACTGTCTGCCCTTTGATCCAGCTATATCACTGCTGTGTTTGTACCCCAAAGAGATAATAAGGAAAAAGACTTGTACAAGAATATTCATAGCTGCACTCTTTGTGGTGGCCAAAAATTGGAAAATGAGAGGATGCCCGTCAATTGGGGAATGGCTGAACAAATTGTGGTATATGTTGGTGATGGAATACTATTGTGCTAAAAGGAATAATAAAGTAGAGGAATTCCATGGAGACTGGAACAACTTCCAGGAAGTGACGCAGAGCGAAAGGAGCAGAACAAGGAAGACATTGCACACAGAGACTGATACATTGTGGTACAATCGAAGGTGATGGACTTCTCCATTAGTGTCAATGCAATGTCCCTGAACAATCTGCAGGGATCTAAAAAACACTATTCACAAGCAGAGGATAAACTGTGGGAGTAAAGACACAGAGGAAAAGAAACTGCTTGACTACAGGTTTGGAGGGGATAAGACTGAGGAGAGACTCTAAATGAACACTATAATGCAAATTCCAACAACAGGGAAATGGGTTTGAGTCAAGAACACATGTGATAACCAGTGGAATCGTGTGTCGGCTATGGGAGAGGGAAAGGTGGGAGGGGAGGGAGGAAAAGAAAATGATCTTTGTTTCCAATGAATAATGTATGGAAACGACCAAATAAAATAATATTTAAAAATTAAAAAAAAAGAGTATTTATTGCAAAAACAGATCTATGAGAATGGAAGGAATTTCCACAATTGAGTTACCCACACTAGTGCAATCATAGGTTTGAACCACAATAAATAGATGTATAAATATATACAATTCATCTAATTAGAAGTAAATAAATGGGTGATAGATAGATTGATAACATTTATTTACTATTCCCAGGTACCATGCTAAACTTGGGATATATGTCCCAATTTTCCACCCCCCTCTAACATTCATTACTTTCCTTTGCTGTCATGTTAGACAATCTTCTAGGTAAGAGGTGTTACCTCAGAGTTGCTTTGATTTGCATTTCTCTGGTTATAAGAGATTTAGAACACTTCTTCATGTGCTTACTAATAGTTTTAATTAATACATTGCTTGTGGAGTTATGAATCAATCCAACTATTCTGGAGGGCAATTTGGAACTATGCACAAAGGGCTTTAAAATACTGCCTGCCCTTTGATCCAGCCATAACAGTGCTAGGATTATACCCCAAAGAGATAATAAGAAAAAAGAATTGTATAAGAATATTAATAGCTGCGCTCATTGTGGTGGCAAAATAAAATTGGAAAATGAGGGGATGCCCATCAATTGGGGAATGGCTGAACAAATTGCGGTATCTGTTGGTGATGGAATACTAATGTGCCCAAAGGAATAATGAACTGGAGGATTACTATGTGGACTGGAATGACATTCAAGAATTTATGCAGAGTGAAAGGAGCAGAACCAGGAGAACATTATACACAGAGACTGATATACTGTGGTACAATCGAATGTAATGGACTTCACCATTAGTAGCAATGCAGTGATCCTGAATAATTCAGAGGAATTTATGAGAAAGAACACTATCCACATTCTGAGGAAAACCTGTGAGAGTAGAAATATAGAAGAAAAACAACTGATTGATCACATGGGTCGATGGAGACATGATTAGGAATATAGACTCTAAATGATCACCCTAGTAAATACATCAACAATATGGAAATAGGTTTTGATCAAGGACACATGTAAAACCCAGTGGAATTACATGTTAGCTATGGAAGGGAGTAGGGGGAGGGAAGGGAAAGAACATGGTTCTTGTAACCAAGGAAAAATATTCTAAATTGACTAATTCAGTAAAATTAAAAAAATAAACTCAGGATATAAATACAATCAAGCAAGATAGTCCCTGCTCTTAGGAGCTTACAGTCTTATCAAAAACACTTAGAGGGAAACTGAAGGGAAGGAGGGGTAGGGAATTTATATTTGTTGCTTCTAGTTTCTCTCTTGTCAACGCTCATTTATTTCTTTTTATCTTCTTTTAAAAATATATTTATTTTTATTATATATCTAATAACGATCAGAACCACAAATTTTTTAAATCTAAAACAAGTGCATAAAACTTATGCATGCACAAAACCTCAAACTCCACACTGATTACAATTTGTTTAAAATATGTAAATTATGTATATGTGTTAATATAAACATTCTCGACTTCCAGGTAACCATGGTGGCCGTCTAAACATGGGTCATTTCCTCTCCACAGCACACACTGACAAAGACTACCCCAAAAGATCTTAAAAATCATTTTCAGAAGAATGGAGGAATTGTTCAGTAGGGCGCAGCATTGAAGGTATGTGAGATTGGAGCTTTTCCAATCTATAAGAGGGTGAAAAAGCTTCCACCCAAACGTGAGCTGATCAACCCACCCCCACCCCCACCTACGGAGCAAGAGCCAGAGCATGACAAAATGAGTGAGTGAGGGGCACCTCTAGGTCCTTGGGAGCTGACTAGGACTGCCAGGGACCTACCCCTGAAAGCAGCTAGGCAGGAAACCCCAGGGCCTTCGAGGGAGCACAGACCTTAGGTACTTAGAGCCAGTGCCCCTGCCAGAACCAGGGAGTGAGTGAAGAACACCTCTAGAGTGAGAAAGGGGCACTTCTAGGTACTTGGGAACTGACTAGGACTGCCAGAGACCTACCCCTGAAAGCAGATAGCCTGGACACACAGACATGGCAGGAGAGCACAGACATTGAGTGCCCCTGGGAAGGTAGCACAGAGAAGAGCTGCAAAGTACTGTGGAAATTTGAGAGCTTGCCTCAGGCAAAATCCTTGCTCCTTAACTCCATACACAGAGAACCTGCCCAGCTCACTCAGATTTCTGACTAGAAAGGTAAGGAAAAACATCCATGAAAATGGCTAATTGTGCATAGGAGCCTCAAAAATCTTTCCAAAAAGAAAAAAAAAAAGACAGTTCCTCAAAAAATTTTATGGAGGAAAAACCCAGGCTACAGAGGAAATACTGGATGAAATTCAAACAAAGGCAAAACCTAAAAAAAAAAACAAAAATTGTGTACAAGCCCTAGAAGAATTTAAATTGGAGCTTATCAAAAGATGGAAGGCTTCTGACTATAGAAGTGGGAAATGGTTCAAAAAAATGAAGAAATCATGGCTGAATACCAAACGGTTAAAGCAGAAAACCAAAAAAATAACAGAAAACCAGGCCTTAAGGACCAGAATTGAGCAACTGGAAACCAATGATCTTGCAAAACAGCAAGAATTAATAAAGCAAAGTCAAAAAACTGACAAAATAGAAGAAAACAGAAAATATCGCACTGACAAGGTGACAGATCAGGAAAACAGAGTAAGAAGAGACAATTTGAAAATTATTGGTCTACCTGAAAAGCCAGAAATAAACTGAAATCTTGACACCATACTACAAGAGGTCAATCATCCAGGAAAACTGCCCTGAAGTTCTTGAACAAAGGGGAAAAAATAAACATTGAAAGAGTTTATAGAACACCCTATACACTAAACTCCCCCCAAAAAACAACTCCCAGAAATGTAATTGCCAAATTCCAGAGCTTTAAAGATAAGGAGAAAATTCTACAAGAAACCAAAAAGAGGAAATTCAGAAAAGAAGGAGCACCAAACAGGATCACATAAGACCTGAAAGGTTCTACACTAAATGACCACAAGGCCTGGAACACAATATTCAGAAAGGCAAGAGAACTGGGACTTCAACCAAGAATCACCTATCCATCAAAACTGACTATATACTTACATGGGAAAGTATGGGCATTCAAAAAAATAGAATATTTCCAAGTATTTGTAAGGAAAAGAGCAGAACTAAGTGGAAAGTTTGAGAGAAACATGAAAAGGTAAATATGAAATAGAGGGAAAAGGAGAAAAATGTTTTTTTTCTTCTATTCAAACTTTCTTCTTTAAGGGCTACAATTAGATCAAATTATATATATTAATATATGAGGGAAATGTTATTTGTAACTCTCAAAAATGTTTTCATTTTTATAGTAAATGGAAGAATCATTCATAGGAAAAGATTGGGGCATTAAAGGCTATAAAATGATATACAAAAAAGGGTGGGGGAATCGAAGATGATACCAAGAGATATTTGAAGAAATAAAATAAACAGAATAATCTTTGTCACACAAAGATATGCATGGCAAGGGGAGGGGAAGAATACTCTTATAAGAGGGAGAGGAAGAGAGTGCTAATAGGTAATACTCGAACATTATTCTCAATGAAATCAATTCTGAAAGGGAATTGCATCTAGATCCACTGGGATCTTGAAGTCTATCTTCTACTACAGGGTAAGGAAGAAGGGGAAAACTAAGGGGGTAGGAGGCAGGGAGTTCAAAAAACAGGAGGGAAGGAGAGTGGGGAGAGAACTTAATAGACCTTAAAAAAACAAGAAGGGAACAAAAAGGGAGGGAAGCATATCAAGGGAGGGGAATGGGGTAGGGGGATTGACTAAAAGTAAACCACTGGGTTAGAAGGATATAGCAAAAGAAGAAAGGACAGAAGTAGGAGAGGATATAAAAATGCTAGAGAATTCAAAATTGAAAATCATAACTTTGAACATGAATGGGATGAACTAACCCATAAAACATAGACAAATAGGAGAGTGGATTTGAATCCATAACCCTACCATATGTTGTCTACAAGAAACACACCTAAGACGAGTAGATACTCACAAGGTCAGAATTAAAGGGTGGAGTAAGACCTATTGGGCCTCAACTCACAGAAAGAAGGTAGGGGTTGCAATCATGATATCTAACAAAACCAAAGTAAAACTAGACTTGATCAAAAGGGATAGGGAAGGTAAATACATCCTGATAAAAGGGAGTATAGATAATGAGGAAATATCACTAATCAACATGTATGAACCAAATGGTATAACACCCAAATTTCTAATGGGGAAACTAGTAAAATTGAAGGAGGAAATATATAGTAAAACTATGCTAGTGGGAGACACTATTAAATTTAGATAAATCAAATTAAAAAAATAAATAATGAAGAGATAAAAGAGGTGAACAAAATCTTAGAAAAAATAGAGTTAATATATAAATATATATGGAGAATAATAAGTAGGGACCAAATGAATACACTTTCTTTTCAGTAGCACATGACACATTCACAAAGATTTATCATATACTAGGTCATAAAAACATGGCATACAACTGCAGAAAAGCTGAAATAATAAATGCAACCTTTTCAGATCATAAGGCAATAAAAATAATGATCAGCAAGAGTACAGGGAGAGCCAAATCAAAAATTAATTGGAAATTAAATAATATGATTCTCCAAAATTGACTAGTTAGAGAACAAATCACAGAAACAATTAATAATTTCATTGAAGAAAATTGCAATGATGAGACATCCTTTCAAACCAAAAGGGATGCAGCCAAAGCAGTATTCAGGGAAAAATTTATATCCTTGAGTTCATATATTAAAAAATTAGGGAAAGCAGAGGTCAAGGAATTGCATATGCAAGTCAAAAAACTTGAAAGAGAACAAATTAAAACCCACCAGAAGAAAACCAAATTAGAGATCCTAATAATTAAAGGAGAAATTAATAAAATCAAAAGTGATAGAACTATTGATCTAATAAATAAGACTAGAAGGTGGTATTTGGAGAAAAAAAACAAAACAATAGACAAAGTATTGGCCAATCTAATAAATAAGAGGAAAGAAGAAAACCAAATTATTAGTATCATGTATGGAAAGGGAGAAATCACCTCCAATGAAGAGGAAATTAAGTCAATCATTAAAAACTATTTTTCCCAATTATATGGCAATAAATATGCCAATATATGTGATATGGATGAATATTTACAAAAATATAAATTGCCTAGATTAACAGAATAAGAAATAGAATTCTCAAATAATCCCATATCAAAAAAAGAAATTGAACAGGCCATCAGAGAACTCCCTAAGAAAAAATACCTAGGGCCTAATAGATTCACAAGTGAATTCTATCAAACATTCAAAGAACAGCTAATGCAATACTATACAAACTATTTGACATAATAAGCAAAGAAGAAGTTCTATCAAATTTATTTTATGACACAAATATGGTACTTATCCCAAATTCAGGCAGGCCAAAAATGGAGGAAGAAAAATACAGACCAATTTCCTTAATGATCATATATGCAAAAATCTTAAACAGGATACTAGCAAAAAGATTACAGCAAGGTATCACAAGTGTTACTCACTATAATCAGGTGGGATTTATACCAGCAATGAAAGGATGGTTCAATATCAGGAAAACCATCCACATAATTGACCATATCAACATGCAAACCAACAAAAACCACATGATTATCTCAATAGACGCAGAAAAAGCTTTTGACAAAATACAGCACTCATTCCTATTGAAAAAACTTAAAAGTATAGGAATAGAAGGGTCTTTCCTAAAAATAATAAATAGTATCTATCTAAAACCATCAGTCAACATCATCTGCATTGAGGATAAACTAGATGCATTCCCAATAAGATCAGGAGTGAAACCTGGATGCCCATTATCACCTTTATTATTCAACATTGAACTAGAAACACTAGCAATAGCAATTAGAGAAAAAAAGAAATCTAGGGTATTAAAATTGGCAATGAGGAGACTAAGCTATCACTCTTTGTAGATGATATGATGGTCTACTTAAAAAATCCTAGAGAATCAACTAAAAAGCTAGTGGAAATAATCAACAACTTTAGCAAAGTTGCAGGATACAAAATAAACCCACATAAGTCATTAGCATTTCTATATATCTTCAACACATCTCAGCAGCAGGAATCAGAAAGAGAAATTCCATTCAAAATCACCTTAGACATTATAAAATACTTAGGAAGCTATCTGCCAAGACAAACACAGGAATTATGTGTATACAACTACAAAACACTTTCCACACAACTAAAACTAGATTTGAGCAATTGGAAAAACATTAACTGCTCATGGGTAGGACAAGCTAACATGAATAAAAATGGCCATCCTACCCAAACTTATACATCTATTTCGTGAGATATCCATGGAACTTCCAAAAAACTTTTTTACTGAATGAGAAAAAAACCTTAACAAAGTTCATTTGGAAGAACAAAAGATGAAGGATATCCAGAGAAACAATGAAAAAAATGCAAAGGAATGGCAGATCTCAAACTATACTATAAGGCAGTGGTCATCAAAACAATATGGTACTGGCTAAGAGACAGAAGGGAGGATCAATGGAATAGACAGGGTAAATGACCTCAGCAAGCAGTCTATGACAAACCCAAAGACCCCAGCTTTTGGGACAAAAATCCACTATTTGATAAAAACTGCTGGGGAAATTGGAAGACAGTGTGGGAGAGATTAGGTTTGGATCAACACCTCACACCCTACACCAAGATAAATTCAGAATGAGTGAATGACTTGTATGTAAAGAAAGAACAATCAGTAAATTCTATAAACACAGAATAGTATACATGTCAGACCTTTGGAAAGGGAAAGATTTTAAAAGCAAGTAAGACTTAGAAAAGGTCACAAAATGTAAAATAAATAATTTTGACTACATCAAATTAAAAAGATTTTGTACAAACAAAACCAATGTAACTAAAATCAGAAGGGAAGCAACAAATTGGGAAACAATCTTCATAACAAAAACCTCTGACAAAGGTTTAATTATTTAAATTTACGAAGAGCTAAATGAATTTTACAAATAAATCAATTCATTCTCCAATTGATAAATGAGCAAGGGACATAAATAGTCAGCTTTCAGTTAAAGAAATCAAAAATATTAATAAGGACATGAAAAAATGTTCTAAATCTCTTATAATCAGAGAAATGCAAATCAAAACAACTCTGAGATATCACCTTACACCTAGCAGATTGGCTGACATGATAGCAAAGGAAAGTAATGAATGCTGGATGGGGGTGTGGCAAAGTAGGGACATTAATTCATTGCTGGTGGAGTTGTGAATTGATCCACCCATTCTGGAGGGCAATTTGGAACTATGCCCAAAGGATGCTAAAAGACTGCCTACCTTTTGACCCAGCCATAGCACCACTATGTTTGTACCCCAAAGAGATAATAAGGAAAAAGACTTGTACAAGAATATTCATAGCCATGCTCTTTGTGTTGGCAGTGTCCTCTCCTTCAATCCCTATCTGTGCACTAGTAGGAGCTAAGGATTACAGTGGTATTTCAGTGAACAAACTGAGTTTGCCAGTCCTGGATCCAGAGTTACCTTATTGATTCCACTCTGTTTGTTCTGTTCCTGTCCCCAAGGTCTACAGAAGTGGGACCGAAGCCATCACTCCCTACTGATAATCTGTTTTTGCCATTTTTAGGCTAATTTTGTGGAGTTATCTTTGGTTGTTTGTAGTAACAATTAGAAGCATGAGAAAGCTTCACACCCTCCTTCACCATCTTTCACAATGCATCCCTCTAATTTACTTCTAAGGTATCCAGACTTGTCACAAATTATTTATTCCAAAGTTACCACTGGACTCTTAATTGCCAAATCAAGTGACATTTTCTCAATTTTTGTTAATCTTGACTTATTCTGCTTTGGACATTGTTGAGTACCTTTTCCTCTGAGATGTTCACTCCCCTCTGAATTTTCATGACAATTCTTTCTTCTGGTTTTCCTCCTACCTGTCTGACTCTTCCTACTGATTTCTGTTGCTGGAGTTGGGGAATCTCATGTCAAACCCCTCGTATTATATATCCAAGCTCTCTCCTGGGCCCCTTTTTCTTCTTTCTCAATAATTTTAATAACTTCTTCAAGTCTAGTTTAATGTCTCTTGAGATGGTTTCATGACTCAGGTGTCTCCCCTCTCCAATTCACATTCCATACAGCTAGTATTTAGTATAAAAGGTATAGTCCTAAAGCTGAGGTCTGACTATATATTTCCTTTGCTAAGAATCTCCAATATTAAGTATAAACCACTTTCTTCTATGTTTAAATCTTTTACATTATATTTCCTTCATATAATCTACAGTCCAGCTAATTTGCCCCACTTATTGTCCCTCACACATTGCATCTCATTTTCTACCATTTTGCCTTTGCTCAATTCTCTCCCATACCTCTTCCCTGAAACATCATCTCCTGCAAGACGTCTTTCTTGATCCCTCAGCTACTATTGGATTCCCCAAAACTACTCTTCTCTGTCTCTTTCTGTTCTATCTGTCTATCTGTCTCATATATATATATATATATGTATGTATATATATATATATTATATACTATGTATGTGTTTACATATATATATATGTCTTGTGTCATTTATATTTCTATATTGTTCCCTCCAAAATAATGTAATCTCCTCGATCAAGTGAATGACCTAGTTTTATATTTGTATTTCCAAAACATAGCATAGTATCTGCTTCATAGAAATAACTCTCATTAGCATTTATAGAGCACTTTAAAAGGCTACAAGGTGCTATAGACATAATCTCATTGGTCTTCACAACAACCCTGGAGGCAGGTATTATTATCTCCATTTTAAAGATGAAGAAACTGAGTCTGAGAGAGCTTAACTAACTTGTCCAAGATCACCCACCTAGGAAATTCCTGAGGTGGGATTTAAACTAGAGCCTACCTGATTTGATTTCTAGTCTAGTATTCAACCTCTTTTGCCATACTTCAATTGACGGATTTAAGAAATGCTTTCTTTTTTTTTAATTGATCAACTGATTTATTGGCCTCATACCCAATACTGCCATCCTTCTCTTTCAGCATGGTACTACAATTTGAATTGTTAAAGTAAGACATAGATGTGCATTACATGCTTAGTAAAAATTTGGCCTATGTTCCCTTGTTCTAATTGCACAGAACTCTCTTTGACTCTAGACATCTTTGAAAAAGGTCAGTGTAAGTATTTTTGTTCCTCTCTTTTCATACTCACCTACCCAGCTGTGTCTGAAATGAAATTCTGTTTAAATCCACTCATACTTTTCAGTGAGCTTAATTTTCACAGCATTAAGCTATCATAAGGGCTCAGGTTCCACAGAATTGGTCTTTGATGATACGTTAAGTGGCAATTGGATGTGAATCTGCATAAGGGTTTGCAGTCAGTAATGAAGGCAAAGGAGTACAGTATGGTACACAATAAAATCAGTTTCCACGTTAACAAGGGGAAATTGGGCAATTGATTAGATCAGGGGTCAGAGATATGCTAGTATCTATTCCTGGCTCAATGCTGTCACTGATTTGTGGAGTGACCCTTGTTAGGTCAGTTAGCATCAGGTCTTACTACATGTATATAATCACACATATCACAGACAGAGCAGGAACTCAACTGAAATTTAAATGTGATAGGTTTCTTTGATGGAACAGTGCAAATTAATAGAACTACTTAGTGCTAATGGGGAATTCAAAGATTAGAGAGCTGATTACATCCAAGAGAGAGACCATTTCTTTTCTCATAGCACTGGAGGAATTCTGACCCATAACATTTCTCTGTAGTCCACTTCATAGTGTTGTAGTGAGTTGAGTATTAAACCCCCAGAGGGTCTCCACTTTTCTTGTTTCTGTCTTCCTCTTGTTCATATTTCTTTGATCCAATTGCATTATAATTTTGCTCTGACAATTCCTCTCTAGTTTCCAAATATTAGCTGCCTTTCCCGACTCTTTCTGTACCCCTAAAAGCTCTCTTCCTATTTTGCCAAGCCCCTTCCATCCTGGTATAAAGGGTTGAACTCTATAAAAATCAAAAGATCTGAGTCTTAGTCCCAACTTTTTCTCTTAAAACTGGGAGTCTGGCTGTAAAACTTGGAGTCTTGTTGTGTCTGTCAGAGGGGAAAAGTCACCCACATCTCTTGAAACTCCATAAAATTTTAAAAGACCTGGTGTCTGGCCCTCTCAGAGCTTATATTTAAAAATATTGAATTCTGAAATTCAGTTGAAAATACTTTGCCATTCAGGTTATAAACTCTAAAGTTCCCATTTTAATTTAGCTTTCCCTTTGTCCAGCATATTTGCTCACTGCTATCTTTTCCAGTGTGTTTTTATATCAGTGCTTATCAATTTAGGGGACTAAACTTTCATATCAGTGCACAGATATCTGATAGCAGGTAATGACTTGATGACCTTTGCCTGCTTAGATTTCTAAGGTTCTTTGCCAAAATAAAGTGTAGCATTGAATACACCTTTCCTTTAGTAGGAAGGAAACCTAGGAACAGATCTAAGCCTTTGGAGGGAAAAAAATAGAAATAACTTGAAAATAGAGGTCAAAGAATGGGTGAAATATCACGGAAAAGACCTGACAGGATAGCAAAAGATGCAGTCATCTGGAGGCTTTAAAATGACCTGACCTAAAGCTCGACAGAATTTTGATGCTCAAAGTGTCTGTAATGCAGCAATATAATTTTGAGGAAGCATTTCCCAACAAACTCTCCGATATAGGAGTTTTACTGCAAAGTTGAAGGCATATTTAGAATTGAGGGGAAAATCATGTTTGCAAATACAATGAGTGCTTGCTATATCACTGTTTATGAAAGAGTAGAATTCAATAGTCAAGGTAAACCAAAAATATCAAAGGCAAGAAGCAAGGGCAACCCATAATTAGTTGCATTCCTACATAAAATAATTCCCAAATTTTGTGCTGCTGTGAAAATGAGCAGTTGGATGAATTCCACATATGCTAATTTAACTAGGATCATGAAGACCCTTTCCTCTTTTTAATAGTAATTTAAAAAATCATCTTGTCACCTTGGTGCAGATGAACACAGCCAACCAGGAATAAACATGTTGGTAAGGGACAAGTCTTTCCTCTTATACGGATTATCATTATATCCTAATTATTCTCCCCATCTCCAATTCATTGCCTACACCATCTCTTAGGTAATCTTCTAGGCAATATGACACAAAAACTAGAGAGATGTCCTCTATACTAGGAATCTGCAGTTCAATCTCATTTCTAACATATAGAGGAAGAGTGATCCTCAATTAATTATTTTATTCTTTGTGTCTTAGACAAATATTGAGGTCTAAAAACTGTAGAACAATATGGAAATGCCAATATGAAACTATGAAGACTGAAACAAGCCTACTAAGCAAGGGAACATTATATACAACAACTGAAGTATTGCTTTAAGAATGATTCATGTATGTCCACCTCCATAGGAAGAACTGATAAATAGAAATAAGTAAGTTATAGTTTTATATATACATCTTTTTGTTAAATGATGCTTTCTCTAATGGGGGGTTGGTAGTGAAGGAGGTAGTTAACTGAGTATTTTAAGGTAACAAACAAATGAATAAATATTTTTAAAATATTTAAATATCAGAATAGTTACATATCTGCATTGAAGAAGGAGTTTCCTCACTAAGAGAGAGCTTTCAAAGTAAAGAAATCACAAGTTTTTTCCTCCCACCCCATAACTAAAATGTGTATTTCTTATTATAAGTCATTCTGTACTGAAATATTTTCCATGGTTCTCAGTTGTCTATTAGAATACATATTCACCTAAGCAACCCAGACCCAATACAATTGAACTAGAACCTGCCTTTCTATTTTATCTCCTACAATTACCCTGTGAATAGTCTGCTGTAATCAAATTCATTATCTTCCAACATCTTTCAAGTGCTTTTCCAAATTCATACCTTTATTTATATTTTACCATTTGTTTGGAATAACTCCTTCCCTCTCTTGATGTTTTCCTGTTAAAATCTTGATCATCTTTTAAGACACAGATCAAATTCATCATTTTTCATGAAATCAAAGCATATAGAAAGTATCCTTTCTCTCTTAAAATGTATCTGGATCTTTGTTTCTCCCTCTCTGAAAAGCCATTTATCATAAAAATTCCTGTGCACATCAAATTTCCACTAATAGATTGTAAATTTCAGAAGGGCAAAGTCTTTATCAAATCTTACTCAATATTGTATTCTCCATCATGAGTAAGACATCATGCATTCCATGGTTATTCTGGGGAGGTTTCAACCTCTCAGAGGCTCAATTTCCTTATCTGTAAAGGTAGAATGATAGCCCTTTTGGAGATTATAGATTTATATGAATTATATCAGAAAATAAACTATGCCATTCTGTTCTTGAGCAGAAATCTCTTCTGTCGTATCTGAGACAAAAAAAAAATTATCTACCTTCCACTTGAAGATTTTCAGGAATTGGGAGTCTACAATCTCCTTTTGGTATTCATTCTATTTCAATAAGAATTTATTTTTAGAAAATTATTTCCTAAAATGAGCTAGCATTAACTAATTTTCAAATTCCACCACTGTCTAGTTTTGCCCATAGAGAAAGAAAGTTTTTGGTCCATAAAGAACAAATCTAATTCTTGTTCCACATGATGGGTCTTCATATCCTTAAAGGCAGCAATCATATTAGGTTCACTTAGTCTTCTCTTCTTCCAGGCTAAACATCTCCATTTCTTTCCATTAATCTTCATATGTCATGGAATCTAATGTTCTCATTACTCTGCTATGCTTCAGCTTATCAGCATCCTTTTAAAATGTGATGGCATGGGTGGCAGGTAGTTGGCTTAGTGAATTGAGAGTTAGGTCTAGAGATAAGAGGTAATGGGTTCAAATCTGGCCCTGAGATACTTCCTATCTGTGTGACCCTGGGCAACTCATTTAATCCTCACCACACTCTTCTACCTTAGAACCAGTACACAGTATTAATTAAAAAACAAAATATAAGGGTTTAGAAAAAAATATGATGGCACAATACTCACATATGATCTGACTGGAATAGATACAACACAAATTATCTCTTCATTCTGGACAGTATGCCTTTCTAAACAAGTCTTCTGATTCCATTAACTTTTTTAGAGGTTAGAGTCAATCATTAATTCAGTGACTAAAATGATAAGTTCTGACTACCTTATATGTTGTTCTGAAGAAAGTGTTTTATAAACTTGGATCACTCTAAGAATGTGAGACACTTGGACCAAGTAGGGGCTCAAGGAGTGTTTGTTGAGTTATGCCTGAATGAATTGTCTTCTCAGAACAACAAGCTCTGTAAGGACAGGGGCTGTTACATCATCTGCCTCTTCCTTCCTTCCTTCCTTCCTTCCTTCCTTCCTTCCTTCCTTCCTTCCTTCCTTCCTTCCTTCCTTCCTTCCTTCCTTCCTTCCTTCCTTCCTTCCTTCCTGTCTCTTTTTCTTTCTTTCTTTCTTGTTTCTTTATTTCTTTCATCCTTCCTTCCTTCCTTCCTTCCTTCCTTCCTTCCTTCCTTCCTTCCTTCCTTCCTTCCTTCCTTCCTTCCTTTCTCTCTCTTTTTTCTTTCTTGTTCCTTCCTTCCTTCTTCCTTCCTTCTTTTTTCCTTCCTTCCTTCCTTCCTTCCTTCCTTCCTTCCTTCCTTCCTTCCTTCCTTCCTTCCTTCCTTCCTTCCTTCCTTCCTTCCTTCTTCCTTCCTTCCTTCCTTCCTTCCTTCCTTCCTTCCTTCCTTCCTTCCTTCCTTGAGTTAAACTCAGAACACCTTTGTTCTGATGCCATCTCTGTTTCTTACTAACTGTGATTTTGAGTAAGTCATTCATACCTCATACACTTAAAAAGGATTGATTTTCAAAATAGTAGAGGAGGCAATTCTCATATCACTATGACATTTTACATCTGTCCTTATTCATGGTGCTTTACAAACCATTTGGGTACAGTTGAGGTATATGACTTGTTTATCTTTTTAGTTGGACAAATATGAAAGTAGCATGGTTTGTTAAGGGTTTATGAGTGACTACTAAAGGAGAATGGGATAGTTTCAGTCTTTCCTGGGAAGAAAAAAGGCAAGTAGTATTGTATCCTTTCCTATCCTCCCCACCAAAAAGCAGCCCCAGTACTTCAGATTGGAACTTTTCTAGTCAAATTAATAAGCTATGATGTTTGCGAATATAAGCATTTATTTGTATTTGATGTAGCCTTAAGCTTGTACAGAAAATCCATGGCACTGAATCTTTCAAACATTGTCAATCTTATCTAATTTTTATTTGAGGAATAGATATTTAAAACATCATTTCCTCCCTAGAGAAAGTAAAATGAATCAATTCCAGTAGTGCAAATAAAATTCCCAGCTGTAATGAAAGAATGATTATAGATAGGATATCTTTCTTCTTACAAGCATGAAATTCTCTAATATTACAAACAAAATGATGCAGATATATTCATTTTCTTTTTTCATTTTTGCCTTTGTCTAACACAAGAAAGGAACAAGAATGATGGTAGAGACGCCATAATCTACAATGAGTAGCAAGGTATGGTCATAGGGCAATATATAGAGCTGAGGTTCACTTTGGGATTTGGGGTCTGTGAAACACAGTGATTCAAATATATATTAATCACACTCTATATTTTGTTGAGAAAATAAAAGTACAGAATAAAAAATCAACACTCAATTTCTTCTAAATTATTTCTGCTTAATAAACTTTATAGTACCTTAGCTCTTTAAAAAGAAACAAGATATTTTTATTTACCAAGTCTCTAGATAACAGAAATAAGGACTAGAATAAACTTAACCATTACAAGTGGAAAGAGAAATGAGGAAGAGAATAAATATTTATTAAGCACTTATTATGTGTCAGTCACCAGGCTAAATTCTTTACAAATATCTCATTTCATTTTCACAACAAAGCTTGGAATTAGGTGCAATTTTATTCCTATTTTACAAGTCAAGAAACTGAGACATACAGAAATTACATTATTTACTCAAGGTTACAACTCTCTATCCATTATACCACCCAACATAAGCTTTCAGAACACAAGTGTAGCAAAATAGAAATAACATATCATTTAGAGTCAGAAGGTCTTTGTTTATTTAATCTATATACTTACATGCCAAGAATTACACATTATCAAATATTTCAAGATAGAGTAGTTACTCAGATGGAATAACTGTTTTTCATTTATCCTAAATGGTTATTTGTAAATCTCTATCCCCAGAAATTACCATATTGTGATATCTAAATTAATATATATGTAAAATGGCTATTTCAGAATGGTAAATTGTAAAATGGAGTATTTATAGGTTCCATGGGAATAGGAGAAAGTGTCACTATTGAATCACAGCTGTTCTATTGGTGCTAATTACTTGCATGTATTTTTTCCTCTATTCTTTTTTAGCATGTTGATGAATACCCACTGATGCACACATATAAGGCAATCCTTACTTTATTAAGAATAAACAGAAGATCAAGGAATAAGTTCACTTTTAAGTTGATGATTGAAAAGTAAGAAATCCAGGGATTATCAAATGCTTACTAGTGGTAGTCTCTCAGTGACTGAGAATAACAATTGTCTTTGTGTATTATCATCTATTGATGTGTGCACAAAGATACTTGTGCGTGAAAGAGATTTAAGTGGAAAAGTCATTGCACAGAGACAGTAACACTCTTTCGACGTTAGAAGCCTGGGTCCATTGGTATGAAAAGTTGTTACACCTGGAGACTTCCTCAGTTGCATTGGATGGCAGTGTTGTCTTTTGTGCTCCAACATGCCCTAAGCACTCCACAGTGCTTTGCCTCGTCGCCATCTCAGCCATTGAACCTTCTTATTGGTTTCTTTCACCTGTTCAGCCGAAGCAGTCTTCACATGCTGGGTGAGCAAAGCCCTGGTTCACCAGGAGTCGATGACTCGATGGCTACCCTCACAAGGTTTAGCTGGCCTGTCAATGCTGTTGCCTTAAATGCTTACTACATGTCAGATATAATGTGAAGTTCTTTACAAATATTATCTCATTTCAACCTTACAACAATCCTGGAAAGTAGGTGTTATTATCATTTCTTCTTTTAGGTCAGGCTTCACATCTAACCTCTGTGGCTTTACCACAAATGTACTATTAAGTTTAATGGTCACAAATAACATAGTTTTTTTTATCACTTTGCTAAATCTAAATAATTAAGAAAATAATTGGTCAAACTTTGATTTGTCAATGTGTGAATGTATAATCTCAAAATGAAAACATTTTAAATTGAGTTATAAACCATAAAGAGCTGACACTAGACCTAGGGAAGTTTTGTCTTCTTGGCCATAATTATGGTGGCCACATCCACATGAGCTTTATCAGTGGGATGGTCCATCCCTTAGAGTCCAACTTAGAGACTGATGACTGGAAAAATATAACCCATTTTATAAATACTTAGTATAGAGCAAAGCATCAAGAGTTTGAATATTAAGTGGTTAATTTTTTGTCCAAAGCAACTCACAAAGACTATAGTAGTAGTAGTCTCTTGGTAACTGAGAATGATGTTTGTTTTTGTGCGTTTTCATCTATGGTTGGGATAGATGAGTGTGCAAAAAGCCACTTGTGCGTGAAGGAGATTTAAGTGGAAGAATCGATGCATAGAGACAGTCCCATTCTCTTAGTGTTGGAAGCCTGGGTCCATTGGTATGAAAAGTCATTACACCTGGAGACTTCCTCAGCTGCTTTGGATGGCCATGTTGTCTTTTGTGCTCCAACACGCCCATAGCACTCCACAGTGCCTTGCTGCATTGCCCTCTCAGCCATTGGAACTTCTTGTTGGTTTCTTCCACCTGTTCTGCCAAAGCAGTCTTCACATGCTGGGTAAGCAAAACTCACAAAGACTACCTAGCAAATATAGACAGGTTGTAATCATAGTGAGTAAAAATAATAACTCCGATTGATGAAACCATAAATGTTTAAAGTATTAAAGTATTTTTTATCAATGTGTAGTCGAGGAATACCTCCTCTTTTCTTTATTTGTATTTGCTTAAGATAAAGTTGTGGACTTGCTTGTCTTTGCTTCAGACAAAGATGAGGATTGACCTTCACCCATCCTGGGACCAAGAATGGAACAGTAAACATGAAGGATGCAGGATAACATTTATGAGAGGCAAATTGCGATTAGGTGGGCGCCTATCCCCTTGTCTGCCCCTCTTCCCCTTGTTTGTATTTGTAATAAACAAAGGATGTGGGTTAACTTTTGAACACCTGCCTATCCCTGGACCAAGGTTAGGGTTTCTGGAATGAAGAATCATAAATTCCTGTGGGTTTTGTCTAAGAAGTCTTTGCCTATAAAAGTTCTGTGTGAAGCAAATAAAATTGGCACTATTTCTCTCTTTTCATATAGTGTCCATCTCTTCTTTTGTTACTCTTCATTTTTCGTTACCCCAAACAGGATGTCACAAGACTGGGCGACCCTGTGGATGAGTCTTGTAAGCCATAGAGTCTTACACAATGGATCAAAACTCAGAGGCCAAATATTGATTCCTAAAATTACGTGGAATACTACTTGTTAAGCCTGGGAAAGATCCTTAAGGATGTATATGTAACCCCAAGAAAGTACTGGGAAATGAAATATTCATTAAATCAACAGTTTTCTTTAGTCAGTCAAATAAAATCTATTGTTTCCTTTGTGCCATATATTACTCTAACTGCTAGGCATACAAAGAAAAGCAAAAATATGCTAGGAACTTCCCTGGAATGAGCTGGTATTGTCTCTTTTTTTCCCATTTGTTACCTATTGTTAGAAATTTTACAGGACTTCCGGATAAACATGACTACAGTTTAGATGCAGAAATCTCCCTCTCCTCATTGCTTACAGATATTGAATACCTCAAAAGGCAAAAAACAAAACAAAAACAAAAACACCCAAATTCACATGAATGGATTCCACAATAGGTCACAACATTAAAGGCAAGGGGGATTTGGGCATTTCCACACTATAAGGGGGTGAAATAGGTTCCACCAAAATGTGAGCTGATCTACCCTCCTCCACCCTACCTACAGAGTCAGTGTGCTAGACTCAGAGCCAGCATGCTCTAGAAGCAATGAATGAGTGAGGGGCACCTCTAGGTCCTTGGCAGCTGACTAAGACCACCAAAGACCTACCCCCTAGAGAAGCTAGACTTGAGACAACAACAGGACAAAGAACCCAGACCTTGGGTGTGGAGATAGCACAGAGAAGGGCTCCAAAGAGTAGACGCTCCAGAGACTTGAGAGGTGACTTCAGGCAAAAACCTCCCTCCTTAGCTCCCTACAAAGAGAGCCTACCTTCCTCACTCAGACTTTTGACTAGAAAGGGAAGGAAAAACCAGCATAGTGATGGCCAACAATGTCCAGGAAAAACAACTTCCCAATACCAAGAAGAACAAATAGAAGGTTTTGACCCTGGGTAACTTTTATGGAGAAAAGTCCAGACTACAGAGTAGGAGAAGAGAACAAACAAATAAATGCATCCAAAACTTCCAAAAAAATGAAAACTGGCCACAAATTCTTGAAGAATTTAAATTGGAGCTTATGAAAAAGATGGAAGAATATTGTCAAATAAAGTGGAAAACAGTTCAAAAAGGAAATAACAGTTTAAAAGACAGGGAACTCCAAAATGGAAAAAGAAGTCCAGAAAACAAATGAATTGGTAAATAAATTAGAGAACAAAATTAAACAGCTGGAAGCCATAAAAGGCAGTATAGACCAAACCAAAAATAAAAATCAAAAGATTATAGCAGAAGACCAAAAGATTATAGAGGAAAATCAATCTTTAAAGACTAGAATTGGGCAATCAGAAACCAATGATATTGAAAAACAACAATAATTAATAAAGCAAAATCAAAATATTAACAAAATAGAAGGAAACATGAAATATCTCCCTGAGAGGATGACTGACCAAGAAAATAGGTCTAGAAAAGACAATTTGAGAATCATTGGTCTACCTCAAAACCCAGAAATAAACAGAAATCTTGACATCATACTACAAGGAATTATCCAAGAAAAAATGCCCTGATATTCTTGAACAAGAGGACAAAATAAATATTGAAAAACTTCATAGAACACCCTCTACACTAAATCCTCAAGAGACAACCCCCAGAAATGTAATTGCCAAAATTAAGAGCTTCCAGGCTAAGGAAAAAATTTACAAGAAGCCAAAAAGAGACAATTCATAAATCAAGGAGCACCAATCAGGATTACACAAGATATGGTATCTTCCACACTAAAGGACCACAAGGTTTGGAACATAATATTCAGAAAGACAAGAGAATTGGATTGCCAACCAAGGATCCCTTATGCATCAAAATTGAGTATATACTTCCAGTGGAAAGTATGGACATTCAACAAAAATAAAAGATTTCCAAGTATCTGTAAAGAAAAGACCAGAACTAAGTGGAAAGTTTAACATCCAAACCTAAAGATCAAGAAAAACATGAAAAGGTAAATAAGAAAGAGAGAGGAAAGTGTGAAAATGTTTTTTATTTAAATTTCCTTATTTAAGAGCTTCAAAGAGATCAAATTATTTATATTAATATATGGAAAATGTTATTTGTAACTCTCAAAAATTATATTCAGTATTATAGTAATTATAAGAATCATTCATAGGTAAAGATTTAGGTAATAAGTGGTCGAAGATGATATATAAAAATAAGAAAAAGGGGAAGGGGAATAGAAGATGGCACTAAGAGAAAATTGAAGGAATAAGATAAATATCACAATCTATCTCACACAAAGAGGCACATGGGAAGGGGAGGGGAGGAACACTATTATAATAAGGAGAGGAAGAGAGTGTTAATAGGAAATACTTAAATCTTACTCTCATTGAAATCAATTCTGAGAGGGAAGAGTATCTAGATCCATTGGGGTATTGAATTCTATATTACCCTACAGGAAAAGTGAGAATGGAAAAACTAAGGGGGTTAAAGGGGTGGGGAGTATAAAAATGGAAGGAAAGGGGGGAGAAGTTAATAGAGAGTAAAAAAAAGAATGGAACAAAATGGGAGGGGCAGAAAGGGAAGTATGATAAGGGTGGGGATTGGGGGACTGATTAAAAGCAAATCACTGGTTTAAAAAGATATAGCAAAAGAAGAAAGGGAAGAACTAGGAAATGATATCAAAATGTTGGGGAACACAGCATTTGTTATCATAACTCTGAAGGTAAAAAGAATGAAATCATACATAAAACTAAAGCAAATAGCAGAGTAAATAAGAAACCAAAATCCTACTCTATATTATCTACAAGAGACACACATGAGGCATGTAGACACTCACAAAATAAGGATCAAAGGCTGGAGCAAAATCTATTGGACCTCAACTGAGAAAAAGAAGGCAGGGGTTGCAATCATGATATATAACAAAGCCAAAGTAAAAATAGGTCTGACTAAAAGAGATAGGAAAGTTCATTACATTCTGATAAAAAAGCAGTATAGGAAATGAGTTAATAATATCAGTACTCAACATGTAGGTACCAAAATGGTATAGCATCCAAATTTCTAAAGGAGAAACTAGTAGAGTAAAAGGAGAAAATAGATAGTTAAACTATACTAGTGGGAGACCTGAACCTTCCTCCATCAGCTCTAGATAAATCAAACCAAAAAATAAATAAGAAAGAGGTAAGATATGTGAATGAAATATTAGAAAAATTAGAGTTAATAGATATGTGGAGAAAAATAAATAGAGATAAAAAGGAATACACCTTCTTTCAGCAGCATATAGTTCATTCACAAAGACTGACCATGTACTAGGGCATAAAAGCATGGCAAATCAAGTGCAAAAAAAAGAAATAATGAATGCAAACTTTTCAGATCATAATGCAATGAAAATAATAATTAGTAAAGGTACATGGAGAGGAAAATAAAAAAATAATGAAAAATTAAATAATACGATTCTCCAAAACCAGTTAGTTAAAGAACTAATGATATAAACAATAATTTCATTGAATGAAAATGACAATGATGAGACAGCCTTTCAAAATCTATGGAATGCAGTCAAATCAGTACTAAGGAGGAAATTTATGTCCTTAAGTTCATATATTAATTAATTAGGGAGGTCAGAGGTCAAAGAATTGGGCATGCAAATAAAAAAATTTGAGAGAGAATAAATTAAAAATATCTAGTTGAAAACTAAATTAGAGATCCTACAAATTAAAATAAATTAATGAAATCAAAAGTGAAAACTATTGAGTTAATAAATAAGACTAGAAGCTGGTATATTAAAAAAAAACAAATGAAATAGACAAAGTATTGGTCAATTTAATAAAATAAAGAAAACCAAATTAACAGTATCAAAGATGAAAAGGGAGACCTTACCTCTAATGAAGAGGAAATTAAGGCAATCAATAAAAACTATTTTGCCCAATTATATGTCAATAAAGAAGGCAATCTAGGTGATATGGTTGAATATTTACAAAAAATTAAATTGCCTAGATTAACAGAAAAGGAAATAGAATGCTTAAATAATACCATAACCGAAAAAGAAATTGAACAAGCCATCAAAGAACTCCCTAAGAAAAAATCCCCAGGGCCTGTTGGATTTACAAGTAAGTCTATCAAGCATTCAAAGAACAACTAATCCCCATACTATGCAAAGTATTTGACATAATTTGCAAAGCAGGACTTCAAACAAATTCCTTTTATGACACAAATATAGTACTAATTCCAAAGCCAGGCAGGTCAAAAACAGAGAAAGAAAACTATCGACCCATCTCCTTAATGAAAATAAATACAAACATCTTAAATAGAATACTATGTAAAAAGCCTTCAGAAAGTTATAATATTAGACATTCATTATGATCAGGTAGGATTTATATCAGGAATGCAAGGATGGTTTAATTTTAGGAAAACCATCCACATAATTGACCATATCAACAAGCAAACCAACAAAAATCATATGATTATCTCAATAGATGCAGAAAAGTCCTTTGACAAAATACAACAGTCATTCCTATTGAAAACACTAGAAAGTATAGGAATAGAAGAGCCTTTCCTAAGAATAATGAACAATATGTAACTAAAACCATCAGTAAGTATCATCTGCAATGTGGATAAATTAGAAGCATTCCCAATAAGGTCAGGAATGAAACAAGGATTTCCCATTATGACTTCTATTATTTAACATTGTACTAGAAACATGAGCAGTAGCAATTAGAGAAGAAAAACAAATTCAAGGTGTTAAAATAGGTAATGAGGACACCAAGCTATCACTCTTTACAGATGATATGATGGTCTACTTAAAAAAAATCCTAGAGAATCCACCAAAAAGCTAGTGGAAATAATTAACAACTTTAGCAGAGTTGCAGGATACAAAATAAATCCACATAAGCATTTCTACATATTTCCAACACATCTCAGCATCGAGTTAGAAAGAGAAATTCCATCTAAAATCACCCTAGAAAATATAAAATACTTGGGAATCTATCTGCCAAGACAAACACAGGAACTCTTTGAACACAACTACAAAACACTCTCCATACAATTAAAATGAGATCTAAATAATTGGAAAAACATTAATTGCTCATAGGTAGGACAAGCTATCATAATAAAAGTGACAATCCTATTCAAACTAATTTACTTATTTAGTGCCATAACCCATAAACTGCCAAAAAACTTTTTTAACTGAATTAGAAAAAAAAAAGATTACAAATTTCATTTGGAAGAACAAAATTCAAGAATATGAAGGGAAATATTTAAAAAAATGTGAAGGAAGGTGGTATACCTGTACAGATTTCAAACTATAGTATAAAGCAGTGGTCATCAAAACAATATGGTACTGGTTAAGAGACAGAAGGTAGGATCAGCGAAATAGGCTTGAGGCAAGTGACCTCAGCAAGACAGTCTATGAGAAACCAAGGATCCCAGCTTTGGGG
The DNA here is from genome assembly GCF_027887165.1 of Monodelphis domestica. Taxonomy (NCBI): domain Eukaryota; kingdom Metazoa; phylum Chordata; class Mammalia; order Didelphimorphia; family Didelphidae; genus Monodelphis; species Monodelphis domestica. The sequence goes on along the minus strand of NC_077230.1, from coordinate 138,630,914 downwards.
ACAAAAATTCACTATTTGACAAAAACTCCTGGTGAAATTTGAAAACAGTATGTGAGAAATTAGGTTTAGACCAACACCTCACACCCTACACCAAGATAAACCCAGAATGTGTGAATGACTTAAATATATAGAATAAAACTATAAGTAAATTAGGTGAACATAGAATAGTATACTTGTCAGATATTTGGGAAAGGAAAGATTTTAAGACAAAGCAAGAATTAGAAAAAAATTACAAAATATAAAATAAATAAATTTGATTACATTAATGTTTTTGTACAAACAAAAGCAATGCAACCAAAATTAGAAGGATAGCAATAAATTGGAAAAAATCTTCATAACAAAAACTCTGACAAAGGTCTAATTACTCAAATTAATAAATACCTAAATCAATATAAAAAAAAATCAAGCCATTCTCCAATTGATAAATGGGCAAGGGACATGAATAGGCAATTTTCAGATAAAGAAATAAAAACTATCAATAAACACATGAAAAAATGTTCTAAATCTCTTATAATCAGAGAAATGCAAATAAAAACACCTCTGATGTACCATCTCACACCTAGCAGATTGGCTAATATGACAGCAAAGACAAGTAATAAATGTTGGAGGGGATGTGGCAAAAATGGGACATTAATGCATTGCTGATGGAGTTGTGAATTGCTCCAACCATTCTGGAAGGCAATTTGGAACTATGCCCAAAGAGTGCTAAAGGACTGTCTGCCCTTTGACCCAGCCATAGCACCGCTATGTTTGTACCCCAAAGAGATAATAAGAAAAAAGACTTGTACAAGAATATTCATAGCCATGCTCTTTGTGGTGCCAAAAATTTGAAAAATGAGGGGATGCCATCTAACTGGAGAATGGCTGAACAAATTGTGATATCTGTTGGTGATGGAATACTATTGTGCTCAAAGAAACAATGAATTGGAATAATTCCATATGAACTGGCATGGCTTCCAGGAATTGATGCAGAGAGAAAGGAGCAGAACCAGGAGAACACAGAGATTGATACACTGTGGTACAATTGAATTTAATGGACTTCTCCATTAGTAGCAATGCCATGATCCAGGACAATTCTGAAGGACTTTTGAGGTAGAATACTATCCACATTCATAGGAAGATCTGTGGGAGTATAAACTCAGAAGAAAAACAACTGCTTGATCACATGCGTCAATGGGGATATGATTGCGGTTATAGACTCTAAATGAACACCCTATTACAAATATCAATAATATGGAAATAGATCTTGACCAATGAGATATGTAAAACCCAGTGGAATTGTGCCTTGGCCATGGGAGGTGTTTGGTCAGAGGGGAGGGAAAGAACATGATTTTTGTAATCCTGGAAAAATACTCTAAATTAAACAATTAAATAAAATTTTAAAAAAGAAAAAAGAAATTTTACAGTTTGGCACTGTGCTAAGTGCTTTTACAAATATTATTTCACTTAATACAGTAATCCCAAGAGGAAGGTGCTATCAGTATCCTCATTTTATAATTGAGGAAACTGAAGTTGTGACTTGCCCAGGATTACAAAATATTATCTAATACTTTATTTGAACTCAGATCTTCCTGATTCCAATCTTAGTACTCTATCCATTGTACTATATAACCACCATCTAATTTGAGTCTATCATTTATTTAAACTCTCACCTCCAATCTTAGCATCCATACTAAATATCAGTTCCAATGCAGAAGAGTAGTAAGATTTAGGCAATTGGGGCTAAGTGACTTGCACAGGTTCAAATTATTTGAGGACAGACTTAAAAACTCAGGACCTTCTGCATTTAGATACTGTCTAAATAGTCTGGTTTTCTAAGCCTTTAGCCACCTAGCTGTCCCCTTGAGAATTATATTTTTTACAAATGAAAAAATGAAACAACTGAGGCCTAGAGATGATAAGGCAGTTATAGAAATATGATATTGTACTGTGATCCCAAAGACAGAGATTTCCTCTTTACACTGTACTATAAAAACTTTCAAAGTCTATAGTGTTGTTTCTCTAGGACTTCCCCTGCATAACAACTAAACTTATTGTAGATTAAATGCTGAGATAAAAAGTAAGGGTGGTATTGCCATGGACATTTGCTCTACCTAATTTAAGATGGAGACTAAAATCAAGTGTTCAAGGTCAGTTGACATGAATGATGAGGACTGAATCTCAATTGAATTCTAATTGTTTGGGCTAGACATTAAGAAAGAAAACAATAACCCAATAATCTCAGGAAATGTTTTAAGGTAAGACAAGGTTAATGTTTAAAACTATTTAGTTCTTGAGATAATTTTAAACTATGTTTGATGTGGATGCTGAGATATATGAATAAAGATGGAATTTCATATCTTCAATAATCCCTCTGCAAATTTTGCCTTTATTCATCCTCAATTTTCTCATCTTCTAAAATTTTTCCTTCCATACTTCTCCATTTTGTGAACACTAACTCTTAACAATACTTAATAATGGAAGAAAGTAGTGTATGGGGGAAGAGCAGAATTGGAGATTTTAGATCTGCCTCTACCCTCAGGGAAGTAATTTAACATTTTTGAACTCAATTTCCTGTAATATAGGGAATTTTGCTTTTTACCTGAAGCAGTCCAGAGGACCTGGCTATCATAGGCATCTGGGACTTGTGAGACTCATTTTGACAGACTGTCTTCTGTGTACTTGACATAGCCTAACTACACTCATTAACACACATTCCAGTCTTGCCAATTCTAGGATTTTTTCCCCTATATATCAAATAAGTCTCCATTTCCTTACCCCATGGCATGTGGAATTTAATGTAATTACCACTTTACCTTAGTTGTGATAGTATAAAATTTATTTTACTTATAACTCTTTATTGATTAAATAGTTAATTTCTAATTGTCTTGTTTATTACCTAACTTTAATAGTATGTCATCCTTTGAAAGATTTTAGTGCAATATTCTGCAATAACTACCTATGATTTGGATTATTCTGTAATGTCCAAGGTCAATTCAGTCAGAGCCCGCGCTGTTTGAGAATACAAAATCATCCATTCACAGTCATTTCTTTGGGCCACCTCTCTATGGAAACTGGATTCCATGAACTCTTCCAGGTACTATTGCTGATGCCCAATGAATAGCTTTGCCTTTCATTAGTGTTGACACTTAAATTCCTGCTACCAAGTTCCTGATTGCAACCAGCCTCTGAAGACATAGGTCATCATGGTGCTCACAGCCCCCTATGGAGATTGAGAGCTATAGGGTTCAAAGATGTGGAGATTGAATTTAGCTCTCCCCTGATTGTAAAAATGAAGATACTTAGCTCTTCCTTGATTGTGAAGATTGAATTGTAATCCTCTTTATATTTGTTGATTTAATCTCCAGAAATGTAAGTACAGTACTTGAAGTTGAGTGGGAAGTTCTGCCCATATTAGATCTGATCACCCAAGGGTATAAATCTCCCACTTAATCATGAGGTGGGAGGTCTGTGACCCATGTGTGTGATAGTGGGTAATGAATTAGAATCAACTAATTGCCTTTTGGGCAGTCCTAGAGCAGAGTATCTGCTGTGATTAATAGATGTGAAATTTAGGGGAGGTGACACAAGAGAAAAAGAGAACCAGAGACCAGAAGAAGATATTCGATTCGAAATTCGAGTTAGATAGATGAACTCTTGTGCAGGAGACCTCAGATTGCTTTCTTTTTAGATGGTCACCATTGGTGAGTGAAAGGCTGACTTAGTGACACTGCTTTTCTGGAGGTATGAAGCCTCCAGGAAAGGCCCATCATCTTGAGACTCTTTCCCCCTGGCTGGGACTTAGAATTTCTAATTGGTATCAGTGGAAGCCAGAGCGCTCTGGCTCTCTCTCTCTCTCTCTCTCTCTCTCTCTCTCTCTCTCTCTCTCTCTCTCTCGGTCTCTCTCTCTCTCTCTCTCTCTCTCTTTCTCCCTCCCTTAATATCTTCCCTCTAATGTAAATAAACTACCATAAATTCCATTTACTTTAATAAGCCATTTTGGGATTTAGAAATTAAATCCCTGGCAACCACCTATATACGTATTTGGAGTCCAACCACAATTAAATAAGGTGATTATGTGGCCAAAGTGCATATTTTCTTGTCAGGTATTTTTACTACAAAATCTTGATTTAACACTGGAACAAGTGTTTTCCTTGGCTCAAACCTAAATCATAATTATCTGAGGGTTTTTTCCAATAATATCTTAAAGGCTAAGTCCAATAGGATCATCTAACTCTTTGATAGGATTATAGTGAGGAAGTGTTTTATAGAGAGTCATCTATGCATGTGTGAGATAAATATAATAATTAAATGAAGTCACAAGGAACATTTCAGGTTATTTCTATTTAGCAAAGAAGGTAGTATTTAAGGCATCATTACAGATAGGTAATTGATAGCTGATCCCTACCATTTAGATAAAATTTCACATCTACCAAAGAGTTAGAGAAAGATAGTAACAAAGACAGAAGACCTTTTCCCACTATATTGGTGAAATATAAACTAAGTGCTTTCCTCGTGCATACTCTTAAGAATATAGAATGTCTTTCTGCAAAACAAAAACAAAAACAAAAACAAAACCCAACAACAACAAAACAAACAAACATAGAGAACCTTTCAGTGAATAGTCAATTGATAAACATGATTCAGACTTATTTTTTCCTGGGTAGGAGGGACAACAACAACAATAACAAAATCCAGGAATATTATTTAATAAAATGTATGTTACATTAGCTGCTACAGAATTATCCAAAGGATTATTTTTGTTTTGGGATAATATTATATATATATATATATATATATATATATATATATATATATATATATAAACTCATTAAAAAAAACCCTCTTCCACTCTCACCTCTTTTACTTGACATGAAATCCTTTGATTTCAATTATTCTGTCATTCTTTCCAGAAATATAGATTGGAACTCATCCATGCTTATCTATTGAGTATGAATTTTGTCCACATTCTGAAGGCCTTCCTCACTTTCTTCTAAAATTGAAGTGGTACCAGTTGAGTATTATAGTAGTCCATCTATCATCCTTTATTCTTGCGAAATCATCAGCCCATTTTTTTCTGGCACTAATGTCCTTGATGACATCCCTAACCAGTATTTTTATTTGGGGTTGTACATTGGTTATAAGTAGCAGCCACCATGTACTTTTGTATTGTCTTCTGTGTGATGTACATTTTCAGTTCTCCAGGGACTATAAGTCTATGTCTTGTTGACATATAAAACTACCATTAAGATATGTGGATTAAAAATAAGGTCCTTTGCTATTACATGAAGTTTAGAGGCTATAAAATACACATATGAGAAATAAAAGAAATCTGCAAATACTTTTATGAAATAGTGTAAAGTAAAAGAAAAAATCAGATCTAGAATAGAGTACATAATAACTGTATTCATAAGAAGACAATAAATAAGAATGTATGTACAGAGAATGTTTATAGTAATTTAGCAAGATAGGATCATAGATTTAGAGATGGGAAGCACTTTAGAGGCCAAGACTACATGTTTCATTTTAAAAAAGAATACTGTGGCTCAGAGAAATTATGACTTGCCCAAGGTCACACAGAAAATATATAACAGGCAAGATTCAATCCTAAGTTGTTTACTCCAAAAACAACTCTCCTGCTGCAATGAAATAGTCTTTTGATCTTTTATGCACTGTAATTAACTAATGTAAACGGTAACTAAGCCAATTTAATTGTATTGATTTTCAAAAATTCTCTTAAAACAATTTAAAACCCTCCTTTTTCTACCAATATATTTTTTCCATGTTGTCATAGTTGAATACATGCCACGTAAAAGTCAATCAGGTTCAGAATGAAAGGGAGAAGCACACAGTTTTAATACTTAGGTCTAATGCAAATTGGAGTAATTACATGAGTCTGCCTAAATCTGCTTTCATCAGTCAGCTGGATGTAAAGCTACTCTTTTTCAAAAGTATGAGGAGTATGACTGTTGGAGTTAAGTCAGCTCATGCCATGTTCCACCATCAGTGCAGGAGGCAGGAGGGCAAGAGGGATTCTATGATTGGCTAAAAAATAACTCTGACTTTTTCCCCAGCACATCAGACTAGGCTGGCATGACAGGTATAAGTCTGTTATCATAATACTAGCTATTGCTTTGCCTTCAGCAATCAGTGAAGCCTTTCCTTTTCCCTTCAGACTGTTTAAGAAGCAGGGCAATCATTCTGCCTGAGAAAGATCATTGGAGGATGCTGAAATAGGAGACAGTTGCATAAGACGATCAATATTCCAGGTGGCAAAGGGATGTAGTCATGTGTATCTCATTAAAATAAATAACCATCATCAAATCAGCTGTGGTTAGAGCCTTGCAAGCACTTTCACAAACTGTCCTTGGCAGAACATACATTCCATTTGCCTACCATTCTCTTTAAACTGCCATCGGTTAAATATGACAAGAGAATCCACTGGTTTTTCCTTGTGCCCCTTGCTGTAACCCAACATCCTAAACCTTCTATGAAAGAGAAAGAGGAGGAGAAAATCCACATGGAGAAATGTAGGCTTCCTGGTTGCTGGTGTGCGCAAGCATATCGATAATAGAAAACCACAAGGGAGGAATCAACCATGTCTTTCCACTAAGCCAATGAAAAATGGTATTACCAGATGCAGCCAGCATACAAACTCAGAAAATAGAACATACATGAGAGCAATCATGCTGGTGCAAAGAAATTTAGGGAAAAGAACAAACAGGCTGATCATGTGAATTCACAAAATGGAAATTGTAGGTTTTCTATGTTTAAAACACTTTGGTTTTAGAAAGACACTACTATTTGTTATTCCCTGCTAGTTCATAACCCAGACCATCATCAATTATGGGCTCTCAGACAAGCTATCTGATGTTCATGTCATACTTAGCATCAGGATCCATTCCAAAACATGAACTCGTGTGTTCCCACTGATGTTTCTTTTACCAGATCTCTCAGGGGACACTCTCATTCAGGGCAAAAGACATTTAATGAAGCAGCAGAGCAAAAGAAATGACAAAACTCTCTCTAGTATGAGAAGGAGATTACGAACTCTTTGAGGTCATGGGATTGTGTTTTAACCTCTTTATAGCTCCAGCACTTAGCACAATGTTTGGCACAGAGTGTTTAATAAATGTTTATTGATTATCAACTGAGTATCCTCTTCCCCCATTAGTTGCTATGTTCTTTATTTTTATCCTCCTCATCACTTGCTGAATTCCAACATATATTTTAAAATCCAAATGCCATTTCTCACATGGTAAAGTCCTTTTCCGCTTTTATACCCATAACATCTTTTTTAAATTCTTATAATGCATTTGTCAGTTTTCTTTACATAAAACATAATGTATGTATTATAACATACACGTGCATAAATGTATATATTATATATATTATTTATATATGTGGAATACCCTGAGATTAAATTTCATGAAGAAGGCATCATGATATACTTATATTTTGTTTCTCCCTCAGCACCTGAGTGCCCTACTAACAGGAGGCTATTATCATTATCATAATTACTACTATCACTTCTGCTTTACTAACACAAACTAGCATATACAATGTCAAGGTTTGCAGGGCATTTTTCATATTTTATCTCATATGATATTCACAAAATCACTAAGAAATGGTTTCTATTACTAACTTCATTTTATATATGAGGAAGGTGAAGCTGAGAGAAGTTAAAAACTTTGCCCATATTCTCATAGTTAAGTAAATATTGAGGCAAGATTTGAATCCTGGGGTTCCTAACTCCAAGCCCAGAACTCAATTCCCCATGTCACCCAATTGCCTTTTATATAGATATTAGCTGAATTTAGTAGAAAAGCAAACTTGCAAAGAAAATATTGCTGCAAAAATTTGGTGGCATGAGCAGAGAACATGTAGAAAACAAGAAAATATAAAGTTCAATGTAATATCATTACAGGGAATGTTCCCAAATTGGGGAGAAGGGTGATATGTGGGGAAATGAGTAGGGAACAGATTACTGATCTTCTTAGAAAATCTTTGGAAAAATACCAAAGAATGACAGAATAAATACTATTAATTATTTGGACACAAAGTGGGTGAGATATATATACATACATATTTTAATATTATGGAACTCTTCTGAGTTTTATGTGATAATAATTTCCTGTTAGAGACCTGATTCCCTTACATGGAAACTTCTCTTTTTGGCAAAAGAAGCAAAACATATAGATAATACACTCCATTCCACTCCTATAGACACATACCTCTCTATCAAGAGAAAATAAAATATTTCATTATTCTCTAAGGTCAAGATGAATCATTTCCATTAATATGAGCAAAACTGCCTTTTCTGTATAGATTTTTTTTGGTGTTATCTTATATGCTGTTATTTATATACTTTTTCTTGGTTCCTTTTCTCCACAATTGAAAGGAATATTGTTTTTTATATACTTTTCCAAGTATTTTTTCAAAAATATTTATTGATGTCTTATTTAATATCACTTTTATTTATTTTTAAATGTATTGTTCTGTTTTTAATAAATATTGTCAAAAAAAGAGAAAAAACAGTTCTGGGAAACGTATCAATCTATTAGCCATACCTGAAAAGGTATACAATATTCTAGACCTTTAACTCTCTATCTTTGTAAAAAAAAAGGGAGAAATATTAATTTTTCTCAATTTTCATCTGCTATTAAGATTGGCAAATATAATTTCACTGAATTTTCTTATTTTATTGATGTTGTTCCTTATATTTTCACTACTGAACACATTTTATTCATTGTTTAATTGCCTATGTTTTAGATAAAGAGAAATATTATCATACTTTAAATTCTTCATAATTGCTAATTATTTTATGTAATAATATTCTATTACATTAGTGTAACACAACATGTTCAGTTGATCCCCAACTGATCTGCTTTGTTCCCAAATTTTTCTCATCACATATACACACACACATGCTCACACATTTTAGTGCTGATTTGACATTTTTTCCCTTTTTTCTGACCTCGCTGTGGTCTATGCCCACTAGTGGGAAAAATTTAAAGCAATTTTCCCCATGTTTGTTAATGATGCACACTTCTTTTGAGAACTATATGTTCCATTTTTTTAATTTTTTTAATTTTTTGTAACCACTACTTTATATTTCTTGCTTCAAAAAAAATAATGTTTTTTTTTAATTTTGAGTTTCATGTCCAAAGGGATTTAAAATACTACCTACCCTTTGATCCAGCCATACCACCAGTGGGTTTATACCCCAAAGAGATAATAAGGAAAAAGACTTTTACAAAAATATTCATAGCTTCTCTCTTTGTGGTGGCAAAAAACTGGAAAATGAGGGGATACCCTCTGATTGGGGAATGGCTGAACAAATTGTTGTATATGTTGGTGATGGAATATTAATAAAGTGGAGGAATCCCATGTGAACTGGAACGACCTCCAGGAATTGATGCAGAGTGAAAGGAGCAGAACCAGGAGAACATTGTACACAGAGACAGATACACTGTGGTACAATGGAAAGTAATGGACTTCTCTACTAGCAGCAATGCAATGATCCAGGACAGTTCTGAGGGACTTAAGAGAAAGAAAGCTATCCACATCCAGAGAAAGAACTGTGGGAGTAGAAACACAGAAGAAAAACAACTACTTGATCACATCTTTCGATGGGGATTTAATGGGGGTTATAGACTCTAAATGATCCCCCTAGTACAAATATTAATAATAGGGAAATAAGTTTTGATCAATGACACATGTAAAACCAAGTGGAATTGCTTGTTGGCTATGGGAGTGGGTTGGGAGGAGCAAAGAGAGAAAGAACACGAATCTTGTAACCATAGAAAAAAATATCCTAAATTAATTAATTAAATAGCAATTGTAAGTAAAATAATTAAAGAATAAAACAAAATATAAATTTGAATTTCAAATTATATCCTTCCTTCCTGTTCTTTTTCCCCACACATTAAAGCAAGTAATATGATATTAATTATATATATGAAGTCATTCAAAACATTTTTTTGTATTAGCCATGTTGGGGGACAACACATATTTTTTAAATTCATGAAAATAATGTAAAAATATGATTCATTCTGCACTCAGAATTCATCATCAATTGTCTCTCTGGAAGGGGATAGCATTTTTTATCATAGGATTTTTGGAATTATTTTAGATTATTCTTTTGATCAGATTACCTAAGTCTTTAACAGTTGATCATCATTACAGTAGTGATATTATTGTGTACAATGTTTTTTGGTTCTGCTAACTTCACTTTGCATCAATTCATATAAACCTTTCCAAGTTTTTTCTGAAAACATCCTATGTATGATTTCTTATGACATAATAGTATTCAATCATAGTCATATGTGTTTTTTTAATTATGAAATATTTGTGTTAATATCATCCTGGTTTTATATCTATTACTATAACCCAATTCCTATGTCTTCCTATTTTGCTGCCACTGCTACACATTAGTAGTTTTTTTTTTTTATGGTCCAAAGTGTTCTTCTATTCTTTTATATACTACAATTTCTTCAGTGAATCCCCAGGGAGTGCAAATTTTCTTTGTTTCAAATTTTTGAGAACCATAAAAGTAATATTGTTATATAATGGCCTTTTTTTTCTGTTTGACCTCCTTGGTATATATGATTAATAGTGGAAATACTGATTCAAAGAGTTTGAATAAATATTTTTAAAAAACAAAAATTCATCTATTATTGGTAAATTTATCTTATAATATATCATGTCCCATGTTTGGGAAAACCTGGTTCCCCTAAGACAATGCTTTCTCCCCGGCTACCTACGCCAATACTTATCTGTACCTTATCTCATGCTCCCCCAAATGATGGAATAAGAGGAATAAACAAACTTTTTGAGCCTTCTTACTAGATTCATACTCTTCCCTGATCCAAAACTCAGTAGTCTCCTTACCTTTGAGGTTCACTCCTTTTGTTAGTATTGACCTATCCATATGTTCATTGATATCCTCTACCACTATCCAGATCATTAACCTTTCTTTTGTCAGTGTTCAACAACACTCTTCCTCTTGAACCTCACCTTTTTTATTATATTTTGTTGACTCTAAAATACTATCCCTTTAAACACCAATTCTCAACTTCCAATTTATTTTACTTTTTTACCTTTCAACCCCCTGTCAACAATATAGTAGCCAAACAGGTCTGTCTAATCATTGTTTTTTTTTTCCTATATGCTACCCCTTTTCCTGATTTTATGCCTTCATATAGGCCATCTCATGCTTGAAATGTACTTCCCTTCTGACATACTTTATGGAACAATTAATTGCCCTCCAGGCTCAGCTAAGTGCCCCCTTTCTCCAGAAGCGTTCCTTGATTAGCCTAATTATCTTTGTTTCTACCACATCACACTGTCTATTTCTTGTATTTGTCTGTGAATATGTTGCACCTCCATTGCAAAATATAAGCTCTTTGAGGTCAAGGACTGTCTTTTTTATTACTTCCTGCTACTTTGTAATTAAAAAAAAATGTCTGTGGAATGAATGGGTGAATAGGTGTCTTTCAGTACCACAGTAGAAGGATCCAAGAATGGAAGATTGTGTGTAGTTGATGCCAAGATTATATTCAAGGTAAAGGAAGATCAAAACAGACTTGAGGGGTTAGTAGAATAGAAGGATTAGAAGTACTATTGAGAAGAAAAGAATAGACTCAGGAGGAGCAAGACCAAGGGAGTGATGGAAGGTCAGTAAATTATAATTGGCAAAAGAAGTTTTAGAGTTCAATATCATAGACAGATTATAATTATTGGTGAGGATTATATCTAAGGAATGACTATTATTTCCAGAACATAAGATATAAAGATGGAGGTCATGGGAATTAAGCATTTAGATGAACCAGGGTAGGGCAATAGTTAGGATGGGGATATTGAAGTGAATATTGATGATCTCCCATATTAGGGAAAGCATAGAGTGTGTGACTGAACAAATTGATTAATTCTGTTTGCCTAATTTACCTCATCTATAAAATGAGCTGGAGAAGTAAATGGCAAACCACTCCAGTATCTTTGCCAAAAAACACTATAGACAAATTGATATGCTGTGGTCCACAGTGTCATGAAGAGTTGGATATGACTAAATGCTGAAAAACCAATGTTTCCATACACTAAGACTGAAAAAAAGGAGATGAAAAATTTTAGGATCAAAGGGAAATTTATTACCAATAGTGTGAGAATTTCAAGGGATGTGCCAGAAAGTAAGGCAGATAGCAGAGAATATGTAAGGTTGGGAATGATGTCATATACACCTTAGCAGATAGTATTGCTTAACCAGAGAGTAAAAAGAAAGTTATGAGTGTGCCATAGAATGGGGTGGTGAGACATAAGTATTGATCTTGTCCAGTTTAATTCCTTATTCTTTTGGTGACTTAATATGGTGTGAGATGCCCAAAGTATCAATTCCCATGACTTTCCCCTTCAAAGGTTAGTGAATTTGGCCTGGAGGTAGTGGTTAGATGTGAAAGTTAATTCTTGTTGGTTATTGTGGAATTGTAGCAAGATCCTTGGACATGGTGTCAAAGAACCAGAGCCAGGGTTTAAAATTGTTGTACTACTTTCTATCCAGATGGCCTAAGGCAAGTCATTTAGCCTCTTTCATTCCAATTATTTTACCTACAAAATAAGGAGATTGGATCATAATATTTAAGATTCTTTTCAGTTCTAGAACTATGATCCTATAACCCTACCAACATGAAAATTCTGATTCTTTGATCTGTATCAGCAAATACCTAGGAACTGGTTTCTCCAAATCAAACTGAAATCACTTTTGATGGTTTCTGCACAAACTCATCCCAAACTGATAGGGCCTTTTCCTTCCATAGTTGCCAACTCCATTAGTACTTCAGACCCTAGAATGGCATTTCAAATAATAACAAAGCATTCTGTGACTTAATATTGTTTATTGCTGAATCTCCCTGGGATCTCTGGTATGTAAGAAACTCTTTCATTTTATGTTCTTTATTTCTTCTAGTTCCCTAAGATCTCAGAGTCTTTTAGACACTGATGTTTTTTTTTTAATTACCCAAACAAACAACAAGGAAAATGAATTAGAAACTATCTAATCTATGTCTTACTCTAGGAAAGTGGATTTATCATGATCAAAGAAGAATTTTCCTAAAGTTTAATATTTTGTATTGTGTGTGTGTATATATTTCAACTTTTAAAAGCAGATGATGACAACTGAGGGTCAAGAAGAATTTTATTCTTAAGAAGAAAATATGCCACTGAAAAAGGAAAATTTTCAAATACAATGAAAGCTAGTTTATGAATGTGATATTATTAAATGCTATTTTTAGACTTTTTGTTCAAAATAAGTTGATGATATTAATTATGTTATTAATATATGATATTCAAGTATATATTATACTCTTTCTAATCAGTAAATAATACTGTGGAGATAAAATGAGATCATGTATGTGAAAACATTGAAAAATGCAGAATTAGAAATGAGTAGTGTGATTATTTCAAAGTATGTTTGAAAAATGATTCCTGCTCTCAAAGAGTATACAAGTTTATACATGGAAGTTAGTGCAAATCTGTTATATAAATAAGTGACAATATGTGATTATTTCCCCAGTTGATATAAATAGCATAAGTAGTCAGAGAAGGCAGACTATTATGTAGTCTGGAGTTGTGGAGAAAATTCCCCTGAATGAGATGGAGATTAAAAATTCTTTCATTTTAAAAAGTCAGATTAAATGAGTACAAAACTTTTTTTTTTGACAAGCATTTTAGACTGTCCAGTTATTAATGTCAAGATGGAACAATATTTTTCCTAAAGCAAGTTATAGCCAGTAACTGTGAAGTTCGAGCTGGAAAAAAGCACATCATAATACATCCATGCCTGTCTAACTTGTGTGCTTTTTGTATGATAGAGGCTTTAAACCCTAGAACTGGAGTTACAGTCTGGGAAACTGACACTCAGTCACAGAGGAGGAGGGGCCCCAGGAGGTTTTTTGAAATCTTGGGAGAGCAAGAGTTTTCTGTCAGAGAGAGGCAGTTAGCTCTCTCAATCCTGAGACAGCCTAAGGAGAGGTCTGGTCAAGATTTTGCTCCTGAGGAAAGACTTATCTCTTCTCCTGGTGATGGGACACCCTTCCCCACATCGATTCCCAACTGAAGGGGCAGTTGGAGAAGACAGCCAAGCAGCTGATAAGATCACCTGACAGCTCGTGGTTCCCTGGGTCTGAACTGTGCCTGTGAACCAAGACCAGGGCCATCCAAGCCTGTATCTCTCAGGGCCCAAGGCTGCCAAGTCCTGGGTCCCCCAACTTGAGGAGGAAGATAAGGATAGCTAGAATAGGAATACCTTTTTCCCTCTTTCCTCACAAAAATCCTTCCTGTAGCCATTTCCTTGTGTTATTCCCAAATTGATTCAGTTAGAATAAAGTTTGTCACTTTCCCCAACTGACTCTAGTGTGAGTGGGAAATAGTTCCAACTTGAGGGGTGAGGGTAACTCTCTCTCTCTTTGAGGAAGGAACCTCTATACATTAGTCAGAGGGAACTTAAGAGGAAGTTTGGGGTAGAGCAACCATAGCTGAGGGGAGGCTGAAAGGCAGAACAGAACTACTGAACTCCCCTTTCCTCTCCCTTGGCCAAGTTACGCATCAGAGGTCCCCCCTGAAACCTGCTTTGGGAGGGCAGGTCTCTACTCTTTCACTCTCTCTCTCTTTATCACCAGACTTAACCATCTATTACACTTGTTCACTTCTTACCAAAAGTTTACCTTAGAAAATCCATCCAATGTGCTAGAGGTCTGTCTCATTTTCTCATGATTATTATGTTAACATTTAGAAAACATTTACTTAGTTCCATATACTATGTTAATAGTTTTACAATTTTTATCTCATTTGATCTTTAGGACAACCCCTGGAGGTCTGTGCTGTAATTATACAAATTTTACAGATAAAAAATACTGAAGAAAAACAGGTTAAGTGACTTGCCCAGGTTCCCCCAACTAGAAAATATCTGAAGCCAGATTAAATTCAGATCTCTAAACCTTAGGGAACTTTATCCCTGCATCTCCCACTGGCCAGTAATGCTGCAGACTTTGGAAAGATACCAGGGAGACTCTCTGTCCATCATTTCTCTTGTTCTTGCCACATGACTACAAAATCTTCTTTTCTCAAAATATAATTATTTGATGATGCCTTTCACTTAATGTTCTTTGCAATTCCTTATTGGTTCTTGTTGGAGTCTAATGGGGGAGAAGAGCCCCAAGGGCTCAGACCAGGGGCCAAGGGTCCCTTAGGTAGGAGCCAGAAATAAAGACAAGAGAGATTAGAATCTCTGGGGTCAAGAAGAACTGCAGAGCTGATAACTACTGCCACCCAAATTTATTGAATAGGGGGAGGGTTTATAAAGGAAAAATCACAGGAATGAAGGAGAGGGGAGTTTTGGGGGGGACAGCATGGGTACATGTGGCTTCAGCAAGTTCCTGGTTAAATGGGTACAAAAACATATTCTTTCTCAAGATTGTTTTTCCGGCCATCTGTGCCACTTGCTAAGATATTTAGTCTCTTGGGATAGGGGAGATATTTATCTTCCAATCTTTGTCCTTAGACCTGGAATATTATTTACAAAGTTTGAACCTTTGCCTAGTTTCTTAGGCCCCAAACTTGGTTTGTCTCTGTCAGGTTCTATGTTTCAACCTCCATCCAATATCTTTTCATTGTCCTTTGTATGATATTAATCTTTAGTTATTCAAAGGCCCTGATATTATGTGTCTCATTGACAAAAACAACATTTTTGCATTGAAATAAATGAGTCTTTGTTTTATGTAAAGTTTGGTATCAGGAAAAATTTTACAATTACCCAAAGACAATCCAGCCCACTCTTCTCATACTTTTCAATTCTGGGTACAGCTTATCTTACATCTGTTTTGCCCATTCCAGATATACAATTTGCTGGACAAGTACTACAAGGTGTCCATTCAGATATATGTTGAAATTTGAGGAAGGGATATTCTTTATCCATTTCATTTCCCAGTGTGAATGGACAGGTCAACTTATTTTGAGTGATTCTATTAGAGTGTATCAATATTTCTCATACCAAAGCTAAAATTTCAGAAAATCTTTCTAAATACATCTGCTGTCATAATGAAAAATGAACAAACAAACAAACAAACAAACAACAACAACAACAAAACAAGCTCCCTCCTGTCTTCTCTTAGGATCCTGAAGGGGTATACATATGTGTGAAAGGCCAATTTATCTTTGGATTAGTGATATGCAGAGATATATCTTTTTAAGGGCTAGCTGGGAGGAAGAAAAAATATGGAAAGAAGAGAGACTGCAATGCAATGCCCTATCAATCCCAGAAATCTTTTCTTGTGCCATATAGTCTTATGGATGTTTTCCCAGCCAATTTTAGGGGAGTAATCATACTCTAGTTTTTTTTTTTATTCAAAGTACAACTAACTTGATAGAATTCATCAATTCTTCAAAAAATGCTATTGCTAGAGAGATTATAGATTTTTAAAATTGTTTAATTATTGATATTTAATAAGTTTTAATCCACTTTGAACAGAAAATTTTGGGGAAAACATACTTAGCTACAAAGAGTTTATGATTCCTTATTAAATCTCTTTACAGATTACTGAAAAGTATCATAAATATGAATGATTATTATACATAATTGGAAATAGTCTATGTAAAATGTGTGTCTGTGTTCAAGGTATTTATATTTAAAATTTGGCATGATGTAGGTATAATAAGTTTGAAGCACAAGAAATAGCAGAAAGCCATTGGGATTTAGTGAAATTCAGGGAAAGTAAGAGCCTTTTAACACCATTCATACTTTAAAAATATATTTAGTTTGTCATTTGAGAATAACCTCCTGAGAATAAATTCTATTTGAAATAGCCTTGGTGGAAATGTAAAATTACTAACAAAATTGAATTAATACTGGGTTTTGGTATATGGTTAAAAAATGTAGACCTCATTATCCTAATAGGGGAGATAGCACCTGTTTATGACTATTAGCTGGTTGACACATCAAGAATCGTTATCATTAACCAATATTTGCATATTTAGAACATTGTGTGGAATCTTGAGAGAGGGGTTTCTTCCTGTGGAATGCTTCAATCTGGTAAGAATATAAAAACATATATTATAAGGTAGAATTACATTACAAGGTAGCATCAGATAAATTATAAAGGGGTGGTAAAGATCATAAATCCTCTAAATGTTTTGTTATTGTTCAGTTGTACCCAACTCTTTATGATACCATTCTTGGCAAGGAAACTGGAATTCTTTACCATTTCCTTGTCTAGCTCATTTTATAGATGAAGAACTGAGGCAGACAGGGTTAAGTGATTTGCCCAGGGTTTCACAACTATTATGTCTAAAACCAAATTTGAACTCAGGAAGATGATTCTTACTAACTTCACTCTATCCTTTGGGTCACCTAGCTGCTGATGAGTTACCAGAAGGGAATGATTAAGAAGACTGCAATTGAAAAATGGCTTCATTCTGATGGAGATGATTATTTGAACTGAGCCTTAAAAGAATAATGATTGAATAGAGATGATTAGAGAGAACATCTCTGCAGTCTTTGACAGTTTTCTCCTTGATTCTCTGTCTCTCTTGGTTTTATACAAATACTCCCTCCTGGTCTTCCTTGACTTCCTTGACTTCCTGGTCTTCCTTGACTTCCTTGACTAATAGCTCTTTCTACATCACCTTTGCTGGAACTTCATCTAGGTTCCTTTCCTTAAGTCTGAATGTTCCTCAGTGTTCTGTCCTGGAATCTCTTCTTTTGTCTCTCTATACTATATGATTTAGTGAACTCATTGGCTTCCATGGATTCAATAATCACCTCCATGTGGATGACTCTCCAATATAATTACCCATTCTTAACCTTTTTTCCAACTAGTATCACATTTCTTATTCCTTATTAGACATCTCAAACTGGATTCCCTATAGACATCTTAAATTCAATATGGCCCAAATTGAATTCATCTTTCTCCTCCAGACTTTCCCTCCTTAACAACTTTCCTTTTACTGTGGGGTACACACTATCATCTCAGTCACTTAGGTTCCAAATCTGGGTGTCATTCTCAAGTCCTCACTCTTTCTAATCCCACTTCTATATCCAATAAATTGTTAAATTATGTAGTTCTTTCTCTCTTCTGACACTGCTACCATCCTGGTAAAAGCTCTTGTCATTTCATCCTCATACTATTACAATAGTTTTCTAGTTGTTCTTCCTTCTTCAAGTTTCTCCTCAGTCCATCCCGTCCTTTATTCAGCTATAGAGTTTATTTTCATAAATTATAAATCTATCCCTGTCACTCACCCCCTATTCTATAAATTCCAGTGATTATTGCCTTTGAGATCTAAAATAAAATCTTCACTTTATCTTTTAAAGTCCTTCATAAGCCTCCTACCTTTCTAGTCATCTAATACCTTAGTCTTTTCTCTGTATTCTGTGATCCAATAACACTGGAATCCTTGCTGTTCTTTACATACAACAATCCATTCTCTAACTCAAAGTGTTTTCACTAACTGTCCATAATGCCTGAAATTCTCCTTCTTCACCCTCCTAGCTTCCTTCAAGGCTCAGTTAAAGTCTCACCTGCTCCAAGAAGCTTTTCCAGTCCTCTTTAATTTTATTGCTTTACTTCTGAGACTACCCTCAAATTTTCCTTTATATATCATGCTTATAAAATCAGTTCTGCTATAACATGACATACATCTTCCCCAAAAATACTGTGCTATGCAGTCACACAATAAAAACCACATCAAATATGTTTGTCAATGATACATTAAAAGATATAGAAACCTAGTAAAAATGTTGTACAAATTTACACATAATAAAAGGCTTAGAATATGAAAAGAGTATAGTAAAAAGTCACCTAATCCTGGTGAAGCAACTGGAAATTTATATTATGCACAACATTTTCCCCAACATATAAAATTCTTTAGAAATTCACATTTTCAAAACATGTGTTATAGCAGAACCAGACATAGTTGATTGCATATTTTGTCCCTCATTAGACTATGACATCTTTGAAAGAAGAGATTTTTTTTATGTGTTGTGTGTGTGTTTCTATTTACCCAAGAAGTTTAACACAGCACTTACTATATGTAAATGCTTAATAAACATACCAGTTTAATTCAATTTTTTGCTTTAGAAATTACTTAATTATTTAAGAAAAATCACTTAATAAAAAGAGGGAAGAATGGTATTAGTAAAGATGAATTTGTGCAATGCTGAATACTATAGTTTGCCTGAATAAGAAGATGCATATAGGAGACTCCTGGGATATAGGATTGGTCAAATGGAAGGATTCATATACTGGATAACTTTGAATGATACTGTAAACTATGGAGAATGAGCTATATTCCCATGAACAATAATAAGTCATAAAAATATTTTGAACAGGAAGATGACAAAGTAATATTTAATTAATGGTATTTATTAAATATAAGGAATATAGATTAGATTATATATGAGTGGATTGGATTCAGGATTCTAGTTAAGAGATTATGAATTCTACCATTCTATTAAAATAATGAAGTTGAAGGTCCTGATGAACAATCCAGTTCATTTGGGTAATATAGATAACTGAAAATTATGGCTGATTTAGATTTCTTGCTGTCATGTTGAAAAGGAAAAGATTGTGATGAGAATTTTTTGGTTTAGGATTATTTCTGCCACTATCATAAGACGTTGACTCTAGACATTGTTCCTAGAAGCTCAAAGCACTTCTAATCTGCAATTAATGTTGGGAAACAAAGCACAACTCTTATAATGACCAGCTGGCGGAAGTCTTTGTCTTCCTTTTTCCTGATTTGCATTTCATTATCTTTCCCTCTTGCTTTCTGTAAAATCCCATTTTTCTGTGACATTTACATATTCACATTCTATATAAAGTTGTGGCAAGTGACACTCTGAGCTGATAATTAATAAGGGAAATTCATGGAAAAAAAGTTAAAAGGATTTTATTCAGCATGCCAAAGCAGTAGGCACTGGGTAAGTTGGCTTCCATTTGTGGCACTGCTTTTTATAAACAGTAGTAAGTAACTTCCAAAGGAAAGACAATCCTGATTAGTTCACATTTCAGTGAGATGTGGTGAGTTGAGAATGCTCAGCAGGCTAACTGCCACATACTCATTATGAGGAGATGGGATTTGCACTAAGGAGATATAATTAGTGAACATGTGGACTGCCCTCTCTTGAAAAACTGCCATCTCCTGCAGGCTGGCTTCATGTAGCCAAAGTCAGCAAGATTAAAATATGGGGTGACTTCGGTAACTAATTTTACACAATATACACCACCCTCTTTGATGTTAATAACCATACTCATGATGCAGAACCACAATTGGATCTCTATTGTTCTTCCGTGCTCAGTTGCATCATTCTACTCTCTGCTGCTTGTGCCAAATACATTTTGGTAAATTTTAGTGGCTATATGCCAGGGGACTTAAATTTGCAGCAGGAAACAAGTGTACTGTGGCCATGAGTAGTTAAAAAAAAAAAACCAACCAAACCCTAATCTCATGTTTCCACAAGTATCATGAAAATTGAATAAAGTTAAGCAGAGTCTTAATCTTATATATATATATATATATATATATATATATATATATATATATATATACCTTAATGAGACACATTTTGTTAAATAGACTTTATAGGTAACTTAAACAGATTATAGATTAAGCGACTTGAATGACTTACCATGAACAAGTATCCCTTACACATCACTACTTTCCTCATCATGGTTTCAATATATCATAGGTCAGCATACGAAACTAAATGGGATGTTTTTTTTTCAGAAGCTTCAAGATGGAATATAAAGGCTAGCAGACAACACAAAAAAGTTTAGAAACTCAGAAATGCATAAAATATGTGTATAGTATTGTATAATATAAACATACTTATCTTTTAATATCATAAATATACATAATTTCTTTAAAGTGAAAAATAAATAAAAAGTTATTAGATTGCAGAAATATATAATAGGCTAATGGCAAGTACCAGAAGAGAATTTAAAGTTTAGGTTTATTTCATTATTTTATTTCATATTTATTCATATTTTACTTACTATTTACCTGTATAGCTTATGATGAAAGATACTCCAAATTTTATAGTATGTAGACCCCATAAAAGAAAAAGAAAAAATCAGACTTCTTCTCTGGTGTAAAAGGAGGGACAAAATGATTGAAGGGCAGGGAATGGGGTTTGGGAGGCAGGGTGCCATGCCCCTAAATCCTACAATGTGGAGGAGATACTTGTACTAATTTTGGGGGTGATATGTCATATCACCACAGAAACCAAGAAAACAGTGTTAGAGAAAAACTCTCATATAGTTAATCTAGTAATAGAGTAATATCAATATTTTTGGTGAACTTCAAACTTCATTTTGGTTTTCACTAGAAGATTATTTAAAAAAAGATTTTGGTTAGGTGACATTAAAATAAACAAAAAACATTCATCTGACCAAAACATTGCAGGAGTGATCATGAAACCAAACAAATAATAAAAGGGATTAAGGCATACCTCTCTTTTAGAAAAGCATAATGAGCACAAAGCAAAAAACAATAGTTATCAATATTAAATAACATCAAGTTTCCTTATAACCTAGTAAAACATTCCAAATATTCATTTAATAAGCACATTTCATCTTGAATTCTCAAATGCCTCACATACTCTTCTGATCCCTGGAAATATATTTGACATTCTGCAATAGGTCTCATTCTCAGGACTTCTGTGAAGGGGGCTCTTCCTACAAGATCTGTTTTGCTGGATTTTCACAGATTCTTACATAATTATGCTAAAATCTGTCAGGTACAAGAGTCAATGCAATTGGATACAACCTCCTAAATTTTCTATTCCAATAATTAGTTCATACAGGGAAAATTAACCCAAACCTTTTGGATCTATCCCTATTAACAACAGAGCTATAAGAAAAACAACCAATTAGGAGCCCATAATTGACTTGAAATTAGTTTCAATTTTTATGTACCACTTGCTTTTGCTGTCTTACACAAACTATGTACTGAATTTGAACAATGCTATCAAGAGACTGAAGGAAGAATCTACAAATAAAAAAAATGAGCCAAAAAAAACCTAACAATAACAACAATCTATGAGAGCCTGACCTGTAAAATGAGACCCTTTATCTCTAATATTGTCACATAAATACCTCAAATAAGAAAAAAGGGAAAGAATTTTTAAATATATTAATGAATTTTACTTGAAATACCTCTTGTACAATTTTTAGAACCTACTAATAAAACATACCAAAGACTTACATAACATTTGGAAGCCTAAATATATCCATATTGATGCATGTATACATTTAGGCTTCCAAATCTATCTACATACATTTGTGTATACATATATGAAAATATTCTTTATATCATCCTAAAGGAATGAAATACTTTTTGAATCTATTCTTATACATGAATATATAACTATTATCAAGGGAACTCATTTATCTAGTTCTTTAGAATATGTAGTTAACCACAAAATGACATTAAAAGTAGATTTTTCATATTTATGTCCTTTTATAATAACTCAGATATTTTAGTATGAATATATTAATTAATAGATAAAGTATTCAATCAACAAAAACTTCTATAGTTCATTTGTACTGATGATAACAATTTAGGGTGAAAAGAAAAAAGAGGGACATGTTTATTATAATATCAAGGCCATCCCCTTGAAGGCACAGACTGAACTGACATAATCCATACATAGCGAAAAAAATTCCCTGAGCTCTCTTTTATTCCAGGTAAGAGTCCTAATTAACATCCAATCATACAGCAATGTTCCACATTATTCACAGGGTGTCATTGCCAGGCCCAGAATTTATGAGATGGGATAATTTCTTGTTCAGAAAGCAAATAATAAATATGTTAAGTCAAGAAGATCCAACCTCTGCCTAAGCAAATTCATCCCCTTAACTTTTCTCTAGGTTAGACATTCACCTGTAGCAGTCTGCAGATTGAACTCTTTTTGGGCAGTGCATGGCATTCCCTGTGAACAGTGGACTATTGACTTCATAATAATTTAGACATTCATATCTGAAATCAAAACATAGAATAATGTCAAATAATAGTTCCAAGAGATTTTACCTCACATAGGAAAATTTCACCAATAATAGCTTAAGGCTAAGTTATTATTGGGTTGGTTTTGGTTTGTGTGTGGGTGTGTGTGTGCTGCAGAAACCATCAACAATAAACACATTTAAGGACATATTTATTTTTCATTTACAAATTAAGAATAGTGACATTCAGGAGTTTCATACATTCAATGAATACAAGATAATTGATTCAAAACCCCACCAAAATGGTTACTACAAGTAAGCCTCCAATCTCTATTGCCTAATAATACTCAAGCAAAAAAAAAATCTTTTGAACCTAAGGTCTATTATCATTAAGTTGGGTCAAAGATGTAATTTCAAGATATAATGTTTAACAAATACAATTTCATAATTTTCATAATTGATAGCCAAATAATCTAGGAGATAAAACTTACTCTTTACTATAAGAAAGCTTATAAATTTCCCCACTTTGATTGGGAGTCGTCCTAGTTTCTCAAAATACATTACTTTAATTTAATATCTTAGTGTATGCTATCAATAAGGCTAATAAAATCTTATGATCCATTCCAAAGAGAAAATTCTAACACTTCACAGATTAAGAAAACTTAAGAAGTCCTTTTTATCTTTCTCTTCCAAATGGTATCTATTTTAAAGTAATATGTGCTCAATTAAATATTTAACACTTTTTGAACATTTTGGCTATATTCTTTAACAGCTACATTGATATTTAATAGCCTCTAGATGAAAAAGAATGTACTTTTAAAATAGTATTTCCATTCCATTGCTTCCCCAAATCTCAATACAAGGAATTTGGAAGCTTTGCAATAATATAAATAATATTATGTATCTGAAAACAACACAAAACAGAACAGAAAACTTTTTATTAGCCAAATGATATGAGTTCATCTAAATGTGTTTCTAATGCTTTTATATAGGAACCACCATCTTATCAATTTGGCATTCTATACTAATCATTTTCAAACCCAGCAGAGGATATTTACATTTATTAAAACAATAATAGCTAGCATTTATATAGCACTTACCATGTATCAATCACTATGCTAAGCACTTTAAAATTAAAATGTTATTTTATCTTCACAACAATCCTAGGAGGTGGGTGCTATCATTATCCCTTTTATAGATTAGATAACTTAGTTAAATAGATGTGAAGTACTTTGCTTAAGGTGATAAAGCTAATAAATTTCTCAAAAGAGATTTGAACTTGGGTTTTCCTGATAATATTATGATTAATATGATTAAAAATAAATCATATTGCCAGAGATCAATTGCATTTTATATTAAGTTGTGATTTGTCCCATTATTCTAAAAGATGGCCATGTGTCACTTTAAATGGGACCACATCATAATTTAGTTTTAGGAAAACTTTAACTCAAATCTGAATTTATAATTACTAATGTTAACATACAAAATCTCAATTTTCTTAAAGGTCATAAACTGTCAGCACCTCAAATTAAAAACAACAACAACAACAACAAAAACTATTGCTTTTAATTAGCTCGCATTTAAAGGTATGTTATGGTAGTCTCACATTTCCACCCCCCTCATTTTGGAGCCCATAAAGCTCTAAGGATTGGATACACCCTTGAGTTGTCATTCAAGGACACAATGTTACCATTTCATGCTGCACATTTATTTCTAAAAGTTTCCATTTGAAAAAATGTTAGAATTTGATACAATATTATCTGTCTGAGATTGTTAACAGGATTTTCTATAAGAAGTTTTTATAGTCATAAAGTTCTACAAATCAGGGTGGGAAATGCCCTTTTTCTTTTCTGTCTTCATCTTTGTAATCTCTAACCTGGTAAGGGTTGTGAAGGCGAAAGAAAGAATCTCACAGTTTTCCTCCTTATTTCCCCCTACTTAATATTGCTCAGCTGGGAGAGCTGTTTTGAGGCCACTTTAACCTATAATCAGACAAAAGTTTGAGTGCTGAGATGGTTTGGAGTAGGTTCTCTCTCAGTGATAGTCATGTGGGCAGAGGGCCCTACTGGCTGCTTCATCTGATTATTAAAGGAAATCTTTATTTGGGCTTCTTCCTGATTAATACAGTAAATTCAAAAAGAAAGAATTAAAGTGATTTTATTCAGCATAATAAAGCAGTAAGTAATGGGTGAGCTTCCTTTGAACTGTGCTTCTGTGAATAGACAGGGGTAAGATAATCCTGATCCATTCATTTCACATCTATCAGACTAATAAAAAGGGGCAACATGACAAAAGTTGAAGGGGATGTGGAAAAATGGAGGCTGTCATATACTGTTGGTGGAACCATGAACTGATCCAATCATTTTTGAGAGAAATCTGGAATCATGCTCAGAGACATCTGACTGTGTTTTGTCATAACTTTTGAACCAGAAATACCACTAAATACTTCTATTTCCTAATGTGATCAGGGGCGAAGGAAAAGAATTTATATATTCTAACATACTTATAGTCATTCTCTTTGTAGGTAGAAAATAACTGGAATTTGAAAAGATACACATCAATTGGGAATTGGCAAAACAAGATGAGGTATATAATTGTGATGTACTACTACTGTGCCATAAAAAATGAGACACAGGTTAATTTTGGAAGAAAAAAACACAGAAAGACTTTTATGAAATTATGAAGAGTAAAATTAGCAAAACCAAGAGAATATTATATATAGCAATGTAAATACCATTTGAAGAATTCCTTGTATATGTCTACTTCCAAAGAAAGAAGTTACAAATATGAACAAGACATAATTTCATATTATTTAATGGGAAGATGGGAAGAAGCAAGGGGATTAATGTAACAAACAAAAAAATAAATACATATTTTTTAATTCAATGAGAAAATGGACTAAGTGAGCAAGTATAGCAGGCTAGCTGCCACAAATTCATTATGAGCTCCATGATAATATGCTTACATCAGTTCTAGATAATGGATGATGCTTTTATGCTTTCCCAGTCACCAATGGGGTGAAGCAGGGTGATGTTTGGTCTCTTCCTTTTAGCATGATGTTTTCAGCAGTGTTTCAGACTCCCTCAAGGAGGATAAAAAGAGCATCAAGGTCAGCTACCACACTGGCAGGAATTTATTTAATTTATAAAGACTATGAACTAAGATGAAAATGGAAGGAGAGTCAGTGCACGACTTCCTGTTCACAGATTACTGTGTATTCAATGCAGCCTTTGAGACTGAGAGGCAACAAATCATGGATCAATTCTTTGACTATTGAGCTAATGTTGGCCTGACTAATAAATACAAATAAAGAGAGGTTCTCCACCAGGCAGGACCATATCATCCATAAATGGATTTATTGGTTAAAGCAAAAGGAGAAATTTTGAATTCTGTGGATAAGTTGACTTACACTGGCAATATACTTTCCCAGGATATACACATAGATGAAAAGTTTGAAACACACATCGCCAGAGCTACCTATGTTTAGAAGACTACAAAGGAAAGTGTGGGAGAAAAAAAGATATTAGGCTGTCTATGAAATTGAAGGTCTACAGAGACATTGTGCTGACTTGTGAAACCTGTACAGTAATATCAGTGCCATGTCAGGAAATTAAATTTCTTCCTTTTGAATTGTCTTAGGAAGATTTGGAAGATGACCTAGTAAGATAAGGTACCAGACACTGAGATACTTTGTTGAGATGAACTGCCAAATATTCAGACCCTGCTGCAGACAACTCAACTCTGATGGGGTTGCCACATTGTTAAAAAATGCCAAATGTGTATTTACCTAAAAGACTATTTAATAGAGAACTCACATGAAACAAGCACTCACATAGAGGTCAGAAGAAGTGATGTGAGGATACTCTCAAGGTCCCTCTTAAAAACTTTGATATTGATTGCAATACATGAGAAATACTGGCACAGGACTGTCCAGCATGCTATACTCACATCAAAGAAGGTGCCCCTAAGAAATGGCAAATAATATGATCATAAATAACCTGGAAAGGTCTATATGAAGTGATGCAAAGTGAAGTAAGCAAAACAAGAACATTGTATACAGTAACAATAATGTATGATGATCAACTGGAATAGCATAACTATTATTAATAAGGTCAGGATCCAGGACACCTTCAAGAGATTCATGAGGGAAAAAAAGATATCCATTGCCAGAGAAGGAACAGAGTCTGAATTGAAATTGAAATATATCATTTTTTATTTCCTCCACGAATTTTTATGTAGGGTAAGCAATATGTGTCTTCTACAATATGATGAATATGGAAGTAGGTACTTTATGATAATATATGTGCAACCTATATCATATTACCTGCCTTCTTGGGGGAAAGGGAGAGGGAGAGAGAGAACATGAATTCAAAATGTCAAAAAACAATTTTTTAAAATTGCATTTATGTGTAATCTGGAAAAAAAAGAAGAAATTAGTATTAAAAAAGACAACACTATGCTCCATGAACAAAGAGGAATCACTTTACCTCAAAAGAAACATGACACCTATATATTTAGAAACATCTCTATCCCAAATATTCTTGTGGGCTACTTGTGCCATATCTGTGCTAGCCATATTACTATTGGTTTGATCAGGCACAGTGGGATGTACTTTGATCCTGATATAGTGATGCCATTTTGGTCATCTTCAAGTATGAAGGACAGCCACTATGAGGAGATGACATTAGTGCTAAGAAGATGCAATTAGTGAGCTAGCAGAAAGTCCTCTATTATATAGTGGTCCTCTTTTTCAGGCTGGCTGCACATAGCCAAAATCAAATAAGATTAAAATGTAGGGTCACTTCAGAATGACTTAATATATGGCTTATTTACACACAGATGTCTCACTTTTTAAAAAATATAAATGAATACACACTATGAACATAAGAAAAATTTCCAGATAACTATCTCAGCATCACTGATTTGGTGAGTGACAGCAGTACCTAATCAGTCAATGGACCTTTGGATTATTTTTTGTCATAAAACTATCTCTGCTTTTAAAAAAATTTAGAATACAAACAATTGCACAGAGAAACAAAAAGATAGTGACATGAAAGCCATATGAAATGGTCAAGTATAAACAGTTCTCACTTTGGATACTGAGAACTTGGTTCAAATCTTACCTTTTTTCACTTATTGCTTATATAACCCAGAAGAAATTACTTAACATTTATGAGCTTCACATTTCTCCCTTGTAAAATAGAGTTTGGACTAAATGGCCAGCTAAGTCCTCATACAACTCTAAATCTATTATCATTAGTTTCTGTTTTTAGAAACATCAGAAAAAATTGCTAGAATAATAGGTCCTCATAGTACTAAGTAAAGAAGTTGTTGTTTGAAATGTTGGAGTCATTTCCTCCTCTCTATCTACAATCTCCAATTAAATATATATATATATATATATATATATATATATATATAATCAAGTAATGGAATTTCTCCTGTTGAGGAAGTAAAATAAGAAATCAATCAAAAAGGCATTAAAAAAACTTTTCAAATTTAAGAAATACTCAAGTATGTTACAGAGTTCAAACTGACTTCACAGAATATGTGTTCCAAAGTACATTTGATATTTCTTTTGCACTAAAGATGAACAGCATAACTGGTTATTTATGACAGAAAGCATCCAGACTGAATGATTTAAATTTTTAAATGTTTGATGTCAAATTATCAAAATTCCAGATTATTTTGCTCCAGTTGTTACTTTTTATCCAGATATGGCAGAAATATCCTATCTATGGAAGTATGTTCTTTCTAAGAGAGGCATATACATTTTTGATTTGGATGTAAGAAAAGACACCTAAGTGGTAGAGTGAATAGATTGCTGAGCCTGGAGTCAGGAACATTCTTTTCCCTAATTTCAAATCTGTCTTCAGACACTTAATAGCTTTGTGACCTTGGATAAGCCATAACCTTGTTTGCCTCAGTTCCTCCTCTGTGAAAGAGCTGGAAAAAGAAATGGCAAACTCTTCCAGTATCTTTGCCAAGAAAATCCCAAATGGGGTCACAAAGTATCAGACAAGACTGAAAGATGAATATAAAGACAACTCCCAGGAAATGCCTCCCTCTGCCTCTTCTGTTCCCAGATTGATGGGATCCTTTAGCCAATGAACTTTATATGTGAGTAATGAGACATTGTTCAGACAACTTGTGTTTCTCTTTGAGAACCTCATCAGCAATTGCACTTCAGTGGCAGGTACACTGAGCCAACATTATAGCTTTGCTCTGGGCAGCTACTTTCTCCTATTACCACTCTATGATCCAACCCCTCTCTATGTCCTGCTTCTGTCAAGGATTGTCTTGCAAAGAGCAAATGCTGCTCTGAGAGGCAAGCTTTTAATATGTTGATTTATCATTGTCGGATATGGGGTTTTTATTACTTAAATTTGAATATTGTATTTAAGGTGCTTTCGTGATTACAGATGTTTTACATATAAATTGCTTTATATTAGGAAAACCTTTTTTTCAGCATTTTTAAGGAAACTTCACCCTCATGTGTTTTACATTTTAATATCTTATTCTGCATTGTTGAGTGGTTGTGAATTGCTTTCTGTCTGTAATGGCAGACTGTATGAGAAACAGCATCTGTGGCTGCTAGTGGAGGAGAAAGGTTTTTTAATGTCTACATTTTATCTTTTCTCAGTGAGCCAGAATTCATTAATTACCAGAGAATTCTCTGATTGTTATTTAATGCCAAAAGGAGCACAATTGAGCTGCTCCAGAAAACACTTTGCCACCACCTAACCTTTGCAAACCAAAAACCTAGATCAACTTTCTATACTTTTCTCTCTTGTTTTATATGCCAGGCAATGCTGGGTACAGAGCAGGCAAGCCTCCATACAGTACTTGAAATAACAGCACCATCTACTGGTTGTTTGATAGCTCCTTCATCACTTTAGATAATGAACAATGTGCTTTGGCATCACAATGGCTCCTTTGGAAAGAAGTCAAGAATGTGCATTCTATGACAGAGATATCCTGCCAAGATGAAAGATTTTGGATAGCAAACTATATCATTTGCATTCAAGTCACATAGAACTACACCTTATGTAAAGATGATCAGATGATCACTTATCAGAAATGTTTAGTTAGAATAAGTCTTGTAGAAAACTTCTTGATAAATAAGGAACCTTTTATCTTTCAAGTTGTCCAGTTGCTTACTAAGCTTTGTTTATTGGGGAAGGTTCTACTGATGGACTCAAGAAAAAACACTTAACTGGTATTTACAAAAGGTATGAACTGGATCACTTACTAATATAATATGTATTTCTTCATAATTGTTTCCATTTTTGTTATAAGAAATCAAATTGAAACTTAAAGAAAATCCCCTGTGAGAGAACTGCAAACAGGCCCAGATATTCCCTGCCCTAATGTCCTTCCCTCAGAGGAGTAATGCTATTTCATTAAAGAAACTCAACCATCTGGATAAATGATCATTGAAAGTATGTCTCAGGGCTCTCATAAAAATAAATAGCCAGTAGTTATTTGAAGAAATTATTGGAAAATTCAGGACAGTCTCCCATCTTTCTTCATGCTTATTTCTCTCCTGGAGTATGAGGTCAATTGTCATACAGCCTCATCCACATTTATTTCCTTAACCTTATGCCTCCCAAAGGAAGTCCTACATTCCCACATATTTATTGAAATACATAGTTGGTTCATGCTTTTTCCAGTAATATCTTCAAATCACCCCATCTGCAATAAGATTTTTATGCCTTATGTCTGTTTGGTTCTCTTTTTTCTAAATCAATTCAGAAGATTTACTTTCCCTTTTTGGCCTTTTGCTCACTTGCCTCCTTCTTTCCATTCTACTTCAACCTTAATTCTTTTCAAAATGAAGTCTGCATTGAATTCTTTCATCTTTTGTATTTAATTCCAAACTTGAGAGTATCTTAGGTTTTATATAAAAGAAGTAGATGGACAAAAAAAGAACCACAGGTTTTGCATAAAAGAAATACGTAGAGAAAAGGCACTGGGTTTTGGAATTGGGAAATTTTTCCCCCCAGATTTTTAAAGAATTTATGAAAAGGAACATAGGGAATGAGAATACCATTGGAATATAAAATATGATCCTTTCTATTCTTTGTATTTTCAAATCTCTTTGCCAGCTGTCCTTCTCTAATTTAGTAATTTGACCTTTCCCAACCACCCAAATCCTCAACTATTCTAGTTGCCAACCTAATGACTTCTTATTTGACTCAATTGGAAGAAATGTTCTATTTTGTTAATTGTAACACAGCTTGATTGCAACAAGCTGTTACCTACGCGGTTTCTAAATTTATCGTCTAAGTAGTTGATGCCATATTCCGTGATGCCAAATTCCTTAGAATTCTAGTTATCTTACCAAATATGTAATAAAGAGTGATTGCTGTCTTCAGTGTCCTTTCGATATTATGGAATAAAGTGATTAAGGAAAAGGAGTTTCTCAAATATTTTTCCTTCTACCTACTATGATAATCATATATTTTCAACTTGATCAGAACTTATTAACTATATCATAGTTTGGGATTTAGCAAACTGTTAGCTGTTTTTCCTTGTTTATGGTAGGTTACAAATAAATGTCTGTTGAACTAAACTGAAATTTTTATGTATGTATATAAAAAACCTGGCTTCCTAATGGGAATATTGGGTTCTAAAGGACATGGAATGTGTCTTATGCTTCTTTTGTATGTAAACAGTGCCTAAGAATAATGTGCATACAATAAATATTTGATGATGGTGATGTAGATGTTTGATAGTGCTGGTGTTATCTGCTGGTGCCCACATTTTACATGATTTGGTTGTAACTCAATTCAATTCAGTAAGTATTTGTTCAGAGATTACTATGATCAAGACCTTGTCAACAGTGTTAAAAGTTCAAAGACAATGTGGAAAATAGTCTATTGTCAAAGACTTTACATTCTGTGGAGGTAGAGGCATATAAATTTCCACAGATAAGCAATGCAAAATGATTTGAAGAAGGAGTCATTAATAACAAATAAAAGATCAAGAAAACTTTGTATTTGGAAGTACCTGAGGTAATCTCTGAAGGAAGCTTAGGATTCTAAGAGCCAATGATGATGATTGAGTAGATTCCAGGTCAAAGGCTTGGGTCAAGAGATAGAATACTAAAATTTGGGAACAGAGAAGTCTAGTTGGGTTGGAAAGTAGGAAATAAAGTAAGATGGCTGGGAAAATGTAGTCTAGACCAAGATTGTTAAGGTCCTTAGAGCTCTTTACTCACCCTTTCCTATCTTTCTAGTCTTCTTATACAATACTTCCCCACCTCTACGTTCCTTCCACCTGCACACACTTATTTCATGGATCCAGACTACTTGATTTTCCTCTCACAAACTCATTTAACTTATAACTCCATGACCCTGCATTATTTGTCCCCTAGTAAGGAATTCTCTGCCTCCTCATCTTCAGTTTTCTTATAAGCATATCGTTTTTATGATCTATAATCCTGACACAGAAGGTATTTTTTCTCCTTTTTTTTAATATCCCAAGAGATTAGTACAAAACATACTGTCTCTTTAAGGGCCTTTTCATATAGAGAAATTATGAAAAGAAAGAGGGGGAATATTGTATAAATTAAGAGATTTATATTGTCAAAGAGTTCAGGATATTATCTCTGTTGTGGAAAAATATTTTGACAAGTTACATATATGGAAAGAGGGCTTTACTTTAATATACATCGTTAAAATGTGTCTATGAATAAAAAAACTTTTAGGAAAGACTTTGATAGTTTTAGGGAGAAACTGAACTGTAATACAGAAAGGAAGATTTGAAATTTGTTCTCTATAGACACTGGTTTAATCTTTTAAGGAGAAAAGTATTATATTTGTTCAAATAAAGAAATGTGAGTGTTTAAATACGGTTTCAAGAGTACCAAAGAAACAGATTACTCTTATGGGAAACTTCTAATCTGAGGTGTGATGAGTACTTACCCTAATATTCATATACATGTTTTATAATTAAAGAAGATAAACAGAGAGAGAGAGAGACAGAGACAGAGACAGAGAGAGAGAGAGAGATCATGTAAAGCTTTGGAAACTGTGGTATGATTAAGAAAGAACTATTGACAGAAGAAACTTGGGAGGTTATTGCTTTTGAAAAAAAGGTAAGTTATTAAAAATTGTAAGGCTCTTATTAAAGATATTTAGAGCAGCTAGAGAGGAAGGACTCAAACCTTAAGATATATAATGCAGTCATGGAACAGTACTCTATTTCTGTAAACTTAGACCATCTGATCTAAGAGTATGTTGGAAGAGAGAGCCAAACTTAAAGAGCAGTAGGGTGCCTCACACTTCCAGTTGAGAGATAGAAGCCCCAAGTGTGACATTTATGAGGATGTGAATACTTCACAGTGTCTATATAGTGATTATCCTCTACTGAAACATTCTCGTCTTGTTACAAAGTAGGGGTGTTGGAATAGACTGTTTACCATGATAGTTGCTGTATAATAGGTGCTTAATAGCTGCTTGCTGATAGATTGCTTGAGGTAAAAGAGATCTGTAATACATTTCTGAAGAGGGATGACTGATTAAACTTCTGATTTAGAAATATCATTTGGGCATCTCTGTAGTGGATGATAGAAGGTGACTTGGAAACAGGAAGAAGAATCAGGATTTACTGTAGGAGCTCAGATGCAAGGTGATTAATGTCTCAAGTGAGTAATAGTCATGTGAACAGAGAGAATGTCCCAGATCCAAAAAATGTAGTAGAAGAAGAATCAACATAATGGAAGGATTTGGAGGCCTCCAATAGAAGTAAAAAATATTTGGGTTTGAATGGAAATACCAATTTGGTGAAAGATAGATTTACACAGGGAAGAAAAGTGATTCAAGGAGATTCTTACAATAGTCTATGAAATCCTATAAAATGATATTAAATTTCCCATTCTTATCAAAATATATCATATAATCCATGATATATATCTGCATATCATAGTGATTTAGTGTTTCGTACATAAGGACAACTAGGTAGTATAGTTGATTAAGTTCTAGGCCTGAAGTCAGAAAGACTCATCACCTTGAGATCAGATCTGGCCTCAAATACTTACTAGCTGTTTGATTCAGGGCAAGTCAATTAACACTATGTGTCTGCATTTCTCTATCTATCAAATGAGATGGAAAAGAAAATAGCCAACCACTCCAATATCTTTCTCAACAAAATGTAGTAATAAAGAATAAGACATAATTGAAAGGACAGAATGACAACAACATAATAAATAATGAAATTCATTTTCCTTAGCTTTATTTTTAAACTAGATAAAACTTTTGCATGCTTTTTTATTTTGTTTACACATTTTCCATTTCTGAGTAGCACTCCATCCCACAGTAATCTTTGAAGGAATTCCAAAAACTTTAGAGATACCTGTTATTCTTCCACAAATGTTGTTGATTATCAGTCAGCAAGCTATCTTCCTCTTTGGAATAAGCAAAGGAATTAGATATGTGCATGAATTAGGTTAATTTGATTAAAAAAAAGAACCTAGTGCAAATGGTAGTGTGATAGGAAAGGGTTCTTGTTTGGATTTTTTTTTAAAAGCTTGTCTGTTGTGGCAAAAGAACATGTAAGCACTAGAGAAGTGACAACATAATGTAATTTCTTCTTGTTAGGGCCTGTGGATGTGCCTTCTGTTACCATATTTTTTTTTAATTGCAGGACATGCTATTTGCCCATAATGAATGGAAATGTATTCCCTAGTGAGCCTTTTAACTTTTTGCTTAATGGGAAACTCAAAAGGAAATTCAAGCCAAAAAAAAAATGAAAATGACAAATTAGGAAACAGACCTCATGTGATTAGATTAACAGCCCTGCATACAAAACAGGCTGAGTCTCTATGAATAACTGGTTTAACTGCTTTGTCTATATTGACTGGTCAGTTCAGTCAAACAGTCAATCAATTCATTTTTTAAAAAGCAGTCAAACTAACAGTTTGACTGAATTGACTGGTTGCCTGACTGAATTGAAAGATCGATTCAAAATGATCAAGCAGGTTGGGCACATAGAAAACCTTGGAAATAATTTTCTAAAATGGCTTGGCAACATAAAAGAGATTAACTCTTATAAATTACAGTACTATTACTCCATGGGAGGAAGACAGCCTAAGTGAACAGAAATCTTGACAGTATCACTTCAGAAAAAAAAAAGCCCTTTCATACCATCTTCCCAAAATTTGAAGGTATATAGAATGATACTACATCTTTATTTAAGAAAAAAAGCATTTTTAAAAATAATTTTTAAAAGAGTTCATCTTGCATCTTTTCCTACCAGTTGTTCTGCTTGGTTTTAATTCTATCATCATCTTCATCATGCTCCACCCACCTACTCATCTGTAGGAAACTGATTATTGAGGAGGTTGCTTTAGCTTTGCCATTCCCAGTAGCCTCATCAGTACTCTCTGGTACTCTTTCATTTATTCATTCTATGAACATTTATTAAAATCTTATGTGCCAGGCTCTGTGTTAAGACTGAGATAACATAAAAAAAGAAAGTCCATGTTCTGCAGAAGCTCACCATCTAATGGGTGGACAAGATAGAAACAGTTACATATAGAGTCTAAATACAGGATATAATGGAAATTGTCAACAAAGGGAAAAATCAGGAAAGGTCTCTGGAAGAAAGTGAAAGTGTACTTGGAACTTAAAATCAAATAAAGCAAGATATACAATTGAGGAAAGAAGACATTCCAGGAATGAAGGAAAGCCAGTGAACATATAATTGGAATTTGAGATGGAGTATCTTGTTCAAGCGACAATAAGGAGTCCACTGTCCCAGGATCACAATATGGACACCCAAAATCTCCACTTCCCTATTGAAGCCTTTCTGAGAGTGTTTCAGAACCCTCTCTTCTGAGCTGCAAATGCACATATATAAGATGCCTTACCAGCAGCTCAAACTCCACAAGTCTCAAAGGGAATTTATTAACTTTTTAACTCTAAAGCTTCTCTTCCTTCTGATGTCATTATTTCATTCTGTAGTTTTACTATTCCCTTTTTTTGGGGTTGCCTCATTTCTTGATCCTTCATTTTTCATCTAGGTAGGTACTCAGCTTTTTCAATCCCACTTCCACAGCATCCTCACATTGATCTCTGGGGACCAGAAGACAATTAAAATGGAGAAATATCCAAAGAGAGGTGATGGAGAATTTTTTTAGGACATCACACAAACACAGTTGGCCTTTTTTTGATTGCTTGTTCATAAAACAGAAAGGACACCGATTTATATACTTTGATAAAGGCCTATTGAGACTTTCAAAGTAGATTACCTGTAGTTATACTTTATCCCTTTGGGGTTGACAGTGACACCAAACAATCTTGTTTTTAAAGTTTTTTATATATTTTTAGATATAAATTTTTTAATAATTGTTTTCTGACATTTTGTAATCCATGTTCTTTTCCTTTTCCTCCCTCATCTCATCTCTCTCCCCAAGACAGCAGGTACTATGATATAGGCAATACATGCCCTATCACACAATACATATTCCCATATTTGTCATGTTGTGAAGGAAGATACATATCACTAAGAGAAGAAAAAATTCATGAAGGAAACAAAGTGAAAATGATATGCCTTAGTCTGCATTCAGACAATTAGTTCCTTCTGTGGTGATGGATCCTCTTTTCCACCATGAGTCCTTTGAAGTTGTCCTAGAACCTTGCATTTACATCATTTCATATGAGTCCAGGATTTTTTGTGATCTTGTTTGTCATTTTGATGGCACAATAAATAGTATTCCATTTTAGTTATATACCACAAATTGTTCAGCTATTCCCCAATTGATGAATATCCCTCCAGTTTCCTATTCTTTGCCACCACAAAGAGCCACTATAAATATTTTTGTACATGGAGGTTCTTTTTCTTTATCTTTGATATCTACTTGGGATACAGATCTAGTAGTGGTATTTCTGGATCAAAAGAAACCAAACTATCTCTTTTTTAACCCTTAACTTCTGTCTTAGAATCAATTTTATCAGTTCCAAGGCAGAGGTATAATAAGGGATTGGCAAGTATCTGAGGCTAAATTTGAATCTAGGACTTCCCATCTATAGACCTGGCTCTCTAGCCACTGATCTATCTAGGTACGCCCAAACTATGTCTTAAGAAGGAACAATTCCTAGCCAATTTTGTCTTTTATTAGTCCCACTTAGATTTAACTCTATCCCTGATCTGACTCAAGCAAAAAGCACTAGATAAGTCTGAATTAAATCAGTTCTTTAGCTTTGAATTATTCTTTTCCTTCATATTCCTCCCTCTTTACTCTCTCTTATCATGTGAATCCATTATTCTAACTTTGACCCAAGATCAGTGGGATGAAACTATGAAAGAAATAAAGTATACTACTAACTAGAATTTCAGTGCAGCTCTTTCTATGTGGTATAACCCTCCTTAGCAAACACCATACTCAGGGGCATAAATCTAACCAGGGTCACACAAAACATGACCCTCATTAGGTCCGTCTTTTCCCTGTTATCTAGACCAGGTGTTGAACATGTGGCTTATGGCCTGAGTATTGTCTGAATGAGATAAAAAAATAAGTGGAGAATGTTTAACAAATAGAGGTGAACATGATATTAAATCATATTATATGTCAATATGCAGCTTCCTACTTAGTTGTGCCCTTGTTATTATTTGAGTTTAATAATTATTGTTCCAGACTTTTCTCTTTTTTATCTGCCCACAATCAAACAAATCAGTCTTGTCAATCATTCCTGTGGAGTCCTGATTTTAGATTTCTAGATACTAAGCATATGATTTAGTTCTCACTATGATATTAAAAACATAGTAACCAATATGTTATTCTCCCAAAAGGTTATAGGAAACTAAGTTGCCCAGTGGTTAGAGTGTTGGGCTAAGAGTTGGGAAATTCATCATGCTGAGTTCAAATCTAACCTCAGATAATAAGAATATGATCCTGGACAAATCACTTTACTTTTTTTGCCTCAGTTTCCTCATCTATAAAGCTAAAGGAGGACATGGAAAACTACTCCAATATCTTTGCCAAGAAAACTCCAAAAAGGATTGCAAAGAGTAAGAAATGACTGAAAAGACTGAAGAATAAGAAGAGATTTTTATATTATAGCAATTCCTCAACCCTAATGAATGACTTGTATAATTATAGAGTATTTGTCTTTATAACAAACTAGCAATAGCAAACGAGTCTGCCTGGGACCCACTAAAATGCTTCACATAACAGATGCTTTTTTAATCTATATAGAAAGTTGACATTTTTGTCTTTCTCAAAGTTGCTAACATTTTGTTGCTTTGGAAAAATATAGTTTACAAGGGAAAGGTTTCCACTTTGACATTGCCATACATGTGATCTTAATCTTTGCCTTTGGGAGCTCATTTTATACAATTTCACAATATAAATAGTTCCTTTCAAAAATTATTGAAGATCATTGGTACATTCACTTTACACAACAGTTATGGAATTCATACCTAAGAAATAGCCATACTGGAGAAATCATGAGAAGTTAACTCATTTGAAACCAAAAGTAGAATTATTTATATACTTCTCATTAGTATGATAATACTCTTAACAGTAATTGAAGAGTAAAGTTTTAGAAATAGATTTATCCTGGCCTGTGATCAATGAAAGTGCCATTCTCCTTTCTTTGATGTAGGCTTTATTTCTTCTTTAATAACTTTCTCTTTACCATGCCAAGAAGGGATTTTTTTCCTGAAGTGTACACATGGCTTATGCCTGCTTTAGGATTCAGCTGAAAGATCTGTTTCCAACTGTTATCTAATTATTCTTCTGGCCCTGAATTCTAACATTTACAACTTGATATCTTGATTCCTCCTGTTCTGTACCAATGTTCTCTGACCAGACTAAAGGGTGAGCCTTGGGACTAGCAAAATCTTTTTCTGAGATTAAGCTTTCCATGTGTCAGAAAGGTTCTATAGTAGTCAATTTACATTATTTGGCCAAGATACTTGAGCTGTTGTATCTACATTATGTAAAAGCAGCCAACATTTCTAGCCAGTTTTTCCTCAACAGCTGGCCACTTCACTGCAAAGATAAGTCAAAGTAGTTAGTTAATGGAAGTAACCAGTTGGTTAGCTCAATTTACTAGACAAATGAATTGTAGTCCTACAGCAGGTAGCTTCCTATAGTTGAAGGTTGGGTCACAAACCAAATAAAAACAGGGGGTAAGCCAGATTTCATCCCTGAATCATAGTTAGCTCTACAACAGACAATGGGTTGTTTACCTGGTTTCTATGAACATGTTGCTTTTTTCTAAATTTTGGCAACTGTATTGCAGTCTAATTGGATTCCTTTGGAATTGCATCTTACTTCATGCATTTAAAAACATTCTGAGAATAATACATATTACATTCACACACACACTCATGGTAAAGTGGGTAGATATGCTTTCTAAGTAAGAAGACTATTTGAATCACCATGACCCAAAGAGGTTTGTGTGAAAATGTTCTATCAGCTCTATTAATATTGGTCCTAGGTGTCTTTCTTAATTTTTCTTTAGTTAGCTTGCTTATAGGATTAAAAATAAAATATTGATCATATATTTCATTGAAGGTAAGAGCATATAAGATCTAGTGGAAAAGATTTCCAGTAAAATGAATTGTAATAGCATTTACATAGTTCTTTAAGACTTACAAATCACTTTGCACATTATTTATTTTGATCCTCTTAATAAACTTTTGGTGTAGGTAATATTATTATAGCCATTTTACAAATAGCGAAACTGAATCTTAGTGGAGTTCAATATTTGTCTAGGGACACATAGCTAATAAGTACCTGAGGTGGGATTCACATTCCTTCACATTCAGGTATTTCTAAACATCTAAAAATGTTATTAACATAAGTTCTAGTTCCTGCTCTTCTCAGAAATAGGTCTGTGACTATAAATAAGTTACCTAATACCTCTGTACTGCTATCCTTATCCATAAACTAGAGTTAAAATAACCCATTAGATTTATAAATCCAGCCATAATCTCTCTCCTGAGCTCCATTTCCAGGTTAACAACTACCTATAAGCTATTTCCAGTGAGATGTCCTATAAAAATTCCAAACTCAAGAGGAAAATATCAACTTAGCTTTCCCACAAAATCCCATCCCTGTTTTAGGTGAAGACACCATGGTCCTTCCAGGTTCCCAGGTAAGCAATACCAATGTCATTTTTGACTCCTCATTTTCTATCACCCCACATATCCATTTGATTTTCAAAACTTGTTTCTACCTCCACATCTGCATTTGACCTTTTCTTTCACTTAAAAGCTACCGCCTTCATTGAGGTCCATATCATCCACTGACCTATACTAGCACAATTGCCACCCAGATGCTCTTTATATTTCAAGTCTCTCCCCTCTCTAATCCATCCTCCAACACAGATGCCAAAGTGATTTTCTTAAACTATAGGTTTCACCATATCACTCTCCTACATAAATTCTACTGGGTTCTTTATTGCCTCTAGGATAAAATACAAATTCCTTCACTTGGATTCTGAAGTACTTCACAGCTGGGTCCCCACCACCCTGGCAAACAAAACAAAACAAAATCAAACACTTTTTTAGCTATGTTATACATTACTTCCCTTTCTGTACTGTGCCTAAATTGTACTGTTTTCCTCATAAAGAGCCTACGCTGTGCCCTTGCCTTGTTTGTTCTTTGTGTCTGAAATCCAGACCCTCAGGCCCACTACTAAAAATCCTTGGTTTCTTTCAAGACTCAGCTCAAGTAGCACCTTCTATTTAAACATTTCCTCTTTCTTCCCATGTCCTAGTCTTTCTCCTTATAACTAACTTGTATTTATTTTGTATATATCCTCTGTGTACCTATTTATGTATGTAATCTATACATACTTATTTGTATATACATCATCTCTTTGATAGATTCTAGGAGATCTTGGGTAAGGAAGGTACTGAGAAGACAAAAGAATGTTCAAAGTATAATGAATAATGGAGATTATCATTCAAAAGCATACAAGTGTGTGATTTTCTTGCCTTATATTTCTAAAGGCAGAGAGCAGTGCCTGATGTATATGGTGGACTGTATAGTTGAATTAAGAGGCCAGATGACTTGGGCCTCCTGTATTTTGTTACTACTCTGCCTAATATCAGATTCACAGACCTTGTGTGTGAGAGGTATCTTAGGAACAGTTTTACCCACAAGAGCATTGTGATTAGGAAAGTTTACTAAGCTTGCATACCTACATTAGATGAAGTTTGCTAAACTAATAGTTTTCTAACCTTGCATTCCTAACTTTCAATATAGCTGACTAAGCCAGTTGTTGGGTATATAGAGATTTCTTTGTAAATATAAGTGAGTCAGGCAGTGCTCATTTATGGAATCATTTCTATCAGCTAGTGCCTAGAGATAGAATAATCCTTATTTTAGAAAAATAACTTAATAAATACTTATTGGCTTAAGTGTAAATAATTCTGTATATGTAAATATATATACATGTATAGATGCTTTAGAGTGTTTTAAAATATGTATGGTGTTCTGCATAAATATAATATTTATAAGTATCATCAGTAAAATGATAATCATTTATTTTGGTATTACATTTGCAACTTCATACTCTAGGTCTTTTGTATGAATGCATTGTAGTTGTTGCCTGTTTTATTAATCTCTTTCTGCATCTATCAATTATCACCATAAGGAGGATGAACCCCAATTTATTCCTATGGTCTATGATCCTTTTGTCAGATGTAATCAGTTTTTACCCTTCTATGACTGAGTAAAGGATTGTAGAGAATACTGAGTGCATATTGGACTTGTGATTACCACTATTACACTAAAAATATAAATATTATTACTTAGCTTTTATAAGGTGGACACTGTTCAAAGATGTTTTAATAAATGTACATTCAAACTGTCTGCTCAATATAAATCAATATAAATAAACAATTTACTTTTAGGGTGATAGAGTGTAATTTTTAAAAAATAATTAACTGGGACATCTGAGAACATCTTGCCTTTTTATAGGTAAGATAGGACTTCCTTTTGAATCCACTATATCTCTTTAGGAGGTTGTGTCAGTTATCCCTAAATGTTGACTGTAGTTGGCAAAACTACTGGAACATAATCACTCTTGATGAAATGCATACTTCTGCTCAAACAAATGTATATCAAAATGAGAGTAAGTGGAGAGATTACTGCTTCTTAGATTAAAGTCTATTATCAATAAGCCTGAAGCTTCAAGTGCTATAGATAATTTGATTTCTTTGCCATTATAGGTAATTTATTGTTCTATTGTATGAATTGTTGTCAAATCCTTTTCACAATGAGGAAGATAACTCTCCTACAATATTTACTGCCTGTTTAAATAAAAATGGAATTTGAAACCACTCTGAGAAATGAGTTGAATAAGGGCTGCCTATTGAAAAATTCTCAGGCAAATTGCTTGCTTCTTAGGCATTTCCTATAGGGAAAAACAAGGTAATGTGTGTTTGTGGTCAGTGGCCGTATGTGCATTTAATTCTCATCTCAATGCCATTATCAACATCTCCAGTATGGAATACTCTCACTTATTTCTCCCTAATCTTTATCTCTGAAATCTTCTCTTTTATAGCATCACAGAACCTTAGAGATGGAATGGACCTTGGAATGGATTCATATTTGGTCTATAAATCTTACAGAGCTTAAGTTAGAATTGGAAAGATTTGAATTCACATTCTCTATCATATGTTTTCTAGCTACCATGTCTTGAGCAGGTAAAAAAAAAATACACACTCTGAGACTCAGCTTCATCATCCATAAAACAGCTATAATAATATCTACCTCACAAGTTGGTTGTGAAGCTCTGAGAACTTGGTAAATAAAAAATGCTTTTCATCTGTAAACCCAATAGAAATGTGAGCAATTATTATTATTCTTTTAAAAGCCTTGTCTTCCCACTTAGAATTGAGACTAAGTATCAGTTTTAAGGTAGAAATGCAGTAGAGGCTAAGTAAATGGGATTAAGTGACTTGCCCAAGGTCACAGAGCTAGGAAGTGTCTAAGTCCAGATTTGAATGCAAACCTTGAAGACTCTAAGCCTGACACTATCCACTATGCTATCTAGCTGCCCCTTATTATTATTTTTCAAATATATAGTCTCTAAAGAATTTTAACAACTGGAAACTTATCACCTTCTGATATAGCAAATTTCACTTTTGGACAATTCTAATTTCTATGTAATTCTTTTTGTTATAGTGAGAAAAGCATGTGATCCTTAATAGCATCTAATGACTAATCCTAATTGTCTGCCAGGAAAACCAAATCTTATCTCTTCCATACAATATAATTATGTAACTCTTCATTTATTTAAATGCATCAGTTATGTTCTATAATGTATACTATAATGTATAATATATACTCTAGGATAGTCTAAATTCCTTAACATAGTTGTGTATAATATGATTCTGGGTCCCTTCACCTTTCCCTTACCATTCTATGGTTGAGCACTAGCTTCTCAATGTCCTTCCAAAAATGTAATATCCATAAGGGTTTTAAATTTGGTTTGATTGAGACAAAGTACAGTGGGCCTATGTAATGTTGTGGAGGAGAGAAAATGGAAAAGTCTGCAGCAGAGCTGGAGAAGCCAGGACTGCTGAACTGTCAACCAAGCAGGACATTCTATTTGGAATGGTGACCAGGAAGGACTGTGAAAAAGTAACAGACAAGCTGAGAAACTTGGTCTCTTGACCTTGGGAAAGAAAGGAGGAAGGACAGAAAAGTCCTGCTCTCTGGTTTCTCCTTACATTACTCCAGTGACTGAATCTTCAAACCTGTTGGCAGTTTTCCCAAATCTGAACTCTATTCCACCATCCTCCAACTTAAGAATTGTTTTAGTATTAGGGAAACCCCGAACCTTCTCTCCCTTCAACTTTTTTACCTTTCCCCTTCTCCTAAATAAACCCCCTTACTTAAACTTAAAAAAAAGAGAGAGTGATTTGTCTGATATACCAAGATACTCACTCTGAGCTGATTTCAGTGATACCAACAGAAGAATCAACTAAAGGGGGAAGGGAGGAGGGAGGAAGAGGAAGAAAGAGGGAGGAAGGAGGAGATTGGCAGATCAGATCTTGAAATTATCATCTTCCTCTTAAAATAATCACCTAATACACCTATCACTCATGTACGCCATTTTTTCTGTATGAATTTATCATTTTCCTTCCTTTCTTCCATCCTTCCTTATTTCCTTCCTTCTTTCTTTTCTTCTTAGTATTTTTAGAATTAATTTAATACTCAAAAGTTTACAGATTAAATTCATTCATAATCACATCTTTCTGAGTTTTCATGTGGAAGTCATTAACAACAACAGCAGTAAAAATAATAGCAGCTAACATTTATATAGTGTTTATTATGGTCCAGGCACTCTGATAAATTACAAGTTACATATATAATTACAATTATAATTTTATTTTAATCCTCAATAAAGTTCTGGGAGTTCAGTGCTATTTTTATACCCATTTTGCAGATTGGGAAAATGAGAGAGAGGTTAAGTGATTTAACTAATGTCATATAGATAGAGACTGAAACAATAGTTGAACTCAGGTCTTC
Organism: Monodelphis domestica; assembly: GCF_027887165.1. Lineage (NCBI taxonomy): Eukaryota > Metazoa > Chordata > Mammalia > Didelphimorphia > Didelphidae > Monodelphis > Monodelphis domestica. The sequence continues at coordinate 138,586,442 of NC_077230.1, read as the reverse complement.
TTCACTCCAAGCTGAAGATTCTCATGGTTTAAATAGAATCATTAAGGCCACATTTCTGTCTATAGTGTAAAAAAAATCAATATTTATGCAGTGAGATATTTTATAGAATAAAAGTAGTAATTTTTTTCAAAAAGGAAATTAGGCTATTATACAAATTCATAATGAAGCCGTGCTGTCTGAAAGTGAAAACTGTGGCTCTTTTTAAGAGCCTTCAAGCTAACACTTTAATTTTGGATCCTACAATTTGTAAACAAATTTAATTTCAATATAACTATCCTATAGTTTGAAGAATCTTTTCTTAAAAAATAATCATGACAAAATGTATGCATGTCTAGTCCTTTAGTAAACCATCTTCCTATATTTTTCTTATCTTTCAGTAATCATTTAATCACCAAACTTTTTTTTAGCACTTACTTTATGCCAAATATTATAGTAAGTGCTGAAAACAAAAGCAAGAATTAGATTTCTTGGCTTCTAGGAACTCACTTTGTTACTTCAGGTTTCTTCATTACCTTGGAACACAATTAATATATCTCAGTGGAAAAATGAATCGCAGTGCTTGTGGTTGAACTCATATAACATTAAAGTCACCAAATTGTATAAATGGTTTAATACAGAAATTTCCATCTTTAAATATTAATTTAGGCTTGGGGGTAGATATAGTCAAACTTCCTTCTCTGTCTTCTATAACAGGCCAGTATTTCTATGGAAAACTAAGTTGGCTGTTCGTTATTCACACCCTGCATTATGGCACTGTCCAAGAACATACCTATGTACTCATTGTTGTTAATTGGAGGAAAAAGTTTCCTTCCTTGAATCCAGTCTCACCTTCCCTTTAGTTAAAAGGTGTAGACTTTTGTTTGCCCTAAAGGACCAATATGCTATGATATTTCCCATCCCCTTCTTAAAGTTGGGGATTTAGCCAAATTCAGATTATAGCAATAGGCTCACTAATATATGTAAAGAGGAATCCATACTAAATTTAAAAGTTCATCTGAAAGTTTATATAACTATTAATGAAAATAAAATAACCCATTATACCGCTATACAGCATTTTGCCATCAAGGTGGAAAGGAATCTTCCTAGCCAGTTAGAATTTGTGTAGTGAGATAGCCAAAGACTTTCACCTGAATACTTTCCTGTGCAATTAGATATACATACAGGGACCAGTAGATCAATCTTTTCTTTTATGTAGAGAAAAGCAGATTTAAAATACTCTTGAAATTTTGAATGAGTAAGGAATAGTTTTAAAATAAATTTGGATTTAATTTTCTTTTCAGATAAAAAGGAGGTTTAAAAAAGTAGGAAAAAGTAAATACTTCAACATTTTTGGATTCTTGGCTAGAGAAAATTTTCAAGGGTTCAATCAGTAGTTCTCTCTCTTCTCACTGATGCCTCCCAGGAATGAAAGTAATGACATGTTTATAGAGCCTTGCTATATTTTTCACCATTCTCCACCTTTATAGTCACTTTTTGCATCTCCCTATTTAATTATCACAGACTTTAACCAAGCTTTCTGAGCTCTATATAAGCCCTGCTATCTAAATGGAGCTCTATTTCTAACTTTTCCTGGGCTGAGAAAAGGAGCATAGATTCCAAATCCTAAGGTCCTTAGCAAAAGCCCAGATCACTTTCCCTGCCTATTAGAGAAGAGTCTATCCAAACATCTGTTAAACTGCTAACACCAAAGATTCATCAGATGGAAGTAATTGTGTCTACATAACAACAGAACAGTTGGTCAATTTGGTCAATTCAGTCTAATTACTGGTCTGTTCAAAGGAAAGAAAAACACCTAGTTGAGTCAGTAAAACTGTAGTTATTATTGTTAAAATGATTACTCAGTGGTTACCTCATTTGATGTAAAACCTTGTTTTATTCACAAGTATTTCTGGATTTAAGGAAAAACAATTTGAGGAAGTCCACATTTGTACCTTCTAAGTATTTCAATGCATCTGTTCTGTTGCTCTATCCACAAAGTATCCAGTCTGCTAGTGCCTGTCAAAACTCATGATTTATAATCTTACACATTTCTGACCCACATTATAAAATCATCTGTGTGGAATTTACCTAATGTTCAAGAGACTTTTCTCTTAGCAAATTTATAATATTGAAGTCCTGAAAAGAGATGCCCATTATTTCTCATTCTGGGACCTTCTATATTTCTGAAATGTTTTATACTCCTTTGATGCCAATCACCTTTGGCATTTTTGCTGCAGCATCCTAGGCTCAGAAAATATATGTCCATCATCTTTTGGGGTACCAGCAACTTTGACTCTTCCTATATTGTGCTAATCCATAATTCATAGCCAGATCATAAACTGGTTAACAGAATAGATTTTTGAGTCAAGGAGTGATTTGGAATCGTTGAAAGCACTGTGTAATTTCTCAGATAAAGCTTTCTCTCATTTCTTCTTCAGTTATGTTTCTATCCATCTGCTTTTTCTTATGTGACTTCTAAAGACCATCTCCTTTGAATAGCTATGAATTTCATCCAGAAATCTCTACAGTGGCTCTGTAAGATGATCAAATCAACAACTTAATTATCTTCTGCCCAGAAGAACATCTAATAGATCTCACTATCATAGAGAATCTCTATTTTGCACTCTACTGTCTTTTTGCATCTCCAGTACCCAATAGCATACCTAACACATAGTAGGCACTTAAATACATTTGCTGGTTGATTGAATGGACATCCTATATGACAGTGGTAAATATCTTTGACAAATGTACTTGTCCGAGTTTTATGACTCACTTGAGATAAATAATCAGGTCATCAAACAATATAGTCTTTGTATATTTTATATGGTAAGACATGATTAAAGACCACCTTATTGGTGGAGACACTTCAAAGCAATGTTCAAAAAAAGTGTTTTGTTTTGTGTTTTTGTAAACTAGTCAACAAATAATAAACTCAGGAAGATCTTGTAATTTCTCGGCCAGGAATTGTTCATTTTGGGGGTCATGAGCTTTGAAATTTGATAACTATAATTCAAAACAATTAGTTTCCTTTGTAATCCTGTGAATTTTATAATCTGCATTTAAAAGAATGATTATTCTGAGAGGGGGTCAGAATTTAAAGCTGTTTAAAACAGCTACCAAAAGGATTCATGACCTGCAAACAAATTAACCGTGACTCTATGCCTCTCATTCAATTATATGTCTATAAAGATACATTCTACTCCAAAATATATTTTCTGAAAGCCTACCTGTTATGTTCTTGTCTTCAAATTTCAGCAAATATGTGCTTCTTTTAAATATGTGCTCAATGTATGTGAATATTATCTATCCCTTTTATATATTTATTGAGTATAAAGAAGTAAACATATGTTAGTAGTCACCTTTTTTTTTAAACAACTATTTTTCTTCTAATCAGTAGATACTTTTCTTTTAATATCATATCTTAAAAATTAACTCCTAAACATTCAGACTGTGTCAGTGACTAACTTAAATGCATGGAGATGGTTGAAATTTATGCTCATCTTATTAGTTTCCATCCCTCTTTCATTTTCCTGCCATTATCACTGCAGTAGTAGAATGGGGCTGGATATAATGAGATCCATTTTGTATTTTCCTAGGTTGTCATATCAAAGACCTTATCACCAAGTGATAGATTATTGAAGATGAGTTTGTCCACATTTAAACAACTAGGCTAGTTGTTAGGACACAGATATAGCCTGTGGGTTCTTTGAAGGTAAAGTTCTTTTTATTTTTGTTTTTGTAACCCTAGTACCTTCTACATTGCTTCTAGTAAATAGTATTAGTGGTTAAAAAGATGTCTCCAATTGCTTAATATCTTCTCCTCTTTCAGATATATTGGATATCAGTCAACTAGTATTTTCAAAATTACCTCATCACCAGAAGAGATTTCTTCTGTGAATAACTACTCTTTTCTTTCCCAGTTTTCATATATAATACCATTTCAAATACAGTAGTATATATATATTACCATATTATATATAGTATTATAGTATCATTTTCACTTTTTTAGATAGACAGAGATCCCAAATGAGGTGATGTTTTTATAATTAATAATGAAAATAATTTGTTTTTATTGAAATACTTAGAAATCTTTTTCATTTCTGCTTATCATAATTCTAGCTTCATATATAAATGTTCTTTGGATAATCACATTAGTTGTGATTCATGTCAGGTTTTCTATAATCTAATTTTCTCCTCTACCACTCAGTACTATGCTGCGAAGTATTATTGCTTGTAATTTTGTCAATCTCCCTCAGCAATGTTGTGTAAATGGGTTTATATTCTAAACTAGCATTGCCCTTACTTGCCATGTCTTTTCTCTTTGGAAAGAGATTGTGTTTGCTCGCTGAATTAGTTTCTGGGTTCTTTTGACCTCTGTGAGTGATTCATTTACATCAAGTAAACCTCTGTAAGAAATAGTGATATTCTGTATTCAGATATTTTCCTTTATGTGCTTCCTTTTGGGGGCATTAACATATGTTTTGAGTAGGTAATTATAGCTGTTGTAATTAAATGTCATTTTTTTAAAAAAAATCTGCATTTTTTTTCTTAACTTGGTGTTTATTTTGACCTTTGTTATAACCAATTGTTATGAATTCATAGAGAATATGGAATTCTGAATTTGCAACCACATCAATAACCCCTTATATATTCACATAATACAGACATAGAATAAACATCAACTATATGAAAGGAGCTATGCTACGGGCTGAAGTTATAAAGATGAAACAGAACCATCCTTCCTTGGGAGGAACTTAAATTCTACTGATATAGTAGAGCATATTCCTTGATAAGTAAATATCAAATAAGAAGTAAGAGACATTAGAAACCAAGGAAATCAGAAACATATTTGGAAAGGAGAAAAAACTTCATCTGATTTTTGAAAAAAAACCCTGGATATTCTAAAAGGCAAAGCCAAGAAATAAATACATTCCACTTATAGAGGAAGAACCTGTGCAAAAGGTATGGAGGTGGGAGAGTTAATATTAGGAAACAGATAGTAGGTCAGTATCACTACAAAAGTGTGAGAAGGAAACTAAAATGAAATAATGCTGGTGTGTATCTTGTCTTTAAGCCCCCTTTCATGAGAAGCATTAATGAAGAAAGGAACAGAAAGGGTTTTTATAGAAAGGAATTTGTATTAATTGTCAAAGGATGAAGGAGATTGCCCTTGTTATGAATACACTATTTCCTGAATACCATAATAAAAGGGATTTTCTTAAAATATAAGACTATTTTTAAGTGGCTAAAATATTTGTATAAAGAAACACAGCTTTCAGTTGGGATTTTGGATAGTTTGGGAGAACAGATGATTATCAGTATAGAGACCGAAAGACATGAATCTCTTTTTTTTTTTTAACAATGTGGAGTGATGCCTCATTTATGTGGCAACATTTTAATATTATAAAGAGGCATTGAAATTTCTTATCTACTAAAAAGAAATAAATGTAAATGTAGAAAAATAATTTCAAAGGTACTACTGAAATAGACTGTTTTTCTGGAATTTCCTTGTTGAGTTATGATGGGTACCTGCATAATTTGCATATATAGATTTTCTTACTAACGAAGGTAAAAATAAGAAAATAAGAAATCATATCAGTATTTGAATGCTAACTTTTGCTTGACAAAAGACCACTGAGTTGATAAGGGGAATATGAAGAGCTATAGCTTTTCAAATAAAAGATGACTCACCAAGAATCAAGGAACTTCCATTTAAGTCTTTGAATATAATTATAGGAAGAGAAAGAGGTTTCATACAAGATAGAACTGGGGAAAAGAAGTTGAAGAAACAGAGTAGTGAAGTGATGATACTCTGTTGAAGTATAGTAGTAAAAAAGTAGTAAAAAAGAGGCAGCTGAAATAAGGATTTTGTTGTGTAGGGCAACCTAGATTTAGAGAAAGATGAAACTTTTCAAGAGAGAATGTTATTCTCTGCTGCCACATCTGACTTGAGAAAGAAAAATAGATGAAGTCTTTGCAACTTCTTTGTGATAATCTGGTGATCTAGTTGAAAGAATGTCCTTACATTGTGTTGATAGCAACTCTGTTCTGATGAGTAAGCAAGCTATAGATAAGAGTTCTTTTTTGGACATAATGAAGTTTAAATGCTTGTGAGCCATCCATGGATATGTCCATTAGACAGTTCACATAAAATTGTGTTTTAGAAGAATATTGAGAATTAGGGGAAAAGACTTTCAACTATTTTGCATAGAGAAAATGTTCAAATCTGTGGAGCTAATAAAATCATTAAGAGATCCAAAGAGAAGATAAGAGGCCTAAGGACAGAGCCTTGAAGGAAATTCATTTTACGTGAATGAGAAATGGTTAATGAGTCAGAGAGATTGAGGGATGGAGAACCTGGTGTGAAGGGTTACAGAAGGAAAAGGAATGAGAAAATATCAAAGAAAAGGGGCTTTATACAGAATTTTGAAATCTGTATCCCCATCAAGTAAGGTTAAGACTAAGAAAAAATGACTTAGTTTAGCATGTAAATATTCATAGGTGATCTTTTTGCCCAAATTCAAAGGATCATTGGTATGAGAACTGCCCTCATTGATGAAAATCAATGCCCTCCTTATATATAATGGTAGGGCAGAGTTGATGAGAATTAGGAAGGGGTATCATCTTTTTACTCTCACCTGGCTCTTCAATCTCATCACTCTCTTGACTTGCTTTGAGTCTTCTGGTTTCCAGCTTCAAGAGAGAGAAGATGGATGATCCTGTCCTCACTTCAGTTTATTGAATGGAGAGTAAGAGAGTCTGTAAAGAAGTTCACATGAGAAAGCCAGGAGTATCCATTATGTCCCTATTCCCAGATTGCTACACTACAGACTTCAAGAAATTTCCTCATTTAATGAGATTTAGGATTCTTGGTTGAGCTGAATTATCTTGCTCTTAATGAGAGAGCTTCTTCATTCTATATTGTCTGTTACATATTCCCTAATGTATATTTTCTCTTATTTCTATTTTGCTGTTGACTTGGATAAATGGTTTCTTTGACATTTGGAATGTGCATTTTGTGTGTGTGTGTGTGTGTGTGTGGAACTAGTATTTGGTAGGAAGAGAGTCAAACCTTGGTTCTAAAGTTTCAGGCCTTCCTTTCCTCATTAATGATTACCAATCAGAAGTTTAACTTGAACCTAAAAATCACATCTTATATAGCAATATTATTTAAAAATGGAGATAGATATAATTCTAGCCCTCTTTCCCTGATCCATGAAGAAAACACAATAGTCCATCTCTGCTTCCTACTTCCTGCTTTTCCTCCTAGCAGGAAATAAAGTTTCTCTTGGAGAGAAGGATGAGGGGAGAGGCTAGAGATGCTTAATCTGTCATTCTTTTAGCCACCTAATGACTTCCTTATGCTACATATTGGGGCCTATTGTTATACCTTGAAATAAGGTATGATTCAATCTGGTTAGGAACCATATTAGAAGGGATTGAAAAGTGAGAGTTGAGAAAATGGAGGGAATAAAATGCACAATTCATTCTAGAATTTTGCATCTAAAAGAGAAAAAATATTAATTGGTAATTTGAGAAGAGCTATAGTCAATTAAATATTTTCTAAATATTGGGGAAATCTAAACTCTTTGTAGGCAGCAGAAAAGGAATGATCAAGGTAAAGATCTTTGAAATGAGAGGATATGTCATCAAGTACCTACATTGAGGAGTTGGATTTGGTTAGCATACTATAGTTAATATTTTTTTTTCAGAAACTTAGCATTTTGTTAGCATTTGTGAAAGGTGTTATGAGGAAAAGAATGAGTTCATAATGGTTGACTTCTAGTTTCACAGTAAAATAGTAGGCAAAGTCCATCGTTAAGAAAGAGAAGAAAAAGGTTTATGTTGAGGACTTAAAAAGAGTAAAGAAAGTTGGTATAACTATTGAAGATAGTATAGTAAAGTCAACCAAGGCCAAACTAAAAGATTTCCATATAGCACTGTGTACCTAATTAAGATTAAATGCTATGAATTTGTAGTGGACCAAGTCAATTCACTTGCATGCCTCAGTTCCCTAACATGATTATAAGCATGGAAAGTAGATAGAGAAAAAGAGAAGGTAATCCAGAATTGCAGTTTTACAAATCGTTAGCTTCAATAGACAAAAGAAGGAATGAATTCAAGGATAGAAAATGTGTGGTTATTTAAATAATTAATCAATAGGCTCTTGATTGTGATGGAAGCAAAGTGATGCCACAGATGAAGGATAATAGACAAGGAGAAAAGTCAGTGATAAACTAAAGTTTTTGGAGGAGTAAGGCTTACAGAGAGAAAAGGACACTAGTTATAATCAGAAATACTTTATATAACAATAAAATTAATTTCATTTCTTGTGATATTACTTAATGCTTCTTAATTCTAGAACCTTCATATTCTTTTGAAATGTTTATGAAGCATCTTACTATTTTATATCTTTGTGGGGAATTATTACAGGAGGTGATCTGTGGATTCTTTCAATTTTTATTTTACTCTTTTGTTCAAGAATATCAGGGCAGTTTTCTTTGACAATTTCTTTTTTTTTTAAACCCTTAACTTCCATCTTGGAGTCAATACTGTGTATTGGCTCCAAGGCAGAAGAGTGGTAAGGGCTAGGCAATGGGGGTTAAGTGACTTGCCCAGGGTCACACAGCTGGGAAGTGTCTGAGGCCACACACACACTAGGACCTCCCATCTCTAGGCCTGACTCTCAATCCACTGAGCTATCCAGCTGCACCCTCTTTGACAATTCCTTGCATTATGTCTAGGCTTTTTTTTGACCATGACTTTCAAGTATTTGAATAATTCTTAAATTGTCTCTCCTAAATCTATTTTCCAGATCCTTTGTTTTTTGTTAATGAGATAGTTCATATTTTCTTCTAATTTTTATTCTATTAATTTTGTTTTATTGTTTCTTGATGTCTTATAAAGTGATTAGCTTATATGTTTACAGTTCTAATTTTTAAGTCTTCCATGACCTTTAATTCTCCTTTTCTATTTGATACATTCTACTTTTTAAGAAACTCTTTTCTTCATTGGATTTTTGTGTCTATTTTTTAGTTGACGCATTTTACTTTTTAAGCTGTTATTTTCTTTTTGGCTTACTTTCATTTTCTTTTCCCATTTTCTTCTACTTCTCTTATTCAATTTTTAATTCCTTTCTGAATTCCAGTGCTTGAGACTAATTTTCATTTTTCTTTGCAGTTTTGCATGTGCTTGCTTGGATCTCACCATCTCCTACTGACTCTCTGCCTTGATCTTTGTCTCCACACAGAAATTTTCTATGATTAGATGTTTCTTTCACAGTTTGCTCATTTTCCAAGTCTTTTTTTGCCTATGGACTAGGAGTTTTGAAAATTGCTGATTTTGTCTCCTCTGGTGATAACTTGTAGGACTCAGCAATATGAGCATTTTTTGTCCTGCTGCCAGGAGCTTCACCACAGACTTGAAAAGCCCAAGCACTATAGACTTTTGGGCCTCATGGTGGACTGATGCCAGGGTTTGGGACTTCAAGGGGGTAGGTGTAAGGTGCTCTGCTGTTGACTCAGACAGGGTGCAGGGATCCTTAAATTGGACTAATTCCATGCTCAAAACCTGGCATATTAAGTCAGGGGGTGGTCAGACCCCACTTCTCTATGCACAGTTTTATTTTTGATTTTCCCTTATTCCTTGAAATCACCTCTCTCTGCCCACCTTTCAAATTGCTTTCCACCTCAAAGTCCCCTACCTCTTTCTCCTTGTTGATTTTCTGACTGCTGTTGTTCTGAGGTGCTATTTTAAGGTTGGTTTGCAAGGATGGTCAGAGTAGTTCCAGTTTTCACTGCTTCTAAGCCACCATCTTGTCTCTACCCTTCTAGTATTTTATATCTTCATGATGAATTATGCTTTTCCTCCTTCCTCTATCTAATTTTCCAACTATATTTATTTAAAACACAAATTAGGGGTTAAGTATTCATTGGGGTGGGGTTGGGGGTGGATATCCTTGCATTTTAAAAAAATGATCAACTGAAAAGTTCCTAGTATATTGCAAATGTGATTTGATTTGAATGCACACACATTTATCTCTAGACACATACAAATATACACACATATAATAAATACACTTCTTTTGTAAAGCTTTTTATTCCACACCTTCACCCAACTTTGTGATAGCAATCAGAATTTTTTACTTTGAAAAGATAACTTTTTTGAACTTCTTTCATGATCTTTAGCAAATTCTCTGTAAGTTGAGTACCAGATTCAGAATATGTTTCATAACTCTTCTGTTTTGCTTTTGTTTTCATTTGAATTCTGTGGTTTTAAGAATTGCTATTCCTCCAAATAACTGTAAAACATTGTAACTATTAAAGATCATAATTCAATGACTGTTAGAGATATTTCAGTGGTTGATGGTCAGCATGTCAAATATATCAAGGATCATTTAAGCTCATGGTAAAATGGGATTAGTTGCATTACAGTACAAAGGAAATTTATAGTCAGAAATGAAAATTAATGTCAACAATTGAGAATCTATTGGTACAAACAGCTTAATTATTAAAGAAGAAAATTATCAAAGGGACCTACAAGTTGGAAAATTTGATTTCATTATAGTGTGCTATAAGCCTTTTAAAATTAAATGAGATCAGACAAAACAATAGTTTGCTATAAGAAAAATAAATGCTGATCATAAGCAAAACAGTCCAAAAGTTAAGAGTACTAAAAACTGTAAAAAGATATCTTTTATTCAAAAATTCACATTTATATTTAAGGTTATTTTTAGTCCTGGGTAATTATAGGGAAAAAATTCACTTTTTTAAAAGCAGCAAATTTTCTCAAAAATCACATAATTTCATCATTTGATCTATTTGGGAGTTTCATACAAAGGTTATTTACACATCATTCCTTTCTTTTTAAACTTTAAATATTTTATTTTTCCCAGTTGACGAATAAACAACTTTTAACATTCATTTTTTGTCTCTCCTTTACAGTCTCTCCCTTTCCCCTCCCTTAATCTATCCCTGAGATAGTAAGCAATTTACTATAGGTTATATATGTGCATAAATAAAAAACATATTTCCATATTAGTCATGTTGTAAAAGAAAATACATATTCTTCAACCACCACCACCAAAAGCAAAGAATAAAAATAAAGAAAGTTTAAAAGAGTATGGTTTGATTTATTCACATTCAGATTCTAGCAATCCTTACTCTGGAGGTGGATAGCATTTCTCATCATACATTCTTTGGAATTATCTTCACTTTTGCCTTTCTATTTCTGTTTAACTCTCATATGTGCCCTGAAGAAATTTCACCATTGAAATCCACCCAACATTCTGTAGACCTTCTTCATTTCTTCCAGGATTCCTACAGTAACAGTGGAAGACTCTGGCTCTTCACTTATCCCTTACTATTGCCACTTGGCCATACCGTCTTCTATTTCTCAAATATTTACTAGATGATATCCTTTATTCATGTCCCTATGTGGAGAATTTCACTGAAGCCTATTTCCATATATTGTGCATCTTTCCTTTGTCTCTTACTTAACACATCATTAGTTCTTCAAAAGTCATGGTGTGCCAGGTACTAATGATATACAGTAAAAGAGGTAAATGATTGAAAATATAGTCCTGCATTTCTGAAGGACTTATGAGAAAAAGAAAACTATCCAAATTCAGAGGAAAATATGTGGGAGTAGAAACACAAAAGAAAAACCAACTACTTGGTCACATGTGTCAATGGGAATATGATTGGGGTTATCAACCATAAATGATCACCCTAGTGCAAATATCAATAATTTGGGAATAGGTCTTGACCAAAGACACATGTAAAACTCAGTGGAATTGTGTGTCAGCTACAGCAGGGGGTTGGGGAAGGGGAGAGAAAGAACATCATATTTGTAATCCTGGAAAATGCTCTAAATTAATCAATTTAAATAAAATTTAAAAAAGAAAAGATAAAAAAAATATAGTCCTGAATTGTTATAAGAAACTCAGGGTCAATAAAATAGTATTTCAGTTTCTCCAAAGCAACATAGCCTCTTTCCTTCCCATTTTTACCTCTGAGCCCTAGTCTAAATTGCTTGTTTCAGATATGTACACTATTGGACAAGCTCTAAAGAGTGTCTGTTGAGATTCAGGTTGAAATCTAGGCAACAGATACTCTTCATTCATTCAGATTTTTCCTATATGGATAGACAGATTAAAATAAAACCTTTGAATCATATATGCCTTCCAGGAAATACTGCAGTTACTTAAGGTTTGATATGATCAGCAAAATGTCATATGCAAACAGATCTTAAAATTCTCATTCAGGGAATCATTTATTAATCCCTATTTCATATTGCTTCCATCAGAGTGGCAAATAATTTTGTTGAAGGTATTCTTCCTTACCAAGCTTTCTAGTTCATTATTAATTTTTTTATTGCTATGTTTTCCAAGCTACCTAGAATAATGGTAATATACTTAAATACATATTGCATACATGCATGTGTATATGTCAAACAAATGTAGTTGATTTCTGTATATCTCCTCCCCACTCTCCATATACAAGTATGCATATACTTCCACATATACATACATATCTATATATGTATGTACATACATACATACATAAATACACCTGAGATACTCTGTTGTAAAAGAGCCTGTGAGGAAGTGTTTTGCTCTATAGGGTCAAATTTTTGAAGGGTGATGGTTGGTAATCATTGAAGTTCATTTGGTCACCTTTCTTTTTTGGTGGTAACATTTTCTTTCTTCTATTTAGTGCTACAGTTTTTTTTTATCAATTATATTAAAAGTAAAGCCCTTGACATTGAGAATTTTGTTAATAATTATATTAATGTGTGTATCTAGTAAGTAAATTGTATTACTATGATCACTTCATTTTCTTTTCTCCCGCCCCCCCCATCATTGACTATGTAGGTCATTCATCTATAATTTTGATATTAGGCTGACTCAGAACATTTGACCTAGACTGACCAGATGAAATAATTTTCAGCTGGCTTCCTAACTTTTAATTAGTTCTCTATCAATTAAGTGCTAGATTCCATGCCACACATACGTTTCATCATTACCTTTTTTTGTATTTTAAATTCTACAATTTTTAAAAAGTGCATAAACTTCATGAAGAAGATGGTCCTTGAAATGAGTCTTAAAAGGACCCATGGATTCCAATAGATAACGATTGAGGAGGTCACTCTTTACAGGCATAGGGAATTTTTAGTAAAACCAAGTAATTATAATAAATATTACACACTAATCATTTTTAAAGTTGTAAAAATTGAAACAGTTACTGCATGACAATAAGTATGATCATTTTACCTTGTCCTAGTTATTTTGCATACTATATTATGTATAGCCTTTGTTCTTTTTGAGATAAAATATAATTATTTTATACAAAAATTTCTTGTTATAGATAAATTTATCCTACACAATTAGATTAATAAGAATTTTTAATATTTACTTTTTCAATGTCCTCTCAAATCTATCCTCTTGTTTTTGAAAATCTGAGTAAGCCATTTCCAGTATTTTTGGAATCTCAGCACCATGTCAATGTTTGGATGAGGCATTATTCCTTACCCCAATCCCTAAGTATATAAATCATGCACATATAAGAATGTGGATTTCAAAATAATTTTGTTTTGAGAATTTTGAAATACCCCCTGAGACACCATGGAACAGAAAACAAGGTTTGTGAATCACTGCCATGAGGTGCAGTATTTGATGTAATGTGATTGTTGCTTATGTTGGCTCTAAAAGTGGAAAATACTTGAATTATACATAGAGATCATGAGGTCCACCACTGATTTCAATATATATAGTTTTGTATTGACTCATAGAGTGCTTTGAGAATGGCTAGAATTATGGAGTTTATATTGCTAGATATAGGTTATATTGTCTTGCATTTATCATTTTAAATCCTTTTTATAATTGTTCTACCAAGCATGCAAGTTGTACTGAAATCAGTTCTTAGCCAAAAGAAGTAAAAATGAAATACCCAATAATTCAGGTTCAATTTCAGTAGATATTTCATCTCCTTGTAAAATTCCACATTATTTCACTTTAATTTATCTTGATCTGGTAATTATCATATTCTGCTTGAAACATTCATATTTCCAATAGATTTGGACTATGTGGTTCTATCAAATCTCATAAATTTGTTAAGATAAATGACCAAAGGAAATTACACTGGAACAACTTACTGGAATTTAAGTGAAATGAGGACTGGGTGATGAATGTTCTCCTTTCCTAGATTTAGGTCAATTATTTAAGAAAGCTTTTGTCACAGTTGACCCTAGCTCAGGTCACAATACAACCTGACATGCACAAAAGACTATTGTGAGGGATTGGGAAATGATCTGAATTAATTTCTGGGGCTCCATTAATTAGTACTACTGATCATTGCAAAAACTTTGCCTCAGGATGGTGTCTTCCCTCAGAATATAATTCTATTGTTAACTATAATATCATCTAAGGCTTTTATCAAACATTTTCATATATTTAAGGTGAAATTTCAAAGAGGTTAATGAGAAGAATCAAGACCACAGAACCATATATATGGGCAGAAGTGAATGACCAAAATAATCTGATGTTTGACAATCCCAGAGATCCAAGATTTTAAAAGAAGAGCTTACTCTTTGGTGAAAACTGCTGGAAAAACTGGAAAGCAGTATGGCAAAAATTAGGTATGGACCTTCCTTTATTGTAAAGATAAAATTGTAATCTCCTTATTGTAACAATGATGGTACTTAGCTCTTCCTTTATAGTGAAGCTAGAATTGTAATCCACAATCTATTTTTAGATTTTAATCTACAAAAAAGTGATAACTCTGTATTTCAAGTACATCTTCCCATTTTAACCACAAAAAGATGTTAAATAACTACAAAAGGTGAACTTAACAAAAAAGGTGTTTAAGTAACCCAAAAAGATATAATCTAATCAAAGTTGGTGAGTGAAAGGCTGACTTAGTGACCCTGCCTTCCTGGAGGTGTGAAGCCTCCAGGAAAGGCCCATCATCTTGAGACTTTCTTCCCCTGGCTGGGGCTTAGAAATTTCTGACTGGCTCAAAGGAAGCCAGAGTTTTTTTTTTTTCTCTCTCTCTCATTCCTTAATATTTTCCCTCTATTATAAATAAACTACCATAAATTCATTTTACTTTAGTTATTCATTTTGGGATTTAGGAATTAAATCCCTGGTGACCACCTATTAAATATTCAGAGTCCAACCACAAATAAATTTAACATAAGAAAGCAGATTGAATTCAAGGTAGCAAGTAAAAAAAAAAAGATATAAAGAGAAGACCCAGCCCCAGAGTGGATAGAGTAGGATTCCCCTGAATACCCAGCTGTAATCTCCAGGTATTATAATTGATGGTTAGTGAGAGTGAAATAGAATCACCTTCTCTCACTTGTCCAGTTGTGAAAATGCTTTGGAGGCCATTGATATATAAAAAAGTATCTCTTTTATTATAAGAGGGGATACAAACTGGGGATCAGAACAAGGGGTCCCTAACTCTAAGGGATCTAGCTATTACCCCACAATCCTCTATACCCTCACAAGAGGGAGCCTTTGGGTCTTCTGTCTAACTTACCAGCTCCCTATTTCTATCTAGGTATTCCCCCAAAGCTGACTAAAATACCTGTTTATGACCCTCAGTAGTTAGTAGATTTATTTCAAAAGCTGTCTCCAAAACCCATTATGGTTGATTTAAAAAGGCTAAGTTCACCCCAGGGGTTCTGACCCCTGAGGTAAAACCCCAAAGGGAATCTGACAGGATTTTTAGATAAAAACCTTCTGGGAAGCACAGTAGTTATGGTCATATCCTTTTATAGATGTTTCCCGGTCAAATAGAGTACCTCCGAAGATGATTTAGGGGGTTAATCCTTCTCCACCGTCAGGGTTAACTAGATGAGCTCTGACAAGCCCACCTTTCCTCTACCCTTCCAGACAGGAAGAGCCCTACCTCCTACAGGAAGTCGCTCCTCTACAGGTTGTCACTGTTCTTCCTCTGCCTTCTGCCTGCTAAAATCCTTTCCCTTGAGTGCCTTAAAGACAGCCTTCAACTTCTCTTAAATCTTATCCTCTCTCTATGCTTTTTCCATTACACAAGTAAATTTTGGTTCCTTTTCCTAGAGCTTGTTCCCCTTAAGGGCTCCAAATATTTGGGGAGCTTTTTTTTTCTTCTCTAGTGACATTGGCTCTGCTCCCATCAACTGTATTCTACTATTAGATTCCAATGACTAATGGTTCTGTTTCATTTAGCCACCTAATTTCAATTTGCTTTTTGATAAATTAATATTTATTTCAAGTCTATAGCAAGAACAAATGTACAAACAACTCCCTATCCCTGTCACATGAGAGACATACCATCAGCTGAGTTCCTGAATAACACTGACTCTACCATGTTCATATCCAGAAGTAGCTTGATTGTTGGTTGAATTATCTCAGCTACTCATAGCCTGGGGTGAAAAGTTACCTTCCTGTTTCTCTAGGCATAGATATTTCTCTGACTGTAAACTTTAGGCTCTGGGACACTGGAGTATCATCTTGACCTTTCAAAGAAACAAGATGAGTAGTTCCAAACCTTTATGTAGAAGACAAAAAGATGAATTCAGAGACCAAAGAGTGAAGGCTATTGTTTAGGGCCAAATAGATTCAATGGGCACAGGTTCCAAGGCCTCTTCTCATACAACATTGTTCCTCACCAGATAAAATGAGCAAAGGAGGCAGACCATTGCCATACCAAAGGCAATAATGGTTGAAGTGTCTAGCCTAAATCTGAGGCCCTTTTAAAGATACTTCTAACTATACAGCAAATTAAAGAAACAAACAAGAAGAAAAGGTTCTTCCTATCCTCATGGTTAACCAACTGAAACCAATTACTGAAATTCCTATGCATATTCCACTGTCTTCATCAAATACTTCCATTACATATTAGCACTGACCCCCTAGAAGCAGGCTGCTTGCTCATCCTCTCAGTCAACCAAACTGATATAGTCTGTGCATTCACCAGGCTGTGATATTGACATAAGAGAAAAATTTCATCATAATGAGAGATGTCCCAAAACAGATGAACTTGTCTTAGGCTACAGATAACTTAGGAATAAGTTGCCCATCACCAGAAATTTTCACCCAAAGATTGGATGACAAGTTGGTAGTAATAGTGTGGAAAGGATTCTTATTTTGGATATGGGGTTGGATAAGGTAAATGGTGTTAAACTCAAATAGAAACATAGGACACTAAGCTGTATACAAGGATCCCTGTAGGCTGCATATGGACTTAGAAAACTAAACATTAATATTATTGTATTTTTGGTTATTTTGTTAAATATTTCCCAATTACAATTTAATCTGGCTCCTACTTTACTTGAGAGTGTTGCAGGCTACATATCTGGTACTTCTAGATTAGGTAGCCTATCAGATCTGTTTTAACAGAGTTTCTCTACTTCTTATCATTCTATGACCAAATTTAAAGTCCTACATTTGGGCAAAAAAAGAGTAGACTATACAGGAACAGAATAAGGGAGACACGTCTAGATAAATCATGTGACAAAAATGAGGTTTTTATGTGTTGTAAATCAAATAGGAATCAGCAGTGTTATGTAGCTAACCATAAGTTTAGTATAAATTAATGTTATATTAATAGTTATTTAATTTTCGTAGCAAGGGAGGACATAATCCTTCTCTGCTCTGTATTCAGATTATATCTGCAGCATTATAGTTACTTCTGGTCACCATTCCTTATGAAGGTTATTCACAAACTGGGGTAAGAGTACCTGGAGGACTTTAAAAAAAACATGTTATATGAGTTGAGGATGACGGAGTTGCAGCCTGGATAAAAGAACAGACTTGGTCATATGGAATGGCTATGTTCATATATTTGAAAGGCTTTCATGTACAAGAAAGATTATACTGAAAACTACTTTGTTATATAAAGGAGAAATGGAATCAATGCATAGTCATTATAGAAAGACAGATTTCAGTTAATGATAAAACACCCCCTAGAAAGTATAGCTCCCTGAATATGGAATAGACTGCCTTATGAAGTATGGGGCTATCTATCATTGGATCTATTTGAGGAAAAACTGGATGATCATTAGCTAGGGATATAGTAGAGAAAGTTCATTGATAGAGCAGACAGTTTAACTATACAGATTCTAGTTTTCTTTCCTAAGATTCAGTGAAAAAGGTTTTCAGATAAATTCATCATGTCAATAAAATGATACCAATACTGGCCCACTCCTTCCCCTAAACCTGAGAGAGATGGTTAGACTAATATATGTACTTGGAGGCTGTTGAAGAATGAAGTCCATTTTAATTTATATTTATAGTTGGGAGAGAAGGGGAGGGTATATTGTGCTATATTTGGAATATTAATAGCTGATATTTATTGAAACTGAAATATTTGTTCTGTGCTGTAGACAGCACTGAAAAATTTAGCCATTTAGTAAAAGTACCATGATTATTCACAAGGGAGAATGAAATGAATGAATTAGTAGGGGTGGTGAAATGAAAATCCATCACCACAACTCAAAAAGCAACATAAAGTGTTTGTACTAATGATGGGGGCCAGTACATATTCTTATACAGATATTGTTTATGATATTTTATAACGGCTATTATAGATGTTCTAAATATAGTAATCCATGCAACAGCAAATACCAGCAATGATACTTAAGATATGGATTGAAACAACTGGTTAAAAAGTGAAAAATCAAGACAATGCCCACTTTAGTATCCATGTCATTCATTTTCTTCCTAGTTTAACTATTAAACTTATTATTACATAGACAGAGCCTTCTATTGAATTGAAATGTTTTAACTCAGAACTCAA
This sequence comes from Monodelphis domestica, assembly GCF_027887165.1. Classification (NCBI taxonomy): domain Eukaryota; kingdom Metazoa; phylum Chordata; class Mammalia; order Didelphimorphia; family Didelphidae; genus Monodelphis; species Monodelphis domestica. Next base: position 138,567,678 of record NC_077230.1, on the reverse strand, counting down.
GATAAATTAGTGAGCCCTCTGTTTTACCTACTGAAAGAGGCCTTCATTTCTCAAGATTATAAATTCATTGAGTTATAGCTTGAAAGGAACTGGAAGGAGTTTTATCCAATTCACTCATATTTCAGATGAAGAAACAGTCCAAAAGAATGATTTCTCCAAAGTTGACACACATTTTGTAAGTAGAAAAGATTAGGATTTGAACTTAAGTCCCCTGACTCCAAGTTCAGAAGTCTAAGTTTAGGTCTTTTTCTGTTGAATTGTGATTTATACTGTTGGCATTTAACCCCATAGAAGAATATTATATCTATTCCCCCTGTCATCTTCAGTACTATATAATGACAATTTAAAAATATTATATCAGTACTTTAAAAGCTAAGGCAAACATCTTCAACATTAATTCATGAGGAAAAGTCATATGAGAATGAAATGAAAATTAAAACATTATCTACTCCTGTCCTCATCTACAAAGTAAAGTTTATGTAAACTTTATGCAAGAAAATTAGGAAAATCTCTACTAAAACCTTTCTTTTCCTATTCTCATCACACACCAAACTCATAAAGCAAACATAAGAATGTGACTTACCATATATTCGAACTAAGTTTTGTTATATCAATGAAAACTAAATAGAATTTACAATAGAATTTTTTTGAAAAAAAAAAAAAGAATCCAGTGAGCAGCCCTTGAAGAAAAACAGGCCTAGTATATCATTTGCTTAGAGTCAAGATTATGAAGAGTTCCCAGTAGATGTCTCCTGTAGTTCTCTGTACAGCTTGAAATAATTCTTGTTTGCCAAATCATAACTTCAAAGCTTCCAGTGTTTTCTGTTTTTTTTTTTGGTGACCTTTTTATCTGTTAAGAATATTTCTTGATGGAAAAGGTCCTTAATTTGGACTTCATTTTTGTTGTTTATATTTTGATAAGTATATTTCAACATATTTAGTTAACATTGTAATTAAGTGCTATATATTTCATGTACTTAAAAGCATTACTTTGAGAAGGGGGACCTAGACTTCTCCAGATATTCAAAGGGGTCCATAACACAACAAAGTTTAAGAACTTCTGCCCTAGTTTATTTCAAATTCTGAAAAAGGAATTGTTTTTCTTGCATCATAGCTCCACTGATCATAGAGACAAGTAAATGACCTCTGCTTCTTCAATAGATTCTTTTTATTATTTATTTTTGTTATATTTCCCCAAAATAAATGTAGATAGCTAATAATAATATTTTGACATTTTGCAATGCATCTTCTCTTCTACTTCTCCCTCCCTTCAATGGTAGGTAATATGATATAGGTTACATATATGCTATTGTGTAATACATTTCCAAATTTGTCATGTTGTAAAAGATGTCATCATTTATACAAGAAAAAAAAATCATGAAGGAAATAAAGTGAAGAATAGTATGTTTCACTCTGTATTCAGATTCCATCACTTCCTTCTGGGGTGGTGGGTAGTCTTTTTCATTATGAGTCCCTTGGAGTTGCCTTAGATCCTTGAAATTATGATAATAAATAATTCTGATGTGACTTCAGCAGAACATATCATCAAAAATGTCCATAGAGTAATAATTTTGCTACTTCCTGAAAGTCTGAAAGTAATTTCTAATCACCACCACTAGATTCAGATATTTTAAAACCAGGTCTTATGAATTTCAAATCCACTGTTGAATCCTATCTTTCTAATCCCAAATTCTTTCTCTTAAATCCAAGGATATCTTTCCAGAATAAATGACTGGTTTTTACTACTTTGTCTAGTGGTGAAAGACATAGAAAAGGAAGATTAGTCCTGGAGAATAGGTCCATGTAGAACCTAGAAGAACCATACAATATTAAGTTAATATCTATTCAAGATTAAAGATTTTATAGGCCACACCAACAAAAATATCATTTTATTAGCCTTCAATGATATTTTTATCTTTAGTAGTTAGCCTGGGGGACAGCTGGATAGCTAAGGGGATAGGGATAGATGTTGGATACAGGAAGTCCTGGGTTCAAATCTAATCTTAGACACTTTCTAGATTTGTGACTCTGGGCAAGTCACTTAACCCCAGTTATGTAGCCCTTACAACTCATCTATCTTGGAACCAATACTTAATATCAATTCTAAGACAGAAGTTAAAAGTTTAAAAAAATAACCAAGCACATAATTAGTTAAAAAGAAAGGTATTTGATGAAATGACATAGTGATAAAAATATGAATCAATTGGAGTCCCCCAGCAATAATCCTTAGACATATTCTCCCACAAATACTCATTCCATCAAAAGGAAGAGTAGAAATCTATCATGAGCATGAATAGAGAAGCACATATACAAGTAACATCTCAAAAACACACATGTATAATGGCACATTTGGAGGAGTATGAAAATACCATATAGTATTTTGATAGTTGTTAGGGGGTTTTAAAAATTAAGGCATAGTCACTTCTCTGAGGTCTCAGTTTATTAATCTGTAAAGATGAATGGATTGAACTTCTGAGGTCACTTGTTTTTCTAAATATATGATCCCATGATTTTGTGGTTATTATAGCTTTATTATTAGCTATATTATTTGTTATTGTTATAGTAGTAAATGCTCAAAATCATTTTATTCTTTTCATTCTGTTTTCCTCTTCTGTGAATTGGCAATCTCTATGCCCTTATCATTGTCACTTTTGCTCAGGAACCAATAATGGTTCGTGTTGCTTGTCACATTGAGTCTGTCAATCAGGTCATCTACACTTATTCTGACTAGTCCCTGATTAACAGACATTTTTCTTTGAGACCTTATTTGAATGCTACCCAGCTTATTATTGGGATTACTTCTTAAAAACAAAACTAAATTTCCACATATCTTAAACTATCTTTTCTATCTAGAGTAAAGCATAAAGAAATGACCTAAAGCAAAAGATATTCATTCACAAAATGTTATATGATACTTATTAAGATGCCTAAGTAGGCATTTATTTACTTCAGGGCACTTAATGCTCCTCTCTTGGACATGGACATCATTTCTTCTTAGGAGGCTTTAATCAATGTCTTAACTGAAGGAATTAAAAGATAAAATAATATTTTAATAGAATGCAAAAATTGATTTTGGATTTCTTGTACCCCCCAACTTTGAAATTCTCTTAATGATATGAAAAAAATAGATGCATATTCATGCTTTGATAACATGTTCTTCCTGCATCTACTTGACTGCTAAAAGAACATTTTTTAAATGATTTTACTTGAAAGGATTGGATTCAGTGGAAGGGAGAGTGGATTATTTTAATACTGCTGATTTTCTCTTCTTTGCCTATATCAAGCACAAACTAAATTTTATAGAAATATAAGAAAAATAATAATGTTTTGCTCAGAATGTCCTTGAGGCAACAGCTGCTGTGATTTCAGATTTTTCAAGATGAATAATGCTGCATTGAATGTAAAGAAAGGTTCCTAACCTTACTTAACAACACAAAGATTGTTGAAGAAAAATGGGCGCATAACAAGTGGAAGAAACAAGAGCTATTGAAGGGCTAGAATGCATATTGGGATATCAAGGTTAAGAGTTGGCTTAGGACTGACAAAGCTGACAAAGTCTTCCAACAAAATGATGGCCAATAAAGAGATCTCAATGTAGTCAAGAAACAGAAGAGGTGGAGAACAGGAAACATACTTATATTGTATAGTAAATCTGAAAGCAAAGAGTAAAGGGAAGCATCTATTTATTTTTCCTGAGATTTAAAGAAAATGTAGTTTTTTGAGCTAAAATACTTGAAAACTGATCATAGCCAGAAATGTACATCACAATCTTATGTGACTTTGCAAATGGATGTCCTATGAATCTTTACCATAGGGGAGGAAACTAATGGGGCCAAGGTCTCTCTGTATTGAATGAAAGTTTCATTGTGTGACTATACTCTTGGTACTCTTGGTATAGGCTAAAGAAATGCCTTAGAAGAGAGGAAGATTTTGAATAAGATCCTATTGCTATATTAATTTAAAAGTTTTGGATGGGTTCCAATATGTATCCATCTTATACCAAATTCTATTGTAAAGTGTTATTACAAGTTTCAATTTTAATAATGATCTGTTGAATTTTCATAGCACTATTCCACTGGGGAACTCTTATTGCATTCACATGATATGTGTGTGATCTTTACCAAACTGCAGTAAATTAGAAGGAGCTGAATATTATTACTCCCTGGGTATGGGTAGAGAAGCACAAAAAAAAAAAAAAAGAAGATCAGACAATTATCCAAGGTCATACTGTTGCTGGAGCTAAGAATAGCAGTCAAATTTCCTGACCCCCTGGCCTACTCCCTTTTATTCAGTGGACTATACTGGTCATATCTTTAATCTGCCAGCACTCAGTTTACTAATGATTGGATTGTTACTGATAGGTCCTAGAAGCTCTAGAGGTGAAGGATTTGGAGGAGAAGAAAGAGAGTAGGGGAAGTGTTGAGGAGTAATCAAGAGTCCTCCCTTCTATTAAATATTCTTAAAGAGTTAGAAATTGATGTAGATTTCTAGTTTCTAGAGTTAGAGATTAGTTGGAAGGGGAGAGTTATATCCTTGAAGTCTAAAGTCCCAACATTTATGGGAAATTTTCCCATTCCAATATTTCCATTTAAAGGTGATAAGTGACTGTGGGAACTAAGAGCTATACATATGAATTTAGAACCCGAGGTCTAATAATCACTTCCTACCTACAAGTGATCCAAACCAAATCTGGTGCTATCAGCTAGCTCATTAGAGAAAGAGAATTATCCAGTATTCCAATGATTAGGAATTCATTAAACATATTGGAATATAGATGGAGGAGACAAATTAATTCTTTATGGTTAATGATATTTTGTGTCAAAACTATAATTTGGCTCAAAAGTTAGTCAAGAAAAAATATAAAAGATTTGGTTTAGTACAAAATAATGAATTTTAAAATGTTTGCTTTATTACATTTTAAACAAAAAACTAATATTTTAAATAATATAGTTATGCCTTTATATATATATATGTGTGTGCATATATACATGCATACATACTTTCATATGTAGAGCATGTGTGACCAAAGATGAGTCCTGAATGAAGAAAATAATTTTGAAAGCTGGATTCATGTTGTATCTCCCCAGCAGAATTCTTTGAGATAACTACCTATTTTATTCTTTTGAAATAACATGAATCTTAAACTTTCTCTCCAATATCATCTCCACTCTTTTCTAGGAAATTGCCCCTTTAACTATATCTTCTTTCTTTCTAATTTTCAAGCCCTTCTTACCCACTACTTCTTTCCCTAATAATAGCTTGTTGATAGCTCAGTGAGACCAAGAGGAGTTTCAGAAGGTGACACTTGAACTGATTTTGGAAGAAAATCAAGATTTTCAAGAGGTGGAGATGATGAAAGATACATTCTAAGTATAGGAAAACAGCAGTGCAAAGGATATTATACATCACATGGTAGGTCAAAATCACTGGAATGTAGAATTCAAAGAGGGGAGTGAATTTTAAAAAGAAGGGAAAGTGGGAAGTAGCCTGGCTGTGAAAAGTTACAAATTCCAGAAGAGATAGTATAGTTTTTGTTGTTGTTATTGTCATTTTATGTAGGGATGTATGTATGTGTGTGTCTGTGTCTGTGTGAAAGAGAGAAAGACAAAGAGAGATACAGAGATAGAGGTATGAACTTTGGGGGCATATATGTGTGTGTGCATATCTATGACATGATCAGATATGAATTTCAGGAAATCACATTTCCCCTTGTGTGATGGATATATTAGATTAAAGAGAGTTTTGGGGCAGGTGAGACTCAAAAGAGAACTATTTCCTTTGCCTTACTGAGAGGTAAGGACTTGAACTCAAATGATGGCTTTGTTAATGGGGAGGTTTGAGTAAGAACAAAAAAATAAGCTTGGAAAGAGCGAGACAAAGGGAAGAAACACAAAGAAAGGAATTCATAATTGGAAAGGGGAATTTGGGAATTCCAGATCATAGAGGTAACTCAGTTTATCATGATGATGACATACAAGTTATGATCCAATTGTGAATGCCTGCAATAGAATAAAGTTATATGTCATAGAATTTAGGAACCTGATAAACCAGAAGACAAGGTTGTTTAGGGGGACATCAAGATGAATATTTAATACTTTGAGTACGAAGGAGCAGGGTTTGAGTGGAAGAGGAAGATTGTGATTCAGGTATTCAACTCAGTGGGAACAGAAGAGTGTATTTGGAACCTCATAGTTAAGAACCAGAGAGCTATACAAGGTGATATATACAGAGTAAACCTGAAGTCAGGGAGGTCACTGAGTATGGTGATATATACTAAGTGATGGGTTTAGGGAAGGAGCAGACCAATTTATCATCTTAAATCAGTATATTTGTGAGAATGAAAGAAGGATCAGCTTGCACAACAGATGATACTGAGGTCAGTAATGTAATTGGGAGAGAGCCAGGTTTCAACGAACATGTGACTGTTCACTAATAAGTAAATATTTGACAATGATACATTTATTGACTTCCCCATTCCTGTTCTCCTAATCTACATAATTCAGAGCCATTTTCTGCTAAAACCTACATCTATTTGGCCTTTACTCACACTAACATTCTATTCTGGCTTACCTCATTCTTCCCTCATTCCATAGTTTTTATACTGTACTCACTCTGACTCCCTCACTCCTTTACTTCCTCCCTTTTCCCCTCCCTCTCTCTCCCTCTGCAAATTCCATTCATTCTACAGCTTCCAAAGAGACAAGAAAACTTAGATGATATGAAGATGAGAAATAGATTGACTTCTAAGGATGTCTGAAATCATATAAAATAAATAGAACCATATTTCAAAGAAGCACCAAAGAAAATCTAGAGTTGAGAAGGCCAGTATGAAAATGTATTACCATTAACTTTCTGATCTTTAAGTTCATTTTCAATTAATTGGGTGCTAATAATACTTAACTATCCACCTCACAGGATTGTTTTAAGTGTAGTGAGGTCTATTCCCCCAATATAGCATGAGACTGTTGTGTGCTGTAAATGGAGTCATAATAGACTTTTCTAGATTCTTATTCATTTATTCTTCTCCAAGGGATACTTTAGTCTTTGCCAGGAGGAGAAAAATGTAGTTGAGACTTGAGGCCACTCTGATCTCCTCAGGAATAAAGAGAATCTTGGGTTTGAATTATCTCTACTTGCTCCCTTAAATGTTATTAGTCTAGGGGATGTGATTAAGCTCAATCTACATTATAATTGGTGTCAATTATTGGGGGTTGAGTGTAGGAGCCTTAAATTTAGGTTCAAAGACATTTCTAACCAAATACTGTTTCCACAATGATGAAGAGGGGACCCAATAAAGTGGAAATGAGGGTTGTCAGCCATGGGGGGTTGTGAAAGAGTTGCTCATACTAGAATTTCTGGACCTTGCATTCTTTCTTCCTGATGGACAAACCTTCTCATGGTTTTATCATGGAATCCCTGACTAGACCTGTGTGATCTACATAAAAACAACATTCTTTTCCTAGAGCAGCACAGAGTCCAAACTGCTGGAGGAATAGAAGATCTAGGCCTCTCTGATAAAGACCCTCGCTGTTATAGAGTAAGACCTTAGGAAAAACAGAAACCAGTAAGCAGAGATCTTGGTTGGAGTCTAAGGAGCCTTTAGCTACACAGGGGGTCAAACCTGAGGACACACACCACCATTGGGCACCTTCCGGTGGGAAAAAAGTATTTATTGTCACTAGGAGTCACAAGGATATAAGGGAGCAGAAGAATTTCCCTGATAATAGTTTGCCCAACTTTCTGGGGGTACAATGCCCATGTCAGCTTCCCCCTCTCCAAATATATAAGGGGAAGGGGTGATAGTCTTAATATTCTGTAGCTTATTCAGAGCTGAGAATGGTTGTAGAGCTGTTCCTGCCTATTGTCAGCAGAGAGGTATCAGCTGTAGGCAGTGTCCAGGGCTTCAGACTGGAATAGCTGCCGAGATTACAGTGGCATCTGGGTGACTACCAGGAGTGCTTCTACCCTAGAAGCAACTAGAGAAGTGACAAGGTTATAATGCAAGGTTCACAAAGAGGAGTATCCAAAACTTGAACAGGGAGGGAAAGCCTATGGACACAGGGTCTTTAGGGGCGTGTCCTCAGTAAATGCCTGGGTCCTAGGTAGGTGGGGACGTGCTTGGAGATCTGAAGGATGTCCAGTGACTGCTTCCCCCAATTGGCAGACAGGTCACAATGGGGAGAGTCAGCCCCTAAAGTAGAAGTGTAGAAACCAGGACTGGGGAGGCTTCTGGGTAAACATGGCTGCAATCTAGAAGTGAATCGCTTCCTTGCCCCATCACCGAGTGAAATAGACTACCTTAGGAGAGTATAAAAATTACCTTTGGAAGAATGGAGGGACTCTCCAGTACCCCACAGAAATGAAGGTATGTGGGGTTTGAATATTTCCACACTATAAGAAGGAGGAAAAGCTTGCACAAAAATGTGAACTGAGCCTCCCTTTCCCCCACCTCCCCTACCAAACAAGAGTAAGGTATCAGAGCACTCACTGAGACAGCAAGTGAGTGAGGAGCTTCTCTGTCTGGGGGGGGGGGGGGAGGTGGAACACACCAGGGTCCTTGGGATCTAAAAACTGCTAGGAAACGACCTCTGAGGGCGGTTTCACAGGAGAATCCTGCACTGAGCACCTGAGTGGAGCTGAGCACAGGGCTGACACTCTAAGAAACCTCGGAGGCTGGGAAGAACTAGTCTGAGGCAACCTAAATTCACAAAAAAAGCCTCCCATATCACCCAGACCCCAGACCAAAAAGGAAAGGGGAATAAAACAACCAAAGGAATGGCTCACACAACCCAAAATCAAGCCTCCAAGAAGAAAGGGAAAAAATCACTATTGAAAACTTTTATGGTAGGAGTACCCAAGGAAAAGAAGAGAAAGAGGATGAAATCCAAACAAAATCAAAACATGCCTCCCATAATGGAAATTATCCACAAGCTCTGGAAAAACTCAAATTGGAGCTTATCCAAAAGATGGAAAACTTATGGAAAGAAAAATGGGAGGAAGAGATCAGCAATCTGATAGACAAAACTTCACAATTGGAGAAAGAGCTGGAAGTCTCTAACAAAAGGGTAGAACAAGCTGAAAAACAAATCCAGTCCCTAAAGACCAGGAATAAGCAATTGGAAGAAAGTGAGATCACAAAACAGCAAGAATTAATAAAGCAAAGCCAAAAAATTAATGAATTAGAAGAAAACATAAAATATCTCAATGAAAAATTCACAGACTTGGTAAACAGAGGAAAAAGAGACAACCTCAGAATTATTGGTCTCCCAGAAAAACCAGAGATAAACAAAAACCTCGAGGCTATAATACAGGAGATTATAGAAGAAAATTGCCCACATGTTCTGGAGCAAGGGGGCAAAATAGAAATAGAAAGGGTTCATAGAACACCCTCTATACTAAATCCCCAAAAGACAACCCCCAGGAATGTAATCGCCAAATTCAAGAGCTTCCAAGAAAAGGAGAAAATCCTACAAGAAGCCAAGAAGAGGAGCTTCAGGTATAGGGGGGCTCCCATAAGGATCACACATGACTTAGTGGCTAACACACTAAGAGACTGCAAAGCATGGAACACGATACTTAGAAAGGCAAGAGAGCTGGGTCTCCAACCAAGAATGAACTACCCAGCAAAACTGACTATATACTTCCAGGGGAAGGTATGGGCATTCAACAAAATAGAAGATTTCCAAGCATTTGCTAAGAAAAGATCAGAACTTAGTGGAAAATTTGATATCCAATCACAGAAAGCAAGAGAAACATGAAAAGGTAAATATGAAAGAAAGGGAAAAGGAGATAAATCTTATCTTTTCTTTAAGTCAAACTCTCTTCTATAAGGACAACATTTACATCAAATTATGTATATTAATATATGGGGAAAATGTATTGTGTAACTCTCAAAAATGGTATCCATCATAAGAGTAGTTAGAAGAATCATGTATAGGGAAAGATTGGGGCATCAAGAAGATTTGGTGAAAGTGAGTACAAAAAAAGAAAAAAAGAAAACAAAAAAGAAAAGGGAGGGGGGAATCATCAATAATACTAAGATTTACCTCAAGAAATGGGGGGGGGAGAACTAAATAGAATAATCTTTCCCATACAAAGATACACATGGGAAGGGCAGGGGAAGAACTCTCATATGAGAAGGAGAGGAAGAGAGCATGAAGTGGTATTACTTAAACGTTATTCTCAGTGAAATCAAATCTGAGAGGGAAGAACATCTAGATCCAGTGGGATCCTGAATACTATCTTATCCAACAAGGTAAGAAAGAAAGGAAATTAAGGAGGGAGAGGGGGGAGGGAGTATAAAAAGGGAGAGAAGGGGGGATGGGAAGGGAATATAAAAAGGGAGGGGTTAGAAAGGAAAGCATATCAAGGGAGGGGACTAGGGGGACTGACCTAATGTAAATCACTGGTTCAAGAGGTTACAGTAAGAGAAGAAAGGTCAGAATTAGGGGAACATATCAAAATGCCAGGGAATCCACAAGTGACAATCATAACTTTCAACGTTAATGGGATGAACTCACCCATAAAACATAGACAAATAGCAAATTGGATTAGAACCCAAAACCCTACCATATGTTGTCTTCAAGAAACAAATATGAGGCGGGTTGATACTCATAAGCTTAGAATTAAAGGATGGAGTAAGACCTATTGGGCTTCAACTGATAGAAAGAAGGCAGGAGTTGCAATCATGATATCTGACAAAAACAAAGCACAAATACACCTGGTTAAAAGGGATAGGGAAGTTAAATACATTCTGTTAAAAGGGAGTATAGACAATGAGGAAATATCACTAATCAACATGTATGCACCAAATGGTATAGCATCCAAATTTCTAATGGAGAAACTAGGAGAATTGAAGGAGGAAATAGACAGTAAAACCATATTAGTGGGAGACTTGAACCAACCACTATCAAATTTAGATAAATCAAATCAAAAAATAAATAAGAAAGAGGTAAAAGAGGTGAATGAAATCTTAGAAAAATTAGAGTTAATAGACATATGGAGAAAAATCAATAGGGACAAAAAGGAATACACCTTCTTCTCAGCACCACATGGCATATTCACAAAAATAGATCATACACGAGGTCACAGAAGCATAGCACTCAAATGCAGAAAAGCAGAAATAATAAATGCAACATTTTCAAATCATAAAGCAATAAAAATACTGATCAGTAAGGGTACATGGAGAGCCAAATCAAAAATTAATTGCAAATTATATAATATGATACTCCAAAATTGGTTAGTTAGAGAAGAAATTATAAAAAACAATTAATAATTTCATTGAGGAAAATGATAATGGTGAGACATCCTTTCAAACCTTATGGGATGCAGCCAAGGCAGTACTTAGAGGAAAGTTCATATCCATGAGTGCATGTATTAATAAATTAGGAAGGGCAGAGATCAATGAATTGGAAATGCAAATCAAAAAACTTGAAAGCGAACAAATTAAAACCCCCCAGAAGAAAACCAAAATAGAGATCCTAAAAATTAAGGGAGAAATTAATAAAATCAAAAGTGATAGAACCATTGAACTAATAAATAAGACTAGAAGCTGGTAATTTGAAAAAACAGACAAAATAGATAAAGTACTGGTCAATCTAATTAAAAAAAGGAAAGAAGAAAGGCAAATTAACAGCATCAAGGCTGAAAAGGGGGACCTCACCTCCAATGAAGAGGAAATTAAGGCAATCATTAAAAACTATTTTGCCCAACGATATGGCAATAAATATACCAACCTAGGTGATATGGATGAATATTTACAAAAATATAAATTGACTAGATTAACAGAAGAAGAAATAGATTTCCTAAATAATCCCATATCAGAAAAAGAAATCCAACACGCCATCAAAGAACTTCCTAAGAAAAAATCCCCAGGGCCTGATGGATTTACCAGTGAATTCTATCAAACATTCAAAGAACAGCTAACTATAATATTATACAAACCATTTGACATAATAAGCAAAGAGGGAGTTCTACCAAATTCCGTTTATGACACAAACATGGTACTGATTCCAAAGCCAGACAGGCCAAAAACAGAGAAAGAAAATTATATACCAATCTCCCTAATGAATATAGATGCAAAAATCTTAAATAGAATACTAGCAAAAAGACTCCAGCAAGTGATCAGAAGAGTCATTCACGATGATCAAGTAGGATTTATACAAGGGATGCAGGACTTTATTAGGAAAACCATCCACATAATTGACCATATCAACAAGCAAACCAACAAAAATCTCATGATTATTTCAATAGATGCAGAAAAAGCCTTTGATAAAATACAACATTCATTCCTATTGAAAACACTAGAAAGTATAAGAATAGAAGGCCCTTTCCTAAGAATACACAGTATATATCTAAAACCACCAGCAAGTATCATCTGCAATGGGGATAAATTAGAAGCATTTCTAATTAGATCAGGAACGAAACAAGGATGCCCATTATCACCTCTACTATTTGACATTGTACTAGAAACACTAGCAATAGCAATTAGAAAAGAAAAAGAAATTGAAGGCATTAAAATAGGCAAGGAGGAGACTAAGTTATCACTCTTTGCAGATGACATGATGGTCTACTTAAAGAATCCTAGAGAATCAATCAAAAAGCTAATCAAAACAATCAATAACTTTAGCAAAGTTGCAGGATACAAAATAAACCCACATAAGTCATCAGCATTTCTATATATTTCCAATACAGCACAGCAGCAAGAACAAGAAAGAGAAATCCAATTAAAAATCATGTTAGACAAAATAAAATACTTAGGAGTCTATCTCCCGAGACAAACACAAGAACTATATGAACACAACTACAAAATACTCTCCACACAACTAAAACTAGACTTGAACAATTGGAAAAACATTAACTGCTCATGGGTAGGATGAGCCAATATAATAAAAATGGCCATCCTACCCAAACTTATTTATTTATTTAGTGTCATACCCATTGATCTTCCAAATAATTTCTTTGCTGGATTAGAAAAAACCATAACAAAGTTCATTTGGAAGAACAAAGGATCAAGGATATCCAAGGAAATAATGAAAAAAATACAAAGGAAGGGGGCTTTGCAGTCCCAGATCTCAGACTATACTATAAAGCAGTGGTTATCAAACCAATTTGGTACTGGCTGAGAGACAGAAAGGAGGATCAGTGGAATAGACTTGGGGTAAGTGACCTCAGCAAGACAGTATATGACAAACCCAAAGATCCCAGCTTTTGGGACAAAAGTCCACTATTTCATAAAAACTGCTGGGAAAATTGGAGGACAGTGTGGGAAAGATTGGGTTTGGATCAACACCTCACACCCTACACCAAGATAAATTCAAAATAGGTGAATGACTTGAACATAAAGAAGGAAACTATAAGAAAATTAGGCAAACAGAAAATAGTATACATGTCAGACCTTTGGGAAGGGAAAAGGTTTTAAAACCAAGCAAGACTTAAAAAAAGTCACCAAATGCAAAATAAATTATTTTGAATACATCAAATTAAAAAGTTTCTGTACAAACAAAACCAGTATAACTAAAATCAGAAGGGAAGCAACAAATTGTGAAACAATCTTCATAAAAACCTCTGATAAAGTTCTAATTACTCAAATTTACAAAGACCTAAATCAATTGTACATAAAATCAAGCCATTCTCCAATTGATAAATGGACAAGGGACATGGATAGGCAGTTCTCAGATAAAGAAATCAAAACTATTAATAAGCACATGAAAAAGTATTCTACATCTCTTATAATCAGAGAGATGCAAATCAAAGCAACCCTGAGGTATCACCTCAAACCCAGCAGATTGGCTAACATATGTAAACCTCAAATTTCCTTAGACTTATAAATGTTGGTAATTTCACCATTGGGATATTTCATACTTGGAAAATTTCTTACTGATAGTCTATTGGAATGGGAACCCCATTGGCATGGGAGGTTCCTTCTCTTCCCTTCTTAAGATTACTTTAGGACAGAAACCCTTTGCTGAACAATGGAAAGGACTTTGACCTATGCTTAAGCATAGAACAGGAATTTCTTTGAGTCTTGATTGATTTTAGAATTGATACAATGGAGATACTTGGAATAAATCTCCACCCTATTCAGTCCTAATAGGATTGAGTAAGGGCTGCAGCCTAGATCAAAATTTAATTATTCCAATCTCTACCATACTCAAGTTAACAGGATTTAGAAAGGGCTGTAACAAAGGAGTAAAGATTTAATCATTTGAAAAATATGACCTTCAACAGACATGTGCAAAAGCCAGAAACCTCTGGGCGGTCCTGGGTTAAGCGAGAGCCTCCATTGACAGGGAAATTGATGAAGAGTGATTGGTAGATGGGAGAACTGAGGGGATGAACTTGGAGGGTTTTTCCTGAAAAAGATAGGAGGGTCTGAAGGCGAGAGGGGGGTTGAGTTTTTGGGTCGGTGTGGTTCCGGGGCTCGGAGGAAGCTTGCTCTGGAGGAAGCTGAAGGTGGGGGCCTCTGAGACTGTTTCTCCATTTTGGACACATGAGTAATAGGGACTGATCTCTTTTCTTTGCCCCAGCTATCTAAGGGCTTGGGCCTTTTGGCCCAGCCTAAACAGAAGGGATATTTAAGCCCTATTCCCTTCTCTCCCCTTTCTCTCTCTCTCTCTATCTCTAATTCCTTTCTTACTCCTATTGTAATTAAACTCCAAAAAAGGCTGACGGCTGACTTGAGTTTTTCATTTAGGAATTACATAGCTGATTCCTTGGCGACCTTAAATTAATATATATCAGTCTTTTAAAGTGATTCCCTTGTAACACATAACAGTTATGGAAAGTAATCAATGCTGGAGTGGATGTGGCAAAGTAGAGACACTAATTCATTGCTGGTGGAGTTGTGAATTGATCCAACCATTCTGGAGGGCAATTTGGAACTATGCCCAAAGGTCGATAAAAGGCTGTCTGCCCTTTGATCCAGCCATAGCACTGCTGGGTTTGTACCCCAAAGAGATAATAAGGAAAATGACTCGTACAAGAATATTCATAGCTGCACTCTTTGTGGTGGCCAAAAATTGGAAAATGAGGGGATGCCCTTAAATTAGGGAATGGCTCAACAAATTGTGGTATATGTTGGTGATGGAATACTATTGTGCTAAAAGGAATAATAAAGTAGAGGAATTCCATGGAGACTGGAACAACTTCCAGGAAGTGATGCAGAGTGAAGGGAGCCGAACCAGGAGAACGATGTACACAGAGACTGACACACTGTGATACAATCGAAGGTAAAGGACTTCTCTATTAATGGCAATGCAATGTTCCTGAACAATCTGCAGGGATCTAAAAATCACTATTCACAAGCAGAGGATAATCTGTGGGAGTAAAAACACTGATGAAAAGCAACTGCTTGACTACAGGGGCTGAGGGAAATGACTGAGGAGAGACTCTAAATGAACACTCTATTGCAGATACCAAAAACATGGAAATGGGTTCGAATCAAGAACACATGTGACACCCAATGGAATCGTGCGTCGGCTATGGGAGAGGTGGGGGGGGTAGGAAAAGAAAATGATCTTTGTTTCCAATGAACAGTGTTTGGAAATGACCAAATAAAATAATGTTTAATAAAAAAAATAAAAAACAAAAACAAAAGCAATGCTTGACACAGATTTGGCACCTAATAAATGTTTGTTGAATTGAAAAAAAAAAAAAAAAGAAATCAGGACTGGAGAAAAAACTAGAATACCAGATAGAAACAGAGAAAATTAGTACAATAGTAATTGATAGTACACATTTGTATTTGGGTATCTTAGCCAACAGACTTCTTCAGAAATAATCTTCTGACAGTAATATATCCCTTTAGAAAATTAGACTCCTCAAAATTGTTTGCATATTTGGTATGTGACATTTCTGTTAAAGAATATCCTTTTGCAAAGTACATATTAACTATAAACATCTATAAACACTTGAGTAACAATATTTTACACATGAATTCCTTTATCCCAAATTCTGGGGAAATTCAAGAAAGCTTTGAGCTATATATTGAAGCTCAACGTCCAAAATTCAACTGTGGTAAATTAAGGCTACAAATACAAGCCATCTTATTTAAAAACTTCACCTATTTTAAAAAGCATTTTCCCTAACAGTTTAAGAATTTTCAATTATTAACCTAATAGATTGTTTGGGGAAATGGAAACTTAAATTTTAAATTTGCATTATGTGCTGATTATGGGAATTTGTCACAAAGGAAAAGGCCGACAGGGAAAATATTTCCTCATATCCCAAGGGACTCATAGTGAGAGCTTCACATATAGGCCAAAGCTCTCACTGGCTCATACCATCATTGTATCACTCAAAGATTAACAGCCTAGATGATCAGAAAAGATTCATTCCCAAGTGAGCCCAGAATATGCCTCTGTAACCATCCCAGGGCATTCTCTGTCCTTTATGTACTTTGTCACCATTAGATCCCAGAAGCTTTTTTTTTTCTTTAAAAGACAAGCCTCACCCATCTCAGCTGAGTCCAGAAACAAATTTCCATACCCTCGAACAAGGCTTTTATATCCCTACAAGGCTGATCACTCAATTATTCTTATGTATTTTGGCAATAATTTACATATCACACTTTAGTCACAAAAGCTGAAATAAAGAACATGAGTGCTGAATTAAGTAGCTCCATAGTATAAATCAGAGCTGTATCATCTCTTGGACCTAGGCCATCTGAAAGACTAAGACAAGACCATACAGGAATCACTTCAGGGTAACTGTCCAGAGAAATTAAAGAATCATATGTGATTTTCCCACAACACATACATTAATTTTAGAAATTATCCCTAGGTCAGGGATCCAATTATGAGAGTAGAACATCTGTCTGTTCTCTTTCACCTCCCTGTGTGTCTCCTTCTCCTTCCCTCCTTCTCTCTCTCTCTTTCTCTCTCTCTCTCTTTCTCTCTCTCTCTCTCTCTCTCTCTCTCTCTCTCTCTCTCTCTCTCTCTCTCTCTCTCTCTCTCTCTCTCTCTCTCTCTCTCTCTCTCTCTCTCTTTGTCTCTGTCTCTCTTCCTTCAAAACCCTCTGCTTAAAAAACAGAGCAAGATTTCCATTCTTCCTTCTGTTAGTATCACTTCAGTTGCTAATTGGTAACCCGAAAGAATTATGATTTAAAGAATTATATCATTGAACCACTGCATCTTTAGCATAGTGCTCATCAATTATAAGTTTTTGAACAATCATAAAATTCTGAGCAAGCATTTTTCACATATATGCCATTTTAATGTCCTACCTACTCCTTGGCTACTGTTTGCAATATATAGCTTTATACAGATTAAAATGTAATCAAAATATCAACCAACATATTCCCAAAGTTCATGTGAGGTAACTTATCAATTACATATCACTCAATTCATTTTATCCTTCTGGACATGGAATGTTTGCACTAAGATTCCACAGCTTCAAACAAGCCACTTGGTCAGACAGGGCTGGCAACATTTGCTTGCTTGAGCATCTTAAAACTTCTGAAATATACAATTAAAATATATTCATCTTTAAGTTCTATCACACAGTGGTTTTCAACTCTGTGAGGTCCCTATTTCAGTCCCTAAATATCAGTGTGGAACAATTATAACCACGTCTTTCTCCTTCCTTTGTGCAAGGAAGGGGTTAATAGCTTGTGAGCAATTTATGCTAAGGTTGCTTGGCTCAATTTAGGTTTTAACCTTGTCCCATCCTTCTTTAACAAGTGAGCTTACTACAATTTAAAAGTTTGAATGTATCACACCCCCTTCATAATAATTTACTCTCAGTGGATTTTAGTTTGAAATCCACAACTCCCAAATAACTTTGATTAAGTCCTTTAGCAATCTTTCTGTATGTAACCAAACTGAAGTGCAAAGCATTTACCTGTATTCCTCTCAAACCTCTGTCTAAAGTAGAATAGAACCTCTAGTTTATTTTTCTTTTAGCTCAAAACATTGCCAAATACCTGATTAAATTCTATCAACATTATTTCAATTTATAATTTGTTGTATCTATTTCACACAAGATTTCATAGCATCAACTAGTATCTCTATCCATTGGTCTTATATCTTCTGGCTTCTACTCTTTACATTATTGTAAGGAGAGGAAAGGTAGTGTACTGAATTGTATTTAACCCTCATGACAAGTCCTTCTTGATTTTAGGGTTGGTCAAATTTGTCTTGTTAAGGATATATAGTTTGCATATCATATACCCTTAATCTATTGAGGTGGAAAACTTAATACTCTCTATAGTACAAATGCACACATAATTTGTATTCACTCCATTACTTTCCAGGAATTTGTATCTGAATACATGGTCATCTCTAGTATAATTGCAAAAATGTAGTTTTCAAGACTGTGAATTGCCAAAACTATAAATTAAAGGTAATTTTTAGTGTCTTGATTTAAATCAAAAATAAGTGGTCGCCATGGGAAAATTCCCAAATATGAAAATACCCAAGTCAGCTGGGTTTTATGGAGATTTTAATTAATACAAATGAAGGAATTAATGGAAGGGAGAGAGAAAGAGTAAGAAGAAATAGTAGGAAGGGCCTAGGGCAAATGGCCTAGACCTGAGCCTTAAGAGAGACTAGTCAGTCTTTTATCACTCACCA